>NC_050578.1:244931171-245669504 GCF_011100635.1 Trichosurus vulpecula
ATTATAAACTCACAATGCTGTATGTGACTGCCATGGGCCTTCTATTGGCAGGAAGGTTGATAGTGTGTTTGCTGGATGACAATGATGCCAGCCCCTTATGGCATGCCCATCATGGCAATAGCTTTAGAGTGGTTAGACTTCTGGGTGAAGTGGTGATGAGCCAATTTAACATCTTCATCCATTTCCCAATTTTCAGCACTGACAGCTTGCTTGGGTGAGACAGGTTGGTGCTATTTAAATTGCAGAAAGTATTTTCCCAACTTTATCCTTCCTTCTAATTTGGTTTTAATTTTTAGCTTTTCTTTAACAAGCTGAGGGTCTAACTGAACCTCAGATAGCCAATTCAGAAATTACTTCCAGCTCATTAACCAGTCATTGTCTATCTGATAAGATAAAGTCAGCTTCATTGTTTGTGATTTGGGGCCCTTGATGATCTTAGTCCCCACCATATGCTCTACCATCTAAGGACACTGGCCTTTTTGCTGTTCCTCGCTCATGACACTCCATCTCCTGACTCTGAGTATTTTTTCTGCCTGGAATTCTCTCCCTCCTCATCTTCATTTCCTGGCTTCCTTCAAGTCCCAGCTAAAATCCCACTTTCTAGGAGAAGCCTTTCCTGATTCTCCCTTAATTCTAGTGCCTTCCCTCTGTTGATTATCACCAATTTATCCTGTATATAGCTTGTTTGTACAGAGTTGTTTGTATATTGCCTTCCCTATTAGACTGTGAGTTCCCCAAGAGCAGGAGATATCTTCTACCTTTCTTGATTACCCCCAGTACTTAGCCCAATAACTGCCACGTACACTTACAATCTGTGTGACCCTGGGCAAGTCCCCTAAGTTCTCTCATCTGTAAAATGAATTGGAGAAGGAAATGACAACCACTCTAGTATCTTTGCCAAGAAAATTCCAAATGGGTCACAAAGGCTTGGACACAACTGAAATGACTGAGCAGCAACAAAAAGGAATTTTCTCATACCTTAAGTTTCCAGTTATATTATTAGTGTTTGTGACTGAACAGTACTAATTCCCTTCTTAGTATTTTGTTTATTTCATATAGCAGGTGCTTAGTAAATGCTTATTGACTGATGAATTATAAAGGAAATGTTGTCGTGAAATACCCACACAATCTACAATCCATTGACCTCTTTTGTTTCTTAATTCTAAGCCATATTTCCCGAAATGTATTTTGTTGACCTCCCCTATGTCTATCTCTCCACTGAAGTCACCAAATATTAAAATCTGTTTTTTGCTTAAAGGATCTTGCTGAGTCTTTGCTGGAATTTCTCTACCTTCTCATCTTCTACAAGATAGGATGATATGTAAGCTGCAGCTTTGGGATGGTCTTTTCACATGTGCTAATCATGAGTGTTGCCAAGTGAGATGACCAACATTTCTACCAAACTCTTCTGTCCAGGAGGAAAAAGAAATCTGACAATTCCTTGATTTGCCTGCTCAAGGAGAACCTGTGAGCCATTGTTCCATCAATTGCCACTCTCCACATTTGCTTTAATTTATAGCAAGGGTGCCAATATTGGTTTAATTTGGTTCCTCCGGTTCCTCCCTCTTGACTCATTGTCTGTTCAACTAGGAGCTCACATTTAGAACACAAGCAATAATACTAGCCATCATTTATCCAACACTTTAAGGTTTGCAAAGTGCTTGACAAATATCTCATTTGATCCTGACAGTGTTCCTGGGCAATAGATGGTATTATCACCTCCATTTTATCGTAGGAAACTGAGGCAAATAGAGATTCAGTGATTGCCCAGAGTCATACAACTAGTAAATGTCCGAGGCTGGATTTGAACTCAGTTCGTCCACTCCAGGACTAGTGCTCTGTATGATGTGGCACCTAGCTGTCTTATCGCTACTTTAAAATAATGTTTAGAGATGATCTAACACCATTGTGATCTTTAGTACTCTCTTCCCCCCTTTTCTACTATCAGCACTGTGGCATCAAAAGGGTGTAACAAAGAATTGAAGATCATTAAAAAATGTTTTTCTTCATTTTGTGGGCTGCCGTGGCCAAAGGATTGTCCATCAATTCATCGATCAACAAGCATTGATTAAACACCTGTTTGCTGGGCACTGGAGATACGAGGACAAAGGTGAACGCGGTGCCTGCCCTCAATAAACTCACAGGTTAGCTGGGGGAGAAAATATGTCCATACATCAGTATATGAAAAAAAAATAGAAAATCTCTGCAAAGTGATTTGCAGGGAAAGACATTAGTAGCTGTGAAGAATCAGAAAAGACCTCATGTAAAAGGTACCCTTGGGCTGAGTCTTGAAGGAAATGAGGGATTCTCAGAGACAGTGGGTCATTCTAGGTGGAAGTGCAATGGCACTGAGAGGTAGACCAATCTTGGGTGGCAGACAGTCTTTCAATCAAGGGGACAGATATGCAAATCTTTTTCAGCATGGGAAAACCTACTGGAGCTTATTTCATTCATTCATTACCTTTGAGAAAACTAGAATCATCCTCATATTACAGCAAACCGTTGAAATGGCCCTTTTCTGAAAGAAGATTGTCCTCTTTGTTGTTGTTCAGTCATTTCAGTCATGTCTGACTCTTTGTGATCCTATTTGGGATTTTCTTGGCAAAGATACTGCCATTTCCTTCTCCAGCTCATTTTACACATGAGGATACTGAGGCAAATAGTTGAAGTGACTTGCCCAGGGTCATACAGACAGTCAGTGTCTGAGGCTAGATTTGAACTCAGGTCTTCCTGACTCCAGATCTGGTGCTCTATCCACTAAGCCACTTGGCTGCCCCAAATCTGGCCTCTAGATTATATAAAATCATAGAATTTAAGAGCTAGTAATGACTTTGGAAGTTGTTGAATTCACCCTAAACCCATGCAGGAATCCCTCCTATAATATTCTTGGACAAGCTTTGACCTGGAGCATTCCCACGTAACAAGCAACCCACTACCTCTGATAATAACCCATTCCATTTGGGGATAGTTCTTGTTGCTAAGAAGCTTTTCCTTACATTAAACTAAATCTACCTCTGGGCAACTCTACACATTCTTTCTATTTCTGCTTTTTGAGGCCCAATAGGATAAGTCTTTTCTTCATGCCAGCCCTTCAAATACTTATATCCATCTCTCATGGTCCCCTAAGTCTTCTCTTCTCCATTTGTTTTGAAATTATGAACCACATTATAGTGTAGTTTGCAAGCGTACTAGGCTTCTACTTTGTGCCATGATATAAGGTTTATGTTTACTGAATTTGACTTCTCCCATAATTACTGCTGTTTTAATTTTCTTTCTCAGTTTTTAATTTCACTTCATTTTTAATGTATATTGCTATTTCTTTGGGATTTCATGTTTGAACAATCTGAATGCTTTGAAAATAATAATAATAGTAAAAAACAAAAGGCATTTATAAAGTGCACCAGGGTTTACAAAACACTTTACCTAGGTGGCTATAGGAAGCCTGGTCAAGAGAGTTCTGGTCTTGAAATCAGAAAAGACCCAAGTTCAAATCCTGACTCAGACACTAGCTGGGTCACTCCCCAAGTCACCTCTCCCAGACTCAGTATCCTCATCTGTGGGGACAGTATCATCTATCTTTCAGGGTTGTTGTGAGGACCAACTGAGATAATATGTGGAAAGTATTTTGCAAACGTTAAAGAACTATATAAATGTTAACTATATTGGTATTATTAACTTCAGTTGAGCTTCCTAACATTCTAATACCCATAAGCACACGACTGATCACACATAAAAGGTGTTAAATTCTTAGGATGGGAATAATTTGCCCTATAAACCCATACGTCTAAACTGGAAATTTTGGTTTAAAATTTTGCCATTTTAAAATTCAGTCTGGTAAAGTCTGAACTGGTTTCAATCTTACCAAAATTTTATTTTTAAAAGTTAAAGCGAATCATAGGATGCCAATTTTTTATTGTATTTTGGAAAGTGGCAAGATCTCAGACTCCACTCACAGAAATTAACAGCCCAACCGAAGTTTTGTGCAATTTGTTTGTGCGACTAGGAATACTTAATCACTCTCAGAATTTTCAAAGCTTACGTTACTACTTCACCGGTAAATGGTCCTAACAATTATTTGCTGTGATAATTGTAACGTTCCCGATTCAGGGTGGAAGACAAAATTGTATGTTATTTATCTTGAGGTTGTAGTCTGTGTTTTAACCTTGAGTTTTCCTGCCTAAATAATGATGGTGAATCTCATCCTATGTAGGCCCAGCCCACAGGATGCTACCCAAACAAGACTGCTTTGCGACAAGGTCATCAGTGCATCATGACCAAGCATTAGACAGTGTCATGAAACCTCATCTGACCATCATTCGCCTGGATGCTCATTTATGATAACGTTCTTATGGCTCTAACGGACCCCTATAACAATGTTTCACCTAACGTTATGGCTTTCTGTAACCTGTTAGAGATATTTGGCAAAGTATGCCTGTAGTGCTGAGTGAGCTAAGACGGGATTTGATATCAAGAGGTCCCAGCTTCTGACTGTATGCCTCTTTAAGAGACAGAAATGGAGAGGGCCTCAGAGGTCCACTGATAAAGGAGCGCTATAAAGGGGCACGTGCTGAGCAAAGCAAACAGTCATTTCATAGCCCTGAATCCTTGTCTTTTTTCTAGCTACTCTGGTTTTCCAGACCTGGGTTTGTCCGCAATGACATTCATCCCAGCTGTTTTTGTTTCCTGCTCATGTATGTTCACTTAATCTGAACTTCTGACCTTGGCTCCTACTGACCCTTTTGTCCTGGTTACTCAAACAACACTGATAGTAATGATAACAACATGCATTTATATAATGCTTTAAGGCTTGCCTAGCACTTATAAATGTCTCATTTACCCGAGGGATAGCTGCTATATTATCTCCATTTTATAGATGTGGAAACTGAGGTAGCAGGGAAGTGACTTGCCCAGGGTCACACAGCTAGTAAGTGTCTGAGGCCAGGCTTGAACCCAGATCTTCTTGACTTCAGGTCTGGAGCACTACCCCTTGTGCTACCCAACTATCTCTTCTCTGGCATGTTCAGGGCTGGAGCAAGGCTTTGCACCTTGGCCGATCGTTTCTCATCTCTGTGGAGTGATACAGGGGGATGGAATGCTGGGCTCGAAATCAGAGCAGTACTGATTCAAATCTGCAGCTGGAGCGGGGGGAGGGGGGTGGGCTCCACAGCCAGATTATGATCTTCTTTATTGAAGGAAGTATCCCCATCACTGACGTCTTGGGTGCCTTATTTGGGTGTTTGGCGAGTCAGTGATATCAGCAGCTCGCATTTACAAAGACTTTAAGATGTTCAAAGCACTTACGTAGTCTTACCTGATCCTCATAATGACCCTGGGAGATGGTTGTTATTATTATCATTATCATTCCCATTTTACAGATTGGGACACTGAGGCTCAGAGTGTTTAAATGCTTTTACCCATGGTCACATAGCCAATAATGTGAGGCAGAATTTGAACCTACATCTTCCTGATTCCCAAATCCAGCACTCTACTTCAGTGAGTAAATAAATGAAGCCAGTGAAGACCAGCTGTCTCAGTGATTCAAAAAGTATGAAAGGTAATTTTAGTATGGAAATTCAGCTAGCAAAACTCTATAGTTTGAAGAAGCCAAGGAATTGATGGGAGAAAAAAGCCACACCTTTGCTTCTCTCATTTATGGAATTTAAGGACTCAGACTTGTACATATGCCTGGCAAGGTTTCTTCCAGCTCTGACATTATGCATGTGTGTAGATGTGAGGGGAAATGGGATCTGATAGAGTTTACAGCTTGGGCAAGGATGGGGAGAGGGGTATAAGCATTTATTTAGCACCTACCATTTGTCTTGGACGTAGGTGTGTGAGGTAGAATGGACAGTATTTTAGAGATGAGAAGTATATGTCGTGTCTGGCCAGGGGAGCTCAGTTAACATCCCAGATGGACTGAAGCAGCCAGAAGATGAATAAGGGTGAAAGAGGTTGGACAGTTACACATTTGATGAAATAGTAGAGGGGAAAAGGATATACATTATAGGATGTGAAAGGGAATATATTGTGGGGGAAAGATGGGGGCACTAATCCTTGGGGAGCTGCAGGAGAAAATTCAAAATGAATCCAAGCTGGCCGTCCAGGAGAGGACAAGGGCAGAAAGGAATTGCAAACTGAAATTGAAGCTATTTGTTTCTGTTGTTCAAATGTATGCTATGTACTCTGTGTACTGCTATGGGGGAAGTTGGACCCATCAGGGTAGAAAGCCAGCTGCACAGAAGCAATTTAATATTGTGTTTTCTAACAGTCTAACTTGTTTTATGTATTAAAAACTGAGCCCCGGTAGAAGAGCCTTGCTCCAGGTGACTGTGAGAGCAGCTTCCATAGTGGATAGAAGGCTGGACCTGGAGCGAAACAGACAAACAGTAGAGTTCTAGTAGAATTTAACATTCTAGTAAAATGTAAGGTCCCACAAGGCAGGAAGTGTTTGCTTTTGTCTTTGTGTCTTTAGTGCCTAGCTCAGAGCTTTGAACACAGTAAGTGCTTAATTAACGTTGAATGGAAACAAGGACGAGTGCCCACATTTGTGGGATGCTGGACTCTGAAAGCTAGATTTTTGATTCTGTCTTATCACCACTTTTTTGGTTTTAGGCAAGTGTCTACAATTATTCATGGGCCATCACTTTAACTCTGTAATTAGCTAGGCTAGTCTGTCTCTTGAAAGGATGGGAGTTGGGGTGGTTGATCTAAATATGGAAGAAATCTTAATTTTCCTGGGCTTGTTAAGTGAGCACTTAATTATGGGCCTGTTCCTTTGGAGAGAGTTTAAACCAAAACCTTTACAACATAATACAAACATCGCCTACCTATCTTGTAATTTTTTGGCCTTTTCTTTAATATCTTACCTTCTTTTCTTTGGTGGAAGTAGACACATCTTGTCTGAAAGTCCTTCTGACCTGGTTAGTTTAAATGACCTTACTTCCCTTTAGGGCTAATAGCAAGGAGGAATAAAAACTAAAAATCAATGAATAGATCGATCAAGAAGCATTTATTAAGCGCCCGTTATACACCAGGCACCAGGTTCAGCCCTGGAAATAGAGACCAAAGCGAAAAATCCTTGTTCTCAGGAAACTTGCATTCTAATGGGGGAGACTAGCTGTATATGAGTACAGGAAGGGAAGGTAGGGGCATCAGAAATGACTTTACTGAGAGGGTGGGGCTTGAGCTGAGTTTTGAAGGAAATCATGAATTTCTAGAGGCATAGATGAAAGAAAAAAACATTCGAGGCATGAAAGGCAGATGGTACAAAAGGAGATGGGAAATGTAGGATTGTGTGTCCAGAATAGGAAGTAGGACCCAAGACTGTGTGGAGGGGGCTAATGTGTAAGAAGGCTGGAAAGGTAGGGAAGAGGAGGAGGAGGAGGAGGAAGAGGAGGAGGATTTGATCCTAGAGGCACTGGGGGAGGGGGGACACTGTAGTTTATTGAGCATGGGAGCTGTGGACTCAAATGATAGGAAACTGAGATTTCTCACAAAAACTAACAATAGAGGCTGTATAGCTTTTGGTTGCGTCAGCTGAAAAGTTATTAACTGATAGATGAAGGAAATCGTGTTCTCTGTAGCAGAGTCATCTCAACTCCATTGGTGTACTTGCTATTCCTTGAACTTGAAGTCCCATATCCCACTTCCATGCATTTACAGATGCCATTCTCCATGCCCGGAATGTATGTCTTCACCATTGCTTCTTGGAATCCCTAGCTTTGTTCAAGGCCCACTTCAGGTGCCATCTTCTCTGAAAAGCCTTTCTTTGAAGGTAGTATGGTGTCATGGAAAGTGGCTCTGTAGGTTAAGGATCTGAATTCTAATCTCACTTCTGATGCTTCCTATCTGTGTGATCTTGGGCAAATCACTTAACCTTCCTGAGCCTCAGTCTCCTCGTTTATAAAATGGGGGTGTTGGACTAGATGGCCTCTCTGGTGCCTTCCAGCTCTAGGGTGATGATTCTATTATTGTCCTGTTAGTAATCATTCTTTCCTTAAATTATCACATATCTGTTTCTGTGTTATATCCCCCTGTAGAACATAGAGGGACTATTTTTTTCATATTGTCTTTGATTTCCCAAGGCCTAGGAAAACATTCTGCTCATAGAAAGTGCTTAATAAATGCTTATTGGATTGGTTTGGGTTGAAATGTTAAGATGTTACTTTTATTGGGTAACAGAGGTCTCAGAGAAAAAGAGAAAAATTTTAAAGCTCAAGCCATATTCATTTACTTTGACTCTTTCTACCTTAGAATCCCCTCCAGCTTCTCTACCTGCTGTTAGGCACTAGATATAGGGGACATGGTGAAACTTATTCCTGAAAAGTGGGTCCATTTTATAGAATTGCAGTACATAGATAAACTATCTTTATCATCACCACTTCCACCACCATCATCGCTGTCATCATCATCTCAGCTGATGAGGGACAAAGTATAAAGACACAGCATGGGGGTAAGAGGACATATTACCAACTATCACTTAAATATCAGAAGTGGCTAAGGAGGTGACAATCCCATAGTCCTCTGCCCTCATCAGGCCTTAACTAGAGTATAATGTTCAGTCCTGGGTTCCACATTTTAGGAAGAACTTTGATGAACTGTAGAACATCAAGAGGAGGGTGACCAGGAAAGCAAAGGGCTTCAATTTCATGAAATATGAGAATGAACTAAAGAAACTGGAGATATTGAATCTGGTGAAGAAAACACTTGGGAGGAAGGGCTAAGAAGATGTGAACAAGCACTTGTTAAATGCTTGCTGTTGCCAGCTACTATGTGTAATAAGTATTTGTTAAACATCTACTACATGTCAGGCATTGTACTAAATGCCGATGATATAAAGACAAAAGACAGTCCCTGCCCCCAAGGTGCTTACAATCTAATGGGGGAGACAACATGAAAACAAATATGTACAAAGCAATCCATAAACAGGATAAATAGGAAATAATTAGCAGAGGGGAGGCCCTAGAATTAAGAGGGATTGGGAAAGCCTTCCTATAGGAGATGGGAGCCCCTGTTTCTTCAATTATAAAATGGTGATGATAATACTTAGATCAAGGTTGCTGGGAAGAGCATGTTTTGGAAACTTCAAGGCACTATATAAATTTGCGCTCTCCTGTTCTCTAACACTCCCATGGGCCAGTAATTGCTTCAATATTGATATTCCTTCCATTCACGTAGATTGCTACCTGTGTTTGCCTACCCATCCAGTGTGGCTCCCGTCCATATCCTGTAATAAGCCCCCTCAGAGGCTCCATCCAATGTGCTGGGGGCCCTCCTTTTGATAGCTCAGAGATCTCTTGACCTCACAAATACAGCACAAAGGCTGTCTATGGCTCATCCCCTTGCTCTTATCATGTAATCAGCCCATCTTCTTTTTCAAGGCCATGTTTTATTGATGGCAGAATTTACTCTGATTGTCCTTTGAGATTCCTTATTTGTCATCCTGGTTATTACTGCCTTTTTTTATTAATACAAGCTCTCTTGGCATATTTTTGAGTACATCCAAGTACCCTCATTTTCTCTGCTGACAGAGACATGGCAGATGGGTTCTATTCCCTTTTCTCCCACTCATGGTGATGAGTGGGTTGTACTGTTGTTTCACCTCCCAAGTGTTGGAAATCAATACAATTTGCTCTCTCCTTAAGCCAGGCCAGGGAGAAAGCTTCCTGACAGGCAGGGAAAGAGACAAAGCAGAAAAACATGTTTAGTAAATTTTGGAATTAGAAATTGAGGGGATGCCCATCTATTGGGGAATGGCTGAACAAGTTATGGTATATGATTGTGATGGAATACTATTATGCTATAAGAAATGATGAGCAGGATAGTTTCAGAGAAACCTGGGAAGACTTTTATGGATTGATGCAAAGTGAAGTGAGCAGAACCTGGAGAACATCTTATATACAGTAACAGCAATATTGTAAATGATGATTAACTCTGGAAGACTTTGCTACTCTGATCAATACGATGGTACAAGACAGTTCCAAAGGACTCATGACGAAAAGTGCTGTCTACCTCCAGAGAGAGAACTGATGAACTTTGAATGCAACAAAGAGAATATTAATGCAGGATGTTAACATCTCCAGAAAGAGGATAGCTCAGGGCTCCTCACTGCCTCTCACCTGTGAGAACCTCATGATCCATGCCTCCAGTCTCTCTGTTTTCTAACTCCTTTTTTTGGAGGAGGGAAGTCAGGGCAATTGGGATTAAGTGACTTGCCCAAGGTCACGCAGCTAGTAAGTGTGTCAAGTGTCTGAGGCCGTTTTTGAACTCAGATCCTCCTGACTCCAGGACCTGTTTTCTAACTCTTAAATGGCAGCCAAAATTATCTTCCCAAATGCACATGCCAAAATGTTCCCAGTTCATCCACCTGGTCCTTATATATGATGGTGCTGATTGCCCTCTCCTGGGCTACCTTCCAAATAATAACAATAATAATAATTTATATAACATTGTAAAGCTTGTGAAATTCTTTACAAATCATGATCATGTGTAAACCTCAGAACCTTTTGTCAGGCCAGTGCTATTACTATCTGCATTTTACAGATGTGAATAGCATAAACGTGATGCTCTAGCTGTGGTCTGACCATGACAGAGCACTGTAAAACCATCACCTGCCTCATTCTCGACATGATGAGGATAACACATGGAACTTGAAGTTAGGAAGCCCTGCAAATGAATCTTGCCTCAAATGCTCATGAACCACGTGACCCTGGACAAGTCACTCAACCACGTTCAGCCTCAGTTTCTTTATCTGTAAAATGGAGACACTAGTTGTACTTACTTCGCAGGCTTCTTGTAAGGATCAAATGAAATACTTATGTAATGTACTTCACAAGCCTTCAAGTGATGGAGAATTGCTAGTTATTATTAGCTTTTTTGATGGTTGTAAAGTACTTTGGGGCTTACATTTCACTTAAATCTCCAGGTTTTTAATATCTTTTGGTATTAAAAGGAATTCAGTAGGTTAGGGCATATCCTTTGGCAGTAAAAAAAATCTAATAATCTTCTTTCCTCTATCCAATTTCTGTCTGGAACATGTAGCTTAGAGGAGAGCCAGTGGGGAGGATCAGTCTTTAGAAGGAGCAGACCTTTCCTTTCCATCATTTCTCAGCATTCATCAATAGTAAGTAATAGCCAATGTTTTTATAATGCTTTAAGGTTTACAGAGCACTTTACATGTGGTATCTCATTTGAGCTTCATGATAACCTTGGGAGGTAGGTGCTATTCTGACCCCCATTTTACAGATGAGGGAACTGAGGCAAACAGAGATTTTTAAATGCCTTGCTTAGGATCACACATCTAACAAGTGTCTGAAGCAGGATTTGGACTCAGGGCTTTCTTGACTCCAGATCCAGCACTATGTGCACTGCACTACCCAACTGCCTCTGTTCCTTTAGGAGACTCATAGACTATGACATGGTCCAAAATCTTGCCAGTTTTCTCATTTATTTCTCATGAGAGTTTGGTCACTAACATTGCCTTGTTTCTGATCTGCTATAAAACTTTTCTAGGTTAAGGTCAAATCTTGCTTTCATGGAACAATTATATGAGTGTTACAGATTTCAGAGTCCTGTGAACTCTAAATCAATATGTCACTGAGAGACTGTTGGTGTTTTACCCAATGAAATATATTTAGAAATGTATTTGTTTGGCTGTCAGGGTTTTCCTCTTTTGTTTTTCATGGAATAATCATTAGATTGGCCATGTGCTATGTTGGTGTTCTTGGGATGCCAAGGGAGAAAACAAGAAAGGCCCCTAGCACATTGAGTGGACCACCCCTATCCCCGACATACAATGGCAAGGTTATGAGAAGATATGAACAGAAGTTGCACAGGATGGGCATAGATCTGAGTTTGTAGAGAGAATGCTCACATCGATGAGGTCACGGACCCATTGGAACTTTGATTTTCAGCAGTATTTCATACCGCAGAGGAATGCAGCCTCATATAAATTCTGGATCCAGTGACCCCCTCATTTTGCCAATGAGGAAACTCATCTGAGGCCCATAAAAGTTAAGGGACTTGTTTCAATTCCCACAGGTAGTGAGTGAGACAGCCAATTGGCTATAGAATTTATCTTCCATGATGAATTTTCTAAAAACCACACATTTTTGACATTACTTGCAACTGTAACTCTGATGCCAGATTTTAAAAATCCTGTGGTTCTCTTTAAGCTAGTCCCTGAATTGTGAGATGTTTCATTGTCTCTCAAACCTAACACTCCTCTGGTCATCCTCCTGCTCTGCTAGGTAAACCTGCTTCCTTCTATCTTTATTTAGTTTTATCATTCCCCAATTTTTTAAATATTCCTCAGGGCCATCTCTGTGTAGCAGTTTTCAAAGTTATACGATAATAGCTGGCACTTGCGTCATATGATAATGGCTGGCATTTGCGTTATATGATAAGGGCTGGCATTTGCTACGCAAAGTCTTTTACAGATGTTATTTCCTTTGATCCTGACAACAACTTTGTGAGGTGTTATTGTTCCCCATTTGACAGATGAGAAAATAGTGGTTGAGAGAGATCAAATGACTTACCCGGGATCACATGGGATTTGAACTCAGGTCCTGTCTGAGGTCAAAGTTAATCTGGCTTCTTAGTGAATTGAAAGATGACTAGAAAAAAGAGAAAATACAGAAATAAGAGAATTACGGAATTTCTTGTTGCCACCAAAAGAGCCTTGTTTTAATTGTACCAGCCTTTGCTCCCACTGGAGCATGAAAGCATGCCGATGATAGCAGGAATCCATTACCTCCCACGATGGTCCTTTCCATTTTTGAATAGTGCTAATTGTTAGGAATTTATCCCCTTAAATTGTGTCTAAGTTGGCCCCTTTTCAAATTCTGACTATTGTTTTTAATTCTGGCTTGGGATAAACAATAAATTTGTATGATAGCTCTTCAGGTACTTGAAGATGGCTGCCAGCTCCCCCCATATCCACATCTTTACTTCTCCAGGATAAAGAAGGTCCCCAGTTCCTTTGACTGGGCCTCATATGGCATGAACTTGAAGACTATCACCATTTTGGTTGCTCTTCTCTGTATACTCCCTAGCTTATCAGGACCCTTCCTAAAATGTGGTGCCAAGATGTTGTTGTTCAGTCATGTCCTACTCTTCATGATCCCATTTGGGGTTTTCTTGGCAGAGATACTGAAGTGGTTTGTCATTTCTTTCTCCAGCTCATTTTACAGATGGGGAAACTGAGGCAAACAGGGTGAAGTGACTTGCCCAGGGTCACATAGCTAGGAAGTGTCTGAGGCTGGATTTGAACTCAGAAAGATGAGTCTTCACATCCCGTGCTCTATCCACTATGGCGCCACCTAGCTGCTGTGTGATACCAAGTACTGAACACCATACCCCTTAAATGTAGTTCAACTAGAGCAGATGTTTTCATCACATCCTCATTCTTGGAAGCGATGCCTCTTGTCTGCCGTATCACACAATTAACTCATCTTGCATTTATATGCAAACCCCCAGATCTTTTTTCTCCCAAAAAACTCTTGTCTCTTCCAACTGGTGGAATTGATATTTTTGAACTCAAGTATAAGACTTATATTTATTCATATTAAATCTTATACTATTAGATCCTGTCCAATGTTCTAAGCCTGTTAATCAATAAGCATCTATTAAGGACCTACTATGTGCCAGGAACTATACTAAGCACTGTCAAGAACATTGACTGAGCCAAAATTTATTATATATTTATGCATGTGAGATTTCATCTTTACTTGATTTTTCTGCTCCCTATTTCTCATCTTCCTTAATGATAATACATTAATCCTAGATCACCCATTTTCTCCCTAATTCTGCTCAGGACCCTCCTTTAAGATCACTTGAAATCTTTTACCTCAATGAAACATTCTTTTATCTGTTGTGGATGTGTCTTGTATATACCTAGTTATTTACATGTCGTCTTCCCTGTTAAAATGTAAGCCCCTTGAGGGCAAGGATCACTTTTCTGCCCTTCTTTGTATTCCTAGCTCTTAACACAGTACCTGGCACATAGTAGGCACTTAATAAATCCTTGTTGACTTGAACTCCCCCTTCTTAATTCCCATCCAGTCCTCAAAAACACGTGGGAGCTGATGATTAACCTCTAGAACATTTGTCTCCTTTAGCTACATGCTATAATATTTAGGCTTGTTATATTTGTCCTGGTATGCATGTTATTATAGCACGTTGTCTATGAAGATAGAGGTCCTAGTGTATTTGATATATCCTGTTTTATAGTATAGGTTTTTAGAGAATGGGAACCACATATATCATGCCCTGACTTGTACATGGAGGTCCTTAATAAGTATGATTCAGTGACAGGTGTAGTAAAGCCCACTGGCTGACCATATTTTGCTGAGGAAAAGTTTAGTTTTTCATTGTAAAATCTTGTCATCCAACTACTCCTGCCTGTTATTCTTTGAAGTTATTTTCAGCCCCATTTCAATGGGCGGCTTAGGCTGAGTGGGATTGTACAGTAACACAGAAAAACAAGACAATGTTAAAAGAACAAAAGTGAAATTTTTAGGGTTGCTAAGCACAGGATGAAATAAAGACCTGCCTCCTTTTTCACTTCTCCTTCAGCTCTTAGAAAATAAAACTACAGTGGCTGATTCCAGAAATCATTTCAGTTTCTCTTTCCATGTAGATGGAAGAGGGATTTACTTTCTACATTAGCTAGAACCAGAGCTTAAATTAGTCTCTTCTGGGACTTGGGGTCTAATATTTGGTGGGTGTACAGGGATTAGGGGGAAGAAGCAAAAACACAGCTCTATTTACAGTCTGATGGGAGAGATGACATATAAACAAATATATACAAATAAAATATTTATAAGATAAATTGGAGATAACAAACAGAAGGAAGGCACTAGAATTTTGTAAAATTCAATTTTGTCTTGGTTCCATGTTCTCTCCCCCACCCATTGAAGAAAAACAAAATTCTTTACAAATCTGTACAGTCATGCAAAACAAATTCCCAGATTGGCCATGTCCAAAAGAAAGAATAAAAGGGAAAGTATGAAGGAATGATTAAGGGAGGGCTAGAGAGAAGGAAGGAAGGAGGGAAATATGGAAGGAAGGATGGAAGGAAGAAAGGAAGAAGGAAAAGATTAAAACTAAGGAAGAAGGGAAGAATAGAAGGAGAGGAGAAAGGAAGCAGGAAGGGAAAGAAGAAATAAAGGAGAGAAGAAAGGAAAAAAGGAAAAGGAAATGGAAAGAAGAAAGGAGGAGGGAAAGATGGAGAGAAGGAAGAAAAGATGGAAGGGAAAGAGAAAGAAGGAAGGGAGAAATGGAAAGAAGAAAGGGAAGCAAGAATGGAAGGAAGGAAGGAAAGAAAAGAAGCTTCAATCTACACTCTGAGTCCATCAGCTCTCCATCCAGAGGTGGATAACATTTTTCATCATGAGTCTTTTAGAATTGTGGTTATTCACTATTTTGATCAGAGTTACTAAGTCTTTCAAAGTTGATTATCTTTAAAATATTGTTTTTATTGTATAAATTGTTCTCCTGGTTCTGCTTACTCACTTTGCGTTAGTTCATGCAAGTCTTCTCAGGTTTTTCTACAACTATCCTGGAAGGCATTAGAAATAAGGAAAATCATGAAAGCCTTCCTATAGAAGGTAGGATCTCAGCTGGAACTTGAAGGAAGCAGTTGGAAATTCAAGACTGTAACTGAGCAGAGAGACTGGGGCAGGATAGGTAGATTTAAGAATCATCAGCATAAAGATGATAATTAAATCCATGGAAGATGAGATCACCAAGTGAAGAAATATAGAAGGAGAAGAGAAGAGAATCTTGAGGGATATAGATGGTTAGAGGAAGTGATCTGGATGAGGATGCAGCAAAGAAGACTTTAGGAGTGGTCAGATAGGTAGGAGAAATACCAGGCTGGAGTGGTGTCACAAAAACCTAAAGGATACCAGAGAAGAAGGTGATCAACAGTGTCAAAGACTGCAGAGGGGTCAGGAAGAAAAAGAATTGAGAAAGGGCCATTGGACTTGATAATGGAGAGATCTCTGTAACGTTGGAGAGAGCAGATTTGGTCAAATGAGTTCAGAAGCCAGAGAGATTTAAGAACATAGTGAGAAGAAAGAAAGTGGAGGCCTCAGTCTTAGATGGCCTTCTCAAGGAGTTTAGCAACAAAAGCAACAAGAGATAGAGGATAGTAACTTGTGGGGATGAATGCATCGAGTGAGAGTTTTTTGGGAGAAATGGGTATGTTTGTAGGTAATACAGAAACACCCAGTAGACAAGAAAAGATTGAAAAAGAAGAGGACATGAATGATAAATTCTACTTGGATGAGTGGAATTAGAAATCACAGGGTAACAGATTTAGAACTGGAAGACATGTTAGAGGTAGGGTCACTGGATCATGAATCTAGAGCTGGAAGGGAGCTCAGTCAGCGACCTTCTAGTCCAGTCTAGTCCAATCCTCTCATTTTAGAGATGAAGAAAATGAGACTCATAAAAGTGAAGCAATTTGTCTCACCCACATAGCGAATGTCAGAGAGTTGGGCTTGGAATCCCAGCCTTCTACCTCCAGATACATAGAGTTCTTCATTACTATCCCACCTTGGAATTTGAGAGAAAAAGAAGGAAATGAAATGTCCCAGGAAGAGTGTTGAAGCCGGGGCCAGAAGACCAGGGTTTCAGTCTTGGCTCTGTCACTTGTTATGTGGGTGAGCTTGGGCAAGTCATTTCACCATTGGGGCTCAGTTTCCTCATCCGCAAAACGAGGACATTACACTAGATGGCTTCCAATGGCCCTCCCTAGTTTTGTGTCCCTATGATCTTACTTGCTTATTTGCTGTATCACTATACAACTCATGTCAAGTGCCCAACTGTTTGATGCTCTTTTTTCTCCCTACCTCCTTTCCTTTAATAGTCCTTTTTTTGTAACTTCAGCAATCTCTTGCTCATCTGTTCTATTGTTTTCCCATGGTGGTGTTGGCAAAAAAAAGTAAGGTCTTGTAATAAGTGACCCTCTGGGCACATGCTTGGTGATCCTTTTCTTTGACTGACTCTGAGCATTTTTCCTTTGTACAGTCACATGGAAAAGGAAATCTCCTATGACATTTTTTTTGACTGAGAGAATAGCCTCAGGGAATCTTTCCAGTGTAAGAAGCCACGTGGCTGAAATAGTTCCAAACTTGGGTAGTTTGAACAACAGTTTCCTTGTGCCTCACACATAGTGTCTCTGCTCAGTGTTTTCTGCTGCTAAGTGAAGCTAGTTGTCTAGAGAAGATACTGCCATTTGACTTCATTCTCTTTCTCATGTGGTGGTTTTATATTTCAGTGCCTTCTAATTATATTTATTCCCATTTTATCACCACAGAATGGAAAACCTACCTCTTGGCTTTCATGATTCATTCTTCCACTGGGAACCAGATGACAACATTAAAATACATGAATATTCCTTATTTTTACAGGTACCACCCATCTGCGGATGAATGTCACCCTAACCCCACAGTCATTTACAAACCCTCGGAGATCTACATCAACATCACCAACATGGCCTTCCTGGGAATTAAAGTCTTCCTCGAATGTTGACAGGCTTAAGGACCCCATGAGACATTTCCCTGAAAATACAAGCTTGCTTCAGATAATCAAATCTACACTGGCTCACCCTCCCCCTAGAACTAGGGCTCAGACAGATTTCTCTTCTGCCCTTTATCAAGGGAGTGGGCATAGTGCATCCCTGGATCCTCCCAAGGAATTGGCCCAGGCTCTCACCCACCCAAGACCTCGAGATTCGGATGAAGCAGCTGATGTGTCAGGTTTGCCTCAACACAACATGTCTGTCCCATTGTCCACAACACCATCTGTGACATTGTCGAGTGCTGTCCTGTCATCTCAGCCAGTGCCATTAGGAACACTTTCCATTCCAAACCAGCACACACCAGGGTCAGACATTGTTTCAGCTCTTCCATCCCCATCCCTCTCTTCATCAGTTCCTGGTTCACCTCATACCATTGTATTTTCTAAACCTACTGAGCTACCAGCCAAAGTGCCTTCATTCCCCCAGACAGCTCCCCCCGATTCTTCCCATAGAGAAAGTACCGATGATCCCTTAGACCCTCTTTCCAGTAAAACAAGTCACCCTCCATCCAGAAAGGCCCAAGAATTAACAGACATCCTCAGTCTGGATTTTTCTGGATCTACAACAGCACAGTATTCTAGACTGGCCCCAAGTGAGAGACTGCACCCAGAAAGCCCATCTACATCTGTGTTTGTGAATTCCATGCCAGACATACCCCATCTGTCTTCCCCACCAGTTGCGCCTGGAAGTCTACCTCGGCTTCCAAGTCAAACCCCCACATTGTTGAAGTTCACAGATATGTCTTCTTCAGGCCCAGTCCGCACTCAACCATTCAAATCAAGAGTGACTAAAAGGGCCCATGGCAGTGTGTCCTGGCCGGCTTTTGAGAGCTCATCAGAGATTCCTGAAGTGGGGTCCAGACTTGTCCAAAGTACAGATGGAGGAGCTGCTTCCATGGAAAGGAGACACAGTCAACCTGCCCCTGCTACTGTAAACAAGCCTGTGCATTTGTCACCAGCTCCTGAGTATGTGAAGGCACTGTCCCATTCTGTGAAACGTGCCCCCTCCTCTCTGGTGCCAGCCACTAGGTCTTTTGCAGCTTCAGGTGAAACAACTGCTATTCATGCCGCCTCTTCACCAGCAATGAAAAATGAACCAGCCTCTCTCTCCACGCCCGATTTCCCATGGCCGTCCCAAAGCAGGGCATCTCCTCTGCTTATGGTGGCAAAAAATCCATCTTCTAAAGAAAAGAACAAGGATGGGACTGCTGCTAACTTGCTCCTTGTGGAGACAGGCCAGTCGTCTGTCTATTACTCTACAACTGCGAATCTTCCTTTAGGGAAAGAAGGCGGCTTGATGGGTGCTTTTATGGGAAATGAAAAAGCCAATATGGTGATATCTCCTGGTGCCATTCCCACTCAGGAGACCACCAGCCAATCCACCTTAAGTGAGGCCACATCAGATTCGATCACCGATCACATTCCAGCTTCTACCCTCACAGAACTGGGAGTGCATCTCACACTCTCAGAACTGCCTGTTCCTTCTATCCCACCGACAGAACAATCATCTGCTGCTTTGAAGTCTTCCCCTGTAGCAGATTCTGAGTCTGAGGTCATGATGGCACCTGCAAATACTTCTAGAGACATGACTTCAGCCCCTAAGCAGGAGGCAGCCTATCCTCTCCATTCTTCCATACCAGCAAGAACCCAAGAATTAATGAGAACAACTGGTTCCCAGAGTTTTCTTCCAGGAGAAACTGGGTCCCATTTCTTAGAATCAGTGACCCCAGTCTTGCCTCACCAAAAAGGTTATGATTTACATGGACATGAAAAAAGTCATGCACCTTCAGTGACCCATTCTGCCAAAATCACTGCTCCCAATGGCTCAAATTCGGCTGCCAAAATGACACATTCTCCAGATGTCAGAGAGGCTGATTTGCATCTGACCTTTGCTGAAGGGCTCAGTGTTCGATATCCATCCCTTAATCTAAGCGCAGAACAAGCCACACATCAGTCCAGAGTTACTACATTTGGAAACTCTACAGACCTTTGGCCCACAAGCCATAAAACCATCACCCGGGACCTTGATTCATCATTCAGTCCGCACCCAGCTATACATGAAACTTTCACGATTGCCAGTCAACATCTGCTTTCACATCCTCCCTCAGAATTGCCTCCACTTTCGACATCTCTTCCACCAGCCTCGTCCGATGTAACTCCCCCCATCAGCTTGCAGGAAATGCTTTCGGGGGAAACAGAGACAAGAACCTCATTTGCCAGCACTCGCCATCCATCACCCATGATAAGCACCTCTGTGCCATTCCAGAGTGGCCACAAGCCTCGGACATTCCCCGCCACCGTTCTTCCCACACTTACCCATGCCTTATTCAAGACAACACCCAAAGTACCGCTGACTTCTCCAGTCCCTGAGAATTGGACTGTTGCAACCGCTCATGCAGGTAGTTTGGTTCCCGGTTCCCAACGCACAGGTATGACCACTTCCACAGCCAAAGCATCTTCAACTTCAACATCATTATCTAGCTTTACTCTGAAGGAACACATAGACATACACATATACACACACTCCTGGTCATGGGACAGAGCTCCTGAGAAACCGTGGTTCTGATCCTTCTGGCCACTTGTTTGTCCAGAATCATTCAGAACTTAAAATACTTTTATTAAGGAGCAGTAGCATAGCATTGATGTAAATGGTGTTTTCATAACAGCTCTTCTGACCTAATGAGTCTAAAGCTATTGGCCCTAAAATCTCCCTGTCCTAACATGGCCCTAGCACCAACCCTTTGCAACCAAATAATTTCATAAGTGACATCCATTCATCACCAATACCCCTTTCTTGTGTTTTATTCTGACCAACCACAAATTGTAATTATTTTCTCATTGCAGCATACTCTTCCATGTCCCCTGAGGTGGTGCCAACTGTGGCGTCCACAACAGCCACACGGGTTGTAGGAAAATACACTCTATCCGCGTTGTCTGCCGCCTTAGTGTCTAAGGGGACTGGAAGCAAACTCTCCATTCCCTCAGCAATGGTAGCCAAAAGCACCCTGACCCCAGTGCTGGCTAAAAATGGCACTCCCAGTGGAACACCAGGCTCCCAGATGGTGGCAAGTACAACCAAGGCAGTCGAGACTCCCACAGCTTCCCCCTTCATATCCACGACCCACAGAACCACACAGGCGAATATGATCACAGCTGCTGCGAGGTTGTCAACAACACATTTCCCTGGGAAATCTCAAGCCATGCAATCGGACTTCCACAAAGCAACCAACTCAGAAATGTCCAGAATCTCCACCACATTCCCACTGACCATCATGGCTGCTCTGACATCTATTACCACTTCAGGGAAGGTGACTAAACTCCCTCCCTTACCGGTGGAAAACACATCAGCTGCTCTCCCAGTGGCTTCAACTACTATGGTCACAACTGGCAAAACCACCTTGAATCTAGAATGTCAGATGTCCAGGAAACTAATGGTGAAGACAGGTAAGAGTGCATCCTGGTCTTAGAGATGGGTGGAAGGAAAAAAAAAATTTTTTTATAGTGGTGGAATGTTTTTCCACCTTTGGATTCTAAGAGGGTGTAAGAGTTGAGTAAATTATGGAACACATTTTCTTGGTTATAATATATTCTGTATCACTGTTTTTGTTTTGGGGGTTTAGTGTTTTACTTGTTTGTTTTTATCAGATCTATGATATTTTTAATAGGAGATACTGGTGGAAGTCAACAAGTCATCTATTACTTACAGCCTACAGGTGCTGAGAGACTTGCCCCGGTCATACATCTACTATATGTCTGAGGCAGGACTTGAATCCAGGTCTTCCTGTCTCTGAAGCTGGCCTTCTATCTACCATGCCATACAACTGCATTAATGTTACTTGGGAAAAGGGAGGGTCCTGGTTAAGCTTTGAAGGTGTTTTCTAATCCCTCCAGGAGCAGTAGGGTTAATGCAATGCAGTTTCTGATTGCAGTTATGAGATGGCCTAGAACACACAGCATGCTATTAATAGTGCTGTTCGGCTCTGCTATAAAAAGGGGGTTGATAAATTATTTTAAAGAATACGTCAATGCTGAATGCACCTATCTCTGTTTTTTTTTACTCTTCTCTTGCTACCCCCAATGCAATGACATGATATATTTAAATACATTCCAATCTAAAAGGGGATGCTGTGAACCCAGTCCTAGCATAAAGACTAATATCTCCTCTAGCTTTGGGGAGTTTATTTGTTGTCATTCAGTCATTTTTCAGGCATTTCTTATTCTTCATGACCCCATTTGGAGTTTTCTTGGCAAAGGAACTGGAGTGGTTTGCCATTTCCTTCCCCAGTTCATTTTCCAGATGTGGAAACTGAGATAAATGGGGTTAAGTGACTTGCCCAGGGTCACACAGCTAGTAGGTATCTGAGGCTGGATTTGACCTCAGGAAGATGAGTCTTCCTGACTCCTGGTCTGGCACTCTATGCAATATGATGCCACCTATCTGTCCTTCTTCCATGTCTACTATATACTATTATCTTAAGATGTAGGTGGGCAATTGTAATATGAAGGCCTCATGCGGGAATTTTTTATTAACAGGGCCCCAGAAATAGTTATAGAGCACATTTTAAAATGGAAAAGGAAAAAACCATTCCCTTTCCCTCTTTCTGTCACTTTCACTTGTTAACTGAGCTGTCAATCGATATCGAGACAACCAGAGCTGGTATACTCAGTTCCTCGTCTGCAAAATGAGCTGGAGAAGGAAATGGCAAACCACTTCAGCGTCTTTGCCAAGAAAACCCCAAATGGGGTCAAGAAGAGTCCGATGTGACTGAACAACAACAAAAAAAACCCCAAACCCAGTCCTGGCTGGCTTGACACTGACTGGTGGCTCAACAGCTAATGATAGGGAATACATGAGTATTGGTAAGCCCCAGATGACTCTTCCTCCTAGTTTCCCTCTGCTGATTTAACATAAAAAGGTTTGGTTTTTTTCCCTCCCAGGAGGAGTCTGAGAAGTATGATCTTTAGACCACTGCTTGATGGGTCTCTTGCTAGTACTTTCTTCCTCCAAACTGAGCTAAAGTCTTCCCCAAAATAAGGCTATGACCCAGTATAATTATGGCCCTGAGTGATGCACATCATACTTTTCAGATGTATTCTCAGTTTCCCCCTCAGACCTCTTGGCTCCAGTTTCCATTACATGGAAAGATAGCTACAATTTGGTTTGTATTCATTGTTTTTAGTGGATTCTGGAGCTTTCTATTCTTGCAGCTTCTAGCAGGGCCTTCACTGAGGGCTCTGAACAGGTTGGTCTGTGCTCACCATTTTTATGGAGAGCTTCTACAGGAGAGGGGCAAGGTAAAACCGGATTGTTTGAACGGATGGAATGTGACTGCTCTGCACTAACGTGTGTGTGTGTGTTTTTTTGAACAGTTCTGTTTCTCACCCAGAGGAGGCTGCAGATCAATGATTCCCTGAGGCCTGATATAGCCAAAGGGCTCACACAAGCGCTGCAGAAAGCCTTCCACCAGAATGATATCTATGCACATGTAAGCCTGGCCTTATCTGAAACCGGAGTAATTCATCCATGTCTCTTCTTTCCAACTAAAGTTTTAGGTTTTCTTTTACTCATAGTGACTATATTCACTCCTTAAACATTAAAAGAAAGGCCTCAAGGGCCTGGCATAGCTCTCTTCCCTCAGTAACAGAACATAGAATAATAGAACTAAAAGGAAACCTTAGAGCTTTTCTCCTGTGACATGTTCCTCCCTGACCCTTTCTCTACCTGCCAATGAACCTACGAGGAAAGTAGGGTCCAGAGACATGAAGTCAAAGAATGTCAGAGCCAGAATGGACCTCATAAGGGCTCATCAAACCCAATCTCCTTATTTTAACAGAAAAGGAAACAGGTTCAGAGAGGTCAAGCGATATGTCCAAAGCTAATTAGTGGTAAAAAACCAATACCCTGCTATTTAACAAAGGCAGGTCCTTAGGAGCAGAGATAATTTCCATATGGAGAAATTGAGGCCCAGAAAGTTAAAATCACAGAATAATCATATCCTAGAATGTCAGAGCTGATCATCCAACCCAGCTGCCAACAACTGGCAAAGCTCATATTTTGAACCATTAAATCTGTATTCTCGGTGGAGGTAACACAGGCTCTTCAGAACACTGTTTTCAGGGGGCATATGTAGGGAGAGCCTTTCTCTCACAGATCATCTAGCTGAACCCTCAAGTTTTACAGAAAGGAAAGGGTGAGGGAATGGGCAAGGGGGGTCATAGAATCATAGAGAGTCAGAGATAGAAAGACCTCCGACACCTTCTAATAAAGGGGTTCTTCATCTTATTGTCTCGTGGACCCTGTTGGCAGTCTGGAGAAGCTTGTGAACACCAACTTAGAATAATGTTTTAAAATGCATTAAATAAAATACAAAGAATTACAAAGGAAACCAAATATATCGAAGTGTAGATATCCAAATATTTTTTAAAAACAAGTTCATGGGCCTCAGGTTAAGAACTGCTGGTTATCTCAAACCTTTTATTTTATAGATTAGAACCCTGAGCCCTAGAGAAGGGAAGGAGTTTGTCCGAGGTGTCACAGCTAGTTATAGATAGAGCTATCTCTATTTATTCAGTTGCTTAGCAAAGGCAGATCTAATGACAAAGGCCCATTTTAGAGAATGACAAATTTCAGGTAATTGACATCTTGCTATTTGACAATGTGTGAAACATTCCAATTACCCAGAGCTTTGCAAAGAAGTTTGGCTTCATTAATAAGGTTTCCAACAAAGCACTGCCCACTGCTTTTCCTTCTAACTCTGCTACCCACAAAAATGGCTAGTGATTTATATCTGGAAATTTTAAAGTCATTTAGATTCATGAATTAAGCCTGACTTGAGTTGGATTGCCAGCAACAGACACGGAAGTAGATGTTTTCCTTAGTCACAGAATGCCAAGTACTATTTAGCAACTGCTGACTGACTTTGATCACCCACAGAACGAGTGATAGATGCCCTGTTTGGGCCCCATCCAAGTTTTTAATGTCGTAATTCTAAACACTTTAGAGACTCAGAATTGATGATGTAGGTTCTAATTGGCAATCGGACACTCCAAATACCACTGCCAAACTTAGCCTGGGTCCCTTTCGTATCATGTACATTTCATCCTCTTTGTTGAATGTCTTCTTGTTCAATGATGCTTAGCTCAGCACTTCTGGGGGACAGAAAAAGAGAAGGCTCTCCCTATGCATTCTCCCTCAAAACAATGTTCCAAAGAGCCCATGTTTCCTCCACCAAGAATATGGATTTAATGGTTCAAAATATAAACTTTTCCAATTGGTGGCAGCTGGGTTGGATTATCTGATGGAGATGTAAGCTGAGGTAAAGAGGATAGCTAAGTGAGACTTAGGGACTCTAAGGTCAGAGGAATAAAAGGTGCCCACTCCCACCTGTTAGAGCCGGGTTTCTTTGGAAAATGGCACTGATGCTGCTAATGGTGCTGCTTTATGTATCATAGCAGGAGCTTTTGTTTTAATAACCTTTTTTGTTTGGCAGTTTGTTGAAGCCTATGAATCCTTTTTAAGAATATTTTTAAATAAGTAAAATAAAATACATAGGATTACAAAGAAATCAATAATATTGACATACAGCTATCATAATGTTAAAAAAGTTAATGGATCCTGGTTAAGAATCCATGTCATAGACAAAGTGTATTTTAATAGGTACTTGATCTCATAGACACAAATCTTTTCTCCAGTGATGCAGATTTCAACTCATCCATGATTTCTCAATCTATGTAATTCTATGTTGTCTGATCAATCCTCCCCCAAACATGCTGAAAACCTTTGTCTGTATTTTAGAAATATTTTGTAGGAATCATGGTAGTATACAGACTATGATCCATCACTCTTCATATATGACTGGCCCAACCCCTTTTCTGATCATATGTATTCTGCATGATGAATCTTAAAAAACTTCTTGTGTGCAAATTGTCTGTAATATACTTGCTACTACCTATGCCTTTGCATTTTCCTTTGGGTTGCAACAGTTTTAATTCTTTGGATTGAAGCATTCTATGATTTACAGCCATAAAACGTTACTTGGAGAATGTTGGCATTAAACAAATGAGTTTTGATTTTGCGGGGAAGCTTGAGATCATTAAAAAAAAGAGGGCGATTGCCCAGATGTCAACTTATCCACACTTTTTCCTATTCATTTTGGGTCTACTTTACTGTCCATCATTAATGCCTCTCTAAAATGTATATATTGATGGCTAATTTAATAGACTCTCCCATACAGCTCCATGTCATATGACAACAGAAGCTGTCATAAAATTACATCTCATATTTGAGTGGTAGGCATTGTTTAATCCATTTGGTTTTTCCCATATGAAATATCAGGCCAGTTGCTTTTGAGTAACAGTTGATCTCACTGAGGAGTCCCTCCTGTAGTATTTGGGGCTTGCTGTCATTTGCAAACAAAAGCATCTGAAACACCCTTAACTTTCTACAAACAAAAACAACAAATGACAATTAAAAAAAAAAACCTTCTTCCCTCCCCTTTCTCCCAGATTCGGTGCTGATCTTCCTCCATGACTATAATAAGCATGTCTGGCAAACATACATTTGCCTGTTTTTATAAGGAATCACAGAGAAAGGGTGTCTCTGTGATATCTGTCGAGTATTTTTTTTTCTATTTTTAATAATTGTGTAGTTTCATGAAAAGATCCTTTAAGGCTGCATATTGTTTTACTGAGTCAATTGCTTTTCTCTTGGTGATAAATAAACACTGGAATCTTGAACTCTATACCCTTCAACCAAATCTTTGACCACAGAGTTGTGGTTTGCTGTAGAAAATCATCTGCAAAGGCCTGCCTCTTCTTTTCTCATATTTTTACCCTTGATTCATGTATAGCTTTTTCTCATAAGGATTTTATAAAGAAAGTATGTATTTGGGTCTGTAGTTCCTGATAGCTTCTTGGCTGATTTTCACAGGGAGCAAGAGGGAGTGATAATAATGTCCATTTTCCTAAGTACTTGAAATAAATTTGAGATTTGATCCCTTAATGCTTTTGAAATTCTGCTACATCTAGCTTGGATTTCTTCTCTGTGTACTTGGTTTGGTGGAGCTCGTTTTTTCCCTCCCTTCACAGAATCAAAAAGTTTGAAATTACTTCAGAGACCATCAAGGGTAATCCACATTTGAACAAGATTTGCTTTCTGCCATATTCCTCATCATCCAGCCTTTGCTTAAAGACTTCTAGTGGGTCAGGATGCCCTGCCTCCTATAGCAGCCCATTGCACTTTTCAGTGTCCTTATTGTTAGGAAGTTTTTTCTTGATGTTAAACCAAAATGCACTTCTCTGAAACTTCCACCCTTTGCTCCTAGCTCGCCTTCTGAAACCAAGCAAAATGAATCAAATCCACCTTCCAGGTGACAGCCCACCTACCTAAAGGCAGCCATTGTGCATCTACATCTTCGTAAATATTCTTCTGAGTTCCTTATTGTGCACTGAGGTGTTAGAAGCAAAAACATGGTGTTTGTGTTGATAGTAAGAATAGATGGTTATGTAAATACTGGCAAATCTGTTCTGTTTTCCATCTATTTGTTGTCTTTCCAGTGTCAAGTATAAATGCTCTTGAGATGATTTGCCTTAGTTGGGACTCGTACTAAGGTTTCTGTAGGCTCATTCTCTCTCAACTGTTTTTCTCTGTTTTAAGGTAATATTATTTGTAACATTCCAACATCCTCCTTCATGGTATTTTAGAACTACATTTGCTTTCTAGACAGGTGGCATCCTTGGTCTTTCTCTTCCTGACAAGGAGATCTAGTGCTTGCTGACTTAACTGTTTTCTGGGTTCTTTTGGCCTCCTCATTGTGGTGACTACCTTATACTGGTGATAAGAAAATTAAATATCTTCATCTTGGTCCAGTTCCCATTTTCCAGCATTGATGGGTAATTTAAATTGGTTGAATTAGAATTATTGTAATTGTATATAGAGTCTTTGACTCACGTTTATCCTTTTTTTTTCTAGTTTGGTGTTTACTTTTACCATTTTTCAAACTAGTCAGCTATCTGACTACCCAAATGGCTCATTCTGAAATGACTTCCATTTTAGTAAACTCGTTTCTCTTCTGTAAAATGTACTCATTTTCATTTTTTTTAATGTTGATTTTAATGTTTTGATGTTGACGTTGCTCGTTGCTCACCAAGTCTCTATTGAATGATTCTTTTCTTGAAGAAAATATTGATGATATATATATATATATATATGTGTGTGTATATATATGTATATAAATGAAACTTTCAAGTAGTAAACAAGTCTTTTGGCTGCTTTCGTTTCTGAAACCTGAACCATGTTTTCCAATGTTTTGGTGAGGAGGAACATCCTCCCCTGTTCACAACTTCACATTGAAGTCACCAAATGTCAAAGTATACATTAACTTTGTTAGGAAGGTCTTATCATATTCTTTGTGCAGTCTCTGCTTTTTCATCCCCTGCAACAGATGTTGATTCATAGGCGTAGGGTTGTCTTTTTGCCTACATGCCTCATAAGCCCTGAAAAGTAACATGACCAAATATCCCATGAGATGATACTGTGTGTAAAATGAAACAACTTGATCAACATCTTTATTTGATTTGTAGAGTGATGTGTAGTAGAGGGAGCCCTAGAGTTAGATGCAAGAGAGACCAGGGTTCAACTCTTACTTGTGACACTTATTAGCTGTATGAAAATGGACAAGTCATATCACCAAGACTCAGTTTCTTCATCTGGGAAAAATAGTACTTTATAGGTTCATTGTGAAGAGCTAATAAGATATTTTATATACAAAGGAATTTCTAAACCTTTGAAATAATGTACAGATGTCAATTATCAATCTTCGCTGCTCTGGGGAGAATCCATGAGCCATAATTCTATCTAGCTGCACTTTACTTTTGTCTTCTCCTTTCAATTATAGTGAGAATAATATCTATATCATTCAGTTCCTCAAGGAGGGTATCGGCTCACTTATTGATCATTGGACAAGGATCTCCGATTTAGAGCACCAAAAGTTGCAAATTAATGTTCATAGACATTCCATAGTGATGCTATGAGTCAAAGAAAATAGGCATTGTCAAAAGCATTCAGAGTGAAAGAGAGAGATTTAACTTGGGGAAGCTGGGCGTAGCAATGGTTAGAGCACTGGCCTTGGAGTCAGAAGAACCCGAGTCTGAATCTTGTCTCAGACAATTATTAATTGTGTGACCCTAGGGAAGTCATTTACCTTTCACAGTCTCATTTTCCTCATTTATAAAATAGGAATACTAATAACCCCTACCCCACAGGGTTTTTATAAGGATCAAATGAGATAACATGTGTGAAGTGCTTTGCAATCCTTGAAATGCTGCGTAATAATGAATAATCATAATAATGCTGATGATGAACTCAGCAAATTATTCTCAAGATTCTGAAAAGCCGTGCTTATGGGATCCCATTTTATCCTTCCAACAAACCCCCGGGGTAAATAGTGGAGGTTTCATCATCTCGTTTTTCAGACAAGGAGACTGAGGCTCAAAGAATTTTGATTTCTGAATCTTAGCCCTGCTCCTTTCTACCCGTGTAACCTTGGATAAGCGACTTCGCTTCTCTGGTGCCAGATTTCCTCATCTGTCCAAAGAGGGCACTGGACTCAAGGACTTCTTATACCTTCTTTCTCTAAAGCCTATGAGTAACTATATACACACATATACATATATATGTGTGTGTGTATACATACACATATACATATATATATACATGTATATATGTATATAAAATGCTAAGTGAATTGTCCAAGGTCACACAGATAGTGAGTAAAGTGAGGCCAAGACTGGAATTCAAACCTTCTTTCAACTACAAAAAGGTCTTTTGAAAAATTAGGAATGTTATGCCATTTTGTTGACGAGAGTGTTTCATCTAACCCTTCAACGTGGTAGAAGGATTAAATGGCTTACTCAAGATCATAGTTAGGAGGTGGTAGACTTAGGCCTGGAACCATCACCACCATTACTACCCACACTACCACCACCAATATTACCATTGACACTACCACTACCAACATCACCACCACT
The DNA here is from genome assembly GCF_011100635.1 of Trichosurus vulpecula. Classification (NCBI taxonomy): domain Eukaryota; kingdom Metazoa; phylum Chordata; class Mammalia; order Diprotodontia; family Phalangeridae; genus Trichosurus; species Trichosurus vulpecula. The sequence goes on from NC_050578.1 coordinate 244,960,785, forward strand.
ACCACTGATACCACCACCACCAACATTATCACCATTACCACCACCACTAATACCACCACTCCCACCATCACTACCACTACTACCACTACCACTACTACTACAGCTACTGTTACTACTACTACTGCTACTACTACTACTACTACTACTACTACTAGCATTTCTATGGCACTTTAAGATTTGTGAAGCACCTTACACATTAACTCAGTTGATTGCCACAAAAACCTTGTAAGGGAGATATTATTATTAATTCCATCTTATACATGAGGAAACTCAGACACAGAGAGGTTAAGTGACTTGCCCAGGGTCACCCAGCTAGTAAGCATCTGAGGCAGGATTCCAACTCTGATCTTGCTGACTCTACATCTCATACTCCATGGACTGTGCCCTTCTATTACATAGAGTGGCACGACTAGGATTGGCAGGTTATTGAGTCCTTAGTGTTCTTCAAGTAGTTAATGGCCCTAGGAGTTCCATAGCAAAGGGACCCTTTTATCAGACTTTCCTCCATTGTAATCAATGTTTTGGGGGTGTGTACATGGCATTGGCCATTCTCATCAGCGTTAAATCCTAGGGAAATGGGCTGAGATGGTCTTTAACTCTGCGATCCAAAAGAATGAAGTTCTTTGCGGTGTCATGGACTGTTTTGTTTCTCTTATATGTATTCCCAACATCTGGCACAGTGCTTGGAACACAGTAGGTGCTCCACAAATGCTTGTTGATGGATTGAATAAACAGTATATGAAATAAAGTGGGATTTTCTAGTCAGGGACTCTATGCAGATGTCTAGTCTTCATGCCTCCAGCTCTGAAGCTGGCCTTGAAGACCCCTTTCCATACCCAGGCCTCCATTTTACTAAATGATAGGAAATATAGGGAAAAGCAATTTTATCCAGCCTTCTTTCAACTAGAGAAGAATCTTTGCTAAGTAGCCCTTCCACAATTTGCTAGGTCAGTTGTATATACCTACTTATTTTAATGTACGTCTCTCCTATTAGAATGTCAGCTTCTTATGGGCACAAATAGTGTTTTTACCTTTCTGTCCTTAGCCTGGCACATGGTGAGTGAGTACTTCCTAAATATTTGTCAACTGACCGACTCCATTTCTAAAAATAACCATAATAATCATTCTTAAATATTTATAAAATATTTTCCTCAAAGTAACTCTTGTGAGTGTTAGGATTCCCCATTTTGTGGTATCAGTTGTGTTCTCTTTTATTCTAATTCTTTGAAAATTAATAATCTCTGTGTGGCATATTTGGTCACCTTCTTCTGCCACAGTATCCTATCTCTCAGCTACACTGGCCAATCATTTACTGCACTGTGACCCAAGATGTTTCACTTCCAATAAAATCCAACAATCAATTAATCAGCAAGAAATCATCGTGTGCTGGGTGCTTGTTGAGGGGAGAGCAGCATTAGAGCAGTGTGAAAAGAAGCTCTACTTAAATTCTTTACAGCAGTCTTCTATACTCCTTTTTTTCCCTTTCAGGTGGAAATTGTGGAACATTCCCACAATGTGACAGTTGGTTATTATGTCACGAAGGGGAAACTGGTTTATATCCCTGCTGTAGTCGTTGAGACCCTGGTTGCTTATGGCATTAGCAATGTCACTGCTGACCTGAAGCAGCATGTGTCAAACCTGCAGTCCGTGGCAGTGCTGGCCTTGCCATGGAACCCCCAGCCAGCCTATGCCTTTCAGCTGAAGACAGGTGAGTACCTCCTTGTGGTACAAAGATCCTTTGGAAGGATCTGTGAAGGTAGAGAACCATCTGACTCACAGGGATGAGAATGGAAGAGAAGGGATGCCTGGTAAAAACACAGTTTCAGGATGGAAGCCAATGGCAACAGCTCACAGATAGATTTATGTCAAGAAGCGAGATGTCATAGTGGAAAGGACACTAGACTTGAAATCCAGAGGACCTGGTTGAAGTCCCATCTCTGATATTTACTAGCAATATAACCCAAGTCTTCCTGGTTCTAAATCCAGGATGAAACAATTCATTGAGCTATAGTTGTGTACTCACAGACTTAGAGTTGGAAGTGTCCTTCGAGGTCATCAAATCCAACTTCTTCATTTTACATGTGAAGAGACTGAGGTCCAGAGAAGTTAATTGATTTGCCCAGGGTCACACAGGAAGTGACCAAAGCAGAATTCAAACGCAGATCTTTCTGACTCCAAGGCTAACTGCACAACTTGGTTAAAGTCAACTGGGTAATACAGAGCTAAGTCAGGATTTGGACTCAGGTGCCCTGCCTCCAAATCCAGGACTCTTTCCACTGTTCTTCACTCACACTTTATAGTTTACCTTTATGCTTTCATTTACAGTATTTCATCTGATCCTTATTAGAACACTGTGAGAGAAGGGAAGATAGGGCAGTATCACTTCCATATTTCAGATGAGGAAACTGAGGCCCAGGAGTGTATAATGATGCCTATGATTGGCCACACAATCAATAAGTGGTGAAGCCAGGTCTCGTATCTGGTTCTTTGACTCCTGGCCTAGTCATCTATGCCAATATCAATTTTGGTGGAAGAGTGGAAATGTTGCCGTGCTCTACTAATTTAATTTGGCACTAGTTATACAAGTGACTGGGCACTGATGCATTTAAAGAAAACAGTCTGAAGATAGTTATCTCCCCATTTTGTGCTACCATCTTTCCCTGAGCAGATGCTAACAGATATGCTTATTATAATGACACGGAATCCTTTGGTCTGTAGGGAACCTCGGCTTTGGCCATGCCTCCAATTCTTATACTTAAAAAATCATCTAAAATGCTGGGCTCGAAAATTCATGGGCAACTCTTACTGGGCCTTATTGTTACATACAACGTGTCATAATAAAAAATGGTATCACCTGCCATCATGAGCACAGTTAGGCTGGAAGGGTGGAGAAGTCTGTTTTTTGGTGAAAGTTGATTTTTTTGCTCTATTTCTAGTGTTGCAGTTTGTGGGCCAGTCAGACAACATCCAGTCCTGCAAGTTTGTTCAGACGATGGAGCAGAGGCTGCAGAAAGCATTTCAGGATGCGGAGAAAAAAGTTCTGAGTACCACTAGCAACCTGACTGTGGAGGTAATGATCTGCATATAGACAGAAAGTAGCTGGGGGTGAGGAGGTAGGGTGGGGACAAAGGACAGTCTAGCCTGAAGTGCAGTCATGCCAGAAGAGGGTGCAGCTTGTGATGATGATGGATGAGGGTGAAGAGAACAACTAGCATTTATACAGCATTTTAAGATTTGGAAAGTGCTTCGCAAATATTCTCATTTGACCTCTCATAGCAACTTTAGGAGGTAGGGTCTATTGTCCTCAGTTTATAGATGAAGAAACTGAGGCAGGTACAGGTGAAATGACCTGGCCAGGGTCTGAGAACAGATTTGAATTCAGGTCTCCCTGACTTTAGGTCCAGTGCCCTATCCATTGTGCCTCTTGTGGAGAGTGAGAGATAGAAATGTGGCTTTGGAGCCAAGACCTGGGTTCAAATCACATACCAGTTATACATGCGTCCCTGGGTAAGTCACTCAACCTCTGGCTGCCTCCATTGATTCATCTGTAAATTAAGGATAATGATAACTCTTAGCTTTTTTTCTGCCTCAGTTTCATCATCTGTAAAATGGGGATAATATTAGAATCTACATTTCCAAGGGTTGTTGTAAGATAAAATGGGATATTGTTTCTAAAATTCTTTGAAAACTTTACAATGCTACATAAATGTGATCCTTTATCAACATCATTATAATTCTTATTTTCATTAACTACACTGTTGAAAGGGAAATTAGGAAAACCTGGCAAGATTTGTTCTTACTGACTCATCGTGATCTCCTCTTATATCCCCTTTCAAATACACACAAACCATCTCTTTATGTTTAAGTTTATGCTTAAGTTCTTGAATTTTATTAGGAAATGAGGTCAAATTATGTTTTGAAGATCTTTCTTCTTCCCCTTCTTGATCATCAGGATAACATTTGCCCATTTTTAGTTCTGTGGGGATGTCCCCTTCACCATGAGTGTTCATGGGTCGCTGACCATGGTCCTGATGCGCTATATACCTCTTTCCAAGACAGCTTGACCTGATGCAGTATTCCTCTCTGGTCTATGGTCTCCTTTTATATCCTTGTCTGGAAGGGACAACAATCCTCTGGAAAAGGATTTGACTTGGTCCAGAAAGGTCACTGCCAGTGTCCTCCTGAGTGGAAGGACCCACATTAATTATCACTCTTTGTACTTGAATGATGCCCTTTCCCCAGGGTCCCACTTAAAAAATGATGGAGACAAGACTTTGAAAATTTGAAGGAGTCTGAATCACATTGGGGTGGGTACACATCCTACCTACACTGGTTGTCTATCCTCAATGCCTTTGAATCCTTTATGAGTCTTGTTCTTCATAAATCCTCCCTCAAAGATCCACCTCATACACTAGGAAGCTTTTATCTGCCCCCACCCCATTCTTTTAAAAGTATTGTCAGGGAGTGTTGCAAATATGCCACTTGGGCTCCCCATCTGTTGCCTCTCTCTTTCTTACTACCTGACTAGCCTATAATCTTGTCTGGTCATATATAGCCTCAATTAGAGGATCAAAGATCTAGAGCTTGAAGTGATCTTAAAGTGAGCTGACCCCCTCATTTTATAGATGAGAAAACTCAGGCTCGTGAAGGCAGCATTACAGGATCATAGATTTCTGGCTGGAAAGGACTATAGAGGCCTATAGAGTGAGTGACAAAAGCAGCAGATGACCCCAAGTTCTCTTACTCCAGTCTCTTTCCATGTCTTTTACACTACTCTAGGGATATGGATTACCCTTGGTAATGCATCATACAGCCTTTTTCTTCCTACTGGATGTCTTTACATTATCCATTCAGTTCTTTGTAATTTAATTCAGAAAATCATAGACTCGTCGAAAAAGAGATCATTGACTTATAATTAGAAAGAATCCTACATACCATCTAGTCCACCAAGAGTTCCCTCTGCCATTGCAATTATATATCTGGTCTCCTCCCTCCACCACCATCAAGATAACTTCATGATTACCATCCAACCCCAAATTTCTTTGCTCCAATGATGCCTGTCCTACTAGCAAAACTGAACAAAAACCTAGTGACAATTACAATCCATGATTTTGAAATAGATAGCATAAATGAATTATCAGTAAAGACAAGATTATGTGGAAAGAGTACAATCTAATTGAAATGAGCAGCTTTCCTTTTACCTAGCCATTCAAGAGTACATGTGGGAGTATATCACTCTGATTGGGCTTCACTAGTATGAGATCTCAAAATACATCACAGACCTGGAATTTACATTATCATGTAGAAATGACTAAGGATTTTTATGGGGTTATGGAAATTCATTGGAATAAGGAACTCCCCATGAAGAAACCCCTTCCAGCAATGCAGATTGGCACCTGCTTTGCAATTCTGAGAGAATTCCCTGGGGTCTCAAGAAGCAGTGCCATGCCTGGGGCCAGAGAGTCTTTCAAACGGAATCTATGTTCTTTGCAGGTACAGGGGCACAATTGCAGGTTAACATCAGGTCTTACATTTTTCTGAGACTTTTCTCATCCATAAAGTGTCCTTTTGAGATGCTCTAGTATCTAGATAGGGGCTAGGATACCTGGCTTCTGGTTCCAGCTCTTCTAGGAATCCGTTGTGTGGCTCTGAGCCAGGCAGACATCTTTATTGAGTCTTTGTTTGACCGTTTTAAAATGGAAGCTTCAAAGACAGAAACAGAGGCTCAACAGTTGCTAGAATATTCACTGAAGCACTTTTTGTGGTGGTCAAGAAACATGTTGAGTGTGGTAGCCATTGATCAGAGAATGGCTGAATGAGTTAGTTATGGTCTGTGAATGTAGTGGGACCTTGCTGTGCATGAATATGAGGAATTCAGAAAAATGTGGGATGACTTGTAGCAACTAATGTGAATGAAAGAAGCAGAATCCAGAGAACAGTATATACGACTGAGTGGGACAAACAAAAACATCATTAATGGGGTGCAGAGCATGGATACCATAACCTACCAGAAAGAAATGTCATACACCTTGTTAGGAGGTAGGCTTTCATGAGGGGGGAAAGGAAAAAGTATGTATAAAGCACCTACTATGTGTCAGCTGCCATCAGCACTTTTAAATATGATCTCATTTGATCCTCACAACAACCCTTGAATCGCTATTATTATCTTCATTTGACAGATGAGGAAACTGAGGCTGGCAGGTGACATGCCTAAGATCACACAGCTAGGCTTGATGTAAACTCAGATCTTCTTAACTCTAGATCCAGTGCTCTATCCACTGCACCATGATGGAAAGAGCATTGGCTCTGGAGGGAGGGGACCGGGTTCAAATCTGTTGCTTACTGTCTGTATGACCTTAGGTAGGAAATTTACTTAATCTCCCTAGGCTTCTCTTATCTGTAAAATGAAAGAATTGAACTACATGGCCTCAGAGGTGCTTTGAAGTTCTGTGCTTAGCACATAGTAGGTGCTTCATAAATGCTGGTTGACTGATCTGACTCAATTTCTTCTTTGTTATGAGGAAGGATTCAATGCGAGGGGTGGGAGGTATAAAAAATGAGTATAATATATAAATTCAAGACATCAGTAAAACTTATTTTTTAAAATAAAGTGAATGAATTGGATTAGATGTCTTCCAAGGGGCCTCTTCCAGCTCTACGGCCCTATGTAGTCATTAGGTTAAGCCACCGACATCAGGAACTGGCGGGCCTTCCTTCCACTAGAAAAGATTCTAATTGCATATTGTAGAAATGAGATAAAAATAGTCATCCTCTCAAATATGGGCCATTCAAAACAAATCTTAAATAGGACATTGGAAAAATGACATCTTTGTTACTTTCGTAAAAGCTTTTTATATAGCACTGGCTTTAGGAACTGGAACCTTCAGCCATTCAGTCAGTCAATAAATATTTAAGCACCTACTGTGTGTGCCAGGCACTGTGCTAAGTGCTGGGGATACACATTAAAAAAAAGAAAAAGAAAACTATCTCCCCCTTCAAGGAGGTTATAAATGAGGGAAAAACACAAAAGAACTATTAAAAGTGGGGAGGGAGGCTGAGGGTGGGTGGGGAGTGGGAGGATCTAGAGGCCAGTACATGAAGTGCAGCTGGCAAGAAATGAAGGGTTGGCTGCTCTGTGTGCCCTCCTTACATGGAAGTTTTGGGAGGAGTTCCTTCTCTACCCTCCGGCCCTTGAATCAGAGGCTAGCAGACTAGCCTCGGACACTTCCTATCCATGTGACCACGGACAAATCACTTCACCTTTGTCTGCCTCAATTTTCCCACCCATAAAATGGGGATAATAAATAGCGCTTACTTCCCAGGGTGGTTGTGAGGATCAAATGAGATTGCATTTGAAAAGCACTTTTCAAACCTTAAAGAGCCAGAAGAATGCCAGCAATTATTGTCATTCTTCTTATCATTACCATTCTTATTCACAGGGACTTTGTGCTCTGTGTCTTCTGACATAGTGTGGAATCCTGTTAGCAAACATTTTAGTCCTTGCTTGATATAATCAGAGCTGTTGAATGAGGTTCTCTGTGGTTGCACTTGTCAGGAGTCATAGGAACATGGAGTTAAAGCTGGTAGGGACCACTGCTACTACTACTACTATGACCACTACGACCGCTATGACTACTACTAGCATTGAAACAGCCCTTTAAGATTTGTAAAGCATTTCGTATGTTATCTCATCTGATCCTCACAACAGGCAGTTGCTATTATGACCCCATTCTACACATGAGGAAACCAAAGCAGAGTGAGGTTCAATGTCTTGTCCAGGGTCACATACCTGGGTATCTCAGATCTTCCTTTCTCCAAATCCAGCACTCTGTCCACTCCATCACTTAGCTGCCTGAAGTCCAATGCTTTGTTTAGAGATAAATCAATAAAGATAGTAAAATGTTGCATTCTCTATCCTTCTTAGTCAATTGTGTGAATGTGAATGTGACCCGGTGCAGAGAATTGATTGTGAAAGATTTCCTGTTAACTTCTTAAATTTTCATCAAGGATACCCACTTAAATATGCAGAAACCATTCTCATGAGATTTTTAAAGCAATGAGAAAATGGGCATATGGGTCAAAGCCTGTTAATTTTTTATCATTTGGGAGAGGGGGTAATGTTAATATCCATGCTATTTCCATGTCTTCTGTGATCATCCTCTCTGTGAAATGACTTGAAAAATCAATTCCCCAAATGTGTTTTTAATTGTTTCACTCTTATGGATATGGTTAGATCCAACAGCTTTTCACATAGTTTTCCCAAGTGTGACTTCCCCTTCCCTGGCACATCAGGTACTGAGGTGTTTGACTGAAGTGTGGTGGTTCCACTATCATTGACAAAGAGAATAGATTACTTTTTAAAAATAAGGTGCAGCATGGTAAAATGAAAAACATGCCAGATTTGGAGTCAAGGAATCTCAGCTAAAATTCCGGCCCTTGTACTTACTTACTTGACCCTGCCCAGAGCAAGACGTTCTCAGATTCTTAATCTCCTAGTCTGTAAGATGGGGTATTGCTACCTACCCTGTCTGCCTCAGAATTGGTGTGAGAAATCTGCCTTGCAAACTGTGAAGTGAACCATGTGACCCCAATTTAGTCCTATTTGTTATCTTCTGGACACTTGAGTCTATGAATTACCTCTAAATATCTCATGTCAGTTGGGTCTGATGCCAAGCTTTTTGTGGTCAGTCTTTATACTCCAACTCTTTGGTGACATGTCATTGCTTATAACATACAGTACTTTTCTTTTTGGTCCCACGTATGATTGGACAAGGAGGTGGTATGGTACCATGGAAGGAGCCCTAGATTTGGAGGTAGAAAGCTACCTTCTGGGGCTTTCTTACTGTGTGTGTGACTTTGGATAAATCACCTTATGTCCTTGAGCCTCAGTTTCTTTATCTGTCATATTGGGAGTTGGACTAGATGGCCTCCTCATTTCTTTCCAGCTCTAGATCTGGGATCTATAGAAACTCCTGCCAGTGTACACTGGCTGCTTATCCATTACTTGCAGTCTTCCGGAATTCCGTTGGGCACTGAGAACTTGCTTTAGGGGGTCACATACTTGGTATGTGTCAGAGGTGGGTTTTGACCCCGAGTCTCCCTGACTCCAAGCCCAGCATTCTATCCACTACTCCACACTGCCTTTCAGTCTTAAGCACAGCTCTGTCATGATGTTTCATCAATGATCTTTACCTAGAGGCAGCTAGGTGGTGCAGGGGATAGAGTTCTAGGCCTGGAGTCAGGAAGACCTGAGTTCAAATGCAGCTTCAGGCACTTGCTAGTTGTATGACCCTGAGCAAGTCACTCCACCTGTTTGCCTCAGTTTCCTCATCTGTAAAATGAGCCAGAGAAGGAAATGGCAAACCACTCCAGTATCTCTGCCAAGAAAACCCCAAATGGGGTCATGAAGAGTTGGACACAACTGAAAAATGACTGAACAGCAAGTGTGGGAGCAGAATGCCAGGTGGGTAGTAGGAGGATGAGATGGGAGGTGTGAAAACCTGCTAGGAGGCTGATGTAATCCTTCAGGTGAGTGATAATAAGAGTCTGAACTAGAGGGTGAAAATGTGAGGAGTGAGAAGGAAACAGATGGATTAGATATAGGAGTGGAACTGAGAGTCAGCTTGGTGCATGGTACATGAGATGAAGAGCTGGACATGGAAGGGAGGAAGGCCTGCATTCAAATTCTGCCTCAGTCATTTACTAGATGTGTGTCTCTGTACAAGTCGTGTACCTATTCTAGGCCTCAGTTTCTTCCTCTGTAAAATGAGGGGGCTGAACTTGATACCCACCGAGGTCTACTCTGAATCTATGGTCCCATGATCCTTCCTGCTCTAAATCTATTATCTATAAAGTAACCAGCTAGATGTGAGAGAGAAGGAAGATAATGCCAAGGCTTTGACTAAGAAACAACAAGGATTCAGGAGTGAATTATGAAGCAGCTGAATGAAACTGTGAAGTCAGGAGTTCGACCAGACAAGTAGAGGGAGAGAAAAGATCTCTAAAGTCCTCTGTGTTCCCACCTTAAGCCGCCCACTCCAACACCTCCAACACTCAGTTTCCTCCAGCCCTTTGAAAAGCAGTGACTCAGCTGACATCTCCCATTGACTCTTCTCTCCTGTTGATTCAGATTTTGAACACATCGAACGCCTCCCAGGTGGTTACCTTGACTTACGCAGTTTGGAATCAGAGCACACTCCTCAATGGCACGGTTTCCAGCAGCCTCCTGAGCCAGCTGTCAGCCGAGTTGGTGGGCTTCTACCTCACCTACCCACCCCTGACCATCGCAGAGTGTGAGTATGCCTGGGGGAGGGAGCTGACATCACACTCCTGGGGACTCTCCTCCAAAATGGCCTTCCCCACGATCACATCTTTCAGCACTCACCATGAGCTCTCATCTCATTCCATCCCCACCCTTTTCCTGGAAACAAGGGGAAAAAATAAAGATATGATGGTTTTGAGTTGAACAGACTAAAAGTTGCTCACTTAACTGGTAGGGCTTCTTTCCCTCAGCCACCAGGGTTGATGTCATTCCCCCAGGTCGCCAGTTGGCAGAAGTCCCCAGGCCATCAGGTAACGAGGCACCTGTTCTATGTCGAGACATCACAGCCCATGCAGCTTCATGATGTAAATTCATTTCTAATTAAGTCTCTCAGCTCCCCTTGATGAAAGTCCCCATGGGGTTGTGGGCTTCCACTCGGAGCCTGCACACCCTATAACGATACAATTATATAAGCCTCATTAAATGCATTACCTGTGTTCTCCTGAGACTGTGTATCCTATCCTGCATCTCCTGCCCCAACATTTTTTTTTCTTGCTAGCCACGGATAAGCAAATAAAGGTCCGAGCTTAGAGATCTAATTTTTCTTTCACTTGGTGTGTTGTCCAAGGGTGGAGGGCAGGTTTTCCATCTATTAGTAAAAGAAAAAAAGTGTTTCTTCTATTTGACTCACATAGTTGATTTAAATCCTTCAGCAAGGACTTCATGGCATGCTCTTGGGTATTTCCACGTGTTCTGGAGAGAAGGGATTTGGAGGACTCTGCATTTCCCTAATCCCAGTCTCCTTCCAGGCCGCATGTAAAGATTTTTTTTTGTCATCACCTTCATATTTTGATTGTCATCAAATTGTAAAGAAGCTTGAGACCGACAGTTATAGGAATTGCTGTTTGATCAACTAAATTTAGCTTTTGGAGCAAAATGCATATGATAATTTTTTTGGTCTAGTGATATGGGGAGCTCCCAGTGTAGAAACTCCTTCCACTGGAGCACATTGGCAGCTTGTGGTCTTGGAGACTCCTCTGGATCCTGAGAGATTATATGACTTGCCCATGGTCACACTCAGCCATTATGCATTAGAAGCAAGACTTGAAAGTAGGTTTTCTCGATTCAAGGGCTGGACCTCTGGCCAGTATGGCATTCAGCCTTTCAATAATAATAACGATAATGATGACGATGATATCTTTTTAAGTGCTTTATATCCATAGGGTATTGTCAGATACATAGATGTTCCTTTGGAGCCATACCACGATCCTATGGGCTGGTGGGAAAGAGAGTAACTGATCTTTTTCTAAGGTCACGCACATGAAATGGAAGATCTGGAATTCATACTCAGGTCTTTGGACTCCCAAGTTTGATACTCTATCCATTATACCAGAAGGATAGATGCCCATTCCCTGAAAGAAAATATTTTTGTAAATGAATGAAAACAGATATCTAGGCAGAATAACTCCGACTTCGTTGGAAATATGCCTCGAGAGTACTGGCATTTAATAAGAAAACCACTTTATTGTAATAATCTGGCTCAGAGCTACAAATCCTAGAAAATGGTGAGTCTGCAAATCAGCCCTTGACTAAGTATATCCACTTTCAGGACTGTAGACAATGGTCCTGCCTGTGTTGCGTGTTAATAGTCGCTGAGCATGAGAAGGCCAGATTTAGTTGATTCATTCTTTTTGGCATGCTTGAATTTTCTTTTACAACAAACATTTGTAAGAACCTGTCCAACAGGAGAAATGTAAGAAAATATGCTTATCTTTGTTGTTTTGTTTGTTTTAGCCTTGGAATACCCAAACCTTGATGTCTCGGAAACAACTAGAGACTACTGGGTGATTACAGGTAACTTGGGTTCTCTCCTCTCATTGGTTTGGTCTGACAACTGCATGTCTTTCAGGGATGTATTTGGCCCTTTTTATTCATGTCTGACTTATTCACTGGAGAGTTTATTCTCCTGGACTAATGTCAGGTGAGTATAAGAAAACAGAGATAAGAGAAGAGATCCTGCTGAAGACGACTATTGAATAAGCACAGCCACTGATGCTTCAGGGTAGGCTCCTTAGAGACAGAAAGAGAAACATAAAGGTCTCTGCTCATAGATCTAGCTTTTAATTTAGCAGCCTACAAGTTCTGTATGAGTCAATGGTATAGAACCAGGGTATGAAGTTTCCTTTTTTATTTTTGTTAGGGAGGGGGTATAAAACTGTGTTTTCATAAGGTTGCTGAACTCCTGGTATGGAAGTCCCCTTTACCAATGATGATGAGCAATTTTTCAGTAATGTAAGGGGAGCAAAAGAAAACGGATAAGAGAAGGGATCCTGATGGAGATGACTGTTGAATCAGCACAGCCACTGATACTTCAGGGTAGCCTCCTTAGAGACAGAAAGAGAAAAATAAAGGTCTACACTCATAGATCTAGCTTTTAATTTAGCAGCCTACAGGTTCCACATGAGTCAATGGTTTACCGTGACAGCCTAGGAGACTAATGCAGTCTTGGGCTGTAGAGTACCTGGCAAAGGGCCTGCTCTACTGTGTCATGGCCAGATTTCTTCTGATGTATTGTGGCCAGTTCTGGGTACTATGGCTTAAAAAGGACATGAGTAGGCTGGAGAGTGTCCAGAGGAGCACAACCAGGATGGTCTAGGGCCTCAAATCATGCCACATCACAATTGACTGAAGGAACTGTGCATACATAGAAGAGAAGCTTTAGTCAGGGATGTGATCCACATATAGCTTCAAGTATTTAAGGGGGCTGGCAAAGAAAAGAGGGATTTGACTTTATCTGCTTGGCCCCTGAGGGTAGAAGTAGGATCAATGGGCTAGGGACCTAAGGAGACAAATTTAGGCTTGATATAAGTGGAAACTTCCCAACAATCAGAGTTAAAATGGGCTCTCTCAGGAGATAATAGGTTCTCTACCATTGGAAGTCTTCAAGCAAAGGCTGAATGACCATTATTTGAGTCCATTGTAGAACTGGATTCTCTTCCTAGACTAGCTAGTATTTGTATAGCATTTTAAGGTTTACAAAGTGCCTTACCTTTATCATCTCATTTGATCTTATTACAACCTTGTTAGGTAGGTACTATTATTCTCCCCATTTTGCAGCTGAGGCAACTGAGGCACAAGGGACTGAGTGACTTGCCCAAGATCATACTGCTAAGCTAGTGAGTGTGAATTAAGGGTCTTCTGCAAGTTCACCACTCTGCCCATCGCCCTAACTTGGTGTTTTCCTGCGGTCCTCCCCAATGTGGAGATTTGATGATTCTGTCGGGGTGGGTACATTTTCCATACCCCTGGGCTGGGACTTCCCTTTAACTCTTAAGTTGTTGACTATGGCAATGCCATAATTACATGTTCAAAGCGGACAGGCCCTTCTATAGCTCCATAGATGTTTCAAATTAAAATCAGCAAGGATCTCTGTTATCTAACATTTGAACCTTCATTAAGCACCTACTAAGTTCCAGGCACTGTGCTAGGCCTTGGGGATTCAAAGATAAAAACAAGCAGGCTCTGCCCTTAAGAAACTTATATTCTCCCTGCTTCTTTCTTTTGGCACAAATGTTTTAGTCCTAATTATATTACATAAACCAGGATATATTGTTTCCTTTAAAAAAAATACTGAGGAGGGTATAAAGCTGTGTTATCATGGGTTTGGGGAACTCCTTTTCCTATATAGATGAGCAACTTATCAGTAATCTAGGATTTTAGATTTAGAGCTTAATAGGGCCTTAGAGTTATCTAGCTTGATGTTAGATTTGACTGAGGCCCAGAAAGGTTAAGTTACTTGTCCAAGGTAACAAAGGTAGGGAGTATTAGAGTCAACATTCCAACCCAGGATCTCTGGAGGAGGAAGAAGAAGGAGGAGGAGGAGGAGGAGGAAGGGGAGGAAGAGGAGGAGAAGGAAGAGGGGGGAGGAAGAGGAAGAAGAGAAGGAGGAAGAAGAGGAGGAAGAAAAAGAGGAGGAACAAGAAGAGGAGGAAGAGAAAGAGGAGGAGGAGGGGAAGAAAGAGGAGGAGGAGAAGAAGGAAAAGAGGGAAGAAAGAGGAGGAGGAGGAGAAGGAAAAGAGGGAGGAAAAGGAAGAGGGGGAGAGGGAGGGAGGACAGGGGGGAAGAGGAGAAGGAGGAAGTAGAAGAGAAAGAGGAAGAGGAGGCAGGCAGTTACCACAAGCCAGGAGAGAAGTACTTAGAAATGCAAACCCTTTCACCACTCAGGGACTGCAATGAACCTGTCAGTGGAGGTTCAGTGCCTCCTCCTCTCATCTCCTCCCACAGCCACCACAGTGCCAGACACACATGAATGTCTTGACTGCCCCCAGATGTGAGAAAGCTCGATTTGGGGACTTCCCTCAAATGCTGCTCTCCTTGAGTCTTTCCTTCTCTCTGAGAGGTCGCTTCTAGAATGGAAGTTTCTGTGGTTATAAGTTAGGTTTCTGATCTGCACTGGTGAAGGGAGTCTCCATACTGGAATCATAGCTTTAGTGCTGGAGGGAGCCTAAGAAGATAGCTCACTGAACTCCCTTATTTTACAGATGAGGAAACTGAGACCAAAAGTGATCAGCCTGAGGTCACACAATTAGTAAGTGATAGAAGCAGGTCTTCAGATTCCCAAACTTGTGCCTTTTCCACTGTACCACTCTGCCTAAACCAAGTAAAATGCAGATTCATACCGTGCCTCTCTCCCTCCAAAGGACACTCTATCTCCTACTTTCCCTAACAGGACCATTCACCTGGTAAGGGTCAGGGCAAGTTGAGCAAATTAAGCAAGCTGAGTAACAGTGTGGTGTAATCAACTAATCAACCAACCAACTAACATATATTAAGTGCTTACTATGTGCTAGGCACTGTGCTAAGTACTGGGGATACAAAAAGAGGCAAAAGACCATCCCTGCCCTCAAGGAGCCTACAGTTGAATGGAACAGTGAATAAAATACTAGAGTAGAATTCCAGAAGAACTGCATTCAAATCCGGCCTTTGGCATCACCTAGTTGGGTGACTACAAGTGTGTCCTTTAGATTATTTGAGCCTCTGTTTCCTCCCCCATAAAATGGAAATAATTGTGCTAATAGCACCTACCTCCCAGGGTTGGTGCGTGGCTCAAATGAGATATAGATGAAGTGCTTTGCAAATCTTACATGTCAGTTATTGTTGTAAGTATGAAAAAACCCTAGACTCTGCTAGCTAAAATCCACTAACACAATTCTAACAATTTGGGAAACCAGCTGACCTTATTTGTTGTTGTCGAGTCATTTCAGTTGTGTCTTACTCTCCATGACCCCATTTGGGGTTTTCTTGGCAAAGATACTGGAGTGCTTTGCCATTTCTTTTTCCAGCTCATTTTACAGATGAAGAAACTGAGGCACACAGAGTTAAGTGATTTACCCAGGGTCACACAGCTAGTAAGTATCTGAAGCTGGATTCAAACTCATGAAGATGAGTCTTCCTGATTCCAAGCCTGGTGCTCTATCTACCACACCACCTATGGGGGTGGGGGTGGGGAACCATCAGCCTTAAGGCCACACCTGGCCCTCTAGACCCTCGAGTGTGGCTCTTTACTAAATCCAAACTTCACAGAACAAATCCTTTTATTAAGGTGCAATTAGCCAATATCTATCTATCTATACACACACACACACATATCTCTCTCTCTCTCTCTCTCTCTATATATATATAATGTGTGTGTGTATATATATAAAATATTTTATGTCCCAGCTGATCTTATTATATTTGCAAGAATCATTTTCCCATTTGGAGTGTCCTGAAGGGTTTGGTAGTTTCAAACCCATCATTTCTTCTTGGTTTAAAGTGGTTCAGATGTCCTTGCTCTAAGGTAAATTCTCTTGAGATAGCACCAGCCTCTGAGGTGAGCCCCGCTAACAGCCCCTAGGCTTGGATCACAGGGGACCTCCAAGGTCATTGGATCAAATGCACATTTCCCTTTACAACATATCCATTGAGTATCCTCTAGGCTCTGCTTGAAGACCTCCCCTACCTCCCATGGCAGCCTATTCCACTCTGGGATAGGTCTGATGGTTAGCAAGATATCAAACCTCGACCTGCCTCTCTGCAATTGTCTCCCAGCTGTTGGAACCCAAGGCAAATAGTGTTAGTTACCCCTGGGTGCCTGTGGTGCTTATGAGACCAAAGTTAAGGTTCTCATGTCACCATCTGCCAACTGACTTACCTTGAATTGATTCCATGCAACCATGATGCAATGAGGAGCTGGCCACTTCTTAAACGTGGGCCACTTGTCACAAGGGGAACCAGGAATGAGAGTGTGGATAGTTAGTGGGAGGTCATCACCCCTCATGGGAAAAATAATTTACAGTGTCTGCCGTGCTGACCGTAAATGGGTTCATGCATTGTCACATACAAAAAGTCAGTGAAGAAATGTAAGAGGGATAGAAAAATGCCCTCTGACAGGTAGCGATCCATTACAAGTTGTATGATGCTGTGTTTCTCATAGAAAACGCCTCACTGCCTTTTCAAAATGTAAATGCTTGCTCGTGAGTTCGGAAGGCAGACCTAAGCTCTATCGTCTGAATTGTAGCGCAAACTATGTCCTGAAAAAGGACAACGGTACAGGATCCTTCGATTAGAGGGAGCAAGGAGGTGCTGCAGGTGGGGTTGGACTGGCAGTCAGAAGGACTTGGGTTCAAGTCCTACCTTAGACACTTACTAGCTGTGTGACCTGGGGCAAGTCAGTTAACTTTTTTCCACCTCAGCTTCATTATTTGTCAAGTAAGGATAATAATAGAACCTACCTCCTATAGTTCTGAGGGTCACAAGCGATCATATATTCATAGCACTTTGTGAACATTAAATGCCCATGTAAAAGCTATTATTATATCCTCACCATATACACTGTATCCTGCATCCTCTGTATCCTCAGAAGTTATCCAAGTCAGAAGGGACCTCGGAAGCCATTTAGTCCAATAAGTACCTGATCACGGCTCCTAGAAGCATGCTGATAAATGTTTAATACCCACCTACCCTGAACCCCAACCCCACAGACATGACACACTTTTAAGTTTAATCTGTATTACTGACATCTTATCTATCACTTTTCCTAAATCCAGGCACCCACAAAACAACAAGTCAAACCCTGGTTTATAATGTTCACTGAATTCCTAGGTGCCAGTGCTCACACTGAAAAATTTAACAATCATCTCTCCTGAGCCTATTCCAGCTGGCTCCAGGAGCCCTTTCATCCCCCTACAATATGCTCAGATCATTGAGCCTCTGATTTGTGACCTCTAGTGAAGGAGGAGGGATTCCCTTCTAAGGCAGTCTGTTGCACATTTGGACTCCTCTTGGGACATTTATCCTGACATCAAGCTCACACTTGCCTGTTTGGAGTTCCCTCCCAATACTCCTAATTCTTTAATTTGGGACTGAGAAGACGAAGTCAAATATGCACACATGTGTATGCATATATGTACAAATTTGTGCATATTGTGTATCTGTATATATGTGTAAATATATTTGTATCTGTATACATATACATATATGCACACATGTGTGTGTATATAGATAAATTTGTGTGTATCTGTATATATGTATAAATATGTATTAATGTATACATACATATGTATGCATATATATACACACACACACATACACATAGATATCTAGATATAGATCTCACAAGAGGCCTCTTTTTTCTGGGCATTAGCCTGGCTTCATGGAGGATCATATTGCAGGGCTCACATGCCCCTAACACACCAATGGGGGAGGTACCACTAAAGCCAAGAGGTTGTGTACAGGCTCCACCATCACTGTGCGTAACTCTCTGGAGAAAGTTGGAAAGGATGGCAAAGAGGATCAGAAAGTTGCAGCCTCACTTCTGTGGAAGAGAAGGATGGAGGGAGTGAGGTAGAAGGGGAATCTGCATCTTGGCACAAAGGTCTTTGCCTCCTGCGTTATTTCTGCCTTTGCTCATGGGGGTTCTGACAATAAAGCCTGCCACGGGAAGACATCCTTGTAATTAATGGATGCATCACTGTGTGCTGTAGTTGGCCAGATTTTCATTCTGTGTTACTCTATGGGGGGTGTTGACAACACGGGGATTTTCTCTTGAGATTCTGGGATAGTTCTCTCCATTTTTAGCTTGTCAATTAAACACTCAGAGATAATTCCCATCATACAACCCACAGAGTCAAACCTCTCAGTATGCCCAGTGTCAGATCAGCCCCACTCCTCTCTACCCATCACAGGCCCTGACGACATGAACAGCCTGAGGATGCCAACTAAGCAATCCTTCAGAGGTCAATCCAATCTGCATTTCTACTAGGGAAGGCAAGGGAGAAACCTCCCCTTATCCCAGAGCAGCAGCTTCCCCTAACCAGGCAAGCACCCAAACTCGTGTTCTAGCATCACATGACAGCCTGGCTTTCCTTCTCCATTGATGGCTATAGCAGGCAGGAGGAATTCTTAGGGGCTTTTCTAGAAACTGAAGTACAAAGGACAGAACCGGAGTCCTTTATCTTCCCTTGTGGAGATCCAGCTGGCAGATTACTTGGGAGCCAAGCCCAGGAGCTCTAGACAGAGAAGAGCATTATACTCTCAGTAGGGACTGCTCAGTGTCTGTGTCTTCAGAGAAGCAATTTCTGGGACCAGCTGTGGATTTTATTTCTTCCATAGCTTGTTTACAAATCTTTCTCCCAATATTGCTAGAGTCTGTCACCTGATCAGCTTGTATAAGGGCTGTATATGGATGGAGCCCCATGTTAATCAATGCCCTTTATAGGGCTTGTATATGTGTGTGTGTGTGTGTGTGTGTGTGTGTGTGTGTGTGTGGGCGCGTATGTATGGGGCAGCTAGGTGGTGCAGTGGATAGAGCCAGACTTGGAGTCAGGAAGACCTGAGTTCAAATCCAGCCTTAGACACTTACTATCTGGGTGACACTGAGCAAATCACTTAACTCTGTTGAACCGGCGGAGAAAATGGCAAACTGCTCCAGTATTTTTACCAAGAAAACCCCAAATGGGGCCATGAAGAGTTGGGCATGACTGAAAAATGACTAATAATATGTATGTATGTACATATAAACTTCCCTCAAAATCTTTGTGCAATTTTAAGCCATTAAACTTAATGGGGGCACCCCATACATACATACACACATACATGCCTATATAGATACATATATACATATCTATCTATTTCTATCTCCGTATTCTTCCATATAGCCAGATTCTTATTTCTATGTTCTCAAAAGATGAGCTACAAAAACAGGGCAACTGGTTACCAATTCTAAAGGGAAAATCTAATATTGCAAATGCCCCTATCTGCATAGGAGTAAATCTTGAACCAAGATGTAACTTTAGCATTTATGATTTGGGTACAGCTCTTTTTGTATGCGTATGCATGTAGTTTTGGGCAAAGAGCACTTCCAAGACCACCTTGAGATGGGGACAAACCAGATAGCAACTGGGGTAGGAGGTCACTTATATCAAGTGGGATTTCAGGGACCTGGGGGAGGGCAGTGTCTCCCCCTCCTGAATATTCCACCATTCTTCTGTTGCCTGGAATTCCACCATGAAGTCTTTCAAGGCTCAGAAATCATAACTAAAAGGATTGAGCTGGGAGGAACCTTGGAACACAGAAAGTGAAAACAGGATATTAGAACATAGAACACAGGATGTCAGCGCTGGAATGGGTGTATTTGTTTGCATATTGTCTCCCTCATTTGATCATAAGCTCCTTGAGGGCAGAGATGTCTTTTGCCTCTGTGTATCCCTAGCACTTAACCTGGCATATGGTAGAAGCTTAATATTTTTTATTGACTGACTGATAGCATAGAATGTGGAGCTGGAAAGGACATTAAAACATGGAATATAACAGCTGGAAGGGATTCGGGTGAGGAAACTGAGCCTAGAGAAGGGAGTGACCTGCTTAAGGTCCCACAGATAGTAAGCAGTGAAGGCATAACCTCTTACTCCTGGTCCAGAATGTCCCGAGTTCTGTTAAAAAAAAGCCTCTACATTCTTTTTGTGGTCTGTTACATATGTATATTTGGGGGTTAGCATGGGGTGGGTTGAGGGGAGGCACAGTATCAGCTCCTTCCTGTCAACCTCACAACTCAAGTAATGTGATATCAGACCATGAGTTTTCCCCTACTTTGGAAGGAGTGTGTAATGGAAAGAATGCTATATTCCGAGTCAGGAGACCTGGGCTCAAATCTCAGCTCTGATTACCTATATCACCTGTGTACAAGTCATGTAAGCTCTCTGGGCCTCAGTTTCCTCACCTGTAGTCTGGGAGGGTTGGAGCATATGGCTTCTGGCATTCTGACTTGTTTGAGAGCTATGATTTATAATCTGATTTCCCACTTCCTATGGCTCTCTGATCTTTGGGTATCCACTCAGAGCAGGGTCTTTGGGCTCCCTCCAGAAAGAGGTTCTCCCAGGGTGACCCCCCTGTCTTCCTTCTACATCCACAGTTCTGCAAGGGGTGGACAACACCTTAGTGGGACTCCACAATCAGAGTTTCGCCAGAGTCATGGAGCAGCGGCTGGCCCAGCTGTTTATGATGTCCCAGCAACAAGGCAGGCGGCTTAAGCGGGCCACAACTCTTGGGAGCTACACGGTTCAGGTGAGTTGGAAGAAATAACCCTTCTTCTTTGGGTCAGAATAAGTTTGTGAAAATCCATTTCCTAATAAGTCACATGTATCAGTGTCTTTTTTGTTCCAATTTTGTTCTTCTAGGAATTTCTTTTTATTTAAAAATACATATTTCATTGACGGACAGTTAGTTGGTGTAGTAGATAGAGTGCTGGGCCTGGAGTCAGGAAGATTCCTTTTTATGAGTTCAAATCTGGCCTCAGACGTTTCCCAGCTGTGTGACCCTGGGCAAGTCACTTAACCCTGTTTACCTCAGTTTCCTCATCTGTAAAATGAACTGGGGAAGGAAATGGCAAACCACTCTGGTATCCCTGCCTAGAAAACCCCAAATGGGGTCACAAAGAGTCAGGCATGACTGAAAGCAACTGGACAACAAAAAATTTCGTCCATACCTGTTTGTCTTTCTGTCAGTCATTTTTGGAACCCTCCCTCTCCCAAATGAAGCCCTTCCTCATGACAAAGAAAAACCTTTTGTTTGGCTCTGACAGTGTGGAAGAGTCTGCCCTGCAGACCGCCAGTCTTTGGGGTGACTGCTCTAGGGGTCACTCTACTGTGAGAATGAAGGTGGGCCATGAAAAGAGAGACACAGAGTTGTTTTCAAATGACATCTGACTTTCAACCTAAAAAGAAAAACAAAACCAAAAACAAAAACAGATGCTCCCTTTAATTTATAAGGAGATGTCCAGGCTGGGAGGGAGTGTGGTGAACTGGAAAGATTCCTAGATTTGCAACTTGAGGATCTGGGTTCACGTCTCAGTGATGCCACTGACGACTTTGAATAAGACGAGGTGTTCAGTGTTTTGCATACCTCAAAGTGCCCTATAAATGTGAGCTATTCTTGTTGTTGTTATATTGTGGCAAATCACACACCTCTCTGGGCCTCAGTTTCCGTACCTGTAAAAAAAGGAGATTGGATGAGATGACCTCTGAGGTCCCTTCCAGGTCCACATCTCTCACTTTCCTCGGGCATCTCTACCCATATGAACATATCAGGGTTTTTGTTTTCTGCGGAGGGGAAGTAGCTGGTCTGGAAGGTGACATAACCATTCGGACAATTCACATTTTTGCAAAGCTGTGAGGTTTCTTATGCATCCTCCCTGACCATGACAGTTCTGTGAGGCAGGCCCCACAAGTGCATGTAGCTGTGTTTTACAGAAACCCGGCCTTAGACAGATAGAAAGAAGTGCTCGTGGCCACGCAGTTCAGTTAGAGTCAGAGCTAAGATTTCAGCCTATGGGTCTTCTCGGTCTTCATCCTCCATCTGGGCAAGTCTTGTAACTTCTCCCAGCCTCAGTTTCCACATCTGTAAATTAGAGATAACCACGGCACCTAGCTCACAGGGTTGTTGTGAGGACCAAATGAGACAGTGTATATAAAGTGAGTAGCAGACTTTAAAGTCATATAAATGCTAGATGCTATTACTATTATGATCAACAAGGGATCTCCTTTATAGCATTCCTAGTAAACAGCCATCCAGCCTCTGAACAGCTCCAATGATGGGAAGCTTGCTACTCATCTTCCTCTTCCCCGCCCCTTGCTGGACTAGGAATCTGGAAGACCTGAGTTCAAATCCAATCCCAGACACTTAGTAACTGTGTGACCCTGGGCAGATCATGTTACCTCTCTCTGCCTCCGTTTCTGCCCATGAAATGAGGGTGATAACACTTATTTCACAGGGTGTGGTGAGGGTCGAAAGAGATAACATGATGGTGCTGTGTGAACCTTACAGTGCCCTTGAACTGCTCACTGTTATTGTTAGCCAGATCTTAAAAAGGAAGAGTCGCTAAGTTCTGCCACCACATTCTGGGGTTTCCCCTCTACAGACTCCATGCAATATTTGGAATTTACAAATTATAAGTTGATCAAAAAAGAAGAAGAAATCTCCTGTAGACCCATGTCCATGAAATGAGATTTGCCTTAACTGAGCAAGAGCTTGTAATCCTAGACTTCTGTGCCAGCTGTTCAAATGTGATAGTTTTCATTTCTAAAGGGCCTATCTAGTCCTTATTCTCTCTCTCTCTCTCCCTCTCCCCCTCCCTCTTCCCCTTCTCCTCCTTCACCCTCTCTCTTTCTCTCTCTTTCTCTCTCTCCCTCCTCTCTCCCTTTTCCCCTCCCTCTCTTTCTCTCTCTCTTCCTCCCCTCCCTCCCTCCGTCTCTCTCTCTCTCTTTCTTTCTCTGTCTCCTCTCTCTTTCTCCTCTCCCTCCCCTCTGTCTCTCTCTGTCCTTCTGTCTCTCTCCTCTTCCTCCCTCCTTCTCTCTGTCTCTATCTCTGTCTTCTCTCTCTACTCTCCTTCCCCCCTCATCTATCTCCTCTTTCTCTCTCCCTTCCCTCCCTTTCTCCCTCTCCCCCATCTCTCTCCTCTCTTCTTCCTCCCCTCCCATTCCCTCCCTTTTTCTTCTCTCCTCTCTTTTTCTCTCTGTCTCTCTCTCCTCTCCTTCCCCCCTTCTATCTCACTGTCTCTCTTCTCTCTCCTCTCCCTCCTCTCACTCTCTGTCCCTCCCTGTTTCTGTCTCTTTTTTTTCTCTCTCTCTTCTCTGTCTCTGTCTCTCTCCCTCTCCTCCCTCCTTCTCTCCTCTCCTTTTCTCTCAGTTCTTTGTCTGCTTAGTCATCTCAACCATGGGGGGAAAAATCTATGTGAAGCAGACAGGGGGATAGGACTCTAAGTCTCCTGATATCAGATGTGCCATGACCTCCTAAAAGTCATAGGTCTGGAGAGTTTTCTATTGAATCAAAATAGAGGGAGATTATTCAGAGGCCTCTTTATTGCCTGCCCGGTCATATGGAAACCCTGAGTGACTGGCGTGCCCTGGAGCCCCATGTTAAATTCCTTCTCCGAGTCTCATTATATCTGGGCCTTTCTTCTTAATACAGAAAATGAAAAAGGACTGGAGTTGGGGTGGAAGGGGCGATCTCTGGGGAGAATGAGGTCCGAATTCACAAGCCTGCAGACTTGGAGGTGTGTACAGCGGGTAGACTGATTGGCTTGGAGTCAGGAAGATTTGAGTTTTAATCCTCCCTTACACACTTACTAATTGTGTGACTCTGGAAAAGACACATCACCTCTCCGTGCCTCAGTTTCCTCATCTGAAACATAAAGATAATAATGGCACCTCTACCCCACAAAGGTGTCAGGAAAATCAAGTGGCAGTGCAGGTGAGGTGCTTTGCAAACCTTAAAGTGTCATCAAAAATACCAGCTCTTATTGGTAGCCATCAAGGTCCAGCATGCACAAGGTTCCAGAATCAGAAAATGGAGAGTCCATTGTTTTCAGTTGTTTTCTTGATGTATCTATCTGGAATTTTGATTGAAATAAAGATGTTTAAATAAGTCCTATCACTTAAAACACCCTGAATTATTTTCATGTGAAATAGCAGCCCAGGGTGTCTGGAGATTGAAAAAAGACAGGAATATCAGTATTTCCAAGGGGCTTCATGGAGGAGTGACTAAGGGGGAGACCCAGGTTGAAATCCTCCCTCTGACAAGTAATAACTCTGACTACGGCCAAGTCACTTAGCTTTATAGTGTCTCTATCATTCATTGTTAAACACCTACTGCATGCCTATTGTGAGCTGTGCCAAGACAGCCAAGTTCTCTAAGATTCTAAATCCATAAGATCCTGGATGGAGAGGTAGGAGACACCTCTGGGCCACCGAATACAGCCCCCTTATTTTACAGATGAGGATGTCAGGCTATTACTGATCCTCAATGATGGGAGGAATTTCTGCACTAGGGGTTCCCCACACCAATGGAAGCTGAGGTCCAGTCCCCAACAAAAAAACAGTGTTTCTCATTTAGGACCAAATGTCTTGTCTTATCTAGAGCTGAGCATTAAATACTTACATGCTTATGTGCACACTCACATACATGCACATGTACTCAGATACATACACAGACACATATACATACTCATATGCACATACCTTCATATTCACACATGTATTCACGTATACCCCTCCACACACTCCCCTCTCATTCACTCATGTTGTTATTCATTCATTTCCATCATGTCCATCTCTTTGTGGCCCCATTTGGGGTTTTCTTGGCAGAGATACTGGAGGGATTTTGCCATTTCCTTCTCCAGCTCATTTTACAGATGAGGAAACTGAGGCAAACAGGTATAACTGACTTGCCTATGGTCATCCAGGTTGTAAATGTCTTAGGTTGGATTTGAACTCGGGTCTTCCTGACTCCAGGCCCAGCACTCTATCCACTGTGTCACCCAACTGCCTGAGGATAGAGTTAGGTTCTGATTAGTGTGAATACTGAATCTCCTGAAGCAGTCGCATTATTTTGGTCTACAGTATATATTCTCATCTGTCTGGAATCAAAGATTACATTTATATAATTATAATCTTGAATAATTCAAATATGAATGCATGCATCCACTACACAGGATTCATTATTTACACTAGTCTTTTTGAGGACAATGGTGTGAGGGAGTTACATAAAGACCTCAGTAGAGGGTATATATCAGATTTAAAGCAAACTTCTCAAGGACCTCTCATTCCACATTGTCAATTAACAGATGAGATCCTGAGTGAAGGATCTGGGAGTGAAGGAGGGCTTGGCCGAGGTCACCCAGGTAGCCCATAGATATGAATGGGATTCAAATCAAATTCTCAAGCTAACGTACTTTCCCCAGTAGATGCCACACAGCTTTTAAAAAAGTTTCTCTCTCAGCAAATCAATGATCCAAGACAACTCTCAAGGACTCATGGAGAAAAATGCTCTCCATCCCCAGAGAAAGAGCTGGTGGTGTCTGAATACAGATAGAAGCGTACTTTTTTTAAACTTTATTTTTCTTGAGGTTTTACTTGTCTGTCTTTTCTTTCACAACATGACTATTATGGATATGTTTTGCATGACTACACATGTATAACCTATATCGAATTACTGGCCTTCTCAATGAGGGTGGGGTGGGCAGGGAGGAAAGGAGAGAATTTTGGAACTCAGAGTTTTAAAAGCAAATGTTAAAAAATGTTTTTACATGTAACTGGGGAAAAATAAAATACTAAATAAATCCCCCCCCCAAAAAAACAAATAAACTTCCATCAAAAAAAAATTTCTCTCCAGTGGAAGGCATCAGCAGCGGGTAATGAGGTTCTATCTAGTCTGATAAAATCCACCACATAAAGATGGGTCTTCTCTTTCTGAAAGATGGTTAAGATGCAGCGTGTGCCCGGCCCCAAGGATCCTGCAGAACTGACGTACTACACGCTGCACAACGGGAAGCCTTTGCTGGGGACGGCGGCCGCCAAGATTTTGAGCACCATCGACTCCCAGAGGATGGCTTTGACTTTGCACCATGTAGTTCTTCTACAGGCAGATCGTAAGGGAATTTTACAACATTCTTGTTTTCCACTCTCAATATTTGCAATTTCATGTCTCCCTAAGAGGAAAGCTATTCTTCAGACCTGGGTTAGCGGGCCCATATTTTAAAAATCAGATGGATGACTTTTGCTTCTGCTACGGGAAACAGGACAAAAGATGTCAATGGCTAATGAATGATGGTTATAATTTGCTTCCTAATTGCCTCCAGCCTTGGTCTGCCCTTCTCTGCAGCAAATCTGGCAAACGCTGAAATAGCCGTGATTCCGGTGAGCCAGGTGGATTCAGGTTGATTGATTCTCCCCAAGAGATTTCCTCTCCCACGCACGGTCAGGGGCTCTCTGGCACCACCCAGACTCTCTAGGCATGGCGATGGTGACTCCTATTTCTTGCCTAAGCGAAAATGTGATACTGACAAAAGTCTCTAAATAGAAGCTGTCACTTGTTTTTTTCCCTGAGCTTAGATTGCTGCAGAAACTTTGTTCCCATGAGGTTTAAAAAGAAAAACTCCTCTGTAAAAATTCACTTTTGCTCTAAGAATCTTTTAAATTCTTTCTCACAAATCGTCAACCCAAGGTCGGTGTTGACCTTGGTTGATTTATTTCAATTTGATGAAGCTTTGCCTGATTTTTCCAGCAGCTAATGAGCCCCCGTGCCTAGATTTCATTGACACAGCATACTATTTAGTATAGATAGTATCTTTTTTGTATATGCCCATAGGTGTATGATATGATAAACATTTTGAAGCATTTACATGCTAAGGCACCGTGCAGTGCCGACGATACAAATAAGAATAAGAAAGACAGTCTTTGTTCTCAAGGAGTTTACAATTTAATGTGGAGCAGGAGCAAATGAGGGTACTCCTAAACTATCCGCTAGCAAAACCGAAGCAATTTCCATGATGATGGGTTTCCTGGTGATGAGTGCATCTTAGGTGGGGCATGATGAAGATGATGATGGAGCTGAAATCAAGTGGAGTATCTGGTGGCAAGGGCAGCTAGGTAGTGTAGTAGACAGTGCACAGGGCCTGGAGTCAGGAAGACTCATCTTCGTAAAATTAAAATCCAGCCTCAGATACTTGCTAGCTGTGTGACCCTGGGCAAATCACTTCACCCTGTTTGCCTCAGTTTCCTCATCTGGAAAATGAGCTGGAGAAGGAAATGGCAAACCACTCCAGTATCTTTACCAAGAAAACCCCAAATGTTGTCATGAAGAGTCGGACACAACTGAAACAAGTGAGCAATGATACGGTAGCAAATAACGTGTATGTACATGTTTCCCCTGGTTAGGCTATAAGCTCCTTGAGGGCAAGTGCTGTTATGCTTTTGGCTTTGTACCCCCACCTCTTAGTACAGTGTTGGGCCCTTAGTAGGGACTTCATGAATGCTTGTTGATAGATGGATTGCTTAGGTGGGTGGTTAACTGAACACCAACTTTATGCTAGGCTCTGGAGATGTAAAAATAGTGCTTTTCCTCAAGGACCTTACATTCTACAAGGGGTTTGAACAGCCGTGACTGAGCCTTGAAGGAAAGTAAGAATTCAGAGGGGCAGAAGCCTGTATGTGGCAAGTTGCCCTGGGAAGGGAGAGCATTGGGATCCTATGTACAAATACTTCTGAAGAAATCCCTGGGACCCCAGCAGATTCTCCCTTCCCCACCCGAGCTCTAAAATTTTGTGCTTCTGACGGAGGGGGTTTGAAGTGCCCTCTGATGAGAGGTCAGGGTTAGCCTACTTTCAGAATCGGGAAAAATCTCCCCAAATGTTATCAAACTAATACAGAGATATGATTCACAGGGTAATGGAGGCACTCATCAAGTCTAGACCTCCTAGGGCAAGGGTTCTGAACTTGGGGTGTATTCCTTTGTTTCTTTTAATATTCTGATAATTCTGATATTTCAAAATTATTGGTTCCCTTCATAATCCTGTGTGTTTTATTTTATGGAATTAAAAGCAGAGGCTTCACCAGATGCCACAGGGGTCCAAGATACAACAAAGCTTAAGAATCTCTGGCTTAGGGACTTGTCAGACAATGTCTTCAAGAAAGTCACTGCATTTCCCAAAGGAACAGGTGGATTTTCTTTGCCTTAATAAATGTTCACTATGGTAAATGTTGCAGCAAAGGCAAGAAAGAAAACAAATTAATGTCATCACAAATGTAACTATTTCAGGTTCCCCATCTTAAATATATACTCCAATTTCAAATAAAAAAAACTTTAAAAATTTTATTGATATCTTCTATCACCTTCTTTTCCAAATCTATCCCTCTCTTTCGTCCTGGACAAGAAGTGTTGCATGGTGGATAAAGGCCTGGCCTTGAAGTTAGGAAGACCTGCATGTAATTCATGCCTCAGAGGCATACATATTGGCTGTGTGATAATGCACCGAGCCTCTCACTGCCCTAGGAAGCTAAGACTATTAGATGCAGAGAAGGTGTTAACTTGAATTGGTAGAGGGAATTTCCCCACCCAAGAGGTCCCTATACAAGAAGATTACAGGACCGGCCCCTGTTCCCTTCCCCTTCCACGGAGAGCCATCCCTTATCATAAAGTCCAAAAAAGAAAGAAAAAATAAACAGGCCAGTCACATGACCCAACACCTCGCGTGAGAATAAGGCTACATATCATGTTCCATAAACACAATCCTCCGCTTCTGCCATGAAGAGCCTCTTCTTCAAGACCAATCTGGTCATGATCATTCCACAGCATTCAATGTCAGGTTTTTTTTTTATCTTTACCATTGACAGTAATCTAGTCATTGTACACATTTTTTAATGGTTTTCTTTTCCTTACTTGGCATCAGTTCATAAAAGCCTTCCTGTGCTTTTATTCCTTATCTTCATTTCCAGGAAACATTTATTAAGCACCTGTTGCAGGCAATGAATGGTGTTAGGCTGTAGGGAAGGAGTTAAGATTAAAGAAGCATGATGTTCAAGCCCTGTTTCTTATATGTTCTGGCTGTTTGACCCTGGGTAAGTTACAGTGGCCCCAGACAGCTCTCTTAGACTATAAACTGTAGAAGATAGGTAGTTCTTATTTCCTCAGCCAAAGGTCCCTCTACAAGTGAAATCCAAGCAAGTCCAGCAAAAAAAAAAAGACATAGTCTATCTAGCTTTTATAACACATGTAAATAAAAGTGATATCACAAAAGTGATAGAACATGAGAAAGGCAAAGTTCTTTTAGGATTCAAGGAGGAGCTTTTTCTCCTGGTAGGGGGACTGGGGAAGCCTTCATGGAAATGGTAGCCTTTGAGCCAGTACGGAGAACATTCCAGGCTCAGGAAATTGGGTGAGAAAAGACACAGAACCGAGAGTTTGTGCAATACACACTGGAGATGGTAAATGATCCATTTTGGCTGGTTCAGGGAACACGGGAATGAGCATAGTATGACCTGTGTTTGTAAAAGTGGAACAGGCTTAGAGAAGAGGGCTCTGAAGGCATAGCTAAGGAGTTTCTCCTTTGACACAGGGGAATTTTTGACTAAACCGTATTTTCATTCTTTTCTGCTCAAAAACTTGATTTTTTTCCTCTCTGATCATAAATATTAATATGATTTCCCACTTAAATTATGAAACTCTTGTAAATTAGATTAGATCTAGCCACCTTGACCGTTGCTTAGAACTTTGTCCCTTCTGGTCATTATGCCAATGAATACATGGATGTTGGATTATTTTCATTGCCCTGACCTTGCTCACATCAGTTTTAAAAGGGGATTGACTAGTGTGCAGAAGACGAATACATTCCATCTCAATTTGAATAGAGGTCAAGAGATTACTTATATGGTAACATGATGAAACATAGCTTAGAAAAATAAGGAGGGTGAGTCAGAACAATGCCCAATGTCTTGCTAGAAAAACAAGATATTCTCAGCACCACTATGCATGGCCTTTCCCCCTTTCAAAATACACATAGTTAAATTTAATATATACTTTAAAACAAATAAACTGCATGTAATAGAGATTTGTGGCTTCAAATGCAGCCCTCTTTTTCTGTTCTTTGAATATGGAAATGTTCATACCTAAAAGAATTTTAAGAATGTAGTCCATAAAGGAAACATTGACTATTTAGAGTACGGGTCTTTAACATTTTTTGTGTCATGGACCCCTTGGAAAGTCCAGTGAAGCCTATGGACCCCTTCTTAGAATATTGTTTTATTTTTAATTTATTTTTTTTGTTTTAAGTTATTTATCAGTTCTTTCTTTGGAGGTGGATAGCATGTTCCTTCATAAGTCCTTTATAGTAGATCTAAATATTTATGATACTCAGAATGACTTAGTCATTCACAATTCTTTGACCTTTGAACATATTCTTCAAACAATATTGCTATTACTGTATACAATGTTCTCTTGGTTCTGCTCATTTTACTCTTCATTATATCATGCAAGTCAGAAGATTGTTTTTAAATGCAGAAAACATTTATGAAAACACATAGGATTACCAAGGAAGTCAATTCTATTCAAATAGTTATAAAAATATTTTTTAAAAACAAATGTGTGGATTCCAACTTCAGAACCCCCGGTTTATAGGAACAAGGACTAGACTTGTCATTTTATTGGTATAGGGAATTCCCAAATGAGTACAGTCACTCTACAGATGAAGGCCAGCCCTTTCTTTGCAGCTCCTGGAGAGCTGCCTTCTAAGAGGTTAAGTTACTCAAACAGGCTAATGCAGCCAATATGTGTCAGAAGCGGGAGCTGAACCCAGCTCTTCCTGACCCTGAGTCTGGCTCTCTGTCTACTGGGCCATGCTGCCTCTCATTTTCTATCTTTAGAAAATAGAATTATTTTGTATTCATGCCATAAGACTAAAATACAAATATTTGGTAACAACCACAATAGCAGCAAGCATTTAAATGTCAACAGATACACATTGTCTAATGAGCTATTTACAGAAGTTAATGATTACTCATCTGTTGGTGCAAATAATGCCAAAGTGAGTTCATGGAATCTCACTCTTCCTTCACATCAGATCTTGGCTAGTGGAAAGCTCGTCTCTATGGGCTTATTTCCAAGCTTCACAATTGTACTCTTGTTGTCTTGTTTCTGGTATCCTATCAGGAAAAGAAGGGTTTCCTCCCGACTGTTGATTGTGGGCTTCCTCTCGGTGGACAGTGGTTCGGTTGGGTTTTTCTCGGCCTTGGTTTCTCACTTGAGGCTCTGCCTTTGCCCTGTTGCTTTTCTCTTGTTTTGCTTTGCTTTAGCGGTCGTTAAAAATCCTCCCAACAACCTGTGGATCATCGCTGCCGTCCTGGCACCCATTGCTGTGGTCACCGTGATCATTATCATCATCACGGCAGTGCTCTGCCGGAAGAACAAGAATGACTTCAAGCCAGACACCATGATGAACCTGCCTCAGAGGGCAAAAGTAAGTGGGAGAAGGGCCTGTCATGGACATGCGCTGGAATGCCTTTTGGGGGTTCAGGGAGGGGAGACATTTCTTCTCAGAGTCATGGACTGTCAGAGCTGGAACTGAGCTTGTTTGGAACATTGGATGTCAAGTCAAGTCAACAAGCATTTATTAAACACTCACTGTGTACTGGGCACTGGGTTAAGTGATGGGAACACAAATAGAAACAAAGACAGCCCCTTCCCTCAAGAAGCTTACATTCTAATGGGGTAAAACAACACATAAAAGGGAGCTGAAAATCAAGGTGGGAGAGTTGGAAGTCTGGGGGAAAGATACCCTCAAGGGAACGGATTTGAGAATCATAGATCCCAAGTTGGATGAGGCCTTTAGAGGTCATCTAATCTAACAACCTCATTTTACAAATAATGAAACTGAGGCCTAGATTGGCAAGGTGGCTTGCCCAAGGTCACACAAGCAGTAAATGGCAGAACTGGGATTTGAACTCAGGTCTCATATCCTCCTCCCACTAGTGTCAGAGGCAAGATTCTAACCCAAGCCTTGATTCCAAGGCCCAAAGCTCTTTGTACTTTTCCAAGGTGTTTCTGTCATTTCAGCTGTTTATTCAATTTAATCCAATTCAGCTAAGTTAAGAGTTTGTTAAATGCCTACTATGTGTCTAGCATTGTGTTGGGCATTCTGGGAATACAAACACAAAAATGAAGCAGTTCCTGTCTTTAAGGAACTTACATTCTATGGGTGACAAAACATATACAAAGAAAAATTAAATACAAAGTTATTTCTGGGATGGGGAGAGCACAGGCTAATATA
The DNA here is from genome assembly GCF_011100635.1 of Trichosurus vulpecula. Lineage (NCBI taxonomy): Eukaryota > Metazoa > Chordata > Mammalia > Diprotodontia > Phalangeridae > Trichosurus > Trichosurus vulpecula. The sequence goes on from NC_050578.1 coordinate 244,993,178, forward strand.
TGAAGGGAGATTTATTAACAATAGAATGGAATTCCATAGGGCACAATGGAAGGAGGTTAAGGTAAAGTATCATACAGACATAGGAGAGACAGGTTAGAGGGAGCCCAGAAAGATACTTTCAATTTGGTCAGACTGTGATTCTCAGGGTAGAGTCGTAGCGCAGGAATCATTATGACCTTCAAAGCAGTAATAGTAATATTGATTTGAGTATCAATTACTGAGCAAGAGGCAGAAAGCAAAGGGGTATCATGTAGGTAAAGGGGAAAGGGAGAATTACTTGAGGGGTAGGGAAGATTGTGTGTGAGTGCTGAGTCCTGCCTAGTGGTCAAGGCAGGGGTGAGGAGTTGGATAAAGCCTCAGCCATGTCAGCTCTACCTTGAGTCTCTGCATCAATGTTGAGTAGATCCTCTTAAGCAGGGAGAAAGATGCTTGAGGGGTCTTTGGTCTTGGACCAGCACAACTGGTAAAGAAGAGAAAGGGGACATGGAAGAGGGTATGCCTGATGCCAACAGCACCAGGCTCTTTCCATTCCTCTCTGTTCAACCTATCAACTTATTGCAAAGCCAGTGCTATGGCATCTTCTCCCATTGGGACATAAAATCTGTGGGGGCAGAGGTTAGCACAGTGCTGGCTGGTTGACTAATCAAAGCCTCAAGGAACTAGAAACATAGCATCATAAAATGTGATAGCCAGAGGTGACTTTAGAGATTCTCTCATCCCAAGTCCCTGATTTTACAGAGGAGGAAGGCGATGCCCATTTGCCCAAGGTCATACAAGTAGCTGGACCCTGGAATGTCCTTCATCCTCACCCCTGCATCTGTCTCTACCTTCCTTAGAGGCAGAGTTCAGGTGCCATCTCCTACAAGAAGCCTTCCCATTACCCCCTAGTTTTTAGTGCTTCCCCTCCCCCACCCCAAGATTTGTCTTTATTTAGTTTTTAACATATCTGTGTACATGTCGTTTCTCCCCAGAAGAGTGGGAACTCCTTAAGGTCAGGTACTCTTTCATTTATTTCTTTATGTCTCTAGCTCCTAACCCATGGCCTAGCACTTCTTTGTCTTCTTTCTTTCCTCCTTCCTTCCTTCTTTCCTTCCTCCCTTCCTTCCTTCCTTCCTTCCTTCCTTCCTTCCTTCCTTCCTTCCTTCCTTCCTTCCTTCCTTCCTTCCTGTTCCTGGTGAATAAATTTTTACTAGTACAGATCTACAACTGAAAGTTGCATGGAAATGCTAACAGGTTAAGTGACTTGCCCAGGGTCACAAAGCCAGTATGTGTCAAAGGCAGGATTTGAACTCTGGCTCTTCCTGGCTTCAGATCCCACACTATCCACTACCGCAATGACTGACTCAGGCACTTAATGAATGCTTATTGAATTGAAGAAATGACAGGGTTGGGGTAATATTAACATGAGTCTTTTGATTCCTGATCAGTTGTCCCGTCCACCCTATCACACTGCCTCCTACCCCTGAATAATCTAATTGGGAAGACCACTGTTCTCTGCAATAGTCAACATATAGGCTTCAGGGTTCGGTGGAATGTTGGAATAAAATTCAGAGGACCTGGGTTCACACCTAGGTTATACCATGTACTATTTTTGTGACCTTGGACAAGTCACTCATTTCTCTGGGCCTTTTCCCTTGTATGTAAAATGAAGGGGTTGGACTAGAAGAGCTGGAGGGTCTACGATTGTATGGTCTGTGATTCTAATTCAACAGGTGTCATTTAGAACACAACAGAAGAAAGAGGAAAAACTTTGCAAGCAGAAGCATTCCATTCTCAGCTCAGCCTATCTCAGAGACACTTTGAGCCTGTTAGGCATAACAGAGATGCTGGCTTCCTATCACAGCTGGGCCTTTGCAGGTAAAACCTGCCCGGTGCTCAGCTCTTATCCTGGCACCTGCCTAAGGTGCCTCAGATAAGAATCCCCCACATTTAAAAGCTGTCTTAGAAAACACATGGTGATCCCTTGCATGCCTCGTGGCTGAAAATCTGTGCTGGGGATGTCCTCAGGATGGATAGAATTTGCCCAGCTTTCCTAGCATGTGCTGATGTTTCTGTCCCCTCGCTCCTGACCACTGCATTCTGTGTTCTCCCAGGCTGCGCTATCTGGGAAGCAGGAGTATCCACATGGGAATGTCCCTTGTGGGAAATTCTGAGCAGATGTGAACTGAATTGTCTTCTGGGGGAGGCTCAGATGGCCTCTTCAATTTCCCATGTTCCCTATCAGGGGAAGCCAGACCACTGGAGGTGGCTTAGGGCTTTTTTTTTTTTTTTTTTTTTTTTGCTGCAGTCTTAACGACTATTGCAGTAGATTGTACAGCACCGCAGCCCTTCAGAAAAGAACCAGCTGCCTACATTGCTTCCCACAGCCCTGCCTGTGTGAACAGAATTCAATTAGTGACAGAGGGATGGGAGGGAATGGCAAAGTTTGCCTGCCATGTTATTCCGTAGGCCCCGGGGGAGGATGCCAGAGGCAGCTGGGTAGTCTCAGCCTCACTGCCAGAGTTCCATGGGACCCTCGGGTTCTCTCTGCTGGCCCAGTCAGCCTAAGTGTAAGGGATTGTACAGAAAAGGTTAGGGTGGCTTTCCTGGGATCTGTGGTCAGGCTCCTTTGATCTAGTGGGCGTGAACATCTGCACCCATCTTCAGAGACCAGGTACTACATGTGACACCGCAACCGCGGCCGCTATCGATGTTATCCATGGTGCTCCTCATACTAGGAAGGGAAATTCTGATGTTATATCTGATGGCAGACTGCAGCAGGTTCAATTTTAATGCTTTGCGCCCTCTTTTCTTTTGTTCAAGGTCTTTCTTTTTTTTGCCTCTTCCTTTGAATTTTAAGCTTTTAGTAGTCATAAAGCATTCCGATTGTTTCCCATTTTTTTCTTTTTTTAATTGCTTATTCTTTTTGAACCGAGTTGGCCTATATGTTCCATCTGGCGTACAACATTCCATCTCCCATCTCTTTGATTTTGTAGAGGCTATCCCTCGTGCCTGGAATGCCTTCCTTCCTCCCTTCTGCCTCTTAGAATCCCTAGCTTCCTTCAAGGCACAGTTCAGTGCCACCTCCTCCATGAAGTCCATCCTGATCCCCACCCAATCTCAAGTTATTAGGAATTAGGATCTCTCTCTCTCTCTCTCTCTCTCTCTCTCTCCCTCTCCCTTTTCCTCCCTCCCCCTCTCCCCCCCTCCATCCCTCCCCTCCTTCCCTCTCTCCCCCCCTTCTTCCTTATCTCTCTCTTCTTACCCCTTTCTCTCCTCTCTCTCTCCCCTTTCTGTCCCTCTCCCCCTTTCTCTCCTTTCTCCCTCCTTCTTCTTCTCTCTCTCATTCTCTCCCCTTCATCCCTCTCTCTATACATATATGTATATATATATATACATATAACATATATACATGCATACCTACACACAAGATAATTGTATATAATAAAAATATATATTTATATATTATAGTATTTAGTTATTTGTTATTTATCTATGTATATTGTTCTCCCTGCCTCTCTCTCACACTAGAATGTAATCTTCTTGAGGGCAGAGACCTCTGTTTTTATCTTTGAGTCCCCAATGTCTCTTACAGCTCCTGACATACAGTAAACATTTCATAAATGCTTCCCTAGTGAATAAATGGAAGCTAAGAATAGAGAATCACTTAGAGGCATGAGCCCATGAGGATTTACCCTGGGCCACATTCTGACAGATGAATGGACCTCAGAAGGCTGTAATAGAGGGGCAGTTATATAATGCTATTTGTCATTTGCTTGATAGACAAACACTATTCCTGTAAAATTCTAGGTGGCAAGGCTATTTTTAAAAAAAAATTAACTATGGACTCTCACATACTCGGCTGCATCATCAGTGATGAGTATAGATGGTTAGAGAAATAAATACCTGCAGATCTGTTCCATTTCATGTCTGTTTGTTGTTTCCCAATTTTCATAACAGATGTTTTTGGCCTGAGCTGGCTTAGCCGGGCCTCACACCCAGTTTTCTGCAGGCTTTTTGTTTTTCAACTGCTTTTTACTATCGTAGGATGTGATATTATTCATAATCTTTGGTTGTTTTCCTTGTAGTGTTCTGAAAATGAGCTTGCATCTTAAACTGTTGTGGCTCTTGAATGCCGGGTCTCTTATCTTGGCCACCATATCAAGTGTCCGCTGGTTAAGGCAGTTTCTGGACTCTTTTTGGTCTTCTTGGTGTAGTGATTTGCTGTGATTAAACTTAGTGGTAATTGTCAGAGTCAATATCTTTGCTTTTGTCCAGTTCCCTTTTGATAGAACTTGTTTAAATAGGTCAGTTTGCAAACTGTCTAAGAGCTGCATGTGTTTCTGAGTGCCCTTTACCCCTTTTTTAACTCTTCCATTACCATCACTGAAAAAAAATGATGACCAGGACTTGGGACTTGGGGCTTTTTGCCATTTGCTTTAGTTTATTGTGACACTGTTTGGCATCATGCAAAGAGAACTGAATTTGGAGCAATCGATCAACAAATATCATTAACTACCATGAGTGTCAGTCACTCTGCTAGGAATTGGGATATAAAGTGAAAAAAAAGAAACAGTTCCTTCCCCTCCTTATACTCTTATCAGGGAAACAAGACATCAGAGGACCTGGGTTTGAATTCAAGCTCCGAAGTTGACTACCTGTATGCCTAGGCAAATCATTTAACTCCTCTGAGTCTCAGTTTCCTCATCTGTAAAATGATGCAGTTCCCTAGGTGACCTCTATGGTCCCTTCCAACTCTATATTGATGATCCTATAATTAAATTATCTTTGAGAACCCTCTATCCAGAGGTGCGCTAGAACCAGCTCAAGAGCCAATTGTAAATTTCCAATATGAGCATCTACACCCGCCCCTCAAAATCAGCAAATGCTCTTAATCAGGGTTTGATTTATTGTCCTGTTGATTGTCTAAACTTAAGAAGTAATGGAGAAAATGTTAATATAGATTAAACTTAAAAGTGTGTCCTGAATACATTTTGGGGGGGGCAGTTGTTAATCATTTACCAGTACACCCCTGCCTCTATCTCTAAAACCTATGAATTGGGTCATGGGATGTATGCAAGTCAGCGAAAGCAGCTACTAAAGACATCGCCCGTGAATTTGCTAAACTGCTGTTTGTAAAAGGAACTGCTAAGACAGACCAAGTGCTACAGGAGGGACCTTGCCAAGCTGGGGGACCTCAGACCGAGTATTCATGGGATTCAAGAATTACAAAGTTAGAAGATCTATTTCCTCGATCAGACTTGGAACTTAACAGAGACTCTACTTTCCTCCGCTTAGCCTCATCCCTTTCCTGAGCCAAGAGTTAGGACTATTGCCGAGTCCTGATGGCCCCTGCCCCAGAAATCTTAATCTGGGGGAATGTTCTGCCTTCCCTCCCTACGCTATTGACCATACTGAGTTCTTTCAAGTTCCTCGTAGGGAGTTTGGACCTTCACAGGCTTTTACAAAATTGTTTCTCATCTGTAGTCCAGAGCTGGGAGACCACAGCGATCTCTTGAGATTTCATGATGACGGGCTAATGTGCTACTTGTATTCAGAGACAGTCATAGGATTTCAGTTCAGCCAACATTTACTGGGTGCCTAATGCAGCCAGGGCACTGGGTAAGGCACTGGGGAGGGAGGGATGCTGAATTAAAATGAGATCCAATCCTTGTTCTCATGGAGCTAACAGACAGGTAGGGGATTCAATTCCAACACAGATGCCCATGTAACACAGTGTCACCTGATTAAATTCATCAGGTACTGTTCCAAGCCAAAGGGTTCTGGGAGCTCCAAGGAGGAAAAGTCATGGAGGAGAGAAGCACAGTTTTCTAGGGGAGGATGTGCCAAATTAGCATTCTGTCCTGTCACGTTTATTGGCCAGCCTCCATAGTACTGTTTCCAGGGTAGCCAAAGGCTCCATGCTGGTTCATTTAGAATCTGGGCAGTGACCTGAAAAGAAGGAAAAATTTTCTTGCCACAAAATCTTTATTTCAAGCCCATATTCTAAGTCCCAAGCATTGGGATCATTAGAAATCTCATAAACTAGAATAGATTTCCCCTGGGAGAGCAGCCTAACTCAGCAACTGTTTATGAAGTACTTACGTTGTATTTCTGTCGTGTATGTTTTGGGTGTATTTTTATGCATACATGTAGTTTCTCTCCATGGAATTTGAGTTCCTTCAGGGCAGAAGATAATTGATTTTTAACTATGTATCTCTAGCCCCTAGAGCACAGTGCCTGACATTTAGTAGTTCCTTGTTGATTGGCTGATTGCAAGACTCTATACTCTGCACCAAAGATATAGTGAAAAAAAAAAAAACAAAACAGTGCCTGCCCTCAGGAAGCTTATCTTCTATGGAAGGCATACAGTTTGTACTCAGATGAGTAAATGTACAGTATACCAAGAGGGCAGGTAGGTGAGCAGTGGATAGAGTGCTGAACTTGGAATCAAGAAGATCTGCGTTCAGATCTGCCCTCTTGCTGTTTGTTGTTTGTCCTTCATTTTCCGAGAAGACCAGTGACATTGGGAAGTGAATTGGATTTAAGTGAGGGAGGATTGTGCAAAGTCACCAGCCTCACTCTCTCCTTAGGAGCCATCTGGGTTCAAGATATAGATCAGGATGACTGGAGATGGCCCTGCATGCAGTGAGAGACCTTGGTCTTTTTAAGCTCAGGTCTGACACTTACTAGCTGTGTGAGCCTGGGCAAGTCATTTTAACTGCTGTTTGCCTCAGTTTCCCCATTTATTAATCAGTAGCACCTACCTTCCAGCTTTGCTGTGAGAATCAGATGAGATACTATTTACAAAGTGCTCTGCAAACCTAAGGCCCTCTATAAATGCCAGCTAGCTATCATTAGTAAATGTCTTTTTGATTCATTGAATTGCAGCTGTGCGGGTTACAGCCTAAGGCAATGTACTGACATAGCGATATAAAGCCAGGAGGAACCTTAGTGGTTTTTCTTAACTTCCTTTGATTGGGAAGGCTGTAAATATTGATAGAATCAGAAGGCAGGGATTACATTTAATCCTTAAAATTAGCTTGATGGAAAAGACTGCTGCCAGTTTAATCTAAACTGTGAATTACTAGAAATTCGTGTCTGTACTGGACACACCAGTGTGCAAGCAAGAATAGGGGCTTTCTTAGAAAGCCAATCCTCTTTGCTACTGAGTAAATTGAACCCCCTCTCCCAGATTGGCTCACAGCTGTCATATTCAGGAAGGATTGCTGATCCAATTAAACCTCACTGATTTCCCGCTAATGAACTGGGAGAAAAGCCAATCTAAAGTCAAAAAGTCTAAAGACATTGAAAGAAATTCCATTTCCATATTAACGATAATGACGACGGTGCCCTACACTGTCATGTGCATTGAACTAGGCTTTCATTTTTTATCCAAGCCTCCCAGGACCCCTGGCATGCCGATAGCACCTTATGCTCTTCATCTCACTGGCAAAGAAATTGACTTGTCAAAAGGTCACGCAGCGATTACTCGGATTCTGTGATAGACGTGGAGCTGGCTTCTAATGGTGCTTTCTCAATGAGGAGGTCCTGCTGAGCTTGCTTTGAAGAAGAAGTAATCTTCATTCCCATTTAGGAGTGTCCTTGGGTTTGCACAATCAATGTTCTAAAGTCCGTGAAATGGCTGGTCATTCTCCCAAGTAGGTTAAACAAACCCCCTGTAATCTTGTTTATACGATTAATTTGCTTAACAAACTCCGTCTATACGCAGTGCAGAGAAAGACCAGCCTGAACTGAATGACCACAAATTCTAAATGAGGCAGAATTAATGAAGTTTTATTGTGCTTATTTGGATTCCAGAACTAAATTTTGCCTCATTAAGTGTTAGAATCTGGTAGGTGATTCCGTGCCTTAAAGGAGCCAGGGTCCAGATCCCACCATGACATTTAGTAGCTTTGTGACCATGGACTAATCACGTCATCTTTTCCACTCTCAGTTTCTTCACCTATAAAATGAATATAATGATAATTGAACTGTCTATCTGACAGGGCTTTTGTGGGGCTCATTCGCCCATTCCACAAGCATTTATTAAGCATTTACTATGCGTAACCGTAGGAAAGTCACTCGGTACTTGTTTGCCTCAGTTTTCTCATCTATGGAATGGTGGTAATAAGATCACTTACCTCCCAGTGTTGTTGTGAGGATGAATGGAGAGAGTATTTGCACTTGGCACAGTCCCTGGCATACAGTAAGCCTGTCTAACATAGTGAGACATAGTGAGAGTTTTTATTAACAGGGATTGTGCTAGCCACTGGGGATCCAAAGACAGAAACTGAAATAGTCCCTGCTCTCAGGAAACTTACATTCTCATAGAATAAGGGACAGAAAGTGCTTTGCAGACCTGAAAACGCTCTACAGGGTGTCCCACAAGTCTTAGTGCAGATTTAAGCTTTAATAGACTCTGGGGACAACCAGGGTAAATGTTACTTGTTAATAGGGACAAGGATATGACCTAGGACTATGATTTTCCTGGCATCATAGGGAATTCCTGAGTGAGGAAAAGCCCTTCACCGTTACAGTAACTCCTCATTAGCTTACAGTCTTAATGAGTTGCCCAGAGTCATATAGTCCATATGTGTCAGAGGAAGGATTTGAACCCAGGACCTCCTAGCTTCAAGGTTAGCTCTTGATCCATTATGTCAGAGGTGTCAATCACATGGTCCACAGCACTCCCAGGTGGGAAATATTTAATACAATAAATAAAAATGCAATAGAACATAGATAATGTTAACATGTAGTTTTCTAAGTCAATATGTGAGTTTCAGGGTATTACTGTTATGCTATTATGTTTAGTGACCCCCATTTCTGCATGATACTATACTGCTTTTTTCATGAGTGAGTCTTATTCAAATTTTCTTTGTAACCAAGGAGGTTACTTTGATTTCCATGTTTTTAGTATGTCAGTAAGGATAGGACGGGGATGGAGCCTAGTCCTGTGATTTCCAGGGAACTCCTAGAAAAAAGAAACACCTTCTCTTCATCATCTAGTCTCAGAGAGTTGCCTAGAATCTCCAAATTCACTGCAGGGGATCAGGGTGGGGTTTACTCGTTGCTAGGGACCTTCCTCTCTTGTGAGACAGTAAATATTTGTCAAATGAATGAGTGAGTTTTTCCTCTTGCTTCCTCTTAAAGGTCAATGTATATCAACACTTGTTGGGAAACATATACATCTCCCTGTGTTTCTTCTCTACAGCCAGTTCAAGGCTTTGATTATGCCAAACAACATCTGGGCCAGCAAGGAGCTGATGAAGAGGTCATCCCAGTGACCCAGGAAACAGTGGTCCTGCCCCTCCCGGTGAGAGACGCTCCTGCTTCCCAGGAGAGAGAGACTGCCCAAGACGGAAGTACCATTAAAACGGCCCAGTCCACAGAAACAAGGAAAAGGTATGCTGTAGGGCATGCACCCTCCCCTCCAGAGGTGAGGTGGGCAAATAAATGAGAGCAGGCAGGTCCTTGGAGTTCGTTCTGAGGCTGGGTTTTTTTTAATGGTACTTTGTGATTTCTTTGAAGTCTGAGAAAGATCCTAAATGAACTAGCTGGCCAGTCATCTTTACAAACAGACACATAGCAAAGCCTTTTCATTGGTGATAAAATGCCAGGCAGGAGGGATTAGCATGCTCCATGTAACAAGGCAAGGCAGTATGCAGTAAGGAGAGAAGAGCCAAAAAAGAGACATTGAAGGGTCTGGGAAAATAAGGGGAGAAAGAACACTTTTAGCTGAGGAGATTGGGGAGGGCTTCTCAGAAGAGGTGGCAATTACGCAGCACCTTAAAGGAAGTAAAGAATTCTGAAAGACCAATGAGGATGAGGAGATGGCACATTCCTCATTGAGCTCTCCGGACCAATGCTTGCTATTTGATTGGCTGGCGGTGGAAAGTGATGGATAGACCTGGCATATTCCACTAGAAAAGCAGTTTGAAAAGAGATTGCTATGGTCGTTAACTTTAATTCAGTCCTTACCATTTAACAGCATGGGCGAGTTTTCTAGGGTGTTTAATTTCTTCATAACCAAGGGGGTGAGCTTGATTTCCACAGTAAGGATAGGACAGGGATGGAGCCTAGTCTTGTGATTTCCAGGAAACTCCTAGATGAAAAACTCCTTCTCTTCATCACCCAGTCTCAGAGAGTTGCCCAGATCACTGAGGGGTTAATGACCTACCTATTTAGAGGTCATGACTTTCTTGCACCTCCCTCCCCAGTGGATTTTCTTCTATCATGCAGATGGATTCCAAAAATATCTCAAATTGAAATACCCAAGTGTTTCAATCAACAGTTCCCTGTAGATATAGCCTGTAACTAATCAAAGGATCGGTATAAAAACAGAGCCAGATTCTCTGGTGAAACTTGTTGGCTCATACCTTCCCCAGGGCATAGAATCAGCTGGGTACTATAGTGGGTAAGATTGCTGTACTTGGAGACCTGAGTTCAAATCCAGCCTTAGACACTTACTAGCTGTTTGACCCTGGGTGAATCCCTTAACTTCTACCAGCCTCAGTTTCCCCACTTGTAAAATGGGAGTAACATTAGCAGCCACCTCACAGGATTGTTATGAGAATCAAATGAGATGATATTTGTAAAGCCCTTTGCAAACCTTAAGGTACTATATAAATGCTATGTATATATGCAATATTTATATATAAATACTGTATAAATTGTTTTTAGAAACAATTATTTGGGGTTCTCTATAGCAATGTACCTAAGAGTACCTTGAAAAGCATCAACCACTTTACAAATGTCAGGCATATTATACCTTTATATATATATAACAGATATGTGTATGTATGTGTATATATATATGTATCTATATATATATACACACACATATACAGATATATACACATATATCTATACATATATATATGTAGAAACATACACACATATATAAAATAATGTAATCTATAAATAACATACAAAGTATGTAAGGATATATGTATACATACACACATGTGTACATACGTCTTTATGTATGTGTGTATATATGTGTATGTGTGTTTATATGTGCATGTGTATATGTGCATATGTGTGTTTAGACACCTATATGTACGTATGTATGTATATATATGCTTACTTTCCTTTCAGCTTTTGCTGGACTAGAGTAAATAAGATCCCCTTTATGTGCCCCTAGTACTTAGAGCAGGTGAGAATGTTAATGAAAACACGAGAATACTTTTTCTTGCTCTGTTGATAATTGTGCCTAGCATGGTGCTCTCCAGGTAGCATGTGATAATATCTTTGCTGAATGAACAGAAGAAAGATATATCTGCACAAGTCCGCGTGTGAGGGAATCACTCTTCAGGGGTTATTTTGTCAATGGTTTTAACAATTGACATTTATATCAAATTTGCCATTCACAGCAGCCCTGGGTGGTTGGCACCATGGGTATTTTATATCCATTGCAGTTGCTTCCCATTTTGGTTCTTCTAATCTCTGCCCCCTCCAGTCCGTCCATTAAGGCCCCAGGCAGCTGCCCAATTGATAGGAGTGACCGTATCACCTTCTTCTCTCCCCATGTAAAAATTCTCTTTTGCCTCTAGGATAAAATGTCAGATCCTCAGCATAGCATTTAAAATACCCTCCACAATCTGATTCCCTCCTCCCTTCCCAGTCTCCTTTTATAACCACCTTCCTTGACGCCATTTCTATTCCATATAAACTGGTCTGCTTGCTGTTCCCTAAACCATCCATCTGTTCCCATTGTAGGCCTTGGTGACACCATTCTCTTCAGAATTAGGACAACAGACAGTAGAAAGGAGACAAATTTCATGTCATCTGGGCATCTCTGCCTCCCTGGCTCCTATCAAAGGAAAGAAACTATTTTCGTGTGGGTGGAACAAGGCCCGGTAGGCCAGCTTCCACTCTTGTTCCACCCACTCCTGGGGAAAGCTGACCCAGGTACCAAGTGATGGCTAACCTCAGAGAGGGCTCCGAGATGAAGATCTTCCCATGGAGCCATAGGAGATCAGAGCTTAGTCTGGGGCTAAAAAGAGAAATGAGCACAGGCTGCTAGTGAACCATGAACCATGCTTCTCAATATGGAAGGACCAAAGGCAGTAGAGAGGGAGTGAAGGAAGATATGGAAAGGCCACCCATTCCTGTAGCTTCAAAGTATGTGATGGCAGACGAGCCAGCAACAGCAGCATGGCACAGAGGGAACTCTTAGAGGAAGGCTGGAGACGTTCTTTATCCTTAAAATGAGGGGACTGGAATGAATTCTTTCTTAAGTTCCTTCCACGATTCACTCTCAGTCAATCAACAGACAAACATTTATTTGTTTGCTTTAAGACCAGGTCTCCCTATCTCACCCAGGCTGGGACCACAGGGACCACTCCTTGATGGCTTGATTCCATCGCTGATCTACTCTGTTTCCAACCTGGCCCAGTTCTTGCCTCCTTAGATAGTCTGAACCCCGCCAGACTTAGTGTGGACACCTGACTGGCGTATCCCGCTACAGCTCAGAACTCCCAAGCTCGCACGATCCACCAGCATGAGCACCACCATGCCCAGTCCGGCAAGCATTTATTAAACGTCTGCTGTGTACCAGGGGAGAGGCAGCATAATGGGGAGAGAGAGAGTCTATCTTGGAGCTCAGTTTCCCCTTTGGAGCCTGAGCAAGTCATTAACCCCTCAGTGTCCAGGAAACTCTTTCATACTGTAAATGTCAGAGCAGAGACCAACCTGCGTTGTTAGAGGGACTGTCCTCACCAGGATCTCCCTTAAACCAGGGAAATCTGTGTGTGTGTGTTTATACACACACACACACACACACACACACACACACACACACACACACGTATGTATGTAATGTGCATGTGTATATATAATGTGTGTATATACACACAAATACTTGTGTACACACATGTACATACGTATGTGTTTTATGTGTGTTTACATACACATATGCACATGCATGTATATATGTTTCTGTGTTGTGTGTTAAAATATATACATGTATGTGTTATATCCTTATATACACATGTGCATGTACATGTATGTGTTTGTATGTTTTATGTATGTAATTTATGTTTATGTATTAAAATATCTATGTATGAGTTATAGACTTAGATGCACTGTGGATGTATATGTATGTGTCTGTATGTTTTATGTGTGTATATGCATGCATATGTATGTGTTTATATATGTATTTATATGTATGTACTTATATGTTTTATATGTGCGTATTTATATTTCTATACACACATACATGTATACATTACATACATATCCATTATCTGCTTTCATGTCTATAAGATAAGACTGATTAGACCAGGAGGCCTCTGAGGTCCCTATGATCCTGAATCTCTTGAACCCCCATGGACCTCTCCATCTTCATCTCTAAAATCAAGGGGTTGCATTGTTTGGTCAGTTCAGTCACGTACGACTCTCTGTGACCCTGTGCGCCGTGTCGTCCGTGGGCTTCTTGGCAAGGATGCTGGAGCGGTTTGCCGTTTCCATCTCCAGCGGATTAAGGCAAACTGAGGTTTAAGTGACCTGTCCAGGATCACCCAGCTAGTAAGGTCTGAGGCTGGCTTTGAACTCAGGTCTCCCTGACTGCAGGCCCAGACATATTTACATCTGCTATGCCACCTAGGTGGCTAATGATAATCATTTAGATATTGCTTTAAGGCTTGTAATGCCCTCTACATATGTTATCTCATTGGATCTTCAAGACAACCCTGGGGAGGTAGATGCTAGTAGCATTATTCCCATCTTACAGATGATGAAACTGAGACTGGTTGAGTTTAGGGCACGGGTGAGGAACCTGGGGCCTCAAGGCCCTCTAAGTCCTCAAGTTCAGTCAAGTTGACTGAATCCAAACTTAATCCCCTTAATAAAAGGATTTGTTCTGTAAAACTTGAACTCAGTCAAAAAGCTGCACCACCTAAACTTTAGGTGAATTGCCTAGGGTCACATCACGTGCAGTTAGTTAGTGTCTGAGGCAGAATTCAAATCCCTGTCATAATGATTCAAAGTCCCACGCTCCATCCACTACGGTTCCTTTCTATTTCTAAATTTGTGGTCTTATGCTGGGGAGCTGGGAGGGTGGGATGAGGGGTCTGGGATGGAATAGAAGCAAACAATACCCCCCCCAAATCAACTTCTCCCCCACCCCCAACATGAGGAATATGGCACAGCAAGGAAGAGGCTGTGAGCTGACTGGCCTTTGTGGCAGCCGCCAAAGCTTGGGGTTTGAAAAGGTGGCTGAGAATGAAGTCTGCCTTATTTACCGTTTCCATAGCCACAACAAGGTAATTAAAGAAAAATTGGACCCACAGCTGAGTCCCCTGGACAGCCTTTCAGAGCTGAGTGTTTGTGAAAACACTGGTCTGGGCTCTGGAGTGCGTGTGTGTGTGAGTGTGTGTGTGTGTGTGTGTGTGTGTGTGTGTGTGTGTGTACTCAAGCCCAAGTGTTCTCTTGGGTGAGGTCAGGGTGTAAGTGCATGCCGCTTTGGCTGGTGGAGGGGGGCGAGCCTCTAACCTTGGGATGGTTGGCTCCGGCAGAAACTTACCCCTCCCTTGTTGCCATGGTTACCTCCAGCAGGTCGCCCAGTGAGAACGGTTCGGTCCTTAGCAACGAATCAGGGAAGCCCAGTCCCGGGAGGCCCTCGCCCCAGACCGTGACAGCGCCGGCCACAGTGCAGCAGCAGAAAGTGACAAAGGAGGAAGGAAGGAAGAGAAATGGTGAGAAGGGAGCCGGGGGGCCAGGGCTGGACGTCACCCCACCCTGCTGCCATCCCTCTTCCCCAGGATAGATGCACGAGCATCCCCATCCCACCCCTGTCCGGCCCTGAGAGCCCCCAAAGCTCATTGAGGTTTCTGAAGGATTTTCATCATAGCCGCCCTATCAGGGAAGCGGGACAAGTATCATCACCTCCGTTTTACCCGTGAGCCAATCAGGGTCTCATGGTTAACGAGGGTCTGAAGTGGTCTCTTGGCCAACACTTTCCACTGCACGATGCTGCTTTCTCAGGTGCATATGAGTATTACAGACACCCCCACCCCCACCCCCACCCCATAAAGGCATCTGTACTCACATGCATCCCTACCACAATCTCAAATTAATTGTAATGGTTTTTATATATAGTACGGTGGATAGGGGACTGGACTTAGAGACATTAAGATCTGGGTTCAAATGCTGCCTCAGATACTTAGTGACCCTGGGTAAGTCACATGAACTCCTTGGGCTTCAATTTCTTCATCTGTGAAAATGAGGAGGTCAGGCTAGCTGGCTTCTCAGGTCCTTTCCATCCCTGAATCTATAATCCTGGGATCCCATCTACACACATGGTGTCTATTCCAATGGTATAGATGTCCCTAAAGGGTAGGGGCCTTTTCCGTTTTGTGTCTGGATCCCTGGCTCCTGGCATGGTGCCCGTCATATAGTAGGCACTTAATAAATGTTGACTGATTGTTTCCCAAAGAGATGCATCCTCCCACTGGGGGAGGGCAGGAAAGGTGCCCCTCCTCACTAAATAAATGTCTACTACTGCCACATCGGCACAGCAGAAATGCACACTGTTCTTACGTAGATACACATGCCACGTACATACCACTACCATCCTGACATTTGCTGCCACAGATACACGTGTTTTCACTGAACAGATACACACCCCTACTACTCAGTCAGTCAACAAACATGTATTAATCACTGACTGTGTGCCAGGCATTACACTGAGCGCTGTGGTTACAAAGAAAGGCAAAGTCACAGTCCTCAGCTTCAAGAAGCTTAGATACTAATGGGGGAGTTGGCGAGGCAGGTTGTGGGAGGAAGGTGCCTGAGTAGGGAACAAGGTGGACGAGTCTGGAGAACAAGGAACACAGTGGGCAGAGAAATAAGCCACGGCTGACCCAGGCACATCTTCCAATGGAGGTTCCTGTTAGGAAATTACTAATGGGAGGAGGAGGATAGCCACAGGGATGGAGGCGTCTCCAGAATGAGAGTCACTGGGACAGAGGTGGGAGAAATGTGAGCCGTGCCTGGTCTAGGCATGAGCTCCCAAGACACACACACACACACACACACACACACACACACACACACACACTCTGTACAGAAGCATCAATCCAATCAATAAACAAGCATTTTTTAGGGCTAAACTAAGGGGCAGGAAGGGGAAGAAAGGCAAAACACAAAATCAGACCCTGCCTTCAGGAAGCTTAAACTCTAATGGGAAAATAGAATGTCTATCATGCAAGATATATACAGAGTGTATGGAAAGTAACCTTTGAGGAAAGGGTGCTAGCATCTGGAGGGGGATGGGGAAGGTCTCCTGCATCCAGCTGAGTCTTGAAGGAAGGCAGAGAGTCCAAGAGGCAGAGGTGAGGAGGCGGGGGTGTCCCAGATGATGGGGAGAGCCAGTATAAAGGCACAGACACAGGAGATAAAATCATCTCTGGGGAATAAGAAGTTGGTCGGTCTGGCAGAATCACCATGTGTGAGGAGGAAAGTGATATGGGAGAACTTGAAACATTGGAAGGTGCCAGGTCGTAAAGAGCTTTAAGTGCCAGGCAGAAGAGTTTTATATATCTGATCCTAGGGCTCATAGGGAGCCACTCTGGGGCAGCAAAGTGGTGCAGTAGATAGAGTGCTAGGTCCAGAGTCAGAAAGACCTGAGTTCAAATCCAGCCTCAGACACTTACTAGTTGTGTGACTCTGGGCAAGTCACTTCACTCTGTTTGCCTCAGTTTCCTCATCTGCAAAATGAGCTGGAGAAGGAAATGATAAAACCACTCCAATATCTTTGCCAAGAAAATTCCAAATAGAGGCATGGAGATTTGGACATGACTGAACAACAGAATTTGTTGAGCGAGGGAGGTGCCATTGTCAGATCTGTGCTTTAAGAAAATCACCTTGGCAACAGTGCGGTGGATGGATTGGAGTGGGGAGAAGGACCAGCTAGGAGGTTCCAGAGGCCCCGCCACCACCGGGCTACAAGACACCATTGCTTTTAGCAGCTTCCTTTTCCACTGTCCTATTTTTGGCTGTGTGACCCACTAGCCAGAGCCTGACTCCTTCCCAGAGCCCTCTTCTCCCATCTCAATATCTCCCTCTGCTTCTCTGCTCTTATCCAAAGAAGATCTGAAAAATCCTAGATGGAGAGAATGGATGTTTGTTCACGGATGTCTCCTTCATAGAATTCTGATCCTTGGCTCATATGAGGTGTTAGCGGCTGCTTATTGCCTCTCTGGTAAGACCTCATCTCTTACGGCATTTAAGGTCTTTCACAGTCTGGCTCCAACAGGTTTTTTCATATGACTCACTCACTGTTATGCATTTTATGATTCAGCTAAACCGGCTCCCTTCTTTCCTTCACACGTGGAAAGATCATAGAGTTGCAGAATTTGAGAACTGGAGGCTTCATCTAGTCCGACCCACCTGTGAAAGGAATCTCCAGGATCACATGGTGACTGTGACAAGTGGTCATCTGCCTCTGCTCAAGGACTTCCAGAGCGGGGCAGACCCAGCACCCCTTGAGGCAGCCTCTTACTTTCAGGGACGTTTTCATCATCAGGAAGTCTTTACTGACATCAAGACTAAATGGGCACCATTGCAGCCTCCACCCATTGTTTCTGGTTCTGTCCTCTGGGGCATAATGGAGCAAGGATGATCTCTCCCTGCTGCACCCTTCAGACATTTAAATGTAGCTGTAAATGTAAATGTATCCCCTCAGCCTTCTTTTCTCCAGGTTAAACATGCCCGATTCCATCTACTAGTCCTCACATATCATGGACCTATCCTGGTCACCCTCCTCCAGCTTATCAATGTTCTTCTTAAACCTGAACTCAGGACTCCAGATACCTGACAAGGGCAGAGTACGTGAGACTCTCATCTCTCTATTCCTGGAAACTATACCTCCATTAATGCAGCCCAAGATCACATTAGCTTTTTTAGCTGCCACATCATACCACTTGCAGTTCACTGAGACCCCCAGATCTTTTTCAGAATGAATTGTGTCTTTCCATACCTCCCCTCTATCATACTTGTGGAGTTGATTTTTTGTATCCAGATCCAAGTCTTTACATTTATCCTATTGAATTCTGTCTTTTAGATTCCACCCAATCCTCTAGCCTGTCAACACCCTTTTGGATAATAACTCCATCATCCAGAGTTTTTACTGTTCCTCTAAGTATTATGTCATCTGAAAATTTGACAAGCATGCTATCTACGCCTTCATCCAAGCCACTGAGAAGCAGACTGAACAGCAGTAGCCCAGAGGCAGAGCCTTGAGGCGCCACACTAGAGCCACCTTCCAAGCTGACACCTATGCATTACTTCTCTTTGTGTCCAGTCATTCAACCAGGTCCAAAATCCACCTAATTTTAACATCGTATGGTTCATATTTCTCTATCTTATCAAACAAGTATCACAGGAAAGACTTTGGGGGTATCATGATACAGTGGAAGGAGCCCTGACCCTGGAGTCAGGGGATCTGGGTTCAAATCCCACTTCTGATATTTATTACCTGCATTAGCTTGGACAAGTCATTGAAGTGTACTTCTCTATAAAATGACAGAGTTGGATTAGGTGACTTCCTACATCCCTTCCTGCTCTAAATCTCCAATCTCTCTGCTATGCTGAAATCTAAGCACACTATGTAGTAATTCTATTCCTCTGGTTTATCCACCGAGGTGCTGGCCTTCAGAAAGGATCCTGATGAAATTTGTGGATTCATAAATCCTCCCCTAGCCTGACCTTGCACTCCCCAAAATATGCCAAATATATCATTTTGTCTTGGGATATTAGCTCCCATTTCCATAATCCTTTAAGGCTTGCAAAATGCTTTATGTAGTCACTAAACTCATTGAGTTTATTAAGTTTATTATTAAGCTCATTAAGAATCAGTCAACAAATTCATTAAGAGCCTACTATGCACCAGAAACTGTACTGAGTGCTGGGGATCCACAGAAAGGCAAAAACGAGCCCTGCTCTCTAAGAGTGCACAGTCTATGGATCCTAACCACAATCCTGTGAAGTGGGTGATATTATTATCTGCATTTTATAATGTAGGAGTCAGAGGCTCAGATCAGTGCAGTGACTTGTCCACGGTTACACAGCCAAGAAGTATCTGAAGTAAGATTTGAACCCAAGTCTTCCTACCTCCTGCTCCAGCCCTCTACCCACTATGCACACTGCCTCTTTTCAATCAGCGAAAAGTGCCATGACCTTCCCTGGCTTAGTGGACTTTGTTTCCTCAAGAGAAAGATATGAGCTGTATGTCAGTTTGGGGTTGTCAGGGTCAAGTTGCTGATCTGCATGAGAGTATGCAATTTCTGCCCTGGGATGAAGTTATAGGTCTGGTCCCCAAAAGCACCTCAGCTGGGATACAATATCAGGCAGGGGCAGGGGTCAGGGTGAATGACAGACAGGCCCAGGTTTTTTTGTTGGTTTTTGGATCTAATTAGGAGCCATAATGCTAGCTGAGAATGTCTGAATGCTTGTGGTCCTTCTGAAGATGAAATACTGTGTTTTTTCAGGGCAGATGATTTCTGGAGAAGAAAGAGAGAGAGAGAGAGACACAGAGAGAGAGACAGAGAGAGAGGGAGAGAGAGAGAGAGAGAAAGAGAGAGAGAGAGAGAGAGAGAGAGAGAGAGAGAGAGAGAGGGAGGATGAAAGAGAGGAAGGAAGGAAGAAAGAGAGGAAGGAAGGGAGGAAGGAAGAAAGGAAGGAAGGGAGGAAGGAAGGAAGGAAGAAAGGGAGGAAAGAAGGAAGGAAGAAAGGGAGGAAGGAAGGAAGAAAGAAAAAGAAAGATAAAAAGAAAGAAAGGAAAGAAAGAAAAGAATGAGAAAAAGGAAGGAAGGAAAAGAAAGAAAAGGAAAGAAAGAAAGAGAAAAAGAAAGGAGGAATGAAGAAAGAGAAAGAAAAGAAAGAAAGGAGGAAGGTAGGAAGGAAGGAAGAAGGAAGAAAGACAAAGAAAAAGAGAAAAAGAAAGAAGGAAGGAAGGAAAAGCATTTATTGAGTCCTTACTTAAGTTCTGAGAATACCAATACAAAAACAAAGAAAGTCCTTCCCATCAAAAAAACTTACATGGGGAAAATAAAACATATAGAGGAATCATGGCCAGGGAGGAGCACTTTGGTCCAGAAACTTAATAGGATGGTGAGTGGGGCTAGAGGTAAGTAGATTGACACACCCCATCCAGGAACAACGTCAGAGTTTAACTGATTATGGTTCATGGTTCTAGAACTGGAAAGGGGTGAAGCAGTCTTGGGGAGGCCAGAAAGGAAGTATCCACATAGTGAAATGAAGCATGGTTGGGGAGATAATTTAGTAAAGACAATATTTAGGTCTTCAAATTTCAAGAGAAAAATGGTCAGGCTAGCTCATTAAATGCAAAATTCAACAGATACTGGACCTAACCAGAACTCTAGATTTAGCTCTAGAGAGACCTGGGTTTGAGTCCTTAGTATTGAAGAGACTTCCTTTTGATAAGAAAAAATTGTATTTCATGTTTAATACAGAGGTTTCCCCTCAGGAATCCTATGACATGGGTATTTCAGATATATTTTTGTACCTATTTGTCATAGGCTCATGGATTTAGAATAGGAGATCATCGAATCCTACCCCATAATTTTACATGTTAGTAAACTGAGGCTCAGTGAGATTAAATGACTTGCCCAGCAGGGTCCCCCAGTGAGTACTGAGCTGGGATTCAAACCCAGGTTCTCTGACTCCACATCCAGGCTTCTTTTCACAAAGCCACACTTCATCCCAGGGACACAGCTTCTAAAAAGGACAGTGAGGCTTTCTTTGAATGGGATTCTTTCTGCTTCAAGTCCAACATGTCACCTGAGAAGCTACTAAATGCCTAAGGTCACACGTCCAGTGTGGGTTTGAGGGAGGACTTGAACCCAGGTCTTCCTGGCTCCAAGACTGACTCTCTGTCCACTAAACCATGATGCCCCTCGTTGGTTTGGAAGACAAAAAAAGAGGCAATGAGAAGAACACAGAACTTGGAGTAATTAGTGAGCTGGTTTTAAATCCTACTGCCCACACCACTGGTGGAAGGGAAGGGGAAAGAAATAAGCATTTATTAAGCACCTACCATGTGCCAGGCACCATGCAAAGCAGTTTACACATATTGTCTCATTTGATCCTTACAACAACCCTGGAGAGATAGATACTATTATCATTATCCCCATTTTGCAGTTGTGGAAACTGAGGCAAACAGAGGTTAAGTGACTTGCCCAGGGTCACACAGCTAGTAACTGCCTGAAGCTGGATTTGAAGTCATGTCTTCCTGGCTCTATGCATGGAGCTGTATGCACTATGGTGCCCCCTTGTGGCCTTGATATAGTACAAAATATGTACCAGCTTCCATAATTTCAAGAGGAAGAGGGCACCTATAACTGGAGGGATCAGGACTTCACCTCCCTAAACCTCAGTTTCCCTAAAATGAATGGGTTGGACTAGATGCCCTCAGAGGTCCCTAAGAGAATCTGTGTCACTTTTCTTCAGTGTGAGCTCCTATCATTTTCACTAGGGCTGTCCAACCTTAGGTTTTTATTGAAATAATAGACAATATATTTTGATTTGCCGTTTTAGTGAGAGCTCTGAGGTAGCTCGGCTTCGTTTACTAAAGGATTTATGTAAATTTCTATGCTTGTAAGGAGGCCGCATGAATCGCTCTGCGGCCCACAGGCTGCATTTTGGACAGTCCTGATTTTCACCATCATCATCATTTTGGGGAAGCCAAGATGCCCTCTTTTATCTATTGAGTGGGTCTCTAGAATATTCTTTTCCCATAATAATGTCAACTCCTTACTTAGTGCTTGGCATTTACTGTAGGGTAAGGATTACTGAGAATAATTAGTTTATGATAATGTCCTTTAAATTAGGAAAGAGAGCATGTTTCTCATCAGTTTCTGGTTCTGATTTTCTGGCATGATCTGTTTCCAGCTTAATTTTCTAGTGTGATCTTGGGCCACTGGTCTGGTTATGCTCTCACCTTAGATTTCCTTCTCTGCAAAATCCACTTTTTTCGAGGCAATCAGGGTTGCCCAGGGTCATGCAGCTAGTGAGTGTCTGAGGCTGGAGTTAAACTCAAGTCCTCCTGACTCAAGGGCCAGTGCTCTATCCATTTTATCACCTAGGTGCTGCCAAATCCGCTTTTCAATGAGCTGAACCTTGTCCATGCCTGAGATGATCTGAGCATGACTGGCTCCATTAGCTATCAAAGTTTCAAAGTCAATGAGATAGTTGCTATCTCATAATGATATGTGAATATGATTGGGAAAGGACGATTCTGGGAGTTGGGAGTGGAAAAAGAAAGCATTTGGCATTTGTTTGGGCATACCTAGGCATTCAACAAGCTAGTGTCAAGCTTTGAAAGGAGAATTTCCCATGCACTTCTATTAGTCATAGGAATTTAATTTCAAGTGTCAGAGAACCTTCAAGCTGGAAGGGGATTTAGACTCTTATATTTAGAGCTAGGAGAGACCCTAGAGTAGGCTCTGTGAACTTATATGGGAAAACAAAAACATATCTTTTGTTTTCATTTACCTTTGGTTTCCTCTTTAATTCACTGTGTTATGTCCAAAGGCTATGCAGGACTGCCCACAGGGAGTCCAGACCCAGGCAAGGTGAAGGACCAATGCTTCAGAGGTCATCCAGTCCAGCCCCCTCATTTTTCCCATGAGGAAGCTGAGACACAGAGAAGAGACTTTCCCAGAGTCACACAAGATTCGAACCCAAATGATCTAACTTCCGATCTAGCGTTTCTTAACACCAGGGCATCTAATAAACCCCCATCATTGTACACATGAGAGGAATGAGGCCCAGAGAGGAGAGCAACTTGCCTCAGGTCACATAATTAGTTAGTGGCAGAAATGGGCTTAAACACCGGGAGTAATGGACCTCTAGTCCAATGCCCGTTCCACTACTCCCAGATGACTTCTGATAGGCAAGGACTGAGCCAAGATGAAAAGCTCACAAGCAATTGTACTTTCTTTCACTCAGGGGGGGAGCAAACCCCCTGTGTCCTTTTGAATTTGCTCTTGTTTGTCCCTGAGAAGATGCACTCCAGGGGCTCAGGATCTAGTCAGACTGTACCCTCATTGTCTACTGTCTGGCCAAGCAAACAAAACCCCCAAACCCATGGAAACCAGAGAAGCTTGAGTGCAGATTATCGCCTCGGTAAGGCAGTTGGTGGTAGGCAGTGGAACAGAAAATCATTTTTACAATTATCAGCAAAATTCTGGAATGCAATTTTTCTTATTGTTTGTTTGGGTTTTTTGTTTTTCCAATGAAGTGGGACCTTTTATTGTCTGACAAGTAAGAATACCCCTATTGTTCAAGAAAAAAAAACCTATATAATATAGTAGAGTCATCTTAGTGGTGACAGTGAGTAGGGCCATAGGGGATTAGATTGACATGCTCCATCCAGGGACAATGGCAGAGTTTATTTGATCATGACTCATGGTTCCAGAACTGGAAGTGGGGATGGCGTGGTAGAGGAATTGGCCAGAGAAGGGAGAGTGATGTGTGGTCCTGTCCTCCCAGATAGGTCTTAACTCTAAGACTTCCTGGCTTCAAGTGAAAGGGATGATTAGATACAGTTTATGGTGATTTCTTATTAGTTTTTACAGTCACTAATAACAATCACTTACATTTATGTAACTCATTAGAGTTAAAAAGCACTTGACACACATTGTTTCGCAATGACCCTGTGAGGCAGGAACCTCAGGTAATCCTTTTCCTCATCTTATAGATCCTAGACTCCCTTGATTTAAAGCCAGAAGAGGCGGTAGAATAGGGGTTCTTAACTTTGTGTCATGGACCCCCTTGGGCTTTCTGGTGAAGCCTCTACTGTCAACTCCTTCTTAGAACAACAGTTTTAAATGCATAAAATAAAATACATAGGATTACAAAGGTAACAAAGGTGAGTGAAAATAAAGATGGAATTTTTAACTCATCTGAGTTCACAGATGCCCAGGGTAAGAGCCTTTTTATTAGCAAAAGCCATTTTCCCTTTTCTTTATAGATGAAGGGACTGAAGGTCATAGAGGTGAAGCAATTTGCCCAGGATCACATAGTGTCTGAGGCAGGAGTCAAACTTAGGTCTTCTTAACTCTGATTCCTGTACTCTATCCACCGAGCCTCCTAGCTGCTCCCAACGTTACCCTTAGATGAGCCTTAAAGGTCATCAGTCCAACCTTCTCGAAATTTCAGAATCTTAGCATTCAAAGAATCCTGAGGGGCCATCTAATCCAACCCCACTGGGAAAAGAGGACCCACTATAGCAACTGTGACATATGAGAATGTGTCCCTTTTCCTTTCGAGGGAAGCATTTCATTCCATTTTTGGTTACCTCTCAGAGTTAGGAAGTGTTCCCTGAAGTCAAGCCTATATCCACCTCTTGAAGCTTGTACCCCCAGCCCCTTGTTCTGCCCTCTGGTGTCCAGCAGAATGAGTCTTCTAGGAGATACCCTCTACATACCTGAAGGTGGCTGTTGTGCCCCTTCCCCAAGTCTGCTCTTTTCCAGGGTTGAGCCCCCCACCCCCATTCTTTCAGCTGCCCCTTGACACCATGGTTTCCAGGCCACCTGTCATTTGGTGGCTCTCTTCTGAAGAAATTCCAGCTTGCCAACATCTTTTCTAGTATATGGCTTCCCAACTGGCAAAAATCCTCCAGATGTGGTCTGACTAGGGCAGAGGCCAGGGGAACTCTTGTCTCCTCTCAATGCCTGGGGCATTTATTATGTCCCCTCTTTGGTCCAGACCTGATTTCATCAGTGTTGGGAACCTCCCAGTCTAATAACTCCTTCCACCAATTCAGAGCCACAAATCATCTGTAAATGAGTCTAGAGTGTTACTTAAGACACCGAGAGGTCTGGACACTTGCCTGGGGTCACACAGCTGGGATGTATCACACTAATCTAAGTCTTCCAAGGCTCATTCCATTACACTGCCGCTGTTCAGCTCCTGTGAGCCTCTTGTAACAGACAGGAAGTCTGGCCCTGGAGAAAACCGAGTAACTTGTCTGAGACCCCACAGCTAGTTGATGGTGTAACTGGGGTTCATCCCAGGCTTCCTGGGTCCTCCCCACTACCCGGTGCTCCTTGTCCCATGGATAAAGTAGAATCTCATGAATCCCAGTTGCAGGAGCAGAATAAGCATTTATTAAGCACCTACTATGTGCCAAGAAGTGTGCTAAGCTCTGGGCTTAGAAAGAAAGACAAAAAAATTTAAATAAATAATAAGAAAGAAAGAAAGAAAGAAAGGCAAAAGACAAGCCCCTGCTCTCGAGGATCCCATAATCTGAAGAAAGAGCCAACATCCAAAGAGATATGTACAAACAAGCTATGTGCTGGGTGATTAGGACATCACAAACAGAGAGAAGGCAGTAGAAGGAAGAGGGTTTGAGGAAGACTTCCCATAGAAGGTGGGAGCCACAAACAAGCTGCTTTAGTCATCTCTTAGTGGATTCTGGAAGGCCTTATCTACCTTCAAAAGGCACTGCATTTACTGCGTTTAATTTGACTCATCTTTTGAGCTACACTTAGTGAGAGAATGATACAAGCTGTGTATTTCTGGGAATTTAAATAACATCTCAATCTGTTAAGAAGATGGGGGCAGGGTGGACAGAAGCAAAAACACAAATAAATTGCTATAACATTCATATTTTACATAACACCTAGAACGTATTTTGTTCCTAAATTGGCCACTTGCTTCCTTATGGGAACAGGGGGCGTAATATATCTCTTGCTGAGTTGCCCTTAATACATTTTCAATCTTTTGTTAATCTAAATGGGATATGCTTTAAAAAGAAGCAAATCACAAGGATACAGCTGGGGCCCAGAATTCCTTCTGTCACTCAGTTAAGGGAGAGTGAAGGCAGATTTCAGCTATCAGAGCTGAAGAGTCTGTTGGAATGGGAACATTCACTTCACTTTTAGGCAGTCAATCAGTGAGCATTTGTTAGGCCCCTCCTATGTGCCAGGCAATATGCTCAGTTCTATGGATAAAAAGAAAGGCAAAAAAAAATAGTCTTTGTTCCCAAGGAGTTCACAGTCTTAGACATTTGACACTTATGAGACTACATCCAAACAATTATGTACAAACAAGCTATATCCAGGATAATTTGGGGGTGATCTCAGAAGAGAGGCACTGAGGTTAAGGTGGACAGGCAGAGGCTTCTTACAGAGGGTAGGATTTTATTTTATTTATTTGTTTATTTTTGGCAAGGCAATCAGGGTTAATGACTAGCCCAGGGCCACATAGCTAGTAAGTGTCTTAAGGCTGGATTTGAACTCAGGTCCTCCTGACTCCAGGGACAGTACTCTTTCCACTGCACCACCTAGCTGCCCAGAGGGTGGAGTTTTAGCTAAGACCTAAAGGAAGCCTGGGAAGCCAAGAGGTAGAGATGAGGAGAGAGCATTCCAGGCGTGAGGAACAGCCAGGGAAGGTACCTGAAGTCTAGAGATGGGATAGCTCATTCAAGGGTTAGCAGAAAGACCAGTATCATTGGACTGATCAGTATGGAGGAAAGGAAAGAATAGAAAGATAAGAAAGGGTCAGGTTATGAAGGGTTTTAAAAGCCAGAGAATTTTGTATATGATCTGAAGATAATAGAGAGCCCACTGGGCATTTTTTGGAGAAGGGGATGACATGGTCAGACTTGTTCTTCAGGAAGGTCAACTTGACAGCTCAGTGGAGTAGGATTGACTTGAGTCTAGAGGAGCCCCCAGCAGGGGATCGCCATAGACAAGAAAGAGGTGAGTTCTGTTGAATTAGGGGAATCAACGAGGAAATAGATGGTGTCTCCTTAAACTGGCCTTTTGGGGTTGTTAGTGGAGAAGGTATGTGTTGCTTTTGACTAAAGAAATCAATCAAACTATGAAGTCATTTGAGAAGGAATGACTTATGATTGGAAATATGCCATGGTGGATAGAGCTCAGAGCCTAGCATTAGGAAGAGCAGGGTTCAAACTATCCACTTCTGATATTTACTAGCTCAAGGAGTCTTAGCAAGGCACTCACTTTTTCTGTGCATCAGACAAGTTCCTAGGACTGATCCTCTAAGGTGTAGATTCTTTTGATTTCAGTAGGAAATTCCACTATTTGGGAGTATTGCCCTCTAGAGCTGATGCAGCTTTGACCCAAAGGGACTGGCAATCATTATGAATAACATTAATATTGTGAGCTTCCTGAGGTCAGGAACTGTATCTTATTTCAGCTTTGTTTTCCCTTTTCTGAACACAGTGCAGTCTGTACTTAACAAATGTTTATGAGATGGAAAATTAACTTTGATATCTGAGTCTAGATAAAATATAGCCCAGCATTTTGTTGATTGAGTTGTTGCTTTGTAAGTGGAGGTATCGTGGTATGAATGAATGAGTGAAGGATTTACTTAGGTCTTACTATGTGCCAGGCACCCTGCTGAATACCAGAGATATAAATATAAGTAAGCAAGACAGACTTTGCCCTTGAGGAACTTATATCCTAATAGGAAAAGACAACACAATTAAGGGGAACTAGGGAGGTGGGGGAGAGTTATGTTATATTTCAAATGATGGCATGATCTCAGGGCTCCCAGGGGCAGACCCCACATTCCAGCAGGAGGATGAGGCAGATGATGACCAGAGTCCAGGCAGCATGATTTCAAAATGGCGGCTGAGTGGTTGTAGTGGCCTGCTTCCAAATAAGACAAGGTCAAAGTTGACCTGTGTAGTCAACTGTGCTTGCCCTGGAGTCAGGAAGGCCTAGATTTGAACCCTGGCTGCTCCATTTACAAGCTGCCCATACCCCCATGGGCTTCTTCCTCAACTCTGCTCCCTAATAAAACCCCTACCTCTTTCAAGGCTTAGCTCAAGGGCCACCATCTTTTGGAGACCTTTCTTGATCCTCCCAATTGATAGTACTGCACCCTTCTCTGAAATGACTTTGTTTATCTTTTTAGCTTACTCTTATGTGTCTGTGTTGTTTCTCCTGCTAAAATATAAGCTCCCTGAGGGCAAGGATAGTTGTATTTTTGTCTGCCAACCTTCACTGATTAGATCAGAGCCTGGTGTAGTAGAGTCCTAAATGCTTATTGAGTCTGTGTTGGTGAAGAGGATCTTTTATATTAATCTTGGAAATAACAGAAAAGAGTAATTCTGGGAGGTGGGTCATGAAAATATGATAATCCCCATTTTCCAGATAAGGAACCTGAGGCTGAAAATAATGAGGTAACTTCTTGACATGTAGCACTGGAATGTCCTCTCTCCTCACATCTGCCTCTTAAAATGTCTAGTATCAATGAAAGCCCAGCTCAAAGGCCACCTCCTACACACATCCCTTCCAGACTCCTCCAGCTGCTGCTGTCTCTTCCCAAAATAGTACCTTGCATTTATATTATATATACTTTGTATATATGTTCATATTGCTGCTCCCCACACCCTCCCCAGAAGGTAAGTTCTTTGAGGGCAGAGACTGTTTCATTGTTGTCTGTCTTTGTATCTCAAACAAGAACAGTGCACACAGCAAGTGCTAAATAAATGCTTGTTGAGTGATTGAAGGTACTCCAAACATCAACATTATTTTTGATTACTGATCATGTCATTATGGATCTTGAGCCTCAGAGCATCTTGTTGGTCTTCTAATCTAACCCTTTCCCTTCACAAAAAAGAAGATTGAAGCCCAGTCATTCAGCGAACCAACAAGCATTTATTAAACCCTGTGCCAAGTACCAGGTCAAAAAAAAAAAAAAAAGCAAAAACCTGATCCCTTTCCTCAAGAAGCTCACATTCTAAATGATTCTGGGACATAGGCTCCAAGATCCAGGGCTGGAAGAGACTACAGAGAATATCTAGTCTGACCACCTGACTTGTCAGTCAGGAAGCATTTATGAAGCGCCTACTGTGTGCTGGGCACCATTCTAAGCCAAGGTCATCAAAGCAGTAAGTAGCAAAGATTCAGAATCATAGATCTAAGCTGGAAAAGACCTCAGAGGGCAACTTTCTCATTTTACAAATGAGGAAACTGAGTCCCACATAGCGAATGACAAGGTCATCCAACGACTAGGTGTCTGATGTGGGAATAGAGTCTGGGACTCCTGACATCGAGTCCAGTCCCTCTCCTCCCTCACCTCCCCTGTGAAAGCTCTAATTCTCTACAGCACAGAAGGCCATTCTCGAAGGCTATTACCATTCCATGGCTGCCCGGACCGATCTCAGGCTGTCCATCAGTTATCCATCCCCCTGCTCTCTCTCTCTCTCTCCCTCCATAACTCCCTCCCTTCTGTTTATCCAATCACACATCTTCTGGTGGCATCTCTTATACCACGTCTTGCTCACCAACCACCATGGAGTAAAGTCATTTGTATTTTTCCTTAGTGGCTGTGAGCGATGAAGAAGAAGGAGCGGGTCTCTTTGATAGCACAGGCAAGCCTGTGGCCGATCCATTCGACACGTCCTCTGGCTCCGTACAACTGATTGCTATCAAGCCAGCCGCGCTGGCCTCTTCCCATCCAGCATCTGAACGGAGCCAGGAGTCAGCCATCATTAATGGAGAGGTAAGGGCTTCGGGGAGATGGTGACGAAAATCCGTCATCAGACCCGAGAGAACCCGGGGAGGGAAAGGTTGTTTCTGAACAACTAGGCAGGTACCTTTTTATTTTCAATGTGAAAGGTCTGGACCTATGATGATTTATAGTTGATTCAGAAATGCAGCCAGAAGGAGAGACAAATAGATCTTTCTTCTCTATGTTTCTCTGCTTCCTTCTGGTTCAGTTTTATCTTTGGTGACCAGCTTCTGAGACCTATGCAGTCCCAGAGAGTGGGGTGGTCTGGGGCAATCTATATGTGGGTGTGTGGCTGTGTACACACACAGAGACATGTACACATACATATGCGTGCATACATGTGCACATACATGTATGCATATATACATCTAAATATAGCTGGCCCTAGATCATGTTATTCTCCTACCCAGTAAACTCCAATGTCTCCCTATTGCCTTCAGGATCAAATATAACATCCTCTGTTGGGCATGTAAAGCTCTTCACATGTGTGTGTGTGTATACATAAATATCCCTTGCACATGGCAGGGGTTAGGAATGCAGCGCCCCCATGATCTGGAACATCCATGTAAAATTTTTTGGCCCTCCCTTCTTACCAGAGAAGAAGTCTGAATTACTATGGTATTAAATGACAAAATATGTTAATATTACACAATACTATACATGTATTTTATGCATTTCTGAGGTTCTAAACTTTTTCTGTGTCATCTGCTGGCATTCATGTGTGGTCTGCAGCTTCTGCCAAAGTCCCCCAACGTTCCCACTTAATTTCGTGTGCTGGCCCATGATATAGTAAGGCCATGATGGGGAAAGTTGTGATGTGGAAAGTATATATATATATATATATATATATATATATATATATATATATATATATATATATACATATACATATGTATATATGTATGTGTGTATATATGTGTATGTATATATATACAGACCTATAAATACATATATACATATATATACACAGATACATATATAACCTAGATATGTACACTTGTGCATGTACAGTTCCAGACCACCCTACTCCATAATAAATACACGTGCATGTGCATGCATGCATACACATGTATGTATTACCAGGGGCCTGTAACTTTGTTCATGAAAGGCATTTCAAGTCAAGTCCAAAAGCATGTGTTAAGCATTTACTGTGTGCCTAGAATTGTACTAAGCCCTAGGAATTTTTTTAAAGGCAAAAACAATCCCTGCTGTCAAGGAACTCACATTCTAATAGGAGAGACAACATGAATCAGTTACTTAGGGATGATAGTTGAACAGCTGAGCGCTGATGAGATCACCAAGTGACGCTGCATAGAGGGAGAAGAAAGGAGGGTCCTGGGTAGAGCTTGGAGGGCATCCATATTTTCAGTAAGAAACTTCCTGCAGCAACGCGGAAAGTGACTGTTCACCAATGTGGAGTCTTACAGAGTCGCCAGTGGCACTGAGAGGTTTATTAGAAAAGGCCCTTGAACCTGGGTCTTCCCTCTCTGATGGCCAGGGCACTACACCCACCCCCATCTCTCTCTGTCTCTCTCTCTCTCTCTGTCTCTCTCTCTCTCTCTGTTTCTCTCTCTCTCTCTGTTTCTCTCTCTCTCTCTCTCTCTCTCTCTCTCTCTCTCTCTCTCTCTCTCTCTCTCTCTCTCTCTCATTATCTTACCTAATACCCCATTGATGATTACAGAGTGTACCCCTGGGCTGATCTAAGCTGCCAAGTCACACCAAAAAATTGTGTTAGGTGATTTGTAAAAGTGCATTTTCCACTGTGGATTTGAATCTTCATTAGAAAACGCAATGTTTATTAAGAACACGTGGTAATAATGACCAAGCTTTGAGCCAGAGAAAAGCTGAGTATATAGCATATGTTGTCAGACATGATCTATTTGTCAAATGGCCTTTTTTCTCTTTCTCTTTAGTCTTTGTTACAAGGAGGGGCTCACTGAGTAGAGAGAGGTATGGGATGGATACATTTGGAAATAAAAATGATAAAAAGACGAAAGATGTTTGTTTAAAAATTTTATTAAAAAAAAAACCCAACATGTGACAAGACATCGCTGTCAAAATAGACCAACATAGAGTTGTTCTGAAGCAGGTGCATCTAGCGATGCTGACTAATGATGGATATGGCACTGGACTGGAAGTCGGCAAGACCTAGGTTTAAGTCCCATCTCAAAGGCTCAGTAGCTGTGACCAATTACTTGATCACCCTGAGAACTTGCCCTCCTCATGTGTAAAATGGAGATAGAAATGGATGCCTCACAAGGTTATGATGAGGGCCAAATGAGGCAGCTAAGTGGCTCAATGGATAGAACACTGGACCTGAGGTTAGGAAGACCTGAGTTCAAATCCAGCCTTAGACTCATATTGACTGTGTGATCCTGGGCAAGTCACTTCACCTCTGTCTGCCTCAGTTTTCTTATCTGTAAAACAGAGATGATAATAGTATGTATCTCCCAAGGTTATGAAAGCAAACTAAGATAATATTTGTAATGTGCTTTGTCAACCTTCAGGTGCCATACTGTGATTAAATGGGATAATGTCAGTGTACGATATAAGTGTTTCTGCTGCCACTTGTTGTCATCTATATAACACTTGACCATTTATAGAGTACATTGTCTATTAATACATTAATAACTAATACATAAATATTTATACATAATTATTAAGAATTAATTAAGAATTATTCCATTTGATCCTCACGGTGGTGGCCCCAAGAGGCAAGTAGGTCAGGCCAATTTGTTCCCATTTTATGGGTGAGGAAACTGAGGGTTGAAGAAATGACATGATTTGCCCAGGCTCACTTGGCTAGTTAGTGACTGAGTTGAGAGTGGAAGCCCATCTCCTAGTCCCCAGAACATGGAATCAGGACAACTTGGGTTCAAATCCCACTTTATACACTAATTAGCTATGTTACTGTGGGCAACTTTCTTATTTGTTAAATGAGGGGGTGTAAAGGATGACCTCTAAACCTTTGATCCTCTAATCTATGGCCTGCATTCAGGCCCACCTTGGTGGACCCCTCTGAGTGAAGGCCAGTCCCCTGATAACCCAAACATCTGTTCATCTATTAGCTATCACACACAGCTTATTCTGCCCATTTTATGGCTGTGTTTTCAAATTCAAAATCCTTGCTGTGAATGTAATCGCTTAACTCAATATGCACCCCATTTTCTGTTTGCTTTCTATCTACTGCCCGGACTCCCTATAACCAAAGAACAGGAGATAAAGATTTTCTCAGCAACGGAGACTCACTGCCTAATTATAGTTTATTACAGTGGAAAGAAATGGACATTACTTGTCATCCAAACTCCTCAGGGAAGGACTGCTTTTTGGTCTCTGTATTACCAGTGCTTGCAATGCCTGGGGCATAGAATAAGGATTAGGGAGAAGGCCTGAACCTATGATTTCACAGGGAACTCTGGGAGGACAAAACTCCCTACGTTGATGTTTTTTGGTTTTTGTATTACCAGTGCTTGCAATGCCTGGGGCATAGAATAAGGATTAGGGATAAGTCCTGAGCCTATGATTTCATATGGAACTCTGGGAGGAGGAAACTCCCTACATCAATGCAGGTTAACACCTGTCTGGGTCTTAATATCTTAGAGCAAAAGTGTCAAACCCTTGAGAAGCTCTGAGGCTGTTAGTGGGACTGAAGCAGATTAAAATGTAATTGAGAAATGTTTAATAAATTAAAATAGAACACAACACAGGCAGTGTTGATTTGTGGTTTCCTAAGTCCTTAGGCAGCCTGCAGAGATCTGTTTCTACTAGAATTTGAAGACCCCGTCTTAGAGAATTGCCTGGAGATACTGAGAGTCTCACTGCACAGGGTTTGTCAGAGGCAGGACTTGAATCCAAGTCTTCTTGGCTTCAAAGTCAGAAGGTTCGCATTTACATCATGCTTTACAAGAGTCTCTGAGTATTTAGTCTAAGTATT
Organism: Trichosurus vulpecula; assembly: GCF_011100635.1. NCBI lineage: Eukaryota > Metazoa > Chordata > Mammalia > Diprotodontia > Phalangeridae > Trichosurus > Trichosurus vulpecula. The sequence continues at coordinate 245,026,608 of NC_050578.1, forward strand.
ATCTCCATTTTCCAGATGAGGAAACTGAGGCTCGAAGAAGGAATTTGTCCATGACCACAAAAGTAGAAAATAGGAGAGCTGAAACTTAAACCCCGTTTTTGCCCCTCCTCGGTGCCTCTTCTCAAGAGGGTGAAAATGTCCTGTCTCATATTTGAATTGTCGCAGAGAGGACAAAAATGCAAGCCGAAGGGCAGTGTGCTATGGTGGGAGGGGACCTGGCCTCAGAGTCAGAGGACGTGGGTACAAGGTCAGCCTCTCATTCAGATCAGCTGTGTAGCCGTGAACAAGCCACTTAATCTTTCATTACTCCCAGCCAGGTCTCCAGGATTACAAATTGCAAAACAGGTGCCGATTTTGCTGTGGTAGAAGGAATTTCCTCTCCAGAAGTTCCGTGTACCAACGAACTCACAGGTTTGAACCAAAAAATAAAAATGCAGGGCAGTGTCTGGGGAAAGCCCCGGCCGGCTGATTCAGAGCCTCGCGCACCTGCTCGGTCACACTCCTGAGAATCCGCTCCCTCCGCAGGTGAACAAGGCCCTGAAGCAGAAGTCTGACATTGAGCACTATCGCAACAAACTGCGCCTCAAGGCCAAGCGGAAAGGCTATTATGACTTCCCCCAGGTCGAGGGGAACAAGGCTCTGACAGAAAGAAAGATGTACGAGAAAGCCCCCAAAGACATCGACCATGCCTTGGATCCCGAGCCGGAGGCGCCCTCTCCCTTTGGCGAACCCAAAAGCAGGTAAGTTGCTCGGGAAACGTGGTCGATGTTAAAGGGACAGCGGGTGCGGGAATCGATGCGTTTCCGCCTGGGCGGTCGTTGGCAGGGTGCGCCTGTCATCCCTTCTCCTACATCAAGGATATTGACTGGGACTCTGGTGGGATCTGAAGTTCGGGGCTCAGTAGTGCGTTTGCAGGAGGATAAAGGGGAGAGACGGAAGGACGTGAGAAAGAAGACTGTAATTGAACTTTTTACATGATTTGTTTCGGCTCCCTTGCAATGTGAGGGACAGTCCCAAGGAGGTGGTTTGGCCAATCAGGAGAAGGTTTCAGGGCTGGAGGAAGATGTAATAACCTCCTAGGTTTCATCTGCGGTCCAGCGGAAAGAGCATCCAATTGTCAGTGGCGCCCAAAGGCCTCTAAGATAAAATCCAGTCTGCTTTGTCCCGCATCGAGAGTCCTTCTAAATCTGGCTCCAGCCCCGTCTTTGCGGGCTGCTTATGCGTGTCTGCCCCTCACTCACTCACTGGCTCAGAGGCCCATTCCCTGGCAGCCAATGTATCATCTCCCACCTCTGTGACGCTCCCTCCCTCCTGGAAACTCCGCCTTTAAACTTCAGAGCAAATGCCTACAGGCAGCTTTCCTCAAATCCTTTCCATTCTTAAAGCTCTTCTGCTGGAATTACTTTATGTTTATTTGTATATATCTTGTACTTTTGTGCTTGTGCTGTTCATCCCCAGTAGAAACTCTGTGAGGACAGGGACCATTTTTAATTTTGGGAACCCAGTGCCTGGCATACAGTAGGAATTTAATAAATGCTTGTTGGATTAGATTGGAATTGGGGAACCTGGGTTTACATCCTGTCTCTTCCACTTACTAGCTGGGTGATCTTGGCCAAGTCCTAGGACTTAGTTTTCTCATCTGTAAAAAAAGAATTTACTACCCCTGTTTCCTTATCTGTAAAATGAAAGGGTTGAATTGGAATGTGTCTGAGGTCCCTTCCAGCTTTCAATCTGTCTTCCTTTGCTGTTCAATTGTTTTTATTAAACTGTTTACCGCCCCCTCCCCCAGAAGAGGAAAATTTCATCCATCAAGTCTTGTAAGCCTCCTGCCTGGGCTTCAGTGCTGGGCCAAACATCTATTTTTCTAGGACGGGTTTTTTCTCTGATGTGTAAACGTGTCATAAATTGGAGAAAAAAGAGACAGAGAGTTCAGTGCTGACTCCATCTCCTGGGTTTCAGGCAGATAGTTAGCCTTTCCATCTTCTTGAGCTGAACTTTAGGGCTATGCATTTTGCAGAGATGTAGAATTCCCTCTGAAAGAGGGTACATTGCAAGAGCAAAACAAAACAAAACTCCTTTTCTCTGAAACCCTTTGCAGAGAATGTAAACTCTTAGTTGAATATAAGCTCCTTGAGGACAGGGGCTGTGTTGTACTGAGCAGGTGCTTTGTAAATGCTTATTGGGTCAAATCAGACTGAACCAAACTGAAACCATCTGTCAGTCAACATTTATTAAACACCTATACTTACGAGCACTTGAGTGGAGTTTTACTAGAAAAGACAAGTAAGTTCAGAGTCCCCAGGGGTGGATGGAGATTGAGAACAGAACAGGTAGGAATAAGGTTGGGTCACAGAGATTTCCAGGACTGGCCACAAAATGCAACATCTGAATATCTGTCATCAGCCAGTCAGTCAATCAACGAGCATTTATTAAGCATTTACCGTATTCCAGGCATCCTTCTAAACACTTGGGATAGAAAAAAAGGGCAAAAATACCATTCCTGTCCTCAAGAATTCTAATGGGGGAGACATCATATAAATAACTAGGTACATGTGAGATAAATAGAGATAGAAGATGAATTCGGAGCGGAAATGCAAATGATGATGCACTCACGGTTGTTATTGTGGTTCATCCTTCATTCTTGAAGAGGACCAATGACATCACGAGGGCGATGTCTCGACTTGTGCATGAATGAGATTTGAGTGAGGCAGAGATGCATGAAGTCATCAGCCTCACTCTCTCCTCCATTCATTGAAGTCAAGACAACTGGTGATGGCCCAGGATGCAGTGGGTAACCTTAGCCTTTCTAAATGAAGGTCTTTCCCAGGTCTCATAGAAATAGGAAAGTTAAGGATGAGAGGAAGGTTTTGGGGAAAAGATAATGAGTTCTGTTTTAGACATGTTGAGTTGGAGGTGCCTGCCACACATCTAATTCAGGATGTCTATAAGGCATGATATGTGACTAGATCTCAGAAGAGAGACTAGGGCTGGATAGACATATCTAGGAATCTGCCTAGGGGTGATAACTGGACCAATATAGAAGTCACCAAGTGGGATAGTATAGAGCTTAAAGAGGGGCACAGGCCACAACCCCATGTTTAGTGGGCACTACCTAGATGAGGCTCCAGCAAAGGAGACTGAGGAGTGGGCAGCCAGGTGGAGGAGAACCAAGAGGGAGCAGCATCATGAAAACCTGGAGAGGAGAGAATATACAGGAAATGATTCATTTCCTCTTCCTCTATTCAGTGAGCTCTTTGACATCAGGGATTACACCTCATTCATTTCTGTGTTCCCCACAGTGCTGGTTTCAAGGTCCTCTATACTAAGTACTTAATAAATGAAAGGAGACCCCTGGGAGGAAGCTGAGTGTGGCAGGAAACCAACTCATTGACCTGAGCTGGTCATCTGGCTGGTTTGTTTAGGGTTGATCAACATGATAGAGTAGGAAAAGACCTAGGTTTGGAGTCAATGGACCTGGTTTCAAATCTAAGCTCTGTCACCTAAATTGTGTGACCTTACGCAAGTCACAAGATTGTAAATTCTTGGAGGGCAGAGACTGTCTTTTGCCTCTTTTTGTATCCCCATTGCTTGGCAATGTTCATTCGTTTTAGTCATGTCTGATCCCACTTGGCATTTTTCTTGGCAAAGATACTAGAGTGATTTGCCATTTCCTTCTCCAGCTCATTTCACAGGTGAGGAAACTGAGGCAAATAGGGTGAAGTGACTTGCCCAGGCTCACACAGCTAGTAAGTGTCTGAGGTGAGATTTGAACCCAGGAAGATGAGTCTTCCTGATGCCAGATCCAGCACTCTATCCACTGCACCACCTAGTTGCCCCATGGCACATAATAGAAGCTCAATAAATGTTTATTGAATTGATCTCTTTTGACCTCCATTTTCTCATCTTTAAGATGAGAGGATTAAGCTAGATGACCACTCAGGCCCCTTCCAGCTCTAAATCTGTGATTCTATGACTTTGGAGTGGAACTTTAAATCAAGCGTTCTTCTGTGTCATTTTAACAACCAAGCTTAGCCTTGAAGAAGAATTGAGAAAATCACTGGAAAGAGGCCTGGCTTTGGAATAGGGGACCTGGGTTCATATCCTTCCTCTGTCCTTTACTGCTTCATATGACCTCAGGCAAGTCACCCCATCTGTCTGACCCTCAGCTTCCTCCTCTGTGAAGTAATAGTGTTGGGTTCCTTCCACGTCTAAATCTATGATCCTTTCTTTGAAGACTTGGGGAACCATGGGTGTAGACATTGCACATGCTGTCAAGTATGGTGAGTGGGTTGGTTGGTTTGGCTGAAATGCTTCCCCTAACCCTCTGCCCCTTTTTCTTTTTTCTTACAGAGGATGGTTTGCTAGGTAGGGTAGAGGGAGGAATACATTAGGAAGTAAAGATGTTGCAGAGTTAAAATATATCAACAAAAAGAAAATAAATAAGTGGTATAATAAATAACATAAGCATAGCTTTGGGATCCAAGATCTACCAGGGCAACTAAGAGGCTTGGCCTAGATGCTTCCCCCTAGGAAAGACAGAGTGTTTGCCAGCTCAAGTGAGCCTTTACTCACTATGGAAATAACCAGCGTTATAAAGCCAAATTGGAAAGCATCGCCTCCACTTCACAAATCGAATCAATGTGGTTTTATTTTCAATAAAGAAAAGAAATAACTCTTAAGCCAGTGCCCAATTTACCGTGACACTAATTAGGCTTGGTTGGCGTAACAAGTTATTGCTACAAAATGACATTAAGAAAGTTTTTACGATGTATGGGGTTGGAGTGTTAGTGACTTGAAAAAAATAGATGACAAGATGCAGATTTCAGAGCAAGACCTGTTCAATACAAGTGTCTATTAAGTGCCTACTACATGCCAGGTGGGCAGCTAGGTGGCACAGTGAATAGAGTGCTAGGCCCAGAGTCAGGAAGTTCAAATCTGGCATCAGACACTTACTAACTGTGTGACCCTGGGCAAGTCACTTAACCCTGTTTGCTTCAGTTTCCTCATCTTTAAAATGAGCTGGAGAAGGAAATGGCAAACCAATCCAGTATCTTTGCCAAGACAACTCCAAATATGGTCACGAAGACTGAAAGACAACAAAATATGCCAGGTACTGCACTAGGTATTAGAAATAGAGGCAAAAATAAACAGTCTCTTCCCTCAAAAAGCTTACAGTCTACCGAGGAAAAATGATGTGTGCATAGCGATAGAAACGAAAAACAAAGCAATTTCAGGGAGGACCAGTAACCAGGATTAGCAAGGACCCTCTGTTGGAGACAGCCCTTGACCTGAGCCTTCATGCTAGGGGTTGTAGGAGATGGAGCTGAGACTAGACATGGTATCTATAATTAGAACTGGAATGGATTGAAATCATTAATTTATGCCCAAGTAGAAATGTATCTACCTGGTAGGTCTGATCCATTGGGATCCAGGTAAAAAATCAATTTGAAAGAAGACCATAAAGCATTAACTCTAAAAATGGGATGGAGAGAAATGGGGATAAAGGAAGGAAAGAAGCAAAGGATGGAAGGAAGGAAGGAAGGAAGGGAGGGAGGGAAGGAAGAGAGGAAGAAAGAGAATGAAAGAGAAAGAGGAAGGAAGGAGGGAGAGAAGGAAGGAAGGAAAGAAGGAAAAACAGAGAGAGGAAGGAAAAGAGGGAAGGAAGGAAAGAAGAATGAAAGAGAAAGGGAGGGAGGGAGGAAAGAGGAAAGAAAGGATGGAAAGAAGGAAAAATAGAAGGAAGAATAAAAGGAGGGAAAGAAGAAAGAATGAAATAAAGAAAAGGAAGGAGGGAGGGAGGGAAGGGAGAAAGGAAAGAAGGAGGAAGGGAGGAAAGAAGGAGGGAAGGGAAGAATGATGGATCATAGATTTAGAGCCAGAAGGCACCTGAGATCCAGGGAGATTAAGTTACTTGTCCAATGTCACAAGAGAGAACAGGAAAGCTGGTTCTCATCTCAGACTTTTGGATGGTTATTTGAAAATCCTGGAGTCTATTCCTCCTAGTCACAAAATAACCTACTTAAATGTCAATTGCTAATCCCAGCACCTCCCTTCTTGTTAGTGAATCTTCTCTAAATGGGCTAATTGGCAATCTCTGGACAATTGGAAAGTCTGCTTTTCCAAAAATGATTTGTAATTAGGTCAAGGATGTGAATACTTTGGGGCTTTTGATAGTGTGTGAGATGCTCAGAAAATATCCTATTTCCCCAATGAGATGAAATCGTGTCTGTTTCCTTGCTTCCCATAAAGACAGTCCCTACCTGCAGAAAAATGTAGGTGCAGTTTACAACTGAACATAGGTGTGTGAGTGTGTGGGTGTGGGTGTGTATTCACTTACACAGAGTGAATAAAGGTAATGTGGGCTGCCTCAAGAGGTGTGGGGTCCTGCTCCTTGGAGGTCTTCAAGCCATACCTGGATGACCATTTCATAGGTAGGTTACAATGGGGATTCCTTTGGGATTGGGTCATATGGCCACCAAAGTCCCTCCCAACTCTCAGATTCTGTGCTTCTATAATTTCAAGGTAAAAAAGAACAGTAACGACTAGAGTGAGGGGGCTATGAGGAAAAACCCCATGTAGGTGGAGAACCCTGAGCAGTGATATGTGGGAAGCGAGGTAGATTCTACAAGGTGGAGGTAAGCAGGGAATGCAGTCCAGGTGTGGCAGATAGCCTATGCAAGGGCGCATGATGGGGAAATGGAATTTTGCATATGAGGAACAGTGAGTACGTCAGTTTAGTTAGGCTGTAGAGGATGAGTGTATGATCAGTCTCTAAAAATAGATTGGAAGCAGATGAGGAAGGGCTAGAAATGCAGACAGAGGAGTTTTGTTCTTATCCCTGGTGGCAGTCGGGAGCCAGTGAAGCTTCTTGAGCAGGGACATGGCATGGTCTAACCTGTGCTTTAGGCATAGGGCTGTGGCTTTTTGAAAGAGGGGTTAGAGGGTAGAGGCAGGGGGACTCACACCACTACACCGTTAACTTTCCATCCAGCACATAGGAAGTCCAAGACTTTAAAGTTAGGAAGGAGAAGGTGCAAAACTCCTTGGAGTTCCCTTAATGTAGGTGCTGTGGATAGCAAGGTTGCTCAGGGGAAATTAAAGAGGCAGTGTTCTCGTCCTGCTCTCTGCCCCTAATTCTGTGGTCTTGGAAATGTTGGCTCATCTCACTGAACCTCGGTTTCCCCAATCTCAAAATGGAGAGATTAACATTTTCCACTCCACATGTTGAAAGCCTGGCATGGTGTGGTGGAAGGTGCATAGATCCTATAGTCAATCAGTTACGTGATCAGACAGTCAACCAGCCAACATTTATTAAATGCCTGCTGTGTGCCAGGCTCTGTGCTCATTGCTAGGGATACGAAATCAAAATTGAAATTGTCCCTGCCCTTTAAGAGCTTGCCTTCTAATGAGAATATGTGAGGTTAAAAATCCCAGCTCCAATCATTACTCACATTTTAGTAGGTTATTTTGTGACTAGGAAGAATAGACTCCAGGATTTTAAATAACCACCCAAAAGTCTGAGATGAAACCTAGTTTTCCTGTTCTCTCTCGTGACATCGGGCCAAGTAACTCAATTATGAGCTATGAACAACTTATGTCATCTCTGAGAATCTGTTTCCCAATTTGTAAAATGGGCATATTACTTGCGCTTCCTAGGGTTGCTATGACAAAAACTCCTCGTAAACTGGAATTTACAAACTTCGTATTTGGAACTAAATGGATTTTATTCCATTAGGATATGTTAAAATATATTATCATGTTATGTTATATTACATCATAGAATTATTGTTCCATAATAATTATCATGGAATTATCATTAGAATTTACTCTGGAATAATATCATTCCATTATGGAATGGGAGCAGGAATTGGTGGGTTTCCTCACCATTCAAAATTTTTTAAAAACACTTTGATAGCAGGAGAAGTATCTTAGTTCGATGGGAAGACCACTGGCTCCAGAGTTAAGGGTCCCCTAACTCCCCACATTCCCACCCCCAGTACTTGCTACTTGTCTGATTCCAGGCAAGTGGCGTCACCTGCCTGGGCCTCAGTTTTCCTCTCTGTAAAATGAGGGCATTAGATTAGGACGGCTGAGGTCCCTTCCAGCTCTCCATCTAGGTTACCGTGAGCTCAGATGGATGAGGAGGAGGGAATGCTGAGAAGACAACCATGCATTTGCCGTGGCTGCTGGATGCTGAAGCTCCAGTCCTGATTGTGTTCCAGTTACAAGGGAATCCTCTGAGCCGCTGTGATCACAGTAACTGCTCTCCGGAGCACCAGCTCTTTGGGAGGTGGGCAAGGGAATGACGAGGAGGGGGTGTCTCTGTCCTCAGCTGGTTGGGGGAGGTGGCTTCTTAGAGTCCTTGAGTCTGAAGAATAAAAGGTTAATGGAAGCAGGCGATATCCTGAGTCATCAAAAAAAGCAGTTGTGTTTCTTGAAACAGAGCCTCATAAAGGCAAGGTGTACCGTCCAAGGTTTGAAACTGGAGAGCCAATGGGTGCCTTTTAATAGGAGTTAGCAGAGTTGTAACTAGGAAAGGGTGACTGGTTCTTTGCCCCAGGGCACTAATATCAGGGAAGGCAGAAGGCGTGTTTCTGTCCTCTGACTTGTCATCTTTGCCTCCTCGTGATCTTTCACCAGGCAGACAGCCTAGACCATGCAGTGTGACCACTCTGCTCTGACCCTGACCCTGGGCCACCCTCCCCCCTGCCCCAGAGTCCTATTGCTTCAGCTCCCATCTCCCAGGGCCTGCCTTCCCCAGTCACTGCACCACCACCACCCCCCACCCCCCCCCCCCCGCTTCCTACAATGGGTCTGCGAGATAAGCTTTGCCATGAAAGCCTAGATCAGACTTCCTGAGGGATGGACCACCCCCTCTTCCAGCACAGTTATACTTGGGGCAGACCATGCTCATTACTGTTCTGAGATTTGGACAGATCTTAGAGATGATCTCATCTAACCCTATCATGTTGCACATGAGGAACAAGAGTCCCAGGGAAGGGAGGTAACTTTCGCAATTGATAGGAGATGTCCAATCTCTGTAAGGAAAAAAACAATTCCATTTAAGACTAAATGAGAGCCGCTTTTGTGACTTTTAAAGATATAACATGAGCTTCCCAACAGAAGATCATAAATTTAGAATTTGCAGTGACTTCAGAAGCCAACCCCCCCATTTTACAGATCATTTACAGAATCAAGATCATGCAGGTAAGTAAGTCTCACAGACAGGATTGGAATTCCAGTCCTCTGGCTCTTTCTTCTGTACCAAGCAGCCTTTCCACTCCTCTCCCCGGGCCCAGTTTTGCCTCACAAACCCCAAGATTGATGATGTTTATTTCCCAGACATATGGGCTTGTGGGAAGAGCAGTACTAACATCTTCATAGGAGTTTTCTGAGGCAAATTCGCCATTTTCATTGGTTGCCTATTAATTTAGATCAATAGAGAATTCCATCTGTCCCTGTCCGGGAGTGAGTTGCATAATGACAGTTATTGGATTTTCTACAGGCAACAGATGAAGAACTCCATGTACCGAAGCCGGCAGTCTTTAAACAGCCCCAGTCCAGGAGAAACCGAGATGGACCTCCTGGTGACACGGGAGAGACCCCGACGAGGAATCCGGAACAGCGGCTATGATGTAAGTTTCTCTGGTGGCTTGGGTGCTGAAAAGAAGTCTTGATTCCAAATCAGTAGGTACAAGGACTGGGATACCTTTCCATAGGCCTAGAGTTCAGGGTATTTCCACAGGCTCCCCGAGGGGAAACAAAAAGTATTCCTGTTTCATTTCCTTGCTCAGACCGCTCTCTTTTCTCAGTGTGAGGGTCCTTGAAAAGTACCTGCCTCAGAAATTAGAGCTCAAAGCACTTCTAAGATTACTGGTTTGTAAACTTTGGTCAGTATTCCTGGTCCCACTGATTAGTAATTCAGTAATTTGTGATCTCCACAGTGTTGGATATCCCTCCAATGATATAAATCATCAACCCTTCACATCTTTTTAAATCATTGTAATTTTCATCCAGTCCTTTCATAGGACTCTCGCATAGATGTTCCATCCAGTGCCCTTACCTTGGATTCTTTTAATATTTCCTCACCACCAGGGCAATTACACAACAGCTATCCACCACTTCTTCCGCAATCTCAGGACAAGAAGGTACCACATCCTTCCTGTCAAACGTGTCCTTGATAAGAGCTTCTGGCTAGTTCTCCTCTTCAGGTCATCACTGGTATACCCTACTTAGACCCAGAATTCATCTCTCCATGACCCTATGGGGGTCATCCATAATCTGATTCTTCAGAGAGCATGAGATCCCATGATTTACAGTCACGTGGGAGAATGTTGTTTTTTTTTTAAGATAGGAATTGTAGGATTCAGTAGTTTGGTATTATTGAAAGCCCTATATTTTCCAAAACCCAGTGCAGCCTTCTTCTATTCAACCAAAAGATTAGGCAATGAATGAGAAACTGTTGGTTAAGCGAGAGTTACACATACTTAGATGCTTCGATGGCTTTTGGGATTAGCAATGTGGGAATTCATAGGATTATAGATCATTGATTTAGAGTTAAATGGAGCCTGAGGCCATTTAGTTCAATACTTTTTTAAATTAAATTTTTTTCTTCAATTAACAAACATTTTCTCTTCCTCCTAGTACTCCTTGTACTCCCCATGGGGAGAGGGGAAACTAAGGGGAAGTCAAACAAAACTCTTGTAACAAACATGTATAACCAAGCAGATTTCTGTGCTGGCCATGTCCAAAAAATATATATCTCATTCTGTATCTTAAGAGTCCATTATCTCTCTAACAAGAGATAGGTAGCATGAACCATCATTGGGAGCCACCCCCCTGGAATAATGGTTGATCATTGCTGATTGGAGTTCTTAAATCTTTCAGAGTTATTGGTTTTTACAATGTTGTTGTTATTATTATATAAATTGTTCTCCTGGTCCAGCTCACTTCGCTGTGCATCAGTTCATATATGTCTTCCTGAATGTTTCTCCAAAGCAGTCCCCTTCATCATCACTTATAGAGAAATAATACTCCATTTCATCCATATACCATAATTTGTCAGTCATTTTCCATTTGATGGGTACCCTGTTAGTTCCAGTTCTTTGGTGCTACAAAAAGAGCTGCCACAGATATTTTTGTGCATATTTGAATCCTTTTCTTCTTTCTGTGATGTCTTTGGACCTCAGCCCAGTAGTGGTATCAGTGGGTCAAAAGTGGCTTTGGGGACATAGTTCCAAATTGCATTCCAGAAAGGCTGGACCAAGTCTCAACTCTACAAATGGTGCATTGAATCTAATCCACTTTTATATATGAGGAAACAGAAGGCTATGGATTTAAACAACTCAGCAATATAAGTTATAACAGTACAACGTACTTTTTTATGCCTACCTATCCTCTATGATTCTTGTCCATATCCTCCACAAATCCACCACAAGGGGTCCAACAGCATACTGGGAGCCTTCCATGGATAACAATGGCCCCTGGGCCAGCCATCAGCTATCTCTCACTCTCTCTTCATGACTGGTCCCTTTCTTCTTCCACTTGTACATGTCCTTGGTGAAATCTTTTCACACCTCCTCCTTCCCACGCAAATCCCTGTTCATGATGTGCCACAGGCTGCTCACGCCCACCATGCCTCTCTCTGTCACCCTTTATTTCTTCAGAAACTGTCACATTCCATGATCAACAGCCAGAGTTTAGCACCAGAGGCATCGCACGAGTGACCTTTAAATTCACTAGTAGATTTATAAGCAATTGGAGTTCTTTCTCCCATTCTTGGAAACTCAAAAGATGAACCATGCCAAAGCAAGACAATTTGTCTGAGTCTGGGTGTCTTTTCCTAACCCCACTGTGAAATTCAGAGTTTGAATATGTACCCAACTAATTAATTCCTCATGCTGAAGGAACAAACACACATTCCACTGAGGGACTTGGCAATGTGTAAAAAAAACCCAAACAAACAAATAACCCAAGGACATTTAGGGAAGTCTTTCAATGGAGGATGGTTTTCTCAGATGCTCAGAATTTCCCTGGTGATCTGCTGTATTTTGACACTTACCTTTAGGCATTACCCATCAAGCCACATTCTGCCAAGGTGCGGATCTTAGATGAATGAACCCACCTTTTGATGAGGCTGTGGCCAGAGTGTCTCTTTGCTCCAGAATATCAAGCAGCCTTTATAAACAAACACTTGGGTTTCATCAAAGGTGGCAAACCCTTCCAGTCTCTTTGCCAAGAAAACCCCAAATGCAGTCAGAGTCGAACATGACTAGAAATGACTGAACAACAACGCTTTTCTTCCCCTCAGAGCAGGTTCCCCTGATTCCTTCCTTCACCAAACATGGGCAGGAAGTAAGCTTCTGAAGACTAGGGACTGCTTCGGCTTTTGTTTCTGCGCAATGCCTACTACATAATGGGTGCTTAATAAATTGATTGATTAATTAGGTGTTTGCTCTTTGCAAGAACACTCTGCTAGGCTAAATGAGATGTAAAAAAAGTCCTTCATGGAGTTTGCTACTTGAGACAAATGCCGATAATTATCATACATTGAATTAAGGAGGTGCAAAACAAATCTCGTGTGAGGTCCAAAGGGGAAAGATCATTACGAGTGTGGAAGAGAAGGCTCAAGGAAGTCTTCTGAGAAATGGGCGTCATTTGGGTTGGGCTTTAAACATTAAGCACCTACTATGTGCTAGGCGCTCTGCTAAGAGCTTTACAAATATGTCATGTGATAGTCACAATGACCCTGTCCAGTGCGTCTCTTTGCTCCAGAAAATCAAACAGCCAAATGTACACACAGATGCACACACTTGCATTTCACCAAAGATATGCCTATGTGGCACAGTAGATACAGTGCCAGGCCTGGAGTCAGAATGACCTGAGTTCAAATTTGGCCTCGGATATTTACTAGATGTGAGACCCTGGGCAAGTCACTTAGCTCTGCCTCAGTTCCTCATCTGGAGAATGAGTTGTAGAAGGAAACAACACCACTTTCAATACCTTTGCCAAGAAAACCCCACAAGGTATCATGAAGAGTCAGACACAACTGAAGTGGCTGAACAAGATGCTTTTCTTCTTCTCCATTTCCTTCCTTCAGCAAACACTGGTGGAATGGGAGGTAGGTGCTATTACCATCCCATTTCATATATGAGGAAACTGAGGCAGGTTAAATGACTTGTATGAACATCCAGTAAGTATCTGAAGCTCTGATCTGAGCTAAAGTTGGGGCTGGGATCTGAACATTCCCAAGTTAACACAGCCAGTTGGCAGGAGAGCTAGGATGATCAATCAGTCAAGCAGCAAACATTTATGAATTGTCTACTATGTGCCATGCACTGTGTAAGGTGCATTTGAAAGTCAGAGAGAATCCAATTTTGGCTGGAACATTAAGTATGTGAGGGGAAAGTAACAGGAGATAAATATAGAAAAATAGATTGGTGCCACATCGTGGAGTGCCTTGAGTACCCATCAGAGGAGTCTACGTGCCAGCAGTATTTAGAGCTGGAAAGGAACCCTCCCCTTCATTTTCCAAGGAAATTTGTATTCCCCAGTGGATCAAGTGTATGTCTTTAGATCCCCAGCCCCCAGAACAATGCCTTATAAATAAATAAGCAGTTAACAAATGCTCATTGAGTTGACTTGGAGTGAAGCCTAGGGAGATGCCTGAGCAGAGGAATGGCACGTATGACTGGCTCTGTGCATACAGAAGGTTAGCCTGGGAGTGAAGGATGGATTGGAGGAAGCCCAAAGCAGAAACAGGAAGACATGCTAGGAGGTGATTGAGGGAATCCAGAAGGGTTGTAATGAGGGTGTGGTGGCAGATGGAACTGGGAGGAAGGGATAGAGGGGAAAGATGGAAAGTTGGGAGTGACAGAACTTGGTAATCAACCGATTAGCTAGAAGAAGTGAGTGAAGAGAAGAGTCAAAGGCGTCAAACATGGGAGATTGGAAGAACCACGTTGTCCTTGCCAGAAATAGTGATGTTAGAAAGAGGAATAGGATTAGGTGAAAAGCAGATGAGCTCTAACAATGGAAAGAGCTGACAGAGCCCAAGTCCATCCAGGTAAATCTACATGCTTCAAGAGCTATTTATTACAATGATTAATTTCTCATTCATGGAGCTAGGACATAGCTCAGTTCTGATGAGCCCTGGGCTGGGAGTTGATGTGATCATGTTCTAATCTGAACTCTAGCAGTAATGGATTATGTGACCCTGGGCTAGTTCTTTCCCCTGGCCTCACCTGTGACTCAGTTTCCTCATCTGTAAAATGAGCTGGAGAAGGAAATGACAAACCACTCTAGGATCTCTGCTAAGAAAACCCCAAATGAGGTCACAAAGAGCCTGATACAACTGAAAAGACTACAAGCAACAACAATAATGCCCAGAATGTGCTTGATCCTCTCCTCCCCCTCTGGGCATCCCTAGCAGCCGTCAGGTCCTCACTTCAAGAACCATCTCCTTCAAAATGCCTTTCCTAATTCCTTCAGGTGGTAATACCACCCCCCAATCCCTTTGTATTTCTTTTGTGTCTTTCTGGTGTTTACTGCTCTCTGAGGATATGTTTTAACACATAAGCTTCTCATGGACATCATCTGTCTCATTTTTCTATTTGAATGCTCTACCTTGTATACAGTAAGAACCTAATCAATGCTTGTGGATTGGTAACTCTGACTCTGCTACTAACTAGCTGCATTAATTTGGAAAAATACAGATCGTGGGTTCTCATTTTGGTCAGATCATAAGATTTGGAGCTGTGGATTCTTCAAAGTCACTTCCTTCTCGGGTTCTCAGACTCCCTCTTAATCAAGAGAGAATCGGTTGCTCTGATAGTGCAGTGAGCATGGCTGAGGCCCCTCGTGGAATGGTAGTCTGGGCTAGAGACCCATCAATCGGAAGAGCAGGCCCTAGAGAAATCTAACCAGGGGCCAAGGCTGCTGGTGAGAAAAGGAAGGCCAGGGAGGGAGGTGAGCTGGGAATTAATACTAGAATTCGCTATCATGACAAATGACTCCAGATGCTTTGTGCAGCTCTGGGGCATTGGGGGTTGTTTGTAATTGGTGTTTTTTTTCCCCATTAGCTAATTAAGGTAGTGTTAACAATAATGAACAACCTATTCTTTCTTATACCAAAGTTGCCAATGGTTCTGTGTTGGGTGGCTAATTATCCTCCAACCACCACCAAGGCAGAGGTGGTGTGGTGGCTTTCTTCTATAAGAAATGCTCAAAAGACTGGCTTTAGAGTTAGAACCCAGAACCTCAGAACACTGGCTCTAGAGCTGCTCCAGAACCTGGGTTCAGGTCCCACCTGTAATATTTAATGCAATACCTGGATGATCTTGGGCAAATTACTTAATCTCTCTGGGCTTCAATTTCCTCATCTGTAAAATGGGAGAGTTGGACCCTAAATGTCCTTTGAGGCTCCTTCTTGCTCTACATCCATGATCCCATGAACCTCGGTTACCTGGCTTCCCTGCGCCTCCATTTTCTATCTATAAAATTGAATTAGAATAGATGACCTCCGAAGCCTCTTGCTGCTTCAGATCTAAGATCCTTTAGCACTTGTAATTTGTAAAGCACTTTTCTCATAACTAACCTGTGTAAAATAATATTATCCCCAGGTTAGAGATGAGGTGTGTCTGTTCCTAATAATGCTCTGAGAGAATGAGTGACTTGCCCACAGCAACACAGCTATAATGAAGCCTTTCTGTAATTTAATGCTGTGGGATAATAACTGCATAGTTTGGCCCCAAAGAAGAGAGGGGAAAAAAAGATTCCTTTCTCCCTTCTTTGCAGAGGTGGGGGCCTGTGGGTGTGGAGCATGGCAAATACTTTCAGACTCAGTTGAGGTATTGGTTAGTTCTGCTGAAGTGCTGTTTTTTCCGTCTTTTAAATTTCTTATTACAAAGGATGGCTCTCTAGGAAGGGCAGGCCGAGGGTTTTACTTGGAAATGAACATGTTACAAAAACAAAATATATCATTAATTTTAAAAAAAAATTATAAGTATTAAAATAAAAAGGAAGCCTTCATGTTTTTAAGATGGATTGTTCGATTTCCATCTCCTGTTCGATGACACCCCAAAGTTTGTCACAAATTCACCAGATAAAATTGATCGTAACTCAGTTTGATTTACGGATAATAGAGGCTGACATTTACATGGCCCTTTAAGTGACGTATGTTATCTCGCCTGGGCCTCCCAGCATCCGTGGCAGGTTACCTCTGACACTAGCCATGAAGCCTTGGGACACTTTCAGTTTTCTTACCTATTGAATGAGGGGATTGGCCTCAGTGGGCTCTAAGGTCCTTTCCAGCTCTAAATCTATGATCCCTATAATTATCCCCGTTTTATAGATGAAGACAGTGAGGTTCAGTGAAATAGACTCATTTGTCTATGGTCATAAATCTAGTAAGTAACAGAGCTGGAGTTTGAACCCAGATCTCTCTTAACTTCAAACCCAATATTCTTTCCACTCCATGGCATTATGCTGAACTGAAATATGAGAAATAATTCGAGAAAGACAAAGAGGGCCCCACTGGCAAATCTAAGAAAAGACAACTTGGAAAATTAATCTGTAGGATGTAAGTAATGTAAGTGATAAGAATAACCAGATCTGATTATTACCTCATTGTGGAAGGCCTTGAACGCCAGGCCAAGAAGGCCTGGTAGATAACATGAGAACTGCTGATTTTTTTTTTAGCAGAGGGGGTGGCATGACCAGATCTTTGCATGAGGGAGATTATTCAGATATCTGTCATGAAAGGTTGTTGTTGTCATCTTTGTCCTTCATTCTCGAAGAGGACCGTGACATCAGAGAAATGATGACATGACTTGCAGTTGACTTTGATTTGAGTGAGGGAGGGCTGGTTATGAAAGGTAGATTGGTGAGAAAGGGAGGGGAGGGCTGAGGACAGAGGCAAAAAGACCAGTTAAGAGGCTACTGCAAAAAATCACAGGATGTGGTAATGAAGAGTTAACAATATCAGATTGTAGAATAGTAACTAAGTGGTGTAGTGGAGTCAGGAAGACCTGAATTCAAATCTGGCCTCAGACACTTACTAGCTGTGTGGCCCTGGGCAAGTCACTTGACCCTGTTTGCCTCAGTTTCCTCATCTGTAAAATGAGTTAGAAAAGGAAATTGCAAACTGCTCCAGTGTCTTTGACAAGGAAATCTCAAATGGGGTCATGAAGAGTCAGACACGACTCAACAAAAATAACAGAGCGAGAAGATGCTTTACAGCATCATCTAGTTCAGGGCTGTCCAACCTTAGGTTTGTATTGAAACAATAGACGATATATTTTGATTTACCATTTTGTGAGAGCTCTGCAGTAGCTCGGCTTAGTTTACTAAATAAAGCATCTATGTAAATTTCTATGCTTGTAGGTGGGCCACATAAATTGCACCGCAGGCCGCAGGGGGCCCTTGGGGCCACATTTTGGACAGCCCTGATCTAGTTCTAAGATACCATTTTACAAATGGGTAAAGTGAGGCCCACAGAAGGGAGAATGACTTGATGAAAGGTACTTTTTCTCATCTCTTCTTTAGGACCAAACTTGGTCATTATAATTCTATAGCACTCAGGTCCAGTTTTTTGTTCTTTCCATTTTAGTTTTCGTAGTCATTGACTATATTGTTTGCCTGGTCCTGCTTACTTAGCTCTTTCTTCATCAGTTCCTTTAAATCTTCTCATGCTTCTCTGGGTTCTTCATACTCACCATTTCTTTCAGTGCATTAATATTCTCTCCCATTCATGCCCCACCACCTGTTTAGGCCCCCACTTGATGGGCATTGACTTTGCTTCCAAGTTCTTCACTACTATAAAATGAATGTTCCCCAACTTTTGTTCTTAGGCTTCCATTTTAAAAATGCTGCTGAAATATTTGTGAAAAACCACGCATTGCCAAAGTTAACTTTCTACAAAAAAAAAAAAGTATTAATTCCCCCAAAAAGAATGGAGAGGAAAGTTATGTCAATGGGAACCTTGGAAAGCATTTTGGAGAAATTGCTAATGAAGGTAGGAAAGAAGAAATGAAAGCAGAAGAGCAAAAGATCTGCTCTGAGTTGTTGTCTCTGTATAGCCGGTTTGAAGACAGAGGTGGCAACATATTGTGACAAGATGTTTGTGATGCTGCCCCCCCTCCCCCGACATTGCTCGGGTCTCACTTTGTTTCAGGTGAGCAGTGGGTGTTGGCTGAGGGCCAGGAGACAGAAGCCATCGTTTTAATGGGCTCCATTTGCAGGGGGAATGAAATATGAGTCTTGAAAGCTTCCTGGCTCCTGGCAGGATAGATTGTGGTGAAGACGCAGAGTTTTTCTATGTAAATTTGAAGGTCCCATTGCCAGCTGTGATAGAATTAATTTTTAGAGGATGCATTAATTTGCAATATGCTGCAGGGCTCTATCACTCACCCAACAATGGTGGGTGATGGGTACAGCCAGCCCTGGGCATTTCATGAAATAGTCAAAGTTTGTGGAGGGCTCTTCCCCCTCCTCTTTTCTTATTACCAGTTAATCAGTCAACAGGCATTTAAGTGCTTACTGTGTGCCAGAAAGCTAAGTAAACATAGGGGATAGAAAGAGAGAGGCAGTAGCAGCCTGCCTTCAAGGAGCTCACATTCTGATGGAGAGAGAACATGCAAACCCCCGTGGTCACACACACACAATATATATACAATATCAATAGAAGGTAGTCTTGGATGGAAGGCATTAGCAGTGGGGGAACTGGGAGAGGCCCCCTACCCAAGGTGAGATTTGAGCCGAGACACCCTTCCTCCATCATTATCTGCCTTCTCTAGTCCCCTGCTGCTGCCCAGAAGAGCCTTACCCTTCAGCCTACCATTCCCTCCATCAGCTCGCCCAGTAAACTGACCTGGGAGTGTCGCCACACTCCTGTTAGCCTTGCTGAGGCTGGTAGATTGGTTAAACTTGGGAATTCTGGACTGCGGTAGGGCTGAAGTGAATCCTGTGTCCATGCCAAGTCTGGCACTGATATGGTAAACCTCTAGGGTAGAGGGCTGGGCTGCCCAAGAAAGGGGGCAAGCTGGCCTAGGTTAGAAACAGAGCAGGTGAAAACTCCTATGCAATTCTGCCATGAAATTGGGCCCTTGAGTGACCACTGTACTTCCAGTATGATTTTGGGAAGGAGACCCAGACTAAAAACAGACAGATACATAGATGTGGATGGGTGAGTGGATAAATAATAGAGATAGATGTGGATGAATAAATAAATAAATGATATAGATAGCTGTAGAGGGATGAATGGATAAGTGATAGAGATGGAGAGATAGATGTGAATAAATGGATGTATAGAAAGATGAAGAGTAGATGAATTGATAGATGAATGTGCCCGCAGTGGTGTGAATATATGATGAAGTAATTGAAACAAAAAGACAAAGACATGGGGCTAGGCAAGTCGTACAGTCAAGCTATAGACTGATTTTAATGGAGTTACTGACAGTATTTTATACAGGTTAATTGCTGAGTCATCCAGACTTCAAAGAAGTATACAATAAAGCATTGGTTAAGTTTTTTATCTCCTTGTTCCTGGGAGCGAGACACTATTTTTACTCAAGCCTAACCAAATTGAAACATTTATGTTCTCTCACATATAGATAACCAGGCTGAAACATTTCTGTCATCTCCCATGTAGATAATCAGCTGCAAAGGCGGCTTTTCTTTGCCAAGTCTTCTTATCCTAAAACTGGTCTTGCCGTGCATAGACCCATTCTCAATTGACCCTGCCTTGCAGAGGTCTGAGAGGCCTAAACAGGATATAGCCAGCTCCCCACAGATGAATAACAAAATAAATCAGTGAACGAATGAATAAATAAACAGGTCTTTAAACAAGGAAGATGACATCTACAGTATTGACCCCAAAGGCTCCTGTGATAAAAAAAGCACTTTGTGAATCTCGAAGCATTGTAGAAACGGTTCAAGTTATCTTATGGTGGTTGTGATAGCTGTTGAGTGGAGTTGAGAGATAGGGCCAGCCTTGGGCGGAGGAAGACCTGGGTTCAGGTCTTGCCTCTGACCCACACTGCCTTGTGACCCTGGGGCAGTCAATTAAACCTCTCAGTGACCCCAGGCAACTTTCAAAGACTCTAAGTCACCAGCAGGTTGCTGTTCTACAACAATGAAGGGCATTTCCACAGTGGGTATTCCTAACTCCAATGGAATTCCTGGTCCCCCCCAAAGAAGTTAAGTTGTTCATTACCCATAGTGGTTTCCTATATTATATTGTTCCAGTAACAGTGAGAGTTGTTATTAACAGTGTGACCATTTAGTTGGATGGAAGAAGGAATTGGGGTAAGGGGGTGTTATTTAATCCCACAGAGCCACTATTTTCACATCTGTGAAAGCAGATAATAATACATGTATTACCTGAGGAAGACTACTTTAAAGTGGCATAGAAATGAACCTTATCGTCATCATTATATGGGGTGTCCCCAAAGTCTTGGGGCAGTCTTATGCTATTAAAGCTTAGGTAATAGTTGTGAATAGCTTCTCTTAAGTTATTAAAACTTAAAACATCATTAAGATTTTTAGGAAACCCTGTGTATTCACAGGGGCATTATGTTTTAACATAAAGAAGTATGTTTATGGTGGAATTTTCAAAAACAGTAGCTGGGCCAGTGAAAATGCTATTTTTAGGCTGGGCAGGCCTTCAGCACCCTTCAACTTGTACCAGCGCATGGGCAGCTGTCCTGGCTAAGGGTTTTCCTTATAACTGACCCCCTAAGCTTCTTCCTAGCTCTACGTCTATGGTTCTATGATCCCTAAAGATTTAGAGACCACTTTGAAGGTCAAGGAAAGAATTGTTGTTGGCAATCTGAAAGCCGTAGCCCACAACCCCGTGCATTGACACAGCCCACTGATCTGAACACAGTGGCCCCTGAATCAGGAATCTCTAGGTCCCTGATCTTTTCCTACATACTGTCTACACTTGTTATCCCAGGGCTGCGCATAGTCAGCAGGAGGAATAAAGCAGTGCAGGGAACATGCTGGACTCAGTTCATTGCTCACCTTCCATGGCTCCTGGTGAGCCAATATTTGTTTTTATGATTTTCTCTGACTCCCTATACTTTGTTGTTGCTTTTTAATCAGAAAAAAGTTTTTAATTTTTCCAGTTCAACTCCCTACCCAATGGTAGCATCTCCTCTGTAAAATTTTTTTTTATTACCACGTTAGTCATGTTGTGAAAGAAAACACAGACAAGAAAAAACATGAAAAAAATGAAGAAGTTAAAAAATAGCATGCTTCGATCTGCATTCAGACTCCATCATTTCTTTCTCTAGGGACGGATAGCACTTTTATCACAATTCCTTCTGAACGGTCTTGTGATCTCTTGTGCTTTGAATCTCTTAGAGATAATGTATGTAAAGTACTTTGGAGGCCTCAAAGTTCTCTGTAATGGCCAGCTCTTCCCGTGTACTACGGGACTCACCTGCTCCTTCTCATTTCCCCAGATTTCCCTGGACCCAACCCCATTTATCTGCCTGATCCTTCCAACTTTGTCCACTCCTCTCACACTCAATCCTTTGCCCACTGGGCCTGTAGTGTATGCTAGACAGCACCTGGCTAACCAGACTCGTGGGCCTCTCTAACCTCACACTGCCCAGCTGTCACCTTCACCCTGGCCTGATGTGGGAGCTAACAGGGAAAAGAGAGTCACCTGCATGATGCTAAATAGGGGAAACAGGCCAGATTTATATCTTTGGGAAGATGAGAATTAAATTTGACTAAACAATAAAAACTTTATTAAAAATCAATGTGCTTATGAATTCAACTTAAGAGGTATCTGTAAGTAGTGAAATGAAACTGGCAAGCATAATTCTTTAGATGCCTCCTCATCCCTTTCCCTCCCTCCCAATTTAATTCTTTGCATTCTCTTGTTGGTCATCCATAAAGGGAAAGATCAGGGCTCACATCAAACACTGACTGTAGTTCACCGGGTCCTGGGAAGTTGGTAGCTCAATTACAGAAGATGGTTTTGTTGTAGAAAGACCGAATAATAAGATGTTATTTGTCTGGCTTTTTCTTTTTTTAACAATATTTTCTCTTTCCCAATTATATGTAAAGACAGTTTTTAATATTCATTTTTTAAAATTTTGAATTACAAATTCTTTCCCTTCCTCTCTCCACTCCCCCATTCCTCCTCTCTGAGGTGGTAAGCAATTTCACATAGGCTGTACATGTACAATCATGCAAAACATATTTCCATGTTGGCCATGTTACAAAAGAAGATACAATCTGGCTTTTTTAGAAGTTCCAACCCCCCCCAAAAAAAGAAGCCAATGATGGTAGATACTGAATAGAAGAAATCGTCTTGGTGGATGATGTCACTGACACTGGGGCCCCCATCTTTACAGACCTAATGTTCTCTCTTGCCACCTCAGCCAAGTGGATGCTAAAAAGTGGGCACTGAGTTTGACCATAAAAGAAAATACGGGCATTTAGTTGCTCATAAGTAAAAAACCATCATTCTTTTCTCACCAGGTAGACATTTTCCTTAAAAATTCATTTTTCACATACTTTTTTGTGTCTCTCAAAGCATTTGTTCTTAAAAGTTCCTAACAGGCATTGCACTTGTTCCCTAGGGGGCTAGGCTATGTGGCTCATGCTGTATGGGAGTGTGTGTGAACACACTAGCCATTTCTTTGAAATCCCAGCACTTTGCAATTCTCAAGATAACTGTAAATTTTACCATACTTAAAAAAAAATCTCTTCCTTGTTTCAGAGTAGCGATAGCACGTCTAGCATGAGCCATCAAAATTTCAGGAAGAAAAACCAAAATCCCTCCAAAGTGTGCCTTTCCTCTCTGTGATTTAGAAGAGAAAAAAAATCAACCTGGCCCTGACCCTAACTTTTAAAGAGCCATACTGTGCCACTCTTGAAAGTTTCACATCCTTAGGTTACCTATAACAGATCATTGATAGCCAAAGTAAGAACAAGTCGGAGGTGTGTGGTCTATAAGGTCTCTTACAAATCTGTGATGTTGTGAGCAGGGTTGAAGTTCAGAACCATAACGAAGGTGGACCAGTCAGAGCTTTGTCTTGGGGCACTGAAATTTATAGGGCAGTGAGCTTGCAAAAGGCAGCTAAAATGTGCAGTGGATAGAGTGCCAGGCCTAGAGTGAGGAAGACCTCAGTTCAAATTTGGCCTCACTAGCTGTGTGACCCAAGACAAGTCACTTAAGCTTGTTTGCCTCAGTTTCCTCATCTGTAAAATGAGCTGGAGAAGGAAATGGCAAACTACTACAGTTTCCAAATGGAATCAAAAATTAGATGTAACTGAAATGACAGAGCTTGCAAACCTTCAGAAGCATAGAAACAAGGAAGCTGAGTGACTAGTTATGAAGAATAAATAGTTAAAATAAAGAACTTCCAGATGCTCTCCTTCCTCCTTTCCCCAACTCCCAGGGCCACACCTAGGTAAACTCTTTCCCCCACCAGGGGCCTTGGATATCCCACGATGTCCACCCGCCGGGATCTATCTCTGACCTCCATTGTCTCACCTGGATCTCTTCATTTGGGACATTTTAGAAGGCACATTTAATGCTGTTTCCCCCAGGCCCATCTTGTGAAGCTCACCCCATGCATGCAAATTGCTAGCCATGGTTCTTTTGTTGCTTGTTGGTCAAGGTCACTAGCAGATGTTATTTTAACAAACAAATCAAAAGCCTTTGGCACATCACAAATGGCTCTTGAAAGAGAACTCAAGGTCATGTTGCTAGTTACCAAGACCTTGGCGATAAAGCTCTATTGCTTTGGAAGCAGTGAGTAATGCCAGGGCCCCTAATTTGTCCATGGGAAAGAACCAGCATCTTTTATTCTCATCTGTAGATTCCCCAGAGTTTCAAGGTGCTTATGGCTCCATCTTTGGAAGAATCGTCAGGAAATGGGAGATGTTTAAAGTAGGATTGCATTTTTCCCTTTCTTTGTATCCCCAGCACTTAGCATAGTGCCTGGCACATGGTGGGTGCTTAATAAACAAGTAAATACTTAATAAATGCCTGTGAAAACTTAAGAGAAGGTTTCATTTTAAATAAAACAAGCGTACAACTAGTCACTCTGATAGGCACTGATTATGCAATTGTAAAACCAACATAGCCTCCGATCCAAGGAGTTCACATTGTCTCAACAAAAACAAAGTATATTCTGTATCTGTAAAATGCAGGGAATACCTGTCTCCCAGGGTTGTCGCTAGGACCAAATTGGATAATATTTGTAAAGCCCTTAGCACAGTGCCTGGCACACAGTAGGTGCTTCCCATACATTTATTGATGGATATATTCATGTAAATAAATACAAAATACGGACGATGCAAATTGCAGTTCGGAGGGGAAGTTGCTAGCAGCGGGGAGGCTTAGTAAAGTCTTCATGTAGAAGGTCCTACTTGAGTTGGACTTTGAAGGAAGTGAACTACTTTCAGGGGAGGACATGAGGAAAGAAAGTGTAGGCACGAGCCAGAAAGTGTAGGCGAGAGAGAGCCTGATAGGGTAGGCTAGAGCCAGACTGTGGAGGGCCTTAAATACCAAACAGCCGAGTTTTGAATTCCATCTGTGTGTTACCGAAGGGGATGGACTCAGCTGAACCTAATCTAACCCATTTGTTCTCACTTGATTTTGTGCCCATCTTTCCTTTTTTTTTTCATCGTTAGACACACCTTTAGCACCAGGATGAGCCAAAAGTCCAGTAGAAAAAGCATCTTTAAATGGGCCACTATTTTGCCTTGTACCACAATGTCTCATGCCTTCTAAATATGAAACTCTAATTCTCAGAAATACTGTCTAATAATAGCTGGCATTTATATAGCATTTACTCTATGCCAGGCACCGTGCTAAATGCTTTACAAATATTATCTCCTTTGGCCTCACAACAATCCTGAGAGGTAGGTGCTATCATTATCCCGATTTTATAAATGAGGAAACTGAGGCAAGCAGAAGTTAAATGACTGGCCTAAGCTCACTCAGCTAAGAAGTGTCTGAGGTGGGATTTTATTTTGGTCTTGCTGGCTCCAGACCCAGAGCTATCTAGACAGTAGGATTAACAATAACTGGCTGTATGTAATTCTCTGAAGTGGGAATCACATTTAAAGCTCTCAACAGCCCCGTGAGATGGCATTATTCTCATTTTGCAAACGAGGAAACTGAGGCTCAGAGATACAGTGACTTGTCCACTGTCATGCAGCTGACAAGTGTCAGAGGTGAGATTTGAACCCAGGTCATCCCAAGACTTAGGTTCACCATTCTATCCACTGTGCCAGGCAAGAAACAACTTGATACACTTCCCAATCTCTTAGGTGACAGACAGCACTCGGCCTGGGAATGCCATTGGAGGCATGGTCTTGAGAAGAAAAAAGAGCCATTCTGTTTTTTGGGTGCCCAGATTAGAAGAGGCAATATGGTTCAGTAGGAAGAGCATTGCCAAATGCTGGAGAGGATGTGGGAAAATTGGAACATTAATACATTGTTGGTGGAGTTGTGAAGGGATCTAGCCATTCTGGAGAGCAATTTGGAACTATACCCAATGGGCTATAAAAATGCGCACACCCTTTGACCCAGCAATACCACTCCTAGGGCTGTATCCCAAAAAGATCACACAAGTGGGAAAGGGACCTGTATGTACAAAAATATTTACAGCAGCTCTTTTTGGGGTGGCAAAGAATTGGAAATCAAGGGGATGCCCATCGATTGGGGAATGGCCGAACAAGTTGAGGTACATGAATGTAATGGAATACTATTGTGCTATAAGAAATAGGGAAGATACGGACTTCGTAATAACCTGGAAAGACCTACATGATCTGATGCTGAGTGAGAGGAGCAGAACCAGGAGAACATTGTACACAACCACAGACATATTGATTCTGTGATGACTAACTTTGATAGACTTGGCTCTCCTCAGCAATGCAAGGCTCAAAGACAGCTCCAAAGGACTCATGATGGAGAACTATGGAATCTGAGTGCAGATTGAAGCAAACTATTTGCTGTCTTTTTTTTCTCTTCTCTTTTGGTTTTGTTTCTTCTCTCTCATGATTCATTCCATTGGTCATAATTCTTCTTTGCAATTTGACTATTACGTAAATAAGTTTAATGCAAAGGTTTATGTAGAATCTATATCGGACTGCATGCTGTTTTGGGGGGGAGCGGAGGGAAGGGAAGAAAATTTGAAACTCAAGAACATGTAGAACTAAGTGTTGTAAACTAAAAATAAAAAATCTAATTAAAAGAAAAAGAAAGTGCATTGCCTTGGGGGTCAAAGGACCTGGGTTCAAATCCCACCACTGCCAACTTGTGACTTTGGGTAAGTCATTTGACCTCTATAGGTCCCAGGTTCCTCATCTAAAAAATAAGGAGGCTGGACTAAATGATATCTGAGGTCCTTCCAGCTCTATAGCTATGAATCTATGCTCTTGTTTGATATTGGGAATGGAGAATGGGGACTTTCGGTCCTGATCAGCTTTCAGGTCCCAGGCAGGGCTGAGCTGGGGAGGTTAGGAGAAAATAATAAAATGTCATATTGAAGTTCTATCTAGAAAGAAAACATGGAACAATGGAGAGAAACCTGTTGCTGATGCACACTACCTGCATGCAAGACATTGGACCTCCCTGTTCCTCAGTTTCCACATCGGTAAAATGAGGGGATTGGATGAGATGGCTTCTAGGGTTCCTTGCAGGAAAAGACCTACAATAATAAATTGTCTTTTCCTCTGACACTGGCATCATTTTAACTTCAGAGACTTCTTTTCTTTTTTGTGGAGGCAATTGAAGTTAAGTGACTTGCCCAGGGTCACACAGCTAGTAAGTGTTGGAGGCTAGATTTGAACTCAGGTCCTCCTGACTGCACCACATAGCTGCCCCAGAGACTTGTTTTCATGGGTAGTTCTGACTGTCTCTAAGTCATAGTTAAAATTCACACCTTCTACAAGAGGCTTTGTCCTGTCTTTCCTCTGAGACTACATCCAGTCAACACTGTACATACATGTATCCTGTACATACATAGTTGTTTGTATGTCATCTAACCCCCATTAGACCATGAGCTTCTAGAGGGCAGGAAGTGTTTTTGCCTCTCTTTGTAGTCCCAGAACTTAGTCCAGTGCCTGGTACATAGTAAGCACTTAATAAATGCTTATTGTTGTTGTTTTTGTATCATTTCAGTCATGTCTGACTTTTCTTGATCCCATTTAGGGTTTTCTTGGTGAAAATACTCTATGGTTTGCCATTTTCTTCTCTACTTCATTTTACAGATGAGGAAACTGAGGCAAACAGGGTGAAGTGACTTGTCCAAGGTCACACGTGTCTGACACTGGATTTGAATTCAGGTCTTCCTGACTCCAAGTCTAGCGCTCTATCCACTATGGCGCCACCTAGCTGCCCTCAGAAAATGCTCATAGGCTTATGGAAAATGAGGGCACCTTGATCAGATTTTGGGATGTGTGTATGGAGTTTCATAATACAGGATTATTAAATTGAAAGTGGACATGCCTTTGCCAGGAGAATTGGCACAACACATACGTGATTGGTACACTGAGTCAGGTAGACACATAGCAGCTGTCGTGGCCTTAATCCAAAGGCTAGGATGAGACTGTGAAAACGGTTCCCCTTAGAAGATGTCCATTTTTATGTTCATGACTCAGGAAGAATTCTGCAGGGTGATGTAAGGATAGACAGCTGGTCTTAGAGGTAGGAAGACCTGGGCTCAAGACTTGCCTCTGAGATAAGGTATCAGTCTGCATCTGTGGAAGGAATTTCTGTGCTAAGAGTTCCTTCCACTTTCAAAAATCATAGGATTGGACTGAAAACAAAAAACTCTTGAAATCATAGGCTCAAAAAAGAATCTTGAGAGGTCCCCTCATTTTCATGCAAGACCACGTCTGATGTTTTTCTCAAGAGATGTGAGAATATTTTGGAAGACCTTCAAACAGCAATTCCAGTCTCCCCTCACAACCTATTTCAGGAAATCTTTTCAAACATCTAATTTAATGTCTCTATCCTCCATTTTGGGGCAGCTAGGTGACATGGTGGATAAAGTAACAGCCTCGGAGTCAGGAAGACCTGAATTCAAATCCAGGCTCAGACACTTACCAGCTGTCTGATCCCAGGCAAGTCCCTTAACCCTCTTTGCCTCAGTTTCCGCATATGTAAAATGAGCTGAGAAGGAAATGACAAACCACTCAAGTATATTTGCCGAGAGAATCCCCAATGGGGTCATGTAGATTCAGACACAACTCAAATGATGGATCAACAATTTTTAAAAATCCTCATTTAATCCTGTTATTTTAAAAATTCTGTCATCATGTTTATGGATCATAGAACATTAGAGCTGGAAAGAATCTTAAGAGATCATCCAGTCCAGCCCCCTCATTTTTTAGACAAAGAAACTGAGCCTCAAAGCTGAAGGTGACTCATCCATCACACAGCTAGTTAGTAGGAGAACTGGGACCAGGATTTATGTCTCCTGATTTGTAGTTCATTGTCATTTCAACCACAGTGCGCTGATGGAAGGCCACTGGACGTACCCCTGGACGTACCCATGGTCATAAGATTTAGAGCTAGAAGAAAACTCAGTCTCATCCCTTAATTTTTCAGGTAGCTAACACCCCCAACAGGTAAATAAATGAACCGATGAAAAATCATTTCAGCTGAGCACTGTCCCAAGTGCTGAGGATACAAATACAAAGATAAAGTCAATGACTTGCCCAAGGTCACTCGGAATAATAGACAGCAGAACCAAAATTAGACCCCAAATCCCCTTGAATCCAAACCCGCTACTCTTTCCCCTACATTGCACATGCCACTGTTTATAAGCAATTCATATAGTTGAAAATTTGAGCTCAGTCTTCTCTGAAGATAAAATAATCCCAGGTCCTTTAACCTTGATTCAAAGATTGTGTTTTCCAAGCCTTCTTAATAGCTCTTGGCAAGAAGAATCATCAGGGAGCTCACCCAGATCAAACACCTTTATGCCAGGACACTGGGTTTCCTTGTCCCCATGAAGAACATAAGATATGTGTGTACATGTATAAAGGGTGGCCCAAAGGTTACTCAAGGCTAATGCAATTTGAAGCGTTGGTAGCTTAAAGTTTTAAGCTTAAAACACCCTGTATATCCATGTACGGGGCAGCTGGGTGGTGAACTGGATAGAGCAACAGGTCTGGAGTCAAGAAGACTCATCTTCCTGAGTTCAAATGGGGCCTCAGGCACTTACTAGCTGTGTGACCCTGGGCAAGTCACTTAACCCTGTTTACCTCAGTTTCCTCATCTGTAAAATGAGCTGAGAAGCAAATGACAAACCACTTCAGTATCTTTGCCAAGAAAACCCTAAACGGGGTCATGGAGAGTCAGACACAATTGAAAAATAAATGAACAAAAAACTGAAAATATACATTTATATGTATAGGTGTATATATAAACCCATATGTGTGCACATACATACATATATGTATGTATGTATGTTGTGGGTCTGAATGACTTATTCCAGGGATATTGAAAGATTAATAATGAAACGGAGACCTGGAAAGACCTTACTTTAAAATGGTCAAGGTCTCCTGTTGTATCTGGGGTCATCTCCAGTCATCGTGATGCATATCTGGCCACTGCACCCAAATGGTTCCGGAGGTGAAAGTGAGGCTGGTGACTTTGCAAAGCCCTCCCTCACTTAAATCCAATTCACTTGCATGTCATGGCACCAGCTCCCTGATGTCATGGTCCTCTTCGAGAACTAAGGACAAACAAAAACAAGGTAATAGAGCTGAGCTGTGTCAGGATGTTTTCCACAAGGAAGGCATTTGTATTTCCCAGCAGTTCTGTAATTTCCCTCAAGTTGGTTTCTCTGGCGTTCAATAGAGACATTCGACTTGCATAAACCCTTGACTGCCACAATTTCAGTTCCAAGCACAGGTTTGCTCTTTCGAGAACCAGCATGCATAAGGGGTTAATTATCACTTAGGAAAATGCTTGACCTCACCAAAATCACAAAGGTGTAAATTGAAGTAATTATAACACAACCACCTCCAACCCATCAAATTGTCAGTAAAAACTAAAGGCAAAGGAACTTGGAGCTGGCACAAGTGTGGAAAGATCAGGACTCTGTTGTTTATGGAATTGCAAAATCATTGAATTTGTTTGGAAAATAACTTAGCAGTACACAGGCAAAGTTACCAACATAATCATACACTTTGCACCAGTAATTTCTTCTTTAGGAATATGGTGGTTGTCCTTCATCCTCAAAGAGGATCAAAATGACATCACTATGTTAGAGTCAAGTTACAATGCATTCGGTTGTGGCTGATCAGATTAATGTGAGCTCGGAATGCTCTACCACAGGTTGGGCACAAATAGTCCATGTGAACATTTGGAGCGGATTCTCTAAATTTGCACATCTCAAGTTTCTTTTGAGCTACTTCAATTCTGCTTTGCTCGTAGAGCACAGCACCTTCTCCGATGCGGGCATGCCATGCTGGGTGGTGCTGTGCCAGTGTCTTCCATGTCACACAATCAATTCCAGAGTTTTTCAGAGAGAGCTTGAGAGTGTCCTTGTGTCACTTCTTCTGACCACCATGTGAATGCTTGCCCTATATGAATTCTCCATAAAATAGTCTTTTAGGCAAGTGTATGTTTGGCATCCGAACAACATGCCCAGCCCATCGTAGTTGCGCTCTCTGTGGTAGAATTTGAATGCTTGGCAGTTCAGTTCAAGAAAGGACCTCACTGTCTGGTACCTTCTCCTGCTAGGTGATCTTCAGAATCTTCCTAAGACAATTCACATGAAGCGATTCAGTTTCCTGGCATGGTGTTGGTATGCTGTCCAGGTTTCACGGGTATACAACAATGAGGTCAGCACAACAGCTCTGTTGACCTTCAGTTTGGTAGTCAGTCTAATATCTCTTCTCTCCCACACTTTCCTTCAGAGCCTCCCAAACACTGAGCTAGCTCTGGCAATGCGTGCATCAACCTCATTATCGATATGTACCTCCTTAGAAAGTATACTACCAAGATAACCTAACTTATCCACAGCATTTGAAACTTCTCCATTTGCTGTAACCTATGGTTCCACATATGGGTGGTGTGGTGCTGGCTGATGGAGTACCTGAGATACCCTGCAAGTATTATATAAAATAGAGATTTTATAGTAGAATTATTTGAACTATAGATAGATGGATGGATTGTTGTCATTTGCCCTTCATTCTCAAAGAGGACCATGACATCAGGAAGGTGATGCCATGATTTTCAAGTGAATTGGATTTAAGTGAGGGAGGGCTGTGCAAAGTCACCAGCCTCACTCTCTCCCCCAGAGCTATCTGGGTCCAGTGGCAACATATAAATCAGGATAACTAGAGGTGGCCCCCAGATGGATGGCTGGAGAAGTGATAAGTAGATAGAGATAGATAGATGATAGGTAAAAAAAGAGATAGGTGATAGGTAGATAAAGATAGATGAGACAGAGGCAGACTTGAAGCAACCTAACTATCCAGAAGGGAAATGGTTAAATTGTGGTCCATTAAGGTACTAGATACAATTATAACCAATAAGTTTGAGGGAAAAAAGATCTGGAAAAGACCTTGTGAAATAGCACAAAGTGAGAAAAGTAGAACAGAAGGATAATTGGTATTTACACATTAACTACAAGTTTTATAAGTGGACAAGTGAATGGGAATGAAGGACCAGCAAAAAATTCAATGGACACTTTGAGAGGCTGACTAAAAAATTATATTTTCTGTATTTAAATTAGTTAATTTAAATGGGCATTGTTGTAAAAGCAAGTTTATTGCATTATGTTAATGCTGGATATTAAATTAGCAAAAAAAATATGTGCATTAAAAAATAAGCTGTGTGCTGGAGTTGCAGGATGCATGCACAGGATGATCCAGGTCCAAGGGACCCGGAAGAGTTGGTACAGGAAAAGGGGAGGCATGTGGTGCAATAAAAAGATGGTTCTGAATCAGAGGACCTGGGTTCAAATCCTGCCTCTGATGCATATTACCTGTTTGACCTTGAACAAGTCACTACTCTGGGCCTCAGTTTCCTCATCTGTAAAATGAGAGAGTTGGGATCAGGTGGCCTCTGAGGTCCCTTCCAGCTCTGGACCTGTGACTCTATGAGTATCTATATCCTAATGCTTAATATCCAATTCTCTGTATCCTGGATAGGATGTAGTTTCAAGGGAAGTAATCTGGGAATGGTGGGTGGCAGGGTCAAATAAAGAATCCATCCCTAAATCATAGAAGTCAAGAGATTATTTGTATAAATGACAAACAAATTTGTTGTAAGCCATAAACCCCAACAAATAACCTCTTGGCTTCTGAAGCGTGAGACAGAATAAGTTTTATGTCTCTGGGTAGCTTGACTACCCACTCCATAGACCAAGTCCTTTAATAACATTATTCACGACTTTCATCCACACTGGACTTCTGTAAGAGAACCATCATAGATTATAGGGTTATAGATTTAGAGCGTGCAGGGACCTCAGAGGCCAGGCCTCCCAATCCCCTCATTTTACAAATGAGAAAATAAATTATTTTGACAACTTAAAAGCCTGTTCAAAATATTCCAATGGAATTCAATGCTTTAATAATTAAATGCAATTACATAAGCATTCATTTCTTTTGATATCTTTTGTTTTTATATTGCCTATATTTCCAAATTTGTGTACACACACACACACACACACACACAGAGAGAGAGAGAGCCACCTGTTATAAAAAGTATTTAAAAGAGGGAAGTTCTACAAAACTGACCAATGCATCAAAGAGATCTGACATTATATGCAATCTAGGGATTTTCTTGGCAAAGATCCTGGAGTGGTTTACCATTTTCTTCTCTACTTCATTTTACATGGGAAGAACTGAGGCAAACAGGGTTAAGTGACTTGCCCAGGGTCACACAGCTCATAAGTATCTGAGGCTGGATTTGAACTGGGGTCTTTCTGACTCCAGGCTGGCACTCTATCCACTGTACCACCTCACTGCAAAGGGGGGGGGCGGGGAATGTTTTCTCATGTTTCTTCTTTGGCACCAATCTTCCTCTTTATAATTTCACAGCAATCAATTTTGATTGTCTCATTGTTGAGATTTTCTGCTATCTCTGTCAATACGATCATTGTCTGTATTCTTTTCCTGGTTCTGCTTGTTTCCCTTTAAATCAGTTCAGAGTTCTTTCCATGCCACAAGCATTTATTTTGCATACACTATGTGCCAGGAACTTCCCCAGGCACTGGAGATACAAAGAGAAAAACAAAATTGGCCTTGCCTTCAAGGTGCTTACAACAGATTGTGAGTTCGTTGATGAATCCCAGGATGTAAGTGTTGGAAGAATGCTCAATAGCCATTTATTCTGATTCCATGAAGGGGAACCCACTCCCTCCTAAGCAAATCATTCGACTTACTGCACAGCTCTAATACTCTAGGAAGTATTTTCCTACCATTAAAACAAAATTGACATTTTTTTTGTAACTTCAACTCACTGTTCCTAGTCCTGCCTTCTGAGGCAAAGCAGCACAAATCTAATCCCTCTTTAGCAGAAAAGCTCTTTGCATTCTTGAAAATAACTCTCATATTTACCCCTACTGTGCCCCAGACTCTTCTCCAGGCTGAATGTCCCCAGATCCTTCAACCAAAAGTCTGCCCAATGACTTAACAGTAGCTCTTTGGGGAGTTACTATGGCCACAATACCCACCACCCTGCAACCAAACTAGTAATGAGTTTCTCCAAACCTAACTGGATTGGGCATTGTCAAAACGGCTCATCCCCAAAGCTCTTTTAACATAGCGGTACCTGCCTACACTGAGCTGATACAGCCCATGAGCACCCAGGGACATCGTCTGGACTCAGTGAGTAAGCAGGGTACTTCCATAGAGGTCAGATTGAATGGCGGTCATTTCTTCAGTTACACCTTAAAACAGTGGACGGTCTTGTGATTTTCTTTAAGTTTATGGTTAATGATTGAATGTTAATTAATGCCCCCAGGAGAGGAAATCAATTAGAAATTAAATTAATTGAAGTCCTGTTGACATGTTGCCCATCAAGACTAATCAATTATTTTAAATCAGATACTCTGACTTTATTGAAGCCATTAGTCAGTCCTAAGACTGAATAAAAATGATTGAATTTCCGCAAGCATGCTTCTAATAAATGTAACTACATAATGCCTTCTTTGTCCCGTATACAGCTCCTGAGAAACAAAACACTCCTCCCTCCCTATTCCCCTTCTCAGTGCCTTCCTAAGCCAGTGTCCAGTGCCTTGAACTTCTGTAAGATGAAAGTAATCTGAAAAAAAAAATTCACCCTGAGGAGTAGGAATATGTCATCCCTTTCAACCTTATTTGTATTTTAGAAGAAAACCAGAGAGAAGGAATTGCTTAAAACAAAGGAATTCATCACTAATAAAGAAATTTCAAGCATCAAAGGTAGGGTAGAACGATTGGAGGCTGGCCAGACTTCCTAGTGGTTGTCAGATTTTGCTGTATTGGTGACCATACATACATAAGGTCAGTTCTGTATATGGATGTAGCCCTAGAGTTGAAGTCATAAGGTATAGCTTTGAATCCTGTCTCTATGATTCTACTATCTGTGTGATACTGGGTAAATCTCTTTCCCTCTCAGGGTTTTCTGTTCTGATCAAATGAAACTAATGTGTATAAAGTACTTTGTGGTCCTCAAACCACCCTATAAATGTGAGCTATTATTTATTTATTTTGCTGTGTACCAGACCTACGATTTCTTCGGTATAAGGAATTCCTGCTGAGGAAATTCCCTTTGCTAATGCCACTCAACACCTACTCCACAACTTACAGGCTAAGACACAGCTAGCACGTGTCAGAGATGCTACTTGGCACCAAGGCTTCCTGACTCTCGGGGTGGCTCCCTATCTACAATGATAAACTGCTGTCTCTAAGCTATTGTCAATACTTATAAAATGGCAGACACGAATGAGATGAGCTTGGAGGAGGGAGCAAATGTCAGGCATGGAGAGAACAACCAGGACAAAGACCTGCATCTGGTAATGGAGTGTTCCATTTGAGGAACATAAAGAGGATATAATGAACCTAGCTAAATCTTCATGGTAAATGATTGGGTCCCTTATAGTATCTGTGGATAATAGTTGTAGGCATTACTTGTTAACACCCAAGATTGGGCTGGCCATGGATTTAGCCTTAGACCTACCCTAAAAGTTATATATTTTTGTTTTTTGAGGGGGAAAACTGAATTCTTAACATAACCTTTTCTTATTATTTTCCGAAAAGTGGAAGCAAAGCTCTGATTGGCCGGGGATCCCAATTAGTTGCACTCCAATAAATCCAAGTGATGAGCTTCCTCTTCAGATAAGAACTGACCTAGAGGACCTCTGAGGTTCTCTCTGGCTATGAAAATCTCTGATTCTGTAATTGAGATTTAAAAAGGATGTAAAAACTGCTGTATGTTAGGAGTTTTGATGTCAACCCATTACATAAAGGAAGGATTCCTAATTAAGTGAATTTTTAAATGTATTACTTTTCATTTCCTCATTCTCATAAAATATAAATGAACTAATTCAATACCATGAATATGAATGTGTAGAATTAATATGTTTTGTAATTCTCATATTTATAAAGCCCAGAACCTCATTGTGTTGTTGTAGTCAGGGAGACAGGACAGTTGAACTATGGGTATAGGAAGGTAGCAGCTGTTGCCAATGACTCTAACAAGGGTAGCAGCCTCTTCTACATTCTGAGGCTGACCAGAGACAGTATAGAAAAGGAGGGAAGCCCAAGCCTCTGAGAGGCTATTCCTGAAATTAACCCTTACAATGGTGATTGTGGGGCTGAAAAGAGACAAATAAGACAACCAGATGAGACCTCATTGTGTCAGCAGTGTGGCTTCTATGTTGCTGTTCCCCTGAGTAGTGTGTGTCCCTAGAGAAGACCTTGTGTGTTGGGCTGTGCTGAAAGCTGCCAGAGGTCTTAGACGTAGAGAACCCTGAAGAGTCAGGAGATGATGGCTCTGTCTTGCAAAGGCAGTGATAGCTATGTTGTCAGCAGCACCTTATAAGATCTTCCTTTTTCTCTCAGGTGTGTCTTTGTCAGTGACTGTAAGACCCTGACACATTGAGAAAATCTGTTTTTTTAAATAGTTGTATCTATTTTTTAAAATATTATTAGCAAATAGCTTTATTTATTGTTTGAAAATTTTTTTATCACCAAACTGTTAGAAAATACATAGGTAAATTGGCAGTAGAGAGGAACCATATAAAAAAGTAGTTAAGTTAAGTTTTCACCGATTTAAAAGACATTATCTTCTAATGCTAATATTTGAATCGAATCTCCTAATGCTAATGTTTGAATTGAAAGTGATGATCCGTGGGGCCTAGTTCTTCCATTTGTGATTAATTCTGTGACCTGTCACGACATCTAGCTTAGTACCTTAGTTTCCCCATCCATAAAATAGGGGTGATGCCTATATCCAGGGATGACCTTTGTCAAAATGATAAAGCAGACCAAGTTTGTAACACCCCCAAACGCAATCCCCTCTGCATGGTTTTGGTATCCATGTTCCTGCTTCATCCTGCCTTCAGGCTGTCCAGGGGCTACCCTTCTGGGGTTGGGCAGCTAGTGGATAGAGCACTAGGCCTGGTACCAGGAAGACTTATCTTCCTGAGTTCAAATCCAGCCTTAGATACTTTACTAGCTGTGTGACCCTGTGTAAGTCACTTAACCCTGTTTGTCTCAGTTTCCTCATCTGTAAAATGAACTGGAGAAGGAAATGGCTTAAAATGCTCCAGGATCTTTGCCAAGAAAACCCCAAATGGGGTCAAGAAGAGTTGGACTGAAATGACTGAACAACAATATTTTGTGCCAGGCGCTGTGCTAAGCACTAGAGACAGCCCTTATCCTCAGAGATCTTTCATTCTACTGGAGTAGGGGATGGGGGGGAGTGGGATACATCAGAGAAACTGGGAAATAAGGGCAAGATATTTGCAGAGGGGCAAAGGACTAAACGGCTGGGGATCAGGAAAGACCTAGCATGCTTTAATTCCAGGGGAAACTCAGTCTTTCAGAGATTTCTCAGTACAACAGACAGAAGAGTAGAGAGAGAAGAACCAGCAGAAATGAGTGGGTGAACTTGGCAAAGGGAGTTTCGATATCGGGGGAAAACTGGTTTCTGGTCCCGGCTCTGCCGCTAACTACTAGTGAGACCCTCATCAAATCCCTTCCTCCCCGTCTCAGTGGGGGAGGGGCATCATGAAATTAACCAGTTTCCTCTCCGTAGAGAGGTGATAGATAGTCTTTAGGTGTGGACCAAGACATACACTGCCAGACACAGCCATTGGGTTGGCTTGTTTTTCTTACTTGTGCTCCATTGTTACAAAGGAAGAGTCTCTATGTGGGGGGGGTGGGTTACATGTTAGAACGTTTTTAAAGCAAAAAATAAAGCATTTTTAAAAGAAATTGAAGGGGTTAAGACTAGATAGTATCTAAGGTCCCTTCCAATTGAATATTCTATAAAACTGAGAGATGCCATCTCCTAGAAGCCCACAAGAAAATAGATTCAAAAACCACACTTAATGCATGACCAGTACTTAGCATATATCAACTAATTAATGTTCAGAAATCTCTCCAAAAGAAAAGACAAGTGTCCTTAGCTATTTGGTATCAAGGACAAGGGGAGAGACTGTCTGCGTTTCATATAGGCTGAGCCTTTCATGAGTCAAGGATTGTTGGAAAATGACAGATGGCTGTAATTCTGAAACTCTTGATTGTGGTTTAGGGGATGCTGGGCCTGCTGTCTGCATAGGTGGCACCTAGCAGGGTGGTGTAACTGCTAACTCGCAAATTACAGCAAACATTTGTTGAGTACCTACTGTGTGCCAGGCACCATGAATGAGTGGGTTCTGCTTAAAAGTTGGAAGACCTGGGCATGATTCCCAGCTGTCATTTACTAGGTATGTGAGTTGGTCTCTCTGAAGGAGCCTCAAAATAGGGATGATGAAAGGAAAAGAAAAGGAGATAAGCATTTTTAAAAACTCCTACTATGTACCAGGCGCTGTGCTAAGCACTCTACAAATGTGAATTCATTTGCTAAGTAATACATCTCATTTGATAAATGATAGGTTAATAAATCTAATAAAAATATTATTTATCAAAGAAGATAGTATGTATAAAATGTGACATATTAAAACTATTGCCAAAAATCTGTAAATGATGATGTTGGTGAGCCTAGATTTTCAGCCCCTTTTGTAGATGAACTAGGATGTGGTACAAGGGAAAGGAGAAATGGATTTGGCTTTGGGAGAGCTGACTTTGAATTACTCCTCTGCTATGTACTAGCAGCGTGACCTTGGACAAGTCACTTCCTTCTTTGGTCACCAGTCTGCTTATCTATAAAGCAAAGGGGGTTGAGTTAGGTTATCCTCAGTGTGTCTTCCAGCACCTAAACCAATGAATCTCATAACAGCACCCTCAGATTCCTTGTCTTACAGCAGGGAGAAGTTGGCTGTGTAAGTCACAGATCGTGGCATCCACCCACACCGAAAAACCTAGCACGATGTTCTCCCACATAGTAGGAGCTTAAAACACATTTGTCACATGAATGAAAAGGATAGCAAAGGCTTAGCAAAAACGATGTCTAATCTTAGTCAAATGAACTCATTTAGGTAAAACCTTAAAGCACTATATAAATCTTAGCTATTATTATTTGGCAAGGCAGCCATGATTTTGTGAAAAGAATATTGAACCTGAGGCCAGGAGAGACCTGGATTCCAATTCTGCCTTTAACATTTGTTGACTCTACAACCCCAGGCAAGT
The DNA here is from genome assembly GCF_011100635.1 of Trichosurus vulpecula. NCBI lineage: Eukaryota > Metazoa > Chordata > Mammalia > Diprotodontia > Phalangeridae > Trichosurus > Trichosurus vulpecula. The sequence goes on from NC_050578.1 coordinate 245,065,383, forward strand.
TACCCTCTCCAAACCTCAGTGTCATCATCTGCAAAATGGGAATAAGGCCTTTAATACTTATGTGTTGTAAAGAATGGAAGACAATATAGGTGAAGCACTATATAAAAAACCTCAAGCCTTATATGATCATATTTACATTTTACTTCATTATTTGTGAAGCAGCTTGATAATAATGAAGAGCTGGCCTTAGAGTCCATAAGATGTGGATTTGAGTCCTGCCTAAAATTAAAACAGGCTGCGTGACCTTGGGGCATTGACTTAACCTCTCAGTGCTTGAGACAACTCTTTAGGACTCTTTAAAACAAGAGAGAAGCATAAATGTAAAAATAAGGATCAGGAGTAGGGTATGTTTGGAAAGCGTATTTCTATATATGTATGTATATATGTATACGTGTATGTATATATCTATAGCTATAGAGAAACATATCTAAACTTTATTGTAGCCTTCGGGAGTGGGGTGGGGGGAGGGAAAAAAAAAACAAAGTAAAAGTGCACGGTAGAGAACAAAAGAAAACTCACAAGGAAGCAAAGAAAAGATGGACAATTCTCAACACAACACAATTATTTAGCATACAGGCTTTCTTGAAATGAAAATTTACTGTTACATATTTTGAATCCTCTGTTACATTCTGCTATGCACATAACATGCTTTTTTTCTTACTTTGTATTTAAGTTTTAATATTTAAGTTTAGGATATGTTTTGTTTCTTTCCTTTATTCTATATTTGTGTTCTGGCCCTTGAGTCTAAAATAAAATTTTAATTAATAAATAAATGAATAAATAAATAAATAGGTAAACAAATAAGACGCTTTAAGTTGATGAGAAGTGCTGACCTTCTCTTCGGGAGGTTGATAGAGGCTATTTCCTCACTTCCTGTATCAATTTAAATCACAGTTCAGTAAAAAAAAAAATCACAGTTCAGGTCCTTATTCTCTCCTGGTATCTATAAATTTATCATAAGTATCCCTTATCTGATGTGTAACCCTGGGAAAGTCATTTAACCCTGTCTGCCTCAGTTTCCCTTTCTGTAAAATGGAGATAATAAGAGCACCTACTGCACAGGGTTTTGTAAGAATCAAGTAAGATAACATATGTAAAGTGTTTTGCAAACCTTAAAAGCACTATATAAGTGACAGGTATTATCATTTTTTAATCATACTAAAAATCAGCCATCAATTATTTCCTAAATAATGCACAATTTCTTGAGAACTGACTTTTGCTTTATCCCACAGACTGAACCTGAAATCATAGAAGAAACTAACATTGACCGAGTTAATGAGCCTCGAGGCTACCCAAGGTCACGCCAGGTGAAAGGTCATTCGGAGACATCTACCCTCAGTTCTCAACCTTCCATTGATGAAGTCAGGCAACAGATGCACATGCTGCTGGAAGAAGCATTCAGCTTGGCCTCTGCAGGCCACGGTGGGCAGAATAGACAACAAGACACTTACGGCTCAGCCCAGCACTTTCCTTACTCTGAAGTGGTAACGAGCGCTCCTGGGACCATGACCCGGTCGAGGGGTGGAATGCAATGGGTGCCTACTTACCGACCAGAAATGTACCAGTACAGTTTGCCGAGGCCAGTAAGTTATCATTTCATGTGTTCCCCTTGGCCCAGTTGTCTTATATCAGAGAGACTCCTGTCTTTGGTGGAAGGTCAAGTTCATGCTTGGGTAGCACTGCCTTAAGGCCCCCGTGGCTGCCATATTGTAGTGTACTGAAAAGAACCTGGGATGTGGAATCCCTAAGAGCCGCGGTTCCAGTCCTAAGACCTGCCGTTTGCTGGCTATGTGACCTTGAACAAGCCTCCCTGAAACTCAACAACCATATCTTTTAAATGAGGATAATGATGGTTATACTACCTGAGTGACTTTGGGAATCAGATTAAGCAAGGCACATAAAGTATTTGACCATCATTAAGCCCCGTGCAGATGTAACCTGTTGTAAGGGGTTAGGAGGTGAATCAGAGATTAATTCGCGTACATTATTACCACCAGTGTACCCTGACTAATGTCAGACTGCTGAAAGGAAATGTGGTATGACATTGTGGATCAGCTGGATCCTGGACCAGCTTTGGCTCCAAGTCCTTCCCCTAACATAGACTAGCTGTGTGACTATGCACAAAGGGCAGACAGTGTGGTACAATGAAAGGAGTCATTGGGTCCAGATTCTACCTCTGATAGCTGTGTGACTTTTGACAAGTCACTGAACCTCCCTGGGCCCCAATTTCCTTATCCATAAAATGAGGGCTCAGATTAGATAGCCTCTGAGGGCCCTTCCAGCTCTGGACCTATAATCCTATGGTTCAGATTTCACCTCTGGTGCTTATTGTGTGACCTTAGACAAGTTATTTCATTTCCCCAAGTTTCGTCATCTGTAAAATGAGGGGGTTGGACCCAGTGGCTTCTGAGACCTCTTCCAGTTCTCTACCTATGATCTTATGATCCCAAGTTATGGAATTTCTCAGTGCCGCCAGGCAACTCTCCAAGACTATATATTACCAATGAGTTCCCACTCTGTACTGATGAAGTGAGTTTCCATGTGGGGAGTTCCACTTTGATGAAATCAAAGGTTGAAACCAAGATGGGAGGAAAGTCCTGTTGTTTCACCTTATATCAAGGAAGTGGCTCTGGGTTTTTGAAGTTTATATTAATGGAGTGTTAGCTTGGACAGGTCCTTTGAAGCTAGAAATGCTTCGAGTGTAGGCTGGCCAATAGGTTGTCTGAAGAACAACCTAGGTAAGTGAAGAGAGGCCTCTCCTCACCAAATAGCAATGAATTTTGGTGACCACAGCAAAATCATGGATCCATCTGTCAAGGTCTAAAGGGATCATGACCGTCATCATTAGAAGGCATACCATAGGGGCAGCTAGGTGGTGCAGTGAGTAGAGCACCAGCCCTGGAGTCAGGAGGACCTGAGTTCAAGTCTGGCCTCAGACCCTTGACACATGTACTAGCTGTGTGACCTTGGGCAAGTCACTTAACCTCAATTTCCCTGCCCCCCTCCAAAAAATAAACAAACAGAGGGGTAGACATGCTCGAAGTCACAGAGGTAGAAAGTGGCAAAGCCAGAATTTGAACTCAGCTCCCGTGACTCCAATTTTGTCACCTCTCCATTGTACCAAAGTCTAAAGTATCGTTATTATTTGCCTTAAGCTTTATATTGGGTATATGCGTATAAGGTGCCATCATGCAGAAGAAGTACTTTTTTTAAAACCCATTTTCTTTTCTCCCTCTTATATAAAAGATGTCCTTTAGTTTTTCATTTTCCAAACTTTGAAAAATGTGTCATAGACTAGTGCATGAGACATTCAATTTCATCTTTGTCTTTGTTTTCCCTTTTAATGTCTCCCAGCTCTTCTCCTTCAGTCTCTGCAGCATCCCACGCCTAGAGTGCTTAGCCTTTCATTCCTTCCCCTGGAGCCTCTTTAAACCCCTCTCAGACACTCTGTCTTCATCAGTAAGTTCCATTCTAGTGCCCTGCAGGCTGCAGGTACTCGGCAAATGCATCTTCACTTCCCATCTTCCTCTGTGAATGTCATTCTCTTTTCCAACCTCCTCACTTGAGCTTAGCCCACCAAATGTTTCCTCCTCACCCAGTTCTCAAGTTAGATCCCTTTCCCAGATAAAGAATACATGGCCTCATTTTTTTTTCTCTTTTTGATTCCTTCCCATCTATATAATACCCTGACTGTGGACTCAGAAACTTGGGTTCACAGAGATATCCTCCAATTCCAAGATGACTCATTGGGTTGACTTGAAATGCTCTGTTATAAAGAATCAAAGGACACCTTCAGACTTCAGAGAGAAAAGCTTAGGAGACCAGGATAAAGGACCCAACCAGTGACGATCAAGGAGAAATCACAGTTCACTGAAATCACATCATAGTCCAATGGAATAAAAAAAAATCCCTTCAAAACCATCCTAGACCATGTGAAAACAAAAATGTTATAAAATAATGATGGGGTAGTACAAAGGGGAGGATAATAAGAGGAGGCGTCTCAGCATTATATCTCATTAAAAAAGAAGGCCACCTAAAATAGGTAATTACTGATCCACAGAGCATTTGAGAGATCAGAAGAATGAAATTAAAGACAAGGCCTTTGTTATGAGGATTTTTTTCTTGCCGACAACACCTTCTGTACAAATTTTTATGAAAGGAAAAAGTGCTTAGCAATTCACAGTGGAAATGATGATTCTGAATGCCAGCTATCACAATGTAGCCTGTCCTGTTATAATGGGAGAAATCAATATAAATGGTGGCCATTCGAAACCACGGCTATGATTACCTTTCATTGTCGCCAGAGAGGGAAAGGCAGCCATCACAAGGTCGAGATCAGAGCCTTCCCCCCAGGATAATTGAAAGCCAGTGGTTTTAAATGCTGCTGTCAGGGCCAATGCCATTTAAATCATGATAAAGGTTACTCCTGGCAATTTGAAAATTTCTTTGCTGCAGTCTGGGAGACTTTTGATCACGCTTTACAGGTGCAGTCTGTGGAAAAAAAATTGGACCAGACACCTAATGACCAATCGGAGTTCTTTTACAATGTAATAGGTCTTTGCCAAATAGAGATAAGGCAGAAAGATACTAGGAAAGTCACTGGGCTCATCTACAGTATTGGAGCAAGGAAGTGGCTCCAGCTGGAGACAAGACCTCTTCATTCATCAGCCCAGAGTATTTAGGTACCAATCAATAAGTATTTATTAAGTGCCTACTATGTGTCAGGCATTGTGCTAAGCTCTAAGGATTCGAAGAAAGGCCCAAACAGTCCTGCCCTCAGTGAGGTCACATTCTCATGGGAGAGAGAATATATGTGTGTGTGTGTGTGTGTGTACACATGCACATACACATACATATATGTGTGAGTGCCAGGTACTCTGATAAGCATGATTCCATTTCCCTCCCCCCAGAAAAAAGTCCTGCCCTCATGGACTATACATCCCATCTGGGGAACAATACGTACTCATATAAATATAAAGTAAATATGTATTGGGGGAGAGCATCCCTAGCAGCTGGGGGTATTGGGACAAACTTCCTGTAGGAAGGGCACTTGAGCTGAACTTTAAAAGAAGTAATGGATTCTGAGGGAGAGAAATCAGACCCATCTGTGTGTTGCCTTCCTCTTCCTTCTCCCCCTCTTTATTTCAAATCCTTCTCTCTTTTCTCCACATACACCCTTTAGGCTACGCTTTGTATAGTGTTGTGTGTGGTTGTGTGCGTGTGTGTGTGTGTGTGTGTGTGTGTGTGTGTGTGTGTAGTTTCTTTTATCCTGCCTTCAAAGTTGTTCTTGATATTTATTTCAACCTGATTTCATCTGAATACCGTACAATCGGTCATCAAGCATTTGTTAAGTACCTGTTACTGTCAGCTAGGTCAGCTAGGTGGCGCAGTAGATATAGTGTAGGGCCTGAGGTCAGGAAGACTCAACTTTGCGAGTGCAAATCTGGCCTCAGATACCTATAAGTTGTGTGACCCTGGGCAAGTCACTTAACCCCATTTGCCTCAGTTCCTTATCAATAAAGTGAGAAGGAAATGGCAAACCGCCCCAGGATCTTTGCCAAGAAAGCCCCAAATAGGGTCACAAAGAGTCAGACATGACTGAAAAATGATTCAACAACAAAATTACCATGCTAGTAATCTGGATGTTGGTGGAGTAGAAGAAGACACATAGTGTGACTTACCTGTGGCCTAATGACCCCTCCCATACTGCCTCAAACAGCCTTGTTATTACCAGCAAGGCTCAGGGTCAGGAATAGACCTGAGAGCAGACATTGGTCAGATTCTCCTCTCCTCTGTCATGCACACTAAGTTTTGCCCTCATCTATTCTCTGTATCCTATTACCCTCAAACATCTATGCCAAGGGTTGGGCTGTAGAGTTGGTTTGGGTGTGAAGAAAGCTTGTCCTTCTAACCTCAGGGCCCTCACTGTGTGCCCAGAAAAGCTGTTCAGAGCATGGAGCTCCCTGGGCACACATGAGGAGATCAGGGTCTGTATCACCTCTAGTGAATCCTGATAGTACACAGAACCATCAGCTACTTATCTTGTATTGGTTATTGCATATAATACAGATATTCTTAGACTTGATGGTTGTTTGCTTCCTTTGGCCCAGGAAAGAAAATGCAATGGATATCATGCTGGCTTCAGAAGTCTTAATTCAGATCTTTCCCCTGCTACTAGCTACCCATGTGACATTGGATAAGTCATTTATGCTCTCTGAGCCTCAGTTTTCTCATCTGTAAAATGAAGAAGATGGACTGCATGGCCTCTAAGGTCCTTTCCATCTCTAAATCTATGGTCCTATAATCCTAAGAGAGCAATAGCAAACTCCTCTTTACGAAGCTGGGGAAGGGAGTTTTCTGTTCATTCATTCATTCAGCAAAGTGTTATTGAGCCCCTCAGCAAGTCCCTGGGTAAGCATAGGAGGGGATGAGGAGATAAAGAAAACATCTGATCTCAAGCATTCCTAATTGAAGGAAACTGAATATTTCCAATTAGCTAAGAGTTGATTGTGTCTAAAGGTCAAAGAATAGGAAAAACCCACGTTCCCTCTAGGGGACTTTATACTCATCAGACTCATAGCCATCACCCAGAAAATCTGAGGAAATCAATCATCCAGCAACCATTTATTAATATGCCAAGCACTGTGTAAAGGGCTGGGAATACAAAGAAAGACAAAAATCCTTACCCTCAAGGAGCTCAAATTCTAATTGGGGAGATAATATGCAAATAACTATATACATACAAGATCTATACACAGTGTTAATTAAAGGGGAAAATAAACTTAGAGAGGAAGGCATCGGCACCTGGGAGAAACCAGGAAAGGCTTCCTGATAAATATTCAGTTTTCTTCAATTAGGAATGCTCCAGGTCAGGTGTTTTCTTTATCTTCTTATCCCCTCCTATGCTTAGCCAGGGACTTGCTAGGGGGTTTCAATAAAACTTTCCTGAATGAATGAATGAATGAATGAATGAACAGCTGAGTCTTGAAGGAAGTCAGAGAAGTAAGGAGGTGTAGACAAGGAGGGAGAGCATTCTAGGTATAAGGGATAACTAATGCAAGGGCTAAGTAAGGAGATGGAGTGTTGTGTATAAGACGAGCATATAGGGCAATATCTGGATGGGAGAGTACTTGGAGAGGAGTAAAAGGTAAGAAGATTAGACCAGTAGGTGAAGGTAAAGTTCTGAAGGGATTTAATTACCAAACAGAGGAAAGACCACTCCATGTGCTACATATAAGAAGCCACCACAGCCTTATGGAAAGAGCCTGGAATGTGGAATCAGGAGATGGCCTCCAGAGCCCACCTTCTCCCACTTAGTAGCTGTGAGATCGTGAGACAGTTGCCAAGGCTCCCTTCATTCGCAAGATCGAAGAAAATACAATAGACGCTAAAAGAGACCCCGGAGATACTTTGTTGCTCTCAATAGTTGTTAGACATCCAGTCCTGAAGGGGCTGCTCCTCTCACATCGATTTGTTGAGGCTCTTCTTGTGGTTCCCAGTGGGCAATGCCAGATGTTGCTCTTAACCAACACCTCTGATGGGAAAACTCTTGCTCTGGCAAAATTGGTTGTGGTCTTCACCGCTTCAAAGGAGAAGGCATACAGAGTTTCTGGAATCTGGAAAGAGTTCCAGAGACAGCCAAGTGTCTGGAGACCTCAGTTCAAGTCCAGCCTCAGACGCCTTACTAGTTGTGTGACCCTGGGAAAGCCACTTAACTTCTCTTTGCCTCAGTTTCCTCCTCTGTAAAACGGGGGCAATAATTGCAGCGACCTCTTAAAGCTGCTGTGAGGCTCAAATACGATAGTATTTATGAAGTGCTTTGCAAACTTTAAAGTGCTATACAAATTCTAGCTAGTATTATTATTCTAATGATTCAGTGCTGGACTAGGGTGGATATTTTTTCAGCTGACCTCTGATCTTACCCAGGGAGCAGGAACCCTGTCGATCTCCATTGCTGAAAGAGTCTCTGTCATTGTCAGTTCCAGATTTAGTCCCAACTAAACTTCCACCTTCTACAAGAAGCCTTCCCGTTGTTGTGTCATTTCAGTCATGTCCTACTCTTCATGACCCTGTTTGTGGGTTTTCTTGGCAAAGATGCTAGAGTGCTTTGCCATTTCCTTCTCCAGATGGGTTTAAGAAGCCATCCCTGACCCCTTTTAATCCTAGTGCTTTCTCTCTGTTAATTATTTCCTATTTATCCAGTATATAGCTTGTGTTGTATATAATGGTTTGCATGTTGTCTCCCTCCCCCAAGTAAGCTACTTGAGGGCAGGGACTGTCTTTTGCCTCTTTTTGTATCCCCGGTGCTTAGTACAGTGCCTGGCACTCAAGAAATGTTTATTAATTAATTGGTTGGTTAATTGATGAGATGAATTCAAATCTCCCTCTGACACCAGAGAAGCGTGTCTCCCAGTCATGGAAGAAGACTCTACCCTATGTAGTTCTGTTGGTGGCAGAGTGGCTGGCAAGGAGATAGCAGGGGAATAAAGTGAAGCACAGCTGGAAATACCTGGATATAGGGCCTCATGTTGTGAAGTCCTCTAGTATAAGTCCTGTCCTAATAACATCCTTGGTCATCTAGCTTGGAAACCTCCAGTGATGGGAAGCCCACTATCTCTTGAGTCCTTCATTCCACTTTCGGATAACTCTTGTGTTTTTCAATTTTTCTTCTGTGATGTCATCAATTTGAACACATGCTCTGTTGATATAGATCACAACCCATCTGTGTGCCCATCCTGTGTGTCCTCCAAGGAGTTCATTAAAAACGGGGCCCACCTAACCATGCCTTTTTTCCTTCTGACATCATGAAGGTAGTGGTGGCACACTGAGACCCAGAATCCTTTGCCCATATCCTGTGATCAACCCATCTTCTCTTCCTGTCATATATCTCCCTCAGGATCTCTTGTACTCATATTCCCCTGTCCTTCTCCTCCTGAACAGAATGAAGGAAACTTCCTCTAAAGGTCAGAAGGCCAAGGAAGAAATTGAGCTTAAAATACCATTTTCCTCCTGGATCAGGCCCTTCTGCTGCTACTCCACTCTGAGGAGCCTGTAGGAGTTCTAAGAAGCTATTTGCCTTCACGGGTTAAAATGCCTCATTGGAGGCTCCAAGTTGCCATGTTAGCAAATGATAGCCCAGGACTGGCTTCAGAGGTTGAGCTGCATGTCTCCCCAAGCAACATCTGCTGACTTCTCTAGATATAACATTTGTTTGACTTTTTAATTATGTTAGTGTTTGATTGTGCCCACCCCCCCACCTTCTTCTGCCATTTGTAAAAACCTCAAATGAGAGAAAAAACTCCGTAGCCACTGTAGGTGAAGAGAATGAGTAGCTGTCAAAATCCAGACCCTGGCAAGTCTATTTCCGTTTAAGATCAGCCAGCAAGCATTTAATCAGAAAGTATGTATTAAACGCCAACTCAATAAAAGGCTGGTGACATGAAGACATGAATGAAACAGTCCCTCCCTGCAGAGATCTGTTTTATGACATGTACAATAGAAATATATGTAAAAATAGATACATGGTCATTTTGCTAGGGAGGGGTTACTAACAGCTGGGGGATCGGAGAAGGTGGCCCTTGAGCTCAATTCATAAGAGACAGATGAGAGGAAGTCATGCATGGTAGGGATGGGGGACAGCCTCTGCAAAGACATGGAGATAGGAGATGGAATGTTTCATGTGAGGAGAACAGCAAGAGAGTCAGTCAGTTTGGCTGGATCGAAGAGCATGTGAAAGAGAATGATGTAATAATTAGGCTGGAAAGGGAGGCTGAGGCTAGGTTTATAAGATCATAGATTTATAGCTAGAAGAGACCTTGGAGGTCATCTACCAATTTATAAAGGAGGAAACCGAGGCCCAGATTGATCAAGTGACTTGCCTAAGGTCACACAGGTGATAAGTGGAAGAATTAGGATCTGGAGTCGTTTTAAAGGAGATGAGCAAAAATAATAATATGAAGATGGATTTTTTTGGTTGATAGGTTTGTTTGGGGTTTTTTTTGAGTAGTTTGGAGGGTTGTGGGTTTTTTGTGAGCATCACAAATGTGAGCTTGTTTCTTTCATTCAGGCCTACAGGTTTTCTCAGCTGCCTGAGATGGTCATGGGCTCCCCTCCACCTCCGGTACCTCCCCGGACTGGTCCTGTGGCTGTTGCTTCTCTCAGACGGTAATTTACCATTTTTATTTTTATTTTGCTCTATTTGGACAATCTGTTCATCTCTGGGTTTCACTGGGCTCATGCAGGCAGCAGCAGTAAGGTGCAACATGCTTTGACCAGTCATCTAACAAAGAAATGAGAGTTGCCTCTAACCAGTTCCCTGATAGGTTTTGCCAGAGGGGTCTGGGGCAACAATAAACATGCACTGTGTCCAAAGGGCTCAGTGTGTTCTGACAGAAGGGGAAAATAAAGGGAATGGCACACATTTCACATCTTTAAAAAAACACACACAACAACACTAGAATCAAGAAGAAGATGAAAAGGAAGATAAGAGAGAGAAAGAAAAAGAAAAGGAGGGGGAGATGGAGCAGGAGGTCAGTGTTGCATATGCCAGGTTCTGAGTCTTACCAGACAAGTTGGAGGGGAGGGACCGAGAGAAGGTGATGCGTGTCTTCCAATTGGAAAGGGCCCTGCTTTTATTTTCCCCAAGATGAAAATGTGAAACCATCCACAAAAGCATACTGACTGGTTTCAATGGAATATATTCATGGGGGGTGGGGTGGGGACGACGCTGAATCCCAGTCCCGGGGCAATCAGGCCTTCCTTTGTAGAGAGCTAAGCCCTTTTGGAACTTTCCAGGTGACGCTTTATTTCACCTAAGTAACTCAGCTTGGTTTTAAATCCTTGGAATATCATGATCCTGTGCTGGGTAACCCCAGTTTACACACACACACACACACACACACACACACACACACACTTGAACTTATCTCCCCCCCCCCACTAGATTGTAAGCTTCTTGAGGGCAAGCATGATATTTTTCTTATTTACATCTGCAGAGCTTAGCATATAGTAGGCCCTTAGTAAACAATTATTGAATTAAATTGAAAACTATGAGCCTTGGGTTTAGTCCTGACTTTCACTGTGTCACTTTGAAGTTCCCCCCCTTCTCTGGGCCTCAGTTTCTCCAACCTCCTCAGAGCAGAGTAGCGGCAGAAGGGCCTGATTCTGCCAAATGAGGACATTGGACTAGAGGATTTCATAGACTCAGGATTGAGAGCTAGATTTTGAGACCATCTAACATTTGACAGTTGAGGACACCGAGGCCCAGAAAGGTTAAATGACTATGTTCAGGTCATACAGGAAACAATAGCAAAGGTCAGTTTTGAACCCAATTCTTCTGTCTTTGAATCTAGCTTTCTTCCTGTTTCACGTGCTGCGTCCGCACCCTAAGATGTTTGTGAGACTCTCTGATGCTAAAAAGGAGCCACTCTCCTCCCTAATTCAATTCTGGGTACATTATTCCAGTAAAGGACATTGATCAATTACAGAGTGTCCGGAGGAAAGCTGCCAGGATGGTGAGGAGCCTTGAGGTCCTGCCCTTGTAGGAGTGATTGAAGCAGCTGGGATTATTCAGCCTGGAGAAGAAGGGACTTAGGAGAGAAGCATCTTCAAGTAATTGTTGGACTCCAGTGCTCCTGGAAAGTGGATTAGAATGGTTCTCCTGCGCCAGAGGGCAGATCTAGGGACAACAGGTGCAAGATGCAAAGAGGCCAATTTCAGCTTTTGGTCAGGAAAAGCTTCCTAAGAAATGGAGCTATCTCCAGATGGCATGGGCTCCCTCAAGAAACACTGTGTTCCCTCCTCAGTGAAGGGTTGTCTTAAAGCCTCGATGACCACTTGTTAAGTGTGGGGTAGGGGGAAATCTCCTGAGGCCCCTCCAGCTCCAGAATTCTGATTTTGGGGCTGTGAGCTTGGGGAGCTGATTCTCAAGGGCTTTTTGAGCTGACAATTAATTACAGTGGTGCAGTGTCAGCAGAGGGCAGGGGTCAGGGAAGATAGAGGACCAGGGGCTCGTAACCAAGCAGATGGCCTCCTGGGGTAGCCACAGTAAGGAAGCCTGCACTAAGAACGAGTTCTACCTTTCAACTAAATTGAATGGGAAAATGTGAAATCTGGATTTCCCCTGAGTGACTGCATTCCTGCATGATTTCTGGGATAGGTCTGGTTTTGGTCACCCTTCCCATCGGTCAGTCAAGAAGTATTCATTAGGCCCTTATTTATTATTATTATAGATTTTTATAATTATATGACATAGAACTATAGTGTAATAATATTACATAATATTATTTATTAAGCCCTTGTTAAGCCCGGGAGATGAAAAGAAAGGCAAAAATAAGGTCCTTGACATTACAATGTCAGCTCCTTGAGTTTGCATTCTAATAAGGGAGGAAACATAAACACACATACTGATTGTAAATGGGAGGTACTCTCAGAGGGAAAATATCAGTAGTAGGGAGAACTGGAAAAGATCTGCTGTAGGAGGTGCAGTTTGAGTTATCCCTGGCTTCCTTCAGGATTCAGCTCAAATCCTACCTTCTGAAATAGACCTCTCCCAGTCTTCCACATTTATAGTGGATATATCATGTAAATGCACAGTAGGCAGAAGGGAGGAGGGAGATGCTACCGGCTTGAGGGACGGCCAGTACAAGAGCACAATGTCATGTATGAGGAACGGCAGGTAGCCCTGTGTGGCTAGATTGCTGAGCTCGTGGAGGGGAGGAAAGCATAAGAAAGGGAGGAAGGGAGGCAGCTAGGTGGTGCAGTGAGTAAAGCACTGGCCCTGGAGTCAGGAGGACCTGAGTTCAAATACAGCCCCAGACACTTGACACACTTACTAGCTGTGTGACCTTGGGCAAGTCACTTAACCCTAATTGCCCTGCCTTCCCTGCTCCAAAAAAAGGGGGGAAAGGGGCCCAAGTTGGGATGGTCTTTAAAAATCGAACAGAAGAGTCTAGACCCTGGAGGTTATAGGCGGCATCTTTGTATATGGCCACTCGGGGGCTTCCAGGGGTGTTTCTCTAATAGTCTCTTTTTCCATCTTGCCATGTCTAGGACACTGGGGTTTGGCATCTGACCTTCCTTCCCAGTCCCTTCTTCATTCTTAGATAACAGATTCTTCCATTAAGGCAAGGAGCAAAGCTGCATGGGCTCAGATGTTGGGGTTCAGGTTTCTGCCACCAATTTTATCTTCTTCGTGCCTTGATTTGTAAGGCAACCTTAATCTGAGGGCTATCTGACATAAAAGGCAGTGGGTGCCGAATGGGGGTCAAGCCAGAGACTGTCACTGAGATGCTATGGGAGGTTGTACCAGCAAGGCAGGTGGGGGGCACCTCCTCAGCCCCTCTCCCCCTCCCCACGTCCCCCTGTCCTCCACCAGCAGCCTCTTCCTGGACCAGTCGGGGCTTTGTGAGCACTAAGTGGAAGGGTAACATGGTAAATGGGCTGGGAAATGTGAGTGCTGCCGCCGGGCTCTGCGGCTGCCTCTAAAAGCATCCATCCCAGCGTTTGCAATGCACAGTCACTACACCAGGCTGCATTTCCTCATTTCTCAGCACCAGTCGTAATGCACCACAGCAGCCTTGGCAGGCGTGCCTCCCTAGCCAGGGCTCTGGGGCCATTATCTGACTTCACAGGTGCTAGGAGCCTCCTGAATCTCAGCCTGATGCTCCAGGGTACAATGTGAGGTCCTGGCTAATCCCAGCTCAGGCTCTTGTCTTCGCAGCATCACACTGTTCTATTGTAAAAGGTGTATGTGGGGGGCGGAGGGAGGAGAGAGGAGGGAGAGTTAGAACACTCATTCTAAATGGAGTGTGCTCATTGGCTGCCGGTGATGTCATCGGCACCTAGCTCAAGCATCCCCAGTTAATACAGGGCACTAATTGCTTTGTGCATTTTTTTAATGTGAAAATTGAATTTTGTGGTAACTAGCAAGACACCTGAGTCACCCTAAGGGGAGAATTGAACTTGAATATTTAGAAATCACCCAGTCTTGGGCCTCAGCCTAGTTCTGAGGATTTTGCTGTAAGGTTATACCTCCATGGATGTGTTTGAAAACACAAGGTCTCTTTTATTTTATTTTGCAAATTTAGCCATTGTGACCTGCTTGGGAGCTCAGCGGACAAGGTGCTCACAAAAGTGCAACGCAATCCCATCAGGGAGAGTAGCCAGGAAGGCGATTCTACTGGTATTTCTTTGAACCTGAATACCACCTCCCTCCCACCCCACTGTAGTCAGCCCTCAGCCCACCTTTCCCGTGCTTAGGCTGCCATCCTCTGGCTGAGCTCCATGGAGACTAGCTGACAGCCGTTCCCTTGGAAACCCTAATTAACACCCTGCTTGCCTCCACCCAGGTCCACTTCTGATATTGGCAGCAAGACAAGAATGTCTGAGTCCAGTGGCCCAGAGCAAGCACAACTGCATGATGGCACGCCCTTTGCCCAGGTTTCCAGAGGCCCAGTCTCTGTCACTCCATTGGACCAGTCTGCTTTAAATTACTCAGGTAAGAAAACCAAGAGATGGATTTTTACCCCACCAAGGCGGGGCCGTGCCCAGGTAGACACAGTGGCCAACTCTATCTCAAGGGATTAGACTTAGCTCTGCCAGATCATTACCCCTCTTCCAGTTGGCATTTTCTCCCTTACCCCCCTTGTACCTGTGCTGAGTAACAGAGAGGCTGCTTTCTGAGCCTCAGGACAACTTTAGGAATCACAATCAGCAGGGCAAGGCCTAAGAGCCGCTCAAAACGAGCTCAAATGCTTTTAAGTTTGCAGATAATCACAAACTTTATTTATCTTTATTTTTTATATTATAATATATATGTTTATTATATTTTATTTATATATTTTATATTATAAAATCAATCCATAAGCATTTATTAAACGCTTTTTACGTGTCAGTCACTGGGCTAAGCACTGGGAATAAAAAGAAAGTCACAAACGGTTCATGTCCTCACAGAGCTTACATTCTAATGGAAGACACAGATGAACAGAGGGGAAGGTGCCAGCAGCTGGTGGGGGGGGAGGTACCCAGGAAAGGCCCCTTGTAAAAGGTGGCATTTGCACTGAGTCTTGAAGGAAGCCGGGGATTCTGAGAGTCAGGAATAAAGAAGAGCATTCCAGACTTGGGGCACAGCCAACGAAAAGGCTCGGGGGTGAGAGGCCGGACATCCTGAGGGAGGAATGGCCAGCATGGCTAGAGAAGACTGAAAAGGTAGGAAGAGGCAAGATTGGGAAGAGCTTTGTGTTTGATCCCGAAGGGAATAGGGAGCCCCTTTAGGAAGATCACTTTGGAGGCTTTGCCAAGGATGGAGTGGAATGGAGAAACTTAGGAGGGAAGGAATTAAGAAAAGTGACCCTGTGAAAGGAATGTAGCAAAGAGACATTGTGAAGGAGAAACTAGAAGAGCTGGTGATTCATTGGACATATGGGGCAAGAGTGAAGAGTTGAGGGCAACCCCAAGGTTTGAAGATGTGGTGGCTGAGAGGATGACAGTGCCTTTGGTAGTAATAGAAAAGTTAGACAAAGGGGTGGTTATGGGGGAATCCCAAGATACAGAGTTGGAAGAGACATCAGAAGCCACCTACTCCCATCTCCTTGTTTTACCGATAAGGACACGAAGGGTCAAGGAGGTCTGAGGACTTACCCAAGGTCAAACAGAAGTGGTAGAACTGGGATGTTAACCCTGGTCTTCTGATTCCAAGCTGGATGTACTTTAAAGACGTCCCCTTTGGGGAAAATGGTTCTCCTCGTATATTAGGCTTGCAAAATACACCCACACACACAGAAAAGAGCACAAACCAGTCACAGATGAGAATACTTATTGAGCGCCTACTGTATACGAACTGCTAAATTAGGCAGTTGTGGAAAAAAATTCATTAAAACACATGAAACAGAGTAACAGGAATGAGTGTAAATTAAACCAACTAAGCCCTGTCTTTTTAAGACTTGTCTTTTCTTCTGCCTTGTGGATGAACTGGTGTATCTTAAAGAATCTTAATTCTTTCCCTCCCAAGTTTCTCCACTCTGGTCCATTCTCTGCATAGTCTCCAATGTTAATTTCCTACAGCAAGAGTCTTATCCCTACTCAGTAAACTCCAGTGACTCCCTATTCCCTTCAGGATCAAACACCAAGTCCTCTGGCCTTTAAACTGTGGATATTTGTTGCTTAGGAACCACAGGATAAGCCACCAAATGGCCTTTTTGAAGTTTACATATATATAGTTTTGACTGTATAAAATATATATCATTTTGAAGTTTATATAGAAGCTTTATACATATACACATATGTGCATATATGTATATATATGTATATATAACATATATAATGAAGGGAGGGGCCTCAATCTAGAAGTAGTTGATATAAAAGCAAAAGATGCCAATAAACCTCATTTTAAAAAATGAAAAATAAATGGACAAGAATATCAGCAGAAAGAATTGTATTTTTTAAAATTGATGGCCCTGCCATATTTTCAAATGTTTTATAAATTAGTCATTCCAAAAACATCTGGTATTTAACAAAATATTTTAAATAGACCATCAGACCAGAATAGGAAAAAAATCTAAGGAAGGAGCATAGACCATAGAAGAGTTCAGCCTTTGTTAAATTTAAGAATATAAAATATCATTTTAAAAAATCAACACTATTCAATATAGATTAGTGATAGAATTCAGTAATGGTATGGCAAAAAATGCATTTAGGTCTACATCTCACCACATATGCTTCATTGACTTAATTGGATCAAAATTTGAAAAAAAATTTTAATTGAATTTTTAAAAAAATTTTTAAAATTTCAAACATGGACCTCTGTTCAAATCCTTTCTCTGATGCTTATTACTTCTGTGACTTTGGGTTTAAACGTTAAACCTCCCAAAACAGAAAAGGGAATAAATAATATATTTATCTCAGTTGAGGAGAGGACAGGAGGTTTGCCTATTGAGCAAATAAAAGAAATGACTGGAGACAAAACTGATAGATTTAACTAATAAAATAATTTTATGAGATTGAAAAGCAGTTTTCAACTTTTTCTTTAAGAGCATAGATTAAGGGAAAAAAATCTTCATGGTAGCTCTCTATGATCTATGATTTGTGATCTTCTCAAAATTGATGTTTCCTTTAGCCATACAGACCATAACCAGTCCTTCCCTGACAGTTTATGCTGGTCTATTAGATAAGAAAATCAATAAATATTTGTTAGCACCTACTATGTTCCAGGCACTGCTAAGTGCTAGATAATATTGCAATAATATTTTCAAAGTACTTAGCACCATGCCTGGCACATAGTAGGTGCTTATTAAGTGCTTGTTTATTTAATAAATAATAAATGCTTGCTCCTCCCATCCTGTGGGACTCTCAGTGGTAAATGTATCTGATAATCAACCAAGAAGCATTTATTAGGTATTTGCTGTGCACCAGGAAATGGGGATACCCTCAAAGCACTTACATTCTAAGCATTAGGACCCAGTATCTAAATAAAATCTAACTACCAAATTTATTTTTTTATTTAATTAACTTTTTTTTTAATTTCCCCCAGTTACATGTAAAAACAATTTTAAACATTCGTTTTTAAAACTTTGAGTTCCAAATTCTCTCCCTTCCTCCCTCCCCACGCCCTCATCGAGAAGGCATACAGTTTGATATAGGTTATATACGTGTCTAACTACCAAATTTAGAATAGCTAAGTGGCCCAGTGGACAGAGCATTGGGCCTGGAGTTGAGAAGACCAGAGTTCGAATTCAATTTCAGTTTCTTATTAACTATGCGACCCTGGGCAAGTCACTTAATCTCAGCTTCAATTTCTTCCTCTATAAAGTGGGCCTTATAATATCCCCTGCCTCCCAGGATTGTGGCAAGGATCAAATAAGAAAATATTTGTCCAGCGCTTAGCATAGCACCTAGCATATAGTAGGTACTGTATAAATGTTAGCTGTCATCATCATCATCATCATTAAATTTCTAAGGAACTGATACAAATTGATGAGTGATATTCATTCTGCAATAGAAATACCTTTCAAGGGTATGAATGGAATAGTTTTGAAGAGAAAACCCAAATTGATAGTAACCCTAAATGACCCTGGGCATACATAGGAGTTACAAAACTGACCATAGTTCTTGATCCAATGATCTCACTATATGCCCTATAAGACTACGCCATACAAATGATGAGAAGGAAAAAAGGTCTGTTTGTGTGAAAATACTTCTACTCACTTTGTCTAGGAAGATTGGTAACAATTTGCATGTCCAGCCATTGAGGAGCAGCTGAATAAATGGTACCCTAAACATTTCCTCAGCTGTAAAAGAAGGTTGGATAAAATTTGCCCTTTCCAGTTACAGATCCTATGATTCAGTGAGCAAATGAAGAGTATGAAGAATACAAAACAATGTGGGAAGATTCATACAAAGTGATGCAGAGAGAAGACTGTAGACAAAGGAAGAGTGGTGTGATGTAGAGTGTTGGGTTCTGCATCAAAAGATGTGGGTTGAAATTCTGGCTCTGTTTACTTACTAGTATTGTAACCTTGAGCAAATCGCTCCTCTTCTCTGGGACTCTTTGACGTGCTCTGTCAAATGAGGGGGTGAGACTAGATGTCAGGGAGCTCAGAGTCCCTCTGGCCTCAATGGTCCCTTCAACTCTAGATCCTATGGTCCTATGAAGTACTACAACATACATATGACTATCTAAAAGAAATAAACACAAACAATAACAAAAGAACTTTTTAAGTAAAAATGCAGAAAAGAGGTCAGAAGTGGCCAGACAGAGACCAAATTATTGTTGTTATTTTGTGGAGGGGTGTTTTATTAAGAACTGAGATTTCTTTAGTATAAAGAACTCTACCAATGCAGATCAGCGCCCCCTTTACAATTTAGTCTTAGAAAGTTATCTAGGGTATTTAGGGGTTAAGTGACAGAGCCAATACATGACAGAGGCAACACTTGAATCCTAGTCTTCCTGACTCCTAGGCTAACTCTCCAACCACTATATCCTGCTGCCTCTTTTTTATTTTATTAACGTCTATGTTTTCCTTTTCTTTTAATAAAAATATAAATAATTTAGATTTTATGCTTTTGTTCCACATTCTTTTTGTCTTAGCTGAGACCATTAAATTTATAATCACTTTGGTGACAAATTGCCAGTTGACCTAAGCTTTTCAGAAACAGGTGGTGCCCAAAGGCAAGGTCGCCGCTGTTATATTATTATTTGTGGAAAATAATGGAATATTCTAGACAGTCCACCCCTAATCCCTCTGCTCTGTGGCAGGAAGCACCGTTCCAGCTGTGTTTGCCATTCCAGCTGCAAACAGACCCGGATTCACTGGCTACTTCATCCCTACACCACCCTCATCCTACCGGAACCAGGCCTGGATGTCCTATGCAGGAGAGAACGAGTTACCAGGGCAGTGGGCAGATTCTGTAAGAACTTCCTTTTGTCTATCGTAAAACTGTATCAGCTTTCTATTCCATACTCTTGGAGAGATAATTCCAAGTCCAGCACTCTATACACCCAGCTTCCTCATAGGATACTATATTATGGTAGAATTACAGTATGATAGTAGTACCAGGGATTTTGTAAGTTATCAAATAAAATAAATATAAAATATAGCATAAGTAATCATAAATAAAATAATAACAAATAAAATGTAAAGTGTTTTGCAAATCTTAGAAAATACTAGATTAATGTAAGTGATGATGAAGAAGAAGGAGAAGGGAGAAAGGAGGAGGAGGAGGATAAAGAGCAGGAGGAGGAGGATGATAAAGAACAGAAGGAGAAGAGGTACATAAAGCAGGTTGCTCCTATGCCAAAGTTCATAAACCGCTACCCTTTTTTGTGTTCTTATGTCTGTTTCTCAGAATTTTGCTCTCTTCTTCTTCCTATCAGCATTTACTTATTATAGTTCTCAGTGCACCATTCATCTACATGCCCCACTTCTAAGCAAACTTGTTAAATTTGTTTCTAAAATAAAAGTAAATAGGCACTGAGTGAGGACCAGAGGGCCGGCCCTGTGAGTAAAATATATAAGCTTTGCATTATTTTACCACTCAGAGGCTTTTTAAATGTACCTCCTAGATCTCAACTGCATCCTACATGGTTGAGATCACCAGATAAATTAAATCTCCAATATTGTTGTTGGAAGTAAGCCAAAATCATCCTGCATTGCCCTCTCAGCAAGTTTTATACTCATGGATTTTCTTAGTTCAGTGCCCAGTTGTCTATCTGTGGGCCTTTTACACATGTCCTCATCAGAGCTGTCCAGATCTTCATTATCTGTTTTCTAAGGGCAGGAACATAGCTTACTTAATGTGGTTAGTTAATCAACCAACAAATATTTATTGAGCACCTGCTACATGCCAGACACTATACCGGGCACTGGGGATACAAGTACAAAGAATGAAACAATCCTTCCTTCAAGGAGTTTGCGTTATTTTTAAAAAATTAATTACTTTTTAAATGAAAATTCTCCTTCTTTCTCCCCCACTGCCCTCTCCAATGAGAAACCAAGAGAAACAAAAAGCTCTGTGCAAAACAAACATACACACGCATATTTTAATATAGTGTGTACGTACATACACACATGTCTATACGTACATACATACACACATACACACATACATGCATGATATACACATACGTGGATACATCTCAGTCTGCATTCTGAGTCCATCAGCCACTTTCTCAGGCAGTGGGTCACATACTTTATCATGAGTCCTCTGGAACTGTGGTTTGTTATTGGACTGATCAGCATCCCTAAGTTTTTCAAAGTTGTTTGTACTTACAATATCATTCTTGTTATATAAATTGTTCTCCTGATTCTCCTCATTTCACTCTGTATGCCTTCATACAAGTTGTTTCTGGTATCTCTGACTAAAGCAACTTATATTCTAATGAGAGAGACCACACATGTATAGAAGTACCTATAGAACAAATACGTAGCCCACAGAGTATGGTATTTAACATCATATTTATACACTCTTTCTCTCTTTGGGTTAACACCCTATATCATTAAGGCAGAATTCATGACTTCAAAGATAACCATGAATATGCCTGAATGGTCCAGAATCGCAGGATATAAGGAATTCTCTAAGTAGAAGGCAGAGGATTTAAAGCATTTATTGAAACTCAAAAGTAGCAGACCCATGGACCAGTGTCCCCAATTCAACATCCTGGCAAGAACCTTCCAAAACCAGTATGCCCATCTCACAATAGTGACCAGGAGGCCACAGGAAAACATTATGGCAGCAAGCCAAGCCATACTGATGCTTCCCCTCTTAGTGCCAGGGCCCTCCAGCAAGAAGACCACCCACTGGCCTCCAGCCCCTGCTCAGCACTCTCCGGTCTCCACAAGGGTCAGTCCTGCTTTTTTGTAGCACCTGCCACCATCACCACCACTTCCACTTGCAATCTCCAAGCTGTGTTCCAGCTAGCTGACTGCTTCCTCTCTCCTTTAGCTCTTAACTGCTCTCACTGACTGACTCACCAACTGCCTCTTAGCTCTGCTCCAACCATTCAGCAAGCTCCTCCCGCCACAGGCTTCATGTCATCACGTGGACCAGAATTCAGGCTCCTACCATTGGCTCCAGTCCTAGCCACTCCTCCCAGGACCCTGAGAGCCCTGCACCCGAAGCCCACTCAAATGGATGGGAAAGATCTTCCCATTCACTGATTGCCTTTACATACCCACAGCCCTTTACACTGTTGTGTTTTGGGGGAAAGGTTTGTCTTTCTACAGGGGGCAGGAGTGGGGGGAGGCTGGTTATGGATGCCTTGTTGATACAAGTCATTCTCAGGATCCTAGAAGTAACCTTCATATTACCTTCATACATTCAACCCTTCATAACCTGCACTCACTACTAAAGCTCCTGAGCCCCCATTGGTGTGCTTGCCATTTACACTGGTCAGTCATAGAGATACCATTCACTCTTTCCCCACTCTAAACCATGCCATCAACTCTTGAGCATGAAACCTATACTAAATGAGGAGGCAAAAGCAAAAAATCAGTCATAACATATACTAAATAAAAGGCAAAAATCAGGCATGATCAAAATATAACAGTATAGCTATATACCTGGATCACACTTTCACCAATACATACAGTATCCAATACAGTACAGAGTGGACACAAACTTACAGAAACTTAGAAGTGAGGCATATGAGTAGGGAAACTCATAAACCTTGGGTACCTCACTTCTCTGATCTGCATACCCAAATGCCTGGTCTCTTCAGAGAACAGCCTTCACCACAAATTACCTTTTGGGCAAAGCTGCTTTCTTTGCTACTCTTGGATTACTTAAGCTATATATCTTTTATCTAATATCAACCTTAAACCTGGTCTTTGTGGAGCTTCTCAGGTCTGCTCCCTTGGCTAAGTACTTTCAGTGAAAAGCAGTTCCCTTTAATCCTGGGGTTAGTAGAGCTACTCAGATCTTGATCTTTATTAGCTTTACGGAGTTTCCCCTTTCTCTCTCAAGCTATAAACAGCACTAGAGAGCAAGGTGGTCTTTTCCCCAGCCAATTCTTCACCTATAGCAGGGAATTCTCCTTTCTTCCAATCCACCTTTCCAAACTGTAGAACATTTTTTCAATCAGATCAGCTCCCCTCATCAACAGCAGAGCTGTCTGCTGGGCTCAGCCTCTATCAGCATCTCAGTACCATAAGCTTCTGTGTTCTGTCGTCTGTGTGTAAGCAATTTTTCTTGCTGACTTCTGTTCTCTTTGCTATACTCGATGCCTTCAGTCTAGGATGCCTTATATTCTGATATGGTTTCTGATATAGCTCTTTAATGCCTCAAATCAGGGCCTCCTCATGAGATGTGACCCATCTTTTATTTATGTTTATTATTTCACATTTATCCTGTATATACTTGCTTTGTATATATCTGTTTACATGTTGTCTCCTCCCATTAGATTATGAGTTCCTTGAGGGCAAGGACTGTCTTTTGCCTCTTTTTGTACTCTCATCTCTTAGCACAGTTCCTGGTACGTGGTAGATACTTAGGAAATGTTTCAACTTTGTGATATCTAAATGGCAGGCATGATTAGCCACATTTGAAGCATGACAAAGGCTGAGCCCTAGGGAATTTAAGCAATTTGCCCAAGATCATACAACTGGTGAGTTGTACAGCCAAGATTCAAATCCAAATCTTTTGATTTCAAGTCCAGAGGTCTTTCCACTGAACTTGTGAAGATAGATATTACCATCCCATTCTGTCTGATGGAATGTATAACATGATGCTGAATCCTGAGAGTTCAAGCTGAGACATCTGGGTGCTCAGCCCCATCGGACCAAGACCAGCTTTGGGCCAGGGGAGGAGCAAGGATGCTCCTCTGTCCCAAAAAGGTCAACAGTGAGTCAGCCAAAAGGGGTTAGTTCAACAGGGCCAGCAGCAAAGGGACATATCTTTTCAACTTGGTGGGTGAGAATGCAGGACTCCCACAGCATCCTGACTTCTGGCCGGTAGAACCGACAGGAATGGGCTGGCCCAGAAGGTGATAAGGTCCATTTCACTAGAGACGTTTAAGCAAATGCTGGGTGACCACATCAGGCATGTTAGAGGGGGAATTCAGTTTTTTTTTGCAT
This sequence comes from Trichosurus vulpecula, assembly GCF_011100635.1. Taxonomy (NCBI): domain Eukaryota; kingdom Metazoa; phylum Chordata; class Mammalia; order Diprotodontia; family Phalangeridae; genus Trichosurus; species Trichosurus vulpecula. Next base: position 245,088,950 of record NC_050578.1, read on the forward strand.
GGGTTAGACTAGTTCCCCAACAACACTGAAATTCTGTGAGTCTGTGATCCAGAGATGGGGATTAAAAATTAAAATCAAAAGCCAATGAGACAGGAAACAGTGGGTCAAGAGTAGGGGTCTGGGGCAGCTGCTATCATACTCAGGCCAAGGACCCTGGGAACTGTTTACTCTGGGGTGAAGGGAACTAAGCCTTCCTCTCCTACCACTGCTGCCCTCTGCTGTGAATACTGCTGCTAGCTGACCTCATTTTCCTAAAATGGAACTTCTCTTTCTCCTCCTTTTCCTCACATCCCTGCTTCTGTCCATGGTACCACCATGCACCCTCCCCCAGGATGGAGACCTAAGGATCTATCTTTGATTCTACCCTTCCCCTCACCTCTCTTGTGTCATCTGTCGCTTCCTCTGTAAAATAATAATACATAATAATACCTAACATTTGTACAGCATTTACCATGTGCCAGGCACTGTGCTTTACAATTATTATTTCATTTGATCCTCACAACGGCCCTAGGAAGTGGTGCTATTATTACCCCCCTTTTACAGATGAGGAAACTGAGGCACACAGAGGTTAAGCAACTTGCCCAGGGTCACACAGCGAGTAAGTGTCTGAGGCTGGATCTGAACTCAGGTCTTCCTGACTCCAGGTCTGGCACTCTATTCATAGCTCCACCTAGCTTCTCAATAATGGGGATAATAATAGCACCTACATTGCAGGAAGAGTTGTTGTGAAAGTGTTATCTAAAGCATTTGGCAAACCTTAAAGCACTGTATAAATGCTAGCTATGATTATTGCTGTTCACTGTTATTAGTATTATAGCGGATCACCGGCCAAGACCTGACAGCTCCCATCCCACAACGTCTGTCCTATCTGGCCCCCACTCTCTATTCCTAGCTTAGACCTCCATGACCACCTGCCTAAGCGATTCCAGTCTCCTTCAGAGTGAATGCCCCACCTCCTCCTTCTCCTCCCTCCGATGCAACCTTCATATCTCTGCGAAACAAACCTTTTCTACAGACCACAACAGCAATAAAATAGTCCACATTTAGATGGTATTTTCGGATTTATAAAGTACTTCACCCATCAGAATGTAAATGCCCTCCTTACAAGCAGAGACACTACCATCCTTTGCTTATCTATCCTCAGTGCCTAGCATAGTGCTTGGCACCTGGTAGATGCCCAATGCTTATTGATCAGTTGGTCTATAACAATAATGGTGCACATTTATATGTATTTGCAAAGCTCCTAGTGGCATGATAGCTGCATACAGATGTCCATTGCTGAATAACGACAGCATACTTTTGTGTTGAGAGCCAGACCCTATGGAAAGCGCCAGCTTCATCCTTTTGATTGGCTGAATCCACCACTCTGGGTTTGTCCTTCTCCAGCTGAAAATGAGCCAGTGTCCTTTTTCATTGTTTTTAATTAAGTGGAAGATGATTATTCTAGTTTAAGAAGGCTCTTTCCTGAAGCACAATTACCACATCCAATTACCTAGTGAACAGTGCCTATTAGCAGTGCAGCTTCTAGCAAGTTGGTTTTTTTTTTTAATTTTCTGTCTAAGCTACTGTGTGTAGTGTAAAAAAAAAGTAAATGAGGCCAGGTCACAACTGAAGATTTATTAGACACCGTGGTTGTATTTACGCATCCAAGTATCTGGTGACCAACCCAGGCCATCATGTGGATATTTGGTCTACATGCAGCCAATGACCAGCTGTTCCAGGTGGATTCGACTTGTCTTTTTGAGCATCTGCTGTATGTTGGGTGCTGAGGAAGCCACAGAGAAAAAGAAAGCATTTTCTCTGTCCTCACAACATTTCCAGTCTAGCTGAAGAGATGAGACATTCAATTCCATTCAAGTTAGCAAGCGTTAAATACCTCCTATGTACTAGGCAAGAGATATGGTCAGCAAGCATTAAATACCTACTATGTACCAACCAAGAGACACGGTAGCACGGTGGGTAGAGAACTGGACTCAGAATCAAGGTGACCTGGGTTCAAGAAGCACTTCTGACACCTACCGGCTGTATGACCCTGGGCAGGTCATCTAACTTCTCACTGACCCCAGGCATTCTCTCTAAGAATACCTGTTGCAGTAGCTGATCTACTAGGCAGTTCCTTATACCCATGAAACCACATGTCTGGAACAAAAATAAAAGAGAAAGAGAGAGGATAAAGATAATGAAAACCAGAATGAAATAGTCCCTGCCCTCAAGGAGGTTACATTCTACTGAGAGAAAGCAGCATGTACACAAACATAAAAACATAGACTATGCATAAAGTAAATAGAAAGTGATTTGGGGGGAAGAGGGGAGTCCTCAACATTGGAGAATCAGAAGCATCACTATCGTACAAGTTATCAATGACTACGTTGTACACGAAGAGATCACCACAGATAGACCAAATTCTAAACAGTTGAAAAACTAGCAAGGGCCCCAAAGAACAACTCACAAAACATAACTCCTCCTTCACGACAGAAAGACAGGAGAGAACCAGGATGTGATAGACTAGTATAGGCATCATCCCACGTGGCCACTGTATTGGATATTTTTGCTTAATTGTTTCTTTAAATTGTTGTTATAAGGGAGGATTCAACCTGGAAGTGGGGGTCTTGTTTTGGTTTGATTTTTCTTCACAAATGACAGGGATGTAAATAGAATAGGCATCGATGAAACATGTTTAACGGTTTCAAAAAACAAACAAACCCTAGAATACCAAATAGTGATAATAGCGAACATATAAGATAGAATTTTAAGGTTTGTGTCATCTCGTTTGATCTTCACAACGACCCTGGGAGGTGTTATTATTGTACCCACTTTGCAGAGGAGAAAATTGAGGCAGACCAACATGAAGAGATTTGCCTTTCCAGCCGCTACTGGAAAATCATGATAGTGAGCTAGAGGCAAAGAGCATTCCAGGTAGAGCGAAGAACCGTGAGCAAAGGCATGGAGGTGGGATATTTCTAAAGATTCAGCTGGTGTATGACAAATCAGAAGACCCAGTCTCAAGGACGCTATAGAAGCTGTCTTTTAAAATTAAATCACTGGGCCATCAAGGTATCCTATCTCCAGTCATGGTCTCAGGCTATTTATTACAAAGGAAGAGGGGAAGATCCTTCACATGCTTCCTAACGTCCAACTCGCCTCACAGGGTTGTTGAAGTCATTAGTCTGGGGCTGTATGAAAGAGGACTAGACTCGGGTCTTGGAAACCTTGTTCAAATCCGAGCTTTGTCACTTACTAAGTACATGGTCGTATGAGCATTTAAGTACTCTGAGACTTAGTTTTCTCAACTATAAAACCACAAAGCACAGAATAGTACTTTTGCCAGCTTAAGTAGATAGACATTGAGTTGTTTTATCCTTCTTCCCTGTCCTACCCTCATATACAGCTTAGAACACGTCCAATGTTTAATGAATTTTTGCCTAATTGAATTGAATTCCATTTACCACATGATATTTACTAAGGCAGGGAAATCTGCAAGCTCTTTGAATTGAATTCAGAACTGTGTGCCTTGCAAAACGCTACAATGGCATAAAGAATTAATTACATTAATTAATTACATCCAGGGCAGTGATTTATTTGGCAATATGTGCAGTTGCAAAACAAACCAGGTCCGAGGCTCTCCATAGCCAAGAACCCAGAAGCTTCATTTCTCATAGTTAACATACAATTTGAAGGAAGAGAAAAATAGTATTGTAGGTATTGTGACACCTGGTTTCTTATTGTTGAAAGTGGGGTCTGGAGACACTGAGGTGAGAGGGAGGGGGATTAGTTTTGTGACATTCCTTAAGTTGGGTGATCTTTGTAAGGGGGGAGTAACCTTGTGACTTAAAATCAGGCGACTTAAAAGCAGCTGAAACTTAGCTTCACAAAAAAATGGTGGATAAAAGCAAAATGGAAAGACTTATGATCATTTTTAATATAACAAGAGACTACATTTTACAAATATTCTCCATACAAGCTTAATTTAAAATAACTGAGAAATCCGGTTAAACAACCTATTTCCAGATCACATTTGTTCATTTAGATTTCTCTGGGTATAAAAATGCACCTTGGTAACATCTTCTCCTGCTCTCTCATCTGACCTTTCCTCTAGGTTCCACTTCCAGGTTACATAGAGGCATATCCTCGGTCACGCTACCAACAGACATCCCCCTCAAGACTCCCTCGGCAGTATAGCCAGCCCACCAACATGCACCCAAGTCTGGAACAGGCCCCCATGGCCTCCACAGCAGCGTCTCAGCAGAGCCTGGCAGAGAACGATACTTCTGATGCTCCGCTGACCAACATTTCCACAGCAGCCCTGGTGAAGGCTATTCGGGAAGAGGTTGCTAAGCTGGCCAAGAAACAAACAGATATGTTTGAATTCCAGGTCTAACACTTAGGAGCTCTCCACTCTTGTAGCCATTGTACTCCAAGCCACGAAGCCTACAAAGAGACAAGGAAACATGTCTTCTGTTTGTTTGGTGGGTCTTGGGAGAGGGGGTGGATTTCTTCCTGACCCACCACTTCCTGGAAATTTGAACCCTGGAGTTTCCGCTAAATGGTGTAACTCCTTGAATAGCAAAACTCTTGACCTGTCCATTTGGCTGGCCAGTCAAGGTTGTCTTGGCTGGTAACTGTGTTTGATATGCTGTTACGTTGAATCTATGGATTGATTGTATGTCCTGAGAAGCCTTAGGCACGAGAGATGCTGCTTGGTAGACTGCTCTCCAATGCCATATTTCATAAGTAACCAGAGAGAGGACAAAATTCAGACCTGACTACCATGACCTCTGCATGCTCAATCTGTATTTCTGTGATAAAAAGGTGAGGACAAGCACCAGACTGCATTCTTTCTCATTGGAACAATAGCAAAATTTAAATGAAAAAAAAAATCATCTCTGAACTTGGGAGAAGGGAAACTGAATCCAATCAAGTAACTTCAGCCCTTTTTATTTCAAGCTAATGCTCAAGGCCAAGTGAAATTTATGTTTCTGGTTCTCCCCAAACAATCACCCTTGTAAATAGTCCCGACTTAGTTTCTCATTAACTGTACAATGGCCTGAAAGCAGAGAAGATGGGAGAAGAGACTGATTGTGGCGGCGTAATTGGTGTTTGCCAAATTCTTAAAGGCCCCTGTTGAGCATCTGAAAAAGTGTTGGCCTTTGGGGAATAGAATGCATTGTGAGTTGTGCTGAAGACCTAACAAAAAAAGGAGAAGAAGAGAGAGGATTGGTGCAAAGAGCTTTTGGGAATTCTACAAATGAAAAATGGTTATTTGACTCTGTTTTCTTTGCCCTACATCGAAAGTAGCCTGAGAACCAACCATCTCTCTCTGTTTCTCTTTCTCCCTCTCTCTCTCTTTCTCTCCTGGAATAATAGGTACATCTACTTTCACAAGGAAACCTCTGTTTATCGTAAAGCTTTCCAGCTCTCTCGAACAATGCTGTTCAGTAAATGCTGCCAGGTGTCTCAAAGTAAAACTGCGATTGATGTCTGTTCAAAACGGAATATGTGAATCTGCAGACTTTCGAATTCCCAGCCAGTGTTTGTAGAAACTTTGGAGTATGGGCAACCTGTTGACTTATGGTCCAATGTAAATCAATGCAAACAAGTGTATGAATTTAACCAAATCATCTTGTTCGGTGGAAGCAGGGAGTTGGGGGGAGGGGGCTGGTATTTACTAAAATTACAGACTGCTGACCATGGTGTGCTTAATGTTGCTAATCCTCTTTCACCACTGGTAGGGAATCTGACCTCTTCAGCTCATTGTAAGGGACACATCATCCCCTTGAGCTACTGAACATGTCCAGAATTCGTTTTCCCTAAGTCAAATCAAATAAAGTAACATCTTGACCATGGGCAATACTCTGGGTTCCTTCATTGAGAAACCAGCTTCAGTAGCAGAGGTCCTCAGTGTTGGGGATGGATGTACTTGACATAGGTTGAATTCTGTGCTAATGGCCTCCCTTCACCCTGTAATCCATTCAGCTACAGCCATATATATGTTCTTTATCTGATCTGATCACCTCATTCTCTGCATGAGTTTCTTTGGTCTTTAACTGAGATGAAAAGTCAAAGTTGGGTTAGCTTGGGGGCCATGTCTAAAATCTGAGAAGGCATGAAAGGAAGGTTCAGACTAACAAAGCACATACAGTCTTTTAAAACTGAGCAATTTTTTGTTTCAAAGACAAAGAGCCCATCCCAGATAATACCAGAGATAATGGGTGGTAGAATCTTCAAATATCTATCTTGGTCAGACCACATAGAAAATAATGAGGAACCTTTTGGTAAACAGGTTGATTTTTCAAAATGTTAGTGTTTTTTGTTATTTAAAAAAATCAGATATAAATAAAATGTATTTTTATAATCTCCATGTGTATATACTGTATATTTCTACCAGTGGTCAATTTGCTATGGACTAAAAGTCAACTTGTAAGACACTATAGACACAGCAAGACTTTATTGAAAAATTGATGTGTGGTGTGTAAATTTAATCTTAGCTAGGCAGTTAACTAACGTGAATGCAAAAAGAGCCAAAGAAACTCAGCCTTTCATACAAATAGGTATTGTTCCGATAAAGTCAGTTAACTCTCCCCGTTGCTTATTAATGCTACTATGTCGTCAGTGCCACTCTGTCAATCCAGATGTGTTACTTTCTATCCAAGTGGTGTTTGCCTGGAAATCCTGTATGTCAAATAGAACCTTAAAGACAATTGTGCAATTTAAATATTTATGCTTTGGGATGAAATCTCTGAGCTCTGGACATGTTAGAGGTGATAATGAATGCATGTAAAATTCATGGACATGTAAATGTCCTCAGCCTTTACATTACCACAAGTTTGAATTTTTTCATATAATTTTTACAAAAAGCTGTATCTCCCTGTTTCCCCAGGAAGAGTTATTAAATCTTTGAAGTCAATTCTAGTCAATTATATTTTTTTCAGTCTTTTGGGAAAATGCCAGAGTTCATTCTTTCATTAGAAAGATTCTAGTGCATACTCTATTCCTAGCCATGGGTTCTACATTCAGAAAGACTCATTAACTTGTACTCCTAAATGTTAGTGCTGGGAAAGAGCCTTAGAAATCATATCATCTAACCCGTACTCATTTTAAGGAAACTGAGACCCAGAGAGGATAGATGACATACCTGCCCTGGGTCAAGCAGTCAACAAATGTTTATTAAGTAGCTACTAAGTGCCAGGCACTGTCCTAGGCAGTGGGGATATGAGACAAAGTGAAGGAATCCCATTCTACAGGGGGAGACAATATGTACATACATAAATGTATATACAAGGTAATTGAGGGACTCTTGATTCCTAAACCACTGATTATTCTGCTACACCATGCTTTCTGCCCATGGTGTTTATAATGCACATCTGTAATTTTTTTTTTTAAATGAGACCACATGTAATGGTTTCTTGGGCTTACAGACAATATCCCCATTACCAGTACTGCTTTATCTGAGACATTTTCATTGGCTTGGTGGTTCAATTTAAAATACAGTACTCCAAACACAATGAGTGACCTGAGGTAGCACAATTTTCCTGATTTTGATAAGTATATTATTCTAACATTTGTGGGGGGGGGTGGGGGTGTTAGTAAGGGAAGATTGAGAAAGAAACTTGTTATCCCTTTACCAGATGATGTTTTAAGAAATCTTAGGCTTTGTGCTTTGATTCAATAGGTCTTGTACACAAAAGGTGTTTCCACCTAATATGGATTGATTCTGTGCCTCAGTCTACCCACAGAATCACAGTCTCAGTGTTGGTAGGAATCTGAGCCTATCCTGACCAACCTATCCCTGACCGAGAATTCCCTCTAACACCACGAGCAACAAGTGGCCATCAAAACCCCAAATGCCGAGGTAACCTGTTACACTTGTGGATAGGTCTAATTATTATTAATTAATTATTATTAGCAAGTCTTTCCTTCCATGAAATGTAAGGAAAGGGGAATCAGCACTTATATAGCACCTGCTATGCTAAGTGCTTCACAAATGTGTCATTTGATCCCCATGACAACCTTGCAAAGGAGGTGGTGTCATTGATGAGTTAATATTTGTCAAATAAGATATTTGTAAAGTGCTTAGCGCAGTGCCTGCCACCTAGTAAGTACTGTATAAATCCTAGTTATTAATATTAACTATCCCTGTTTTATATGAGGGAATAAGTGACTTGCCCAGGGTCACACAGCTAGTATCTAAGGTCAGATTTGAACTCAGGTCTTCCTGATTCCAGGTCCAGCTCTCTATCCACCGTGTCACCTCACTGCTACATGAAGCCAAAGTCTGCTCCTCTAACTTCCACTTATTACTCCTGAAGACTAGAAATAATTGATCTGATTCGATGGCACAAGGGTCAAAGGTTAGGCTGTTATAAACCCTAGTAGGTAGGACTGCCACAGTTGGAATAGGGGTAGAAGGAAATATTTTAAACTTAATCTCAACAAAACAAAGAAGGAAATCTCTTAAAGTTCCTAGTATAACCGTATGGTCAAAACCATTTATAATAAAAATATTTTTAACAATTTATCCAGTTTTGTCTCCTTCCAATCTTCTTCTCCCTTTACATCTGTCAATGTACTCAGTGTATATAGGTTGCTTTTCTAGATCTTCCTTCAATTTACCCTATTTAAATAATCTTTCCACATTTCTGTATATTCCTCATCCATCATAGATATCCTATTACATGGCCACAATTACTTCAGCTTTTTTCATAACCACTGGACGTGTTGTTTCCAACTTTTTCACTGTCCCAAATGAAATAGCTTTTGTTTGGTTCAGTCTTGTTTTCTTTTAATTGCCTTCCAGAAATGGGATCATGGGGTCAGAAAATATGATCGATTTTGCAATTGTTGCCAGAATACTATGCAAAAGATTACATCAATTTACAATTCCACCAACAATGTGTGAGTGCATTTGTTTTGTCACTTTTGGTTTTGCTAACTTGATAGGTATGAGGATTTAATTTGTATTTAACTATTAGAGGGCTTGAACAGTTTTCATGTTATTAGATATAATTTGTGTTCCATTTTTGTACATTGCATATTTATATCCTTCACCCTTTAGAGACTGCCCAAGTCTCTTATAAATGTATATCAATTCCACAGAGGTTCTGGGTGCCAGACTTTTATCAATTACCAAATAACAAACATTTAATTAGTAACTACTAGGCACCAGGCTCTGTGCTGAGGACTAGGGGTTTAAAAGTTTGGCAATATATCACTTTTCTTTTTGTTTCGCTTATTTTCTTCTTTTCATTGTCATACATGCACGGACACAAAGGATGTTTCTATTTCTGGAACTGCTCCTTTGTTCCATTTATCTACTCTTCTGCTTCTCGACTAGTCCCGTTTTGATAATTACTGCTTTGCAGCATATTTTAAAGTCTGACAGAGTACATTGTCCTCTTAACTTCTTTTATTTTGTCCATATGATAATAGCTGACAGTTTATATGATGCTTTAAGGAAGTACTTTTACAGATATTATCTCATTCAAACCTCATAACAACCCAGTTGTGGAAACTGAGGCTGAGAGAGGTAAGTGATTTGGCCAAAGTCATACTTCAGGAAGCATCCAAGGTGGGACTTGAACTTGAACTCAAAGTCTGCCACTCTACAATACCACCTAGCCATTAGGAGTTTATTTAGCTCTATAGAATAACCCTTTGGTATTTTGATTCCTATTGTCCTGAAGCCACACAATAATTAGGGAAATATTGACATGTTGACTCTGCTGTGCCATCCTTACCACATGCAGAGGGCTCTTCCACCAAGCTTTGTAGAGCTTTGTGATAGCTAGAGATGTGAAAGTCCTTTGGAATGCATACCACACTGTAAAAATGTCAGTATTGCTAGAATTATTGTCTCCATCAGCATGGCTAGGTTTTGTTTCTACCTAGCAACATGGAATGGGCCCCATCTATTGGATCCACTTGTGTTTTCCAAATACCTAAAACGTCATGTTTGGCCAATTCAGTATAATGCAACAAACATTCACTAAACGTTTGCTCTCTTTGTTCCTTTCTGGCAGTCTGGAATCCTCTTTGTCAGAGCTGGACTTCCATGTCCCCTCAGCACAGGTCCACAGAAGGAGATTCTGAATTTCACCTTGAACAAATAATCACAGTCATGTAATAACATAAGAGTTATGTATCAGTCCACTGACAGGCAGGGTAGCCTAATGGACAGAGTGCTGGAACTGAAGATGGAGTTCTGGGTTTGAATCCTGCACTAGACAAGTACTCGCCATATTCTTATGGGCAAGGCATCTACCCTCTCAGAGCCACAGTTTACTCATCTGTAATAGGGAGATAACAATACTTGCCCTATCCATATCTCACACAATTTTTGCCAAGAGGCTCAGCCTACTGGAGAAGCGGAAGCACGTGGGCATGTTTAGTCAATCAATCAAGGAGCATTTATTAGGCATCAACCGTATAGCCAGCGCTGTGCTAGCCACTGGGTAATCAAGCCATCCAATGAGAAAGTCCAATGACTTCACAAAGTGACTCCAACTACCCCAGAATGATACAGAATTCCAAAAACAATAGGAAAGAGAGTATACCAGAAAAGCCAGTTGCCACACTTAGGCAAACAGCAGCAATAAACATGTGCTAAATGGGCTGCCTGCCTCCATTCAGGCAGCCATCTTGGTCAATCATTGAAACTCTTCATGCCTCAAGGGTCACCTTTATACATGAGCTTTCCTCACCCCTAGGCTAGTGCCTGCCCTGTCAAAATGACTTCATATCTGTTTTGTGTGTGTGTATGTGTATCTACACCCCCACTCCCCAAAAAGTCTGTGGCATGCTCCCCTACAAGTACATACAAAGTCCAAGGGAAAGTGGGCTCCAGCCTAGAGCACTAAGGGGTAGTAACCCACAGCTCCTGAAATTCCTTTTGCTTCAGTGTTCCAGATGTTCCCTTTCAGCAGATGGCAGTTTTTCTTTGAGGCTCCTCAGAGAACCTTAAAACTGTCATTTCTCACTTCATACGTGTCCTTGCCTCCTGATGCAGACACTACTATCAGCTTTTTTAAAAGCACTACCAGAATACTGATGGAAAGTACAACACCCTCCCAAACCTTTTAATCCCACAAAGTCCTTTTCCAGCCAAGGTAGGGAGGGGAAGATCAAGACTGAGGCCAGGGAAAAGAGCAGGACTAGGACTTTTTCCATCTTCTCTCAGTGATTTCTTCTCAGTGGCTTGATTGGTAAGTTTCCCCTCTAACTTGCCAGAAGCTCAAATCCCTAGGTTCTAAATTGGCTGCAGTAGCATCATACAAAATTGAAAGGGCATGACCAAATCTCCTCAACCTAGCCTAACAAATATATTACCTGTGCGACATCACCGCATTGTACCCAATGTCTTCCAATGACTTCTGAATTGATCAAGAATTGTTTACACTTAGTTTAAAGCCTTTGAGACTGATTGATTGGTTCAATAGAAATGACTAGTTTTCATTACACTTATGATTTATTCAATTGAGATGTCCTGGGCTCTGTAATTATTAAAGTAGGTGTATGAGACACCACTTTTAAATTCTTTGAATGTCCTTTTCAGTATCTTATACAAAAGAGCATTTAGAAAAATCTGTGTGTCACAATGTATAATCAAACTTGATGATTAACTTTTCCCCAAATATATGATGATATCATTTAGCAAACCAATATAATTTAAATTTTTTAATATGTTAGCCATCTATCTTGATATTTGTAAAAGGAATCCCCTAACCCAAAAACAACAAAGAAAAGAAAATCAAGCCCCTTCTCAGGGGGAAAGCCTGGTCCCTGACAGGACTCCCTAAGCATGTGGGGCTTACCCCAGAGGGATTAGGGATCCAGGGTTGATGGGAAGTTGTTCCTTCACACTTGAGGTGAGAAACCAAACCACTTTGATTTTGTGCTTGTGAAGCAACACTGGTCTGGGAGGTGGGGGTCTTGATTCCGTGGAAGGACCCTTCTACTCTGGGCTTAGTTGGGTACCAAGTACCACAATGAAACTGCACTTGGTTCAGGAAGAACTTCTCTCTTTCCCACTAAGGGGCCCCTCTGCTCTGTGACCACACACCAAGGGACTTTGATCTTTGATGAGCTGAGTAAAGAGAAGAAAATCAAGCTTTCTATCTTAGAAGGAAAACCTAGTCTCCACAAAGACCCAATTTTCCATCCAGAATTAGAGACCTGGAAGTGACTAGAAATCATCTTCTCATCCTTCCAATGAGAAATCAGATGATCCTAAGTGAACACTTTTCTATGATTCCCTCAGTGCATAAGGTCATCTGTTTCAGGTCCAGATAAAATTCTTAGGTGTCCCTTTTTACAAAGAGTGAGCTAAATTTTCTCCAGAGGTTCTTGTACCGTAGAGGATTTCCTTGGAGTGTCAAGCAAATTTCCTCTTGTCTCTATACCAAAATGTACCTGGAATTTCACCTCATTGAATCCTTGCTATGAAAGGGCAATCCAACTGGAATTTTTAACTCACTGCTCACAAGGATGAGCAAGTCAATTTAAAGAAAAACAAACTTGGGGCAGCTAGGTGGCGCAGTGAGTAGAGCACCACCCGGAGTCAGGAGTACTTGAGTTTGAATTTGGCCTCAGACACTTGACACACTTACTAGCTGTGTGACCTTGGGTGAGTCACTTAATCCCAATTGCCTGTCCTTCCCCCCCTGCAAAAAAAAACCCAAAAAACCTCAGAAAAGCCCTCAGAGGTGTGGGGTTTGAGAAGACCACTAGATGCTTTTGATTGACATTTAAGTCAGGTAACTTTGTGTACTTGTCCTGTATAAAGGCAAGGAATAGGTCTCTCTCATATCTTCCAGATAGTCCAATCTCCTATTGATCAGCAAATTGTGATTTTGTGCCTGGATTGATGTTTCTGTTCTCAAGCTACTTGTTTGAGGCTTTGATGTTTAAAAAAGAAACAAAATCTACTCTGCCATTTGCCTTGGGAACAAAATACAAGCACAATTTATCCTCCTGCTAGGCTTAATGAGTACATTTCAGTCAATTCCCCAATTTGTGTGTGCAGAAGCAGGAGAGTGGGTGTGGGTGTAGAGGGGAGTGAATACGCTGTTGACAAAAACAACCAGAAATCAGCAGTTGACTGGGTGTAGACATGCATAGGATTATGGATTTAGAGCCAGAAGGTACCTTGTTGTTCTTGTTGAGTCATTTCAGTCCTGTCTGACCCTTCATGACCCCATCTGGGGGTTTCTTGGCAGAGATGCTGGAGTGGTTTGCCATTTCCTTCTGCAGCTCATTTTACAGATCAGGAAACTGAGGCAAGCAAGGTTAAGTAACTTGCTCAGGGTCACACAGCTACTAAGTGTCTGAGGCCAGATTTGAACTCATCAAGATGAGTCTTTCTGACTTCAGGCCCAAGGCTCTATTCATTGTACCACCTAGCTGCCCAGAAGGCACCTTAGAGGCCATCTAAACCAATCACCTCATTTTCCATATGATAAGACTGAGGGTGGGGGATGGGGTGTCTTGACTAAAGTCATACAGGTAGTGGCTGAGTCAGGATTCAAACCCAGGTTCTCTGACTTCATGTCTTGTGAACTTTCATTGTACCATACTGACTCCTTTTTATTTTCTATAAAAGGAAGGGGATGAATTAGGTCTCCAAGAATATTCTGTTTTCTAACTTAAAATTAAGTTTAAGGTTCAGCAGTGTAAGAGATTGTGAGAGACAATATGAGGGTGAGGACCTTTCAGGTATAAATGAAGCATCCTGTGCCTTTGTTGTTCAGTCCTGTCCAACTCCTTGTGACCCCATTTGGGGGTTTCTTGGCAGAGATACTGGAGTGGTTTGCCATTTTCTTCTCCATCTCATTTTGCAGATGAGGAAACTGAGGCAAACAGGGTGAAGTGACTTGCCTAGGATCACACAACTAGTAAGCATCTGAAATCAGATTTGAACTCAGGGTCTTCCTGACTGCAGGCCCAGCATGCTATCCACTGTACCACCTAGCCACCCACATTCCATACCTTACCAAGCATTTGAACCTTTGAGCAGCTCAATTGCATATGAAAAGCCAGCAAAGATAGTGAGCTCATTCCCTGGGCAGAAGCAGCCTTTTCTCCAGACATTTATTTGCATAAAGAGAAAGCCTTGATATTTGTTGTTGTTGTTGTTTTAAACTAGGAAACTTTGAATCTCCTGAGCTGTTTGGTAATTATTCAGCAAATAGACATTTTTCTGTTTGTGCCTGCAGAGATAAAGATTTAGGAAATATACCTGTGTGATTACTGTAAGGTATGGTAAATTCACTCACTCAGGGATGCCTGGGTCTTGAAAGTCCTGAAAGAGCACAACAGAAACCCACTGTATCCCACCTGAGGGTGTTGGTTATAGAGACTATAGCTGAAGAGCATTACTAAACAGTAACTGGGGAGTCTAGCAACCTACCTAGTGGAGATGGCATGGTATCTGAGGAACAAGACAAGACTAACCCCAGTTCTAGCTCCAAACTTACTCAACCAAACCTAGCAACAAAGTGACCCTCTCAGCAGTGACTCCATGCCCTATAAGAAGTAAGCCCAGCTAAGCCACCCATCTAACAAAAATGCCAATACCCTGTGGAGAACCAGCCTGTATTGGAACAAAACCCATCAACCCAACCATTACCAAAATCGTAATTGAATTTCATGAGTGCTCTCCAAGAAAGAAATGACATAGAGGCTCTGTAATCCCAGAGTTGTGAGTTACCTTAGCTATATATGTTTCCTACATACATGCCTCAATACCATTGTACTGTAGGTTTGTGCTCACTCTCCATCCCCCACTGATTCTATGTATATTTGTGAGAAAGTATACCCTAGGTTGGGGGAGAATGGTTTGTACCACCTATTCTTGCTATACCATTTGGGTAAATACCTTTGATAAGAGATAGTTAAGTCTCCTAGCTGATCATTAATGGGAAACAAACTGGTAGGGGCTCATGAAGTGCTGTAGTAGTAGTCGTCATCGTCGTCATCGTCGTCGTCGTCGTCATTGTTGTCATAGTAGTAGCAGGAGTCATCCATAAGGTAACTGCTAGAAACTGAGGTACTGGTAGCCCCTCTTGGGACCCAACTTGTAAGTATAAACAAAGGTTGGGAGGAGTAGTCCTATGAAGATGCCCCAGTAGGGTCCCATCCCAGTTCTAATGTTCTATGTTCTGGGATCCCTTCTAGCCCTAAAACCCTCTTCTATGTTTTAAGCATCTGTCCAGCTCAAATATTCTATATGCCAATGGTTCACCAACTTTTTGATAAAAAGATCCCTTTAAACTCTCAGAAATTATTGAGGAGCCCACCAGAGAGCTTTTATTTATGAGAACTATATCTATTGATATTTACTATATTAGGAATTTGTAAATCTTAGTATTTTTATGAAAATAATTTTGACCTCATAGACCCCCTGGAAGCATCTTGGGACCTCCCAGGAGTCCCCAGATCACACTTAGAGAACCATTACTATTACAACCTAAGATGCCTTTTACGGTAACATTCTATATTCTGGGGACTATGTTCTAAAGCCCCGTCCAGCCCTATTCTATGTTCTGTGTGCTACGGTCTCTTCCAGATCTGACATTCCATGTTCCATGTTCTGAGGTTCCTTCCAGCTCTGACTTCCTATGTTTTTTATTCTCTTTCCACCTCTAAAGGGAACGCACAAAATCATCAGTAAATCCTGACAAAGGAGCCAGCCAAAGTATGCTTCCAGAAACTCAAACTCAGCAACTACACTTATTTTAACAACTAATGTGCTTAATAGCTTCAAGGGCCATCTCCCTCCCCAAATGTTTTTTAATGGATTTTCTTTTAGTTAATAATTAACAGGCTGATAAATAAGCACTCCTGTTGAAGTGCTAACGAAAGGGAGGAGTAGCCGTTCAAAACAAATTAATTACCTACTGCCATCTAGTGGACTACACCTGATTAGAAATTTTTTTTTTCCCAGAAAATTCCACTTCTGTTAAATAAATGTTTATTAAATGCCTGCTCTATGCAAAGCACTGTGCTAGGCGCTGAATATAGGAAAACAAGACACAACCCCTTGCTCTCAAAGATCTTACAAACTAGAAGGGGATATGATATGTGCACAGATAAGGTTCAGCCTATAACATCTGATAAGAAGGAAGATTCAGAAAGGATGAGAAATTCCTAGAAAGGACCACTTCAGGCCATCAGGAATGACTTCCTGGAAGATCTGTCAGGTGAGCTAAAAATTTCCAACAGGTCACAGAGTAAAAGGAATATGTTTATTTGCAGGGGGCGGGGGGGGGAGTTTTTAAAAAATACAATAGAAGAGGATGGTAAAAGGTTGAGGGACAGTAAAAGGTCCACTTTGGATGGACTGAATGCATAGAATCCCTGAGAGGAAGTAGGGTAAAATACAGCTGAAAAGCAAGTTTCAGTAGTATAGGATGTAATCTGCCTGGGCCGAGTGATTTAAACCCATCTCCCAGGCTCTCTCTTTTGGAATCTCCTGACTTGTCAGTGGAATTGGGGACATGGATCCTTTCCCCCATGGTCTCTTCTTCCTTTGTCCATTTTTATTGGTTCTTCTTTCATTCTGTTTACTGCTTTGTGGCAGTGAATGGACAGGATAGCAGCAATGATAGCGTTTAAGAAGTATGTGGCTAGATCATCCAGCCCTGTGAATCAGGAGAACCAGGATGCATGACCCAACTGTGACAGTAATGAGCTACGTGACCTTGAACAAGTGACTTGCTCACTCTAGACTTCAGTATCTCATCTGCTGATTTAAGAGGTTGAACAGAATGAGGGCTAAGATTCCTTTCATCTCTCACAGTTTTTTAAAAATTAATTTTGCTGGAAATGCTCCTCCTGTACCCCCCACCCTGATTCCTGATCCCTCCCCCTTCCAAATCCTGGAGATAGACTGGCTTTGTTTTTACACAAAGGTGATACCATTGATGGCAATCATTTTATACAGATGTAATTAGAAGGAAAAAAAAGATTAAAGAAACCGGCAGCAATTCTCATTACTACATTCCTATTTAGGTAATTTTCAAGATGAAGCCATTTTCCTGTGGTTTGTGAGGGGGGCCCTCTTAAAGGTTGGGGACAGCCTTTGATGAAAAGACGCCTTATTCTTCTGCCTGTGAAACTGATCAATCTGCAGCTGCCTTTTCCCATCCGTCCAGACCTGTGCCACTCTCTCTGAAGCTATACTCCAGGGCATCTTCTGTTCAATATGTGGGCACCAGCTGAGGTCATTGAACCTTTTGCTGCATGGGGATCCCACCATCCCCTGCCTCCCTACTCCCCTACAATCTTCATCAGCACATGGGAGCTGAGAGCAGTTATCCACTGGCTGCCAAAGTAGCACACTGCCCCCATGCGTCAGGCAGCGTTAGACCAACAAGCGGTTAGACTCCACAGAAAGATAGAGAAGCTGCCCTCCTGTGGTTCCCAGGTCCAGACTAAACTGGACATTTCTGAAATGGTAATACTCTCTCAGCATCTATTCAATTCAACAAATATTTATTAAGTGATTGCTATGTGCAAAGCACTATGCTGGGCTCTGTGAACACAAATTTTAGAAACAAACAAACCCTAGACCCTCATTGACAAGCATTCCTTCCCCAATTTTTAAATATTTTTGTTTAAAGTTTTGAGTTCCAAATTCTATTCTTTCCTCCCTCCCAGCCTTCCTCCCTCCTGAGATGGTAAGCGATCCAATATAGGTTATACATATGCAATTGTGTAAAACTTTTTCATATTAGTCATTTTGTACAGGATGACTCAAAAGAAAAAAATGAAAGAAAGTGAAAAATTGCATGCTTCAGTCTCTATTCAGTCAATATCAGTTGTTTCTCTGGAGGCAGATAGTATGCTTCATCATTAGTCCTTTGGGATTGTCCTGGATCACTGTTACTGAGATAAGCTAAGTCATTTACGATTCTTCATTGAACAGTATTGCTGTTACTGTATACAATGTTCTCCTGGCTCTGTTCACTTCACTATGCATCAGTTCGTGTCTTTCCAGGTTTTTCTGGAATCATCCTGCTTGTCATTATACACAATAACATTGCATTCAAATAAATCCTTACCCCCTTTTTTGACTCTCTTTGGGACAGAGACCTAGCAGAGGTATTGCTGGATCAAAGGGTATTATACACAGCTTTATAGCCCTTTTGGGCATAGTTCTAAATTGCCCTCCAGAATAGTTGGAACAGTTCACAACTCCATCAACAATGCATCAGTGTCCCAGTTTTCCCACATCCCTTCCAACATCCAACATTTTCCTTTTCTGTCATATCACTCACTCTGACAGGTGTGAGGTGGTACCTCAGAGTGATTTTAATTTGCATTTCTCTGATCAATACTAATTTAGAGCATTTTTTCATATGACTATAGATGGCTTTGATTTCTTTGTATGAAAACTGCCTGTTCATATCCTTTGACCATTTATCAATTGGGGAATGACTTGTATTCCTATAAATTTGACTCAGTTGTCTATATATTTATTTATTTTTGTTTGTTTGTTCTGGCAGGGCAATTGGGGTTAAGTTACTTGCCCAAGGTCACATAGCTAGTACACGTGTCAAGTGTCTGAGGCTGGATTTGAACTCAGGTCCTCCTGACTCCAGGGCCAGTGCTCTACTCACTGCTCCACCTAGCTGCCCCCAAACACAGTTAGGAGGGTGCAACAATGCCCCCATTCCTTTGAGAATATATTTAAAAAATAAAGCCTTTATCAGAGATACTTGTTGCAAATTTTTTTCCAGTTTTCTGCTTTCCTTATAATTTTGGTCACATTGGTTTTCTTTGTGCAAAAACTTTTTAATTTTGTATAATCATAATTATGTATTTTACACTTTGTAATGCTCTCTATATCTTCTTTGGTTCAAAATTCTTCCCTTATCCATAAATCTGACAAATAAACTACTCCATGCTCTCTCTTAATTTGCTTACGGTGTCACCCTTTATGCATAAATCATGTACCCATTTTGACCTTATCTTGTATATGGTGTGAGATGTTGCTCTCTATCTAGTGTCTGCCATACTATTTTCCCAGCAGTTTTTGTCAAATAATGAGTTATTGGTCCTAAAGCTTAGATCTTTGGGTTTATCATATACAAGATTACCATGGTCATTTACTATAATATAATTTGTAACCAATCTATTCCCCCAATCCACCACTCTGTTTCTTAGCCAATACCAGTTTGTTTTGATAATTACTGCTTTATAATACAATTTGAGATCTGGTATAGTTAGACTATCTTCTTTCATATTTATTTCCCTTGATTCCATTGATATCCTTGAGCTTTTGTTCTTCCAGATGAATTTCGTTATTATTTTTTGTAGCCCTATAAAACAATTTTTGATGGTTTGATTGGTATGGCACTGAATAAATAGATTAATTTTGGTAGAATTGTCATTTTTGTTATATTGGCTCAGACTACCCATTAGCAATTAATATTTTTCCGCTTGTTTAGATCTGACTTTATTTGTGTGAAAAGTGTTTTATAGGTTTGTTCATATAGTTCCTGGGTTTGTCTTGACAGAGAGACTCCCAAGTATTTTATGTTGTCCACAGTTATTTTAAATGGAATTTCTCTTTCTATCTCTTCCTGCTTGACTTTGTTGGTAATATATAGAAATGCTAATGATGTATGTGGATTTATTTTATATCCTGCAACTTTGCTAAAGTTGTTAATAATTTCAAGTAGTTCTTTGGTTGATTCTCTAGGATTTTCTAAGTATAACATCATATCATCTGCAAAGAATTATAGCTTTGTTTCCTCATTGCTTATTCTAATTCCTTTAATTTCTTTTCCTTCTCTTATTGTTATACCTTACATTTCTAGTACAATATTAAATAATAGAGGTGATAATTGGCATCCTTGCTTCACCTATGATTGTATTGGGATGGCTTGTAGCTTATCCCCATTATAGATAATGCTTGCTGATGGTTTTAGATAGAAACATTCCTTATCATTTTACAGTAAGCTCCATTTATTCCTGTGCTCTCTAGTTTCTTTAATAGGAATAGGTGCTGTATTTTGTCAAAGGCTTTTCCTGCATCTATTGAGATAATCGTATGATTTCTGTTGGCTTTGTTATGGATATGGTCAATTATGCTGATAGTTTTCCTAATATTAAACCAGCCCTGCATTATAAATCCCACCTAGTCATAGTTGTGTGTTTGTCCTTCATTCTCCAAGAGGACCATGACATCACAGAAATGATGACATGGCTTGCAGTTGACTTTGATTTGAGTGAAGGAGGGCTGTGCAAGGTCACCAGCCTCACTTTCTCCTCCAGAGCCATCTGGGTCCAGTGGCCAGATATTCATCAGGACAACTGGAGATGGCTGAGGATGCATTGGGAGAGACACTGGTCCCTTTTAAGCTAAGGTCTGTTCAGGTTCTTACTTTGAGTGAAGTAACTTCCATTCAGTGAATAGGCCTTTTTAAGAAGTGAGTCAAGGGATGGCCCCTTTCATAAAAAAAAAAAAAAAATCAAACTGGGAGGGCAACTCTCAGGGTTGCTGGACAAAAGAGAAACAGTTACTATTTATATTCACTCTGAGCTAGGAGGGCAGGGACTTATTGTTGTCCAATCTAGGTCATAGTGTATGATTCTTGTGATATATTGCTGTAATCTTTTTGCTAGTATTTTATTTAAAATTTTTGCATCAATGTTCACTAGGGAAATTGGTCTATAATATTCTTTCTCTGTTTTGGCTCTTCCTGGTTTGGGTATCAGCACCATATTTGTGTTGTAAAAAGAATTTTGTAAGACTCTATTGCCTATTTTTCCAAATAGTTTATATAGTATTTCCCCTATGTACTTCTTTGGCTGCATCTCATAAACTTTGGCATGTTACCTGTCATTTTCTTTAACGAAATTACTGTTTCTGTGATTTGTTCTTTCATCCACTTGGTTCTTTTTTAGGATTAGATTAATTTCCAATTAATTTTTAATCTCTCTTTCCACTGTCCATTATTGAATGTAATTTTTATTACATTATGATCTGAAAAGGATGAATGTACTATTTCTGCTTTTCTGCATTTGGTTGTGAGGTTTTTATGTCCTAATACATGGTCAGTTTTTGTGTAAGTGCCATGTGTTGATGAGAAAAAGGTATATTCCTTTCTGTTCCCATTCAGTTTTCTCCAGAAATCTATTATATCTAGCTTTTCCAGAATTTTATTTACCTCCTTAACATCTTTATTTTTTGGTTAGATTTATCTAGTTCTGAAAGGGGAAAGTTGAGGTCGCCTAGTATAGCTTTATTATCTATTTTCTCCTATAACTCATTCAACTTCTTCAAAAATTTAGATGCTATACCATTTGGTGTATATATATTTACTATTGATATGACTTCATAGTCTATACCTTTCAGCCAAATAAAGTTCCTTCTTTAGCTCTTTTTAATTAGATCTATTTTTTGCTTTTGCTTTGTCTGAGATCATGATTGCCACCCCTGTTTTCTTTGCTTCAGCTGAAGCATAATAGATTCTGCTCCAGCCCCTTACCTTTACTCTGTGTGTATCTGTCTGCTTCAAATGTGTTTCTTGTAAACAACATATTGTAGGATTCTGTTTTTTAATCCATTCTGCTATCCACTTCCATTTTATGGCTAAGTTCAACCCATTCACATTTATAATTATGATCACTGTGTATTTCCCACCATGCTATTTTCAACTTGTTTATCCCCCTCTCTCTAATACCGCACTCATTCACTCCTCACAAGCGTTTTACTTCTGATTACTGCCTTCCCCTTCTATTATCCCTGTCCCTTTTTACTTCTTTATAGGGTAAGGTAGATTTTGATATCCAACTGAGTGTGTATGTTATTCCCTCTTTGAGCCTTTTTACCCCATTCAATTTTCTTTCTCACCCCTTTATTTTGTTTTTGGGGGTATCATCCCTTTAAAGTCACCTTATATCCACACCCTCTATCTACATATACTCCTTCTATTTGCTCTTATAGTAATAAAGTTGTTAGGAGTTACAAATATTATCTTGCTCTGGTCTTTTAATTCAAAATACTTGAAAATCCTCTATTTGGTTGTGTCCTTTTTTTCCCACTGAGAGATTATAGTAAATTTTCTGGGTAGGTGATTCTTGGTTGTAATCCTAACTCCTTTATCTTCTTGTATATCACATTCCAAGCCCTCCAGTTCTTTAATGTGGAAGCTGCAAAATTCTGTGTAATCCTAACTGTAGCTTGATATTTGAATTGTTTCTTTTTGGCTGCTTACAATACTTTCTCCTTGATCTGTGAGCTCTGGAATTTGGCTATGATGTTCCTGTGAGTTTTCATTTTGGGACCTCTTTCAGGTGGTGATTGGTGAATTCTTTCAATTTCTATTTTAGTCTCTGGTTCCAATATGCATTTGATAATTTCTTGAAAGATGTCATTCAGGCCTTTTTTTTTTGTCATGGCTTTCAGGCAGTCCAATAATTCTTATGTAATCACTCCTGGATTTATTTTCTAGGCCAATTATTTTTCCAATGAGAAATTTCACATTCTATTTTTTTTTACTTTTTAAATTTTGTTTATATTGTATCTTGATGTCTCATAGAGTCATTAGTTTCTACTTGTACAATTCTAATTTTTAAGGATTTTCTTCAGTGAGCTTTTCTACTTCCTTTTCCATTTGGCCAATTCTATTTTTTAGGGAGTTATTTTCCTCAGTAAATTTTTGCATATCTTTTCCCATGCTATTGACTCTTTTTTTCATGATTCTCTTGAATTACTCTCATTTCTCTTTCAAGTTTTTCTTCTACTTCTCTAATTTGCTTTTTAAAGTCCTTTTAAAGCTCTTCCAGGAATTCTTTTTGGGCCTGAGACCAAATTACACTTTTCTTTGAAATTTCACATGTAGCCATTTGGACACTATTGTCCTTTTCTAAGTTTATGCCTTGATCCTCTGTATCACCATAGTAACTTTCTATAGTCAGGCCTTTTTTGGTTTTTGCTTATTTTTTCTGCCTTTTTTGTAACTTGATGTTTTTAATGTGAGAGTTGGGCTCTGGTCCTGTACTGTCCCAACCTTTCTGTGCTGGGGCTCTAGGCCTTACTGTTGGCTTTCACTGGGCTTCAGGGCTTAGTTGCTTGCTTCCTCTGGAGGGTATGTTTCTCTTCTTGCTTGTACTGGATAGGAGGTGTTGGGGTCCCATTGCCCTCCTCTGGGTTTAGCTGCTGGCCTGCTCCAGGGAAGGAGCCTTGCTGCTGGGCTCCTATAGTAAGAGTCTTTCTGGTGGCTGGTCCTGGAGGAGAGATCTTGTTGCTGATCTGGGACTCTGCTGCTGGGTTGCTATGGAAACAAGGTTTCTCTGTTGATAGGCCCCAAGGGGCAGGGCTTCACTACTGGTCAGGAATGGGGTCAAGGCCTTGATGGTGGCTTGTACTAGGGTGGGATCTTGCTGCTTACTTGCCTAGGGGGCCAATGGTTTGCAGGAGGGCAGGACCTTACTGGTGGATTGCCCCAGGCTTGGAGCCTTGCTGTAGGCCCCCTGCTGGCTGCTGCTGATGCTCATGGACCTCAATCCCCTCCCACCCCCCTGAGACAGACTTTTCCTGGTGGGCTGGTAATCTGCTTCTCAGCTCCATTCTGAAGTAGTTTTCTGGTTGTTTAGAGGGGAATTTGGGAGGCTTCAGAGGGTTCCTCCCTCACTCTGCTATCTTGGCACCGGAAGTTGACAAGTATTCTAAGAGGCAGAGATGGTGGAATGAATGCATCACAAGACTGGGATGACAGCTTGTGTGATTATACACCAGTGGGAAACAGAATGGAAGGTTAATTCAGCTCCACTGAATAAGCCCTAATAAGTACCTCCCATGTACCAAGCAAGGGGTTCAGGGGGAACAGTTTAAACTGTCCAGTTTGGCTGGAATATAGAGTGCAATGAAAGGTTGTGATACACAAAGACCCAGACCAGGGAAGATCTTAAAGATGGTACTTGTATTTCACCTGACAGGTTGTAGGGAGGCTGGGAGTGAGTAACATCAGACCTCTGCCTTGGAAGGCTGTGGCCATGAAACCCAGACCTCCTGAGATGATCACAAATGCCCAGCTTCTCAAGATCGCTGAATGATCCCAGCAAGAGCAGCAGGGCCAGGTGGCTGTAACATGCCTGAGATGCTTTAGCTGCAGGATCCTGGGGCAAAACTAGTCTCCTGGCTATAAGATCAGGCAATAAACATGTTCAACAGTCAGCTGTTTCTCCCTTGTCTGCCACTACTTCTGCTCCTCTAATCAGCAAATGATACCGTATGGCTGACTTCAAAATGACAACATGTTCCCCACTGGCCATTATTCTAAACACATAGTTAGTTAACAAGAAGAAGAAACAAGTCATGTTCCCTTATAACAGTAAGAAGAGCTCACATATAAGAGCCTTTAAAAAAAAGCACAGTATCTCATTTGACCCTCACAACAACCCTGTGAGGTAGGTGAGGTATCCCCATTTTAGGGATGGGGAGACTGAACCTCAGAGAGGCTGAGTCGTTTGCCCAGGACTACACACCTAGGAAATGTCTTAGATGGAATTCGAACCCAGGCCTTTCTGATTCCAGGTCCTGGGCTCTATCCATTATACCACCCCCAGCAACTCACTTTTAAAAGCTTTGTGAACAACCTCTTAAAGCTTCATGTTCTTTGGGGAAATGTAATGTTTTAGAATGAGATTCCTGGCAGGCAGTAATGAATTAAGAAGAAAGACAGCAGCCATGAGAACAGAAATAGATAGATAGCAGAGAAAACTCAGGTAACAATGGGGTGAGACCCCGAAAAGAGAGGAAGTAGAGTGACTGACTACAGGAAAGCTACTGTCGCATCACTTCCATGCTGTGTGCCTCAGTTTCTTTATCTGGGAGATAAATGAGCTAACCCACTCCAGTTCTAAATCTGAATTCTGTTAATTGACTGAAACAATCCTGTTTTTTCTGATTGGAAAAAGGAAAGGAGTCACGGAGCTAATGATAAGTCACTCTAAAAGCTGGATTTGAGGATGGGAGGCCCTAGAGCTAGAAGGGACCTCAGCTATTTTTGAGTCCAATCCCTTCATTTTACAGAGGAAGAGACTGGGGTCCAAGGAAGGGAAGGGACTTGCTCATGCCCAGACAGAAAGGAAATGGCTAATCAGGATTCGAATGCAATTCTTTGGACTAAGTTCAGCTCTCTCTTTCTGCTGTGCCACACTGCTGTGATGACAAGTCAGCTCCAACCTCCTCCAGGCACATCCAACTCCCTTTTCTACAAACAGGGTCACAGTGAAGAAAGAGACACATGGATGTGTGGTCAATGCCAACTTTCTCCAGCCACCTTCTGTATAAACAGAGTCATAGTGAAGCCAGAGGCACATGGACACGTGGTCAATGCCAACTTTCTCCAGCCACATCCAGCTCCCTTCTCTATAAAAAGGGTTATAGTGAAGCTGAAGACATGTGGACAGGTGGGCCACAGACTCAGGATGGCCAAGAAGAAAGCCATCATTGGGCCATTCCAATATGTCCCAACTCATAGCAGGTATTTGATAAATGCTTGTTGATTGTTTAAATGATCTAGGCCAGACCTGTACCACCTGTGGCCTGTGGACCGCTTACAGCCCTTGGGCTGCTTGCGGCCTGGAAAAGGATTTCAAGCAGCCGCAAAAAAAAAAAAAAAAAAAAAAAAAAAATGTAGAGGAAAGCATCCTTTGTCTGTGGAGGAAATTCTTTGGCAGGCTGCAGGTTGTGCAGGCCTGATCTAGGCCAACTCTGTCCTTTTCCAGAGGAGAAACTATACTCCGCCTGTTGTTTTCTCCCTGTTCCTCCTCCCACAAGTCCACTTGGCCTCTTTACAGAGGTGGCCCAGCTCTGGGTTCAATAACAAAGGCTGATCTGTCTGTCCAGTGCTCCTACCCCTGATGCTCTCCCCTCCCCTCCTGGCACTTCACCCAGCAGGACCAGCCCCTCCTAACAGTGGTACCCTTCAGACTCCTGATCCCCCTGAAAGTCTCCTTCCCCAATCCCAGGCACCTCTGAATGCAAACAAGCCAGCAACATCTTCTGGCCTCCTGAAACCATCAGATGCTCAGGGAGCTGTCCCATCAGGGCAGAAAAAGATAGCCAACACCCACCAGCATTAACAAAGAGGAGCGACTCCAGGGGGGCTTACTAGACAAGCTGACGCTGTATTTGTAATGTGCACCTGGGAGCAGGAAAGAAGTAAGGAACTAAAGAACAGAAAATAGTTATATCTGAAACAGCAAGAAACAGGATACATTCTCTACTCAATAACATCTAACGCTACGGAGATACGGTAACGCGGCCTTGGGACATCTCGTTAGGAGAGCGGCGTGGTCTTCTTCAGGGGCTGCCTCATCTTTATACCTTGCAACTTCTCATCTTTTAGTGCCTTCAGGAATTTATCTGAAAAAGAAGGAAGCATGGTCAGCCCGTTGGGCTGGCTCCGGGCTGCCTTGGAATTTACTTCTGTGGAATGAGTCTGTTGTTGCAAATCCTAGGATCAGAGGGTTTGATTCAATTCAACAGGCATTTATGAAGGGCCGCAGATTTATGTGTAGGGTGCTGTCCCAAGATCGTAGCTTTAGAGCTGGGAGGAACCTTAGGATATAATGATAGTCATGTCTAGCACTGGGAGAACACTTGAAGGTTTGGGGAGCCCTTTACAAATAATGTCTCACACAACCCTTGGTGGGGAGGGGCTATTATTATTCCCACTTTACAGATGAGGAAACTGAGGTAGACAGCGTTTCAGTGGCTTGCCCAGTACACAGCTAGTAAGTGTCTCAGGATGGATTTGGACTCAGGTCTGACTCCAGATCTGTCGCTCTATCCACTGCACCACCCCACCTGTCTCAGCCCTGGTGCCTCTGCCACTTAGCTGACTTTAGAGGTCATCTAAGCCAACCCCCTCATTTTATAGATGAGGAAACTGAGGCCCAAGGAGAAAAAAACCTGCTACAAGTCACAAAGGGTCAACCCAGGTCCTCTGCTTCCAAATCCACTCCTGTTTCCACTGTGTGGGTTCTAAACAAAAACTTTTCATGTATGTAGCCGGAGAGACAAAAGGGAAGAAATCCAATCTGAACAAAGAAATCTCTTTGAGACTTGGTATCATGTAATACTTTCTCCATTCCCCTTTCTGGTCCTGATCCCCTCTCTATACCATTACATGAGAGGATTCAACTAAGCTTTTTTCATCCGTCTCATCTTGTGATCTTCAGACCCTTCTCACTAAGAGACACTTTCTCCCTCATATGAATTGAGCTGAGTTGTCTCTAAGGCCCCGTTCTAAAGCCAGCCCCTCATCCCAGGTTCCCTATTACCAGATCCTCCCAGTCACCAGATATACCTCAGTTACCCAAGCTCAAAACCTCTGGGTCACCCTCAGCTCCCCACCCTCAAAGTCTATCCAATCCTCTTATACTTGACTGCCTACTTTCTAGATGACTGAGATGCGATCCCCTTTGCTGTTTATTCTCTCTCTTGTACCTTTGCACCAACTGTCCCCATGCCTGGCATGCTCTTCTTCCTTATGTTGACCTCTAGCTTCCCTGGTGGCTTCCTCTCAAGTCTCAGCTCAAACCCAACTTCTGCAGGGAAGCCTTTTCCACATCTTCTAGCATGAGTGCCTTCCTTCTGAAATTCCTTCCATCTAATCCATATGGGCAGCTAGGTGGTACAGTAGAGAGAGCACTGGGCATGGAGTCAGGAAGACCTGAGTTAAAATCTGGCCTCAGGCACTTACTAGCTATGTGCCCCTGGGCAAGTCACTTAAACCTGTTTGCCTCAGTTTCCTCATCTGTCAAATGAGCTGGAGAAGAAAATGGCAAGCTGTTCCCATATCTCTGCCAAGAAAGCCCCAAGAGGGGTCATAAAGAGTCAGCCATGACTGAAACAACAAGAAAGTCTGTATGTAACTTGTATCACAGTATTTGTATCCATTAGCAGTGAGCTCTTTGAGAACAGAAACTGCCCCTTTTGCCTTTCTTGGTGGGAACAGTGCCTGGCACATGGCGAGTACAGAACAAATGCTTGTTAACTGACTGACTGAGCTTCCAGCTTGGATTTCCTGTGATACTATGTGACATCCCCTCTCTGTACCTTGGTTTTTCCCTTTTCCCTCAAGTGGTCCCTGAGGATCCTCCTAGCCCTGATAGCCCATGATCCAATATATGCAAAGGCTAGATTTTCTCTGCATATTTTCCCTTCCACAGGTTACAGGGTCCTAGAATTTGGGGCTAAAAAGAGATCATATGGTCTGACCCCTCATTTTACAGAGGGGAAAACTGGGGATGTGGGAGGGAAAGTGACTTTCCCATGTCCATACAGGTCACACATGCAGTAAAATCAGAGTTAAAGCTCTGACTCAATTCAATGCCATTCAGCAAACACATATAAAGCACCTACTACATACAAAATGAGGACGCAGGGTAGCATAGTGGATAGAGAACTATAAAAGCTAGCTGATAAATGCTCAGTGATAATTTCTAGTCAACAGGTCACCTAGGAATTGAAAAGCCAAGCCTAGGACTTTGGGTGGCCAGAAATCTTATTTTTTCCTTTCAGAGTCTGAAAGTCTATGCAGCAGCTCTCTCAATTCCTGGGCCTGGGGAGCTCAAAGGCCCCCTCGGTGAGGAGCTCCAGGCCTTTGGAGGGGCAGATGGCACAGTGAAAACAGTTGAAGGAATGAAAGAATTTTGAGAGTGGGAAAAGATTTCAGTGGCCATCTCACCCAACCTCTACACAAAAGAAATACCAGCTACAACATACCCAACAAGTGATCACCCAGCCTCATCAACAAGGAGTTTTGGATTCGAAGCCTACCTCTGCTACTTAACAGATCTGTAACCACATTGCTGAGCCAAAGGAGGCTCAATTTCCTTATAGATAAATGGGGACAACTACGCCAAAGAACTTTCACAAGGTGACACAATTAGTGAAGTTTCAGGAAAAAAAAAAGTTTGAAGAGTTCTGGGCTTGAAAGCAGAAGAACTGAGCTCAGGTCCCAGTCCAACCACTCATTGACGGTAGGAACGTGGACAAGTCACAAGCCTTTTCTGCTCTTGCTTCCTTATCTGTAAGATGGAGGGGATACTACTCACACACCCTACCTCACCCAGAGGTCATGAGGCAAACACTTAGTAAACCTTAAATTTTAATATGGAAATGTGAGTTATTATCATCTAGCTCCCCACTAAATGGAAAGATAGAAGTCACAGCGATCCTGGGTTCCAGCACTACCTCTGATGCTTACTACCCTGTGCAGCTGTGGGCAAGCCTCTTGGCTAGTATCATTATGACAATAGTTTTGGCCTGGAGACCCCCCTGAAGGGGTGTGCTCTCTCAACCCCCTCTCCCTTTGAGAACTACTAGATTGGATGATTTCTAAGGTCTCTTCCAGCTCCAAATCTATGATCTTGAGAAGTCCCTTTCCTTTTGGGGCCTCAGTGTCCTCATCTGTAAAATGAGGGGGTGGGACGCGATCGTTTCTAAGGGCCCTTACAGCTCTAAATCCACGAGTACGGTGCACACACCCACGCAGCGATGGTTCCTGCCTCTCCCCCTCCTGCTCCGTCGCCCCATCCCACCCCACCAAGAGCTCGGAGGAGGCCGAGGCCAGGGTCCCCCCGCCCGAGGGAAGGAAGGAGGGGTGCGGGTGGGGGCTGGCTCCCGGGCCAGCACCTGGGCCAGCTCCCGGGGCCCGGAGGGGCGGGGCCACGCACAGCGCTGGGAGTCGAAGCCGTCCCCGGTGATGGTGAGTAGCTCCAGCTCCTTGATGCGGATCTCCAGCTCGCACAGCTCGTCGGGCTGCGAGGCGGCGGCGGCGGCGGCGGCGGGGGGCAACCGGGGAGCCGGAGGCCCCGGGGCGGGGGACTGCTGCTGCTGCGGCGGCGGGGGCGGCTGCTGCTGCAGCGGCGGCGGCGGGGGCTGCGGCGGGGGTGGTGGCGGCGGAGCGACGCCCTCGGGGCCGGACGGCGGCGAGTAGAAGAAGCGCAGCGGCTCGTAGGGGATGGGGGCCAGGCCGGCCGGCCAGGGCTGCGGGCACGGGCGCTCACTCAGGGGGCCCAGACCGGGCGGGGGAGGCGGCGGCGGGGGCGCTGCGGGCGGGGGCTGCTGGGCGGCCAGGCTCCGAGCTCCGGCCCCGACGCCCACCCCACCGCCGCAGCCGCCGCCGCCCCCCAGCCCGGCCCCGGCGCCCGCCGCCCCGGCCTTGAGCGGCACGAAGAGCTTCTTCCAGATGTTGAAGTCGTTGAGGGGGGAGGACGAGATGCCGCGGTCGTAGAGGGATGGGAAGTAGAGGGGCGGGGCGGGCCGCTTGCTCATCGTGGGGCTCGGGCAGCCGCGCCGCCCCTTCGGCATCGTTTGAATGGGGGCGGGGGGCTGAAGCCTGCGGGCCGCCACGTGGCTGGCTGGAGGGCCGCAGACCCTCCCTCGCTCCACGGGCCACGCCCCGGGACGCGCGGCCCCGCCCCTGGACTGGACCCCCACCGCCCACCCTACGCGCGTGCTAGCCAGCCCCCGGGGCGCGCTCCTGGCCCCGCCCTCAAGGGGATCGTCGATCAGCCCACTAAGCTTTGATTAGGTGCCCGCTATGCCTACCAGGTACTGGACCACATCTGGGACATACTAAGGCGAAAACCAGATGTCAGCCCTTAAGGAGGTCACGTTCCAATGGAAGCGACCACAAGCAAACAGCTATGTACACTATGTGCACTGCAGGTAATCTCTATTGGAAGACGTTAGCAATGGGGAGTCCCCCACAAGGCTTGAAGGAGCACAGGGGAAGCCCGATCTCATCGTGTCTTTCCACCCATCGATGACGCTTCCTTCCCAGCTGCTTCATGTTGTATTTTGGAGATGAGGCAGTACACATCTGGATTGCTGGGTTGGGTTTGGGGCAGCCTATTTTCAAAAGCTGGAAAACCTACACAAAGAAACTGGCTCAAACAGGCCTGCTCGGTGTTCTCTCACATCTCGGTGCCTGAGCCTGGAATGAACAACTTCTTCACTCCAGGCCCACCCTTATTGGAAACCCTAGCTTCCAGGAGAACAATTTATACAAAGACAACGTTATAGAGAAAAATACTTTTGAAAGACTCAGAACACTGATCAAGACTGATTAATCATGAATCCCTAAGATTCAAAATGAAACAGGACCCTAATCTCCTGCCAGAGACATGATGTGAATTTTAGGTGCAGGGGAAGACCTGTGTTTTTGAGCACCATCAATGAGAGAATTTGTTTTTCTGGACTATTCATATGTATGATGGTTTTATTTTTTCAGGGTGTTATTGTTCAATGGGAGGGGCAGTGGGAAGTACAGATCATAAATGCATGTAAAAAATAAATATTTTAAAAAGCTGTCCCTTCCACTCCCCCTCCCCCACCATTGAACAGTGGGCTTCTCTGAAACAGATTTATACATCTGACATCAAATGTCAGAATTAAATTCAGAAGGGTGGGTGGCTGGGTAGTAAGTGACTCAAAAGCATCTGGAGACATGAGAAATGAAGAATGCATGAATAACAATGCATTTATTATAAGCACTTATTTGCCAACTTCTTCATTAAACCCTCAGGATACAAATACAAGCAAGCATGATGGACTCCCGCCCTCATGAACCTTACATTCTAATAGGAGAAGATATAACACATATGAAGTATACTGGTTTTGCACAGGGAAGTCAGAAGGAATTATGATTAGAATCCATGTGGCAAATGATTGAAATTTTCTTTCCAAGAACCGTAGTGTTTATTTGATTTTTGTTCTCAAAACTACAGTTAGCAAGTCTTTATCAAGTGCTTACTTACTTTGAGCCAGACACAGTATTCAGTACCTGCCCTCAAGGAGTTTACATTCTAACGGGCCAAATACATATGAAAATAACAGGAGATGGTCCGCAATCTCAGGGGAAAGTCCTAGTGGCTAAGGGGATAGGAAAAGGCAGAAGGTGAGATTTGAGCTGAGTCTTGAAAGACTGCAAAGGGAGGGAAAGTGAAAGGTGGGTAGAGGTGGAGGAGAACATTCAGCCATCAGAGACAACCAGGTCAAAGGCAGGAGAGAGCGCCAGGTTTGAGGAACTGCAAGTAGGCTGGTGTGACTGAAACATAGAGAGAAGTGAAGTATAAGAAGACTGGGAGGGTAGGAAGGTGGGCAGGAATCAAGAGCTTTAAGTGACAAACTTTATATTTAATCCTGAAGGTTCTAGGGACCTGCTGGAATTTTTTTGAGTGGGATGTCAGCCTGATCAGTCCTGCACTTTTGGAAAATCCTTTTGGCAACTGAGTGTAGGATGGATTAAGGTGGGGGAAAACTTGAGGCAGAAAACAAAAGTTATTTCAAGAGTCTAGGTGAGAGGTGATCCAAGGTCATGGTGATGTGAGTAGAGAGAAGGGAACATTGATGTTGTGGAATCTACAGGATTTGGCAATGGACTGGATAGGTGGGATGAGTGAGGGAGAAATCAAGGATGACAGCATTTGGAAGCTTGGGTGACTGGAAGGATGGGGGTGCCCTTGATAATGTTAGGAAGGTGGAGAAGAGAGGAAGGTTTGGGGCAAAGATTAATGAGTTTTGTTTTGGACAGGTTGAGTTTGAGATGCCTGTGGGATATCCAGTTTGAAATGTCTAGTTGGCAGTGTGAGACAATTCTAAGAAGTGGAGGGATGGGTGTGTATGCTGAACCATGAAACAGATTTTGTTTTTTGTTGTTTAGTCATGTCCAACTCTTCATGACCCCACTTGGGGTTTTCATGGCAGAGATACTGGAATGGTTTGTCCTTCTCCAGCTCATTCTACAATGGAGGGAACTGAGGCAAACTGGTTTAAGTGATTTGCCCGGAGTCACACAACTAGTAAGTGTCTAAGGCTGGATTTGAACGCAAGTCTTCCTTACTCCAGGCCTGGCACTGTGAGAGAGAGAGAGGGGGGTGGGGAGGGAGAGAGAGAAGGAACAGTCAGAGGGAGGAGAAGCAGACCAGAGTGTTACACATGCCAACAGAATCCATGGTATCAAGGAGAAGGGGGAAGAAGTGTTAAATATTATAGAGAAGTCAAGGAAGATGAAAACTACGAAAAGGTCATGAATGTCCAAGTCAGTGAAACAGGAGACTTAGGAGAGAAGATAAAGAGAGTTTCAAACATAATTTTTAAAAATTTTTTAACTTTTTTGGAAGGGCAGGGCAATTGGGGTTAAGTGACTTGCCCAAGTTCACACAGCTAGTAAGTGTGTCAAGTGTCTGAGATGGGATTTGAACTCAGGTCCTCCTTACTCTAAGGCTGAGTGTTCTACTCACTGAGCCACCTAGCTGCCCCTTCAAGGTAATTTTTTAAAATGACTGCAATACTCTTATGGTTGGGTGATCTCACTGATGGGGGAGGTCCCTCCAGAGACACAGGGCATTCCTCATCAATGCCTAACAGTCATTGCTGGCTCTTGTCCACGTGTTCCCTTAAATCCATCACAAAATTTCTCCCAACACAATGGGGACCTTTCTTGAGTTCTCTTGACTCTGTGCATGTTTGGAGAACTGTGAAATTGACTAGTTGCCTGAGGTGACTGGTTCATGAAAGATGGCAGGAGATAAGTTTGGAAAGCTAGGCTAGGACCATCAGACTGGAGCAGTCTTTGGATACCAAAGCAAGGAACTATATTTGAACTTGAATCTTGTAGGCTTCTGAACAGGGAAGTGATGTGATGAAAATGATTTCTGAAAATTAGCTTGGCTGCTGTATGTAGGATGGATTGGTGGGGGGAGAGGCTTGAAGACAAACAGAATAATAGCTGACATGAATGTAGGATTCGCAAAATGTAGGTAGAATTTGAACCCAGGTCTCTCCTGCTTCCCAGCTCTCTCTCTACTACCTGTTCCTACAACGAGAGTAAATGGTACTGTGTACAAAGTGACAGTAATATTGTAAGATGATCAGCTGTGAATGACTTATCTATTCTCAGCAAAATAAGGATCCAAGACAACTCTGACGGACTTAGGATGAAAAATGCTGTCAATCCCCAGACGAAGAACTGATGATGTCTGAATGCAAATTGAAGCATATTTTTTAAAAACTTTCTATATTTTTTCTTTTTTTGACTTTTTTTTGAAACTTTCTATATTTTTCTTGAGGTTTTCCTTTTGTCTGTGTTTTCTTTCACAATGTGATTATTATGGAAGCGTTTTGCATGAATACACATGTATAACCAATACTGAATTGTTTGTCTTGGGCGGGGTGGGGCAGGGTAGGGGATGGAGGAATGGAGAGAATTTGGAACTAAAAGTTTTAAAAATGAATGTTAAAAATTGTTTTCACATGTAACTAGGGGAAAAATAAAATACTAAACAAAAAAAGAGTGAATGACCAAAGACATTATTCCTGATTAATTAAAGAAATAATGTAGACAGGCATTCCACCCCTCCGCCTCCCTGATTCAGTTACTGGAGTGGGGGTATCAACTTGGTGGAACTTGAGGCTGAGTACATTAGTCACGAGAAAGACACCATCTGGACCCCAACTGGCTCCAACAGACCCCCCTGTTTAGTCTCATTTGTGAAATAACCATGAGAATGCCAGGACATGTGTGGGCTCAAAGCAATGCCAAAGGACAGAAATAAAGACAGCCCAGTTCTGCCCTAGGCTATTCGGAAACAATGTTGCAATGCATTCCTAATTAATCAAAGGGACCACTCTTCATTTTGGACTTAACTTCATCAGTGCAGATAGTCAGCTCATTCTATAAATGTAAATATGAGATTTTTGATTCTGTTATGTATCTTTCCATTCTCTTCCTCCTCCCTCGATTTAATCCATAAAGCTCCCTTTCATTCATTTTAATTTTGATGATGTCTCCAAATCACAAATACCCAAAAAGTCAAAACACTGAAAAGGCCGATATTAATTCCTGGTTGTGGTGGTGGGGCTCAGACTCATTTAGCATCAATGTTGTGTAACCCAATGATGTCAAACTCAAATAAAAGGGGCCCTTTGTCTGTACATAAGGATCCCCTCTGGCTGCATATGGACTTCATTTTTAAGTGTTATGTTATCTACTATGCTTTATTGTGTTTTTATTCATTTTGTTAAATATTTCCCAATTACATTTTAAACTGGTTCTGCCACATTGGGGCATCTCTGGACCTCATCAAAGCCAGTCATATAAAACAGAGCTGGAAGGGACCTTAGATGTCATCTAGTCCACCATCCCCCACCCCGACTTGATAAATGAAGAAACTGAGGCTCAGAGGGATTAAGAGGTTTAGGGTAACTAAAACAGTCATCAGCAGAGCTGAGGTCTGAGCCCAGCCTCTCTGAATCCAAATCCAGATCGCTTTCCATTGCAGCCTAGATGCTGTATCTTCTTTGTTCCTATGGGCTTGATTTGTATAGGGTAACCCAGTGCTTCCTGGGAACAAAGAAGGCCCCATTGAGATGGGCTGGTAGCCCAAGGAAAGCTTGGTGTGGTATGGTAGAACTTCTCACCTTCTTCCTTGGGTAGTTGAAAGATCTATGAGACTGCAGTGAGACAGGTCATCCCAACTCTGAATGGGATCAGAGTCTATGACAGTATTAGTCTTACCACTACCACCATTTTCCACCCTGATAAGTAAGAGTAGGCAAAAGAAGCCCTAGATGTGGAAATGGGAAGATTGGCCTCTTGCTAGGCTCTAGCTGACAGAAGTGACTCCATGTTTGACCCCTAATAGACCTACCTATGTAGAGCAAGTGGGTTTGAATTAAGAAGATTCATCTTCATAAGCTCAAATCTGGCCTCAGATATTTACTAGTTGTGTGACCCTGGACAAGTCACTTTACCCTGTTTGCGTTAGTTTCCTTACCTGTAAAATGAGCTAGAAAATGAAATGGCAAACCTCTGAGGAGTTCCTATGTAGTTAGTAACTGAGTTTCTTGCCTTATTTAGGCAAAGTATACAAGGCTAGCAAATTTCATAATGCAGGTTTTCAGAGTTAACAGACTTTTTAAATCACAGGGCCTTTGTGCTTATAGTTTGGATCATGTGCTGATTGACTGACCCTAGGGTCCCTTTCCCACTCAGACTCTGTGAATCTGCTTATCAATAACAATCATCTATAAAGGCAGAGACCCAGAGATCTGGGCCCTGGATTACAATTTGCATCCCACAGTACATCCAAGCTGCAGTTTGTATGTCTATGGGACTATAGGCAAGAAGGAAGAAGGAGGAGGAGGAAGAGAAGAGAAGAGAAAAGAGGAAGAAGAAGAAGGAAGAAGAAGAAGAAGAAGAAAAGAAGAAGAAGAAGAAGAAGAAGAAGAAGAAGAAGCAGCCGCCTTGCCCTAACTCAAACTGGCTGGTTGGGTCCCCAGGGGACAGCTACTACTACTCACAGATTGTTGTTTGTCCATTCTCAAAGAGGACCAATGATATCAGGAGGATGATATCTTGACTTGCAGGTGAATTGGATTCAAGTGAGACAGAACTATTCAAAGTCATCAGCCTCACTCTCTCTTCTCGCATTTCCCCATCAGGGGAAAAACTTCCTAACAATTAAAGCAGTCTCAGAATGCCTCAAGAGGTGACATTGCCCTTTCTTGGAGATCTTCAAGCAGAGGCTGGACGACCATTTGTCAGCTGTGCTCTAATGGGGAGTCCTGCCCAGTATGGGCTGGATTAGATGGCTTCTGAGGTTCCTTCTATTCCTCAAATGATGATACCTCCAACAAGTGGTTATCCAGTCTTTTATTGACACCCTCCAAAGAGGCACAACTCACTACTTTTCTTCTCTCTTGTCTAAATCTGTCTTCCTCCATTTTCCACCCATTGCTGCTTGTTCTGCCCTCTAGGGCCAAGCAGAACCAAGCTAAGCTTCCTTCCTTGGAACAGCCCTTCAAATATCTGATAAGTTACCATTTTCCTGTTAGCCTTCTCTTTGGATTAAACATCCTCCTGTGGAATGAACTCTTGACCGCACTGCTGTTGTTGGTGTGGGTATCCTTTCTAAAATGAGATGCCCGTGGCTGACCACAATACTCCAGCTATGGTTTGGTATCAGAGGAATGTTCAGTGGGTAGAACACAAGAACACACTGGAGAAATCTGCATGATTTCTCTGAGGGCACCCAAATCTGCCTTCTTTGCCCGAGGGTGGTATCCAGAGGCAAGAGTACAAGGCTACCTTGATGAAGCAGGCACCATATTCTCCATGAGTCCTTTCCAGCGCTCCCCATCCAAGAATACTTCTTACCACCTCTCAAAAAAATGACCTTTTATTTATTTCGCATATGATTCCATGTGTACATGTTGTCTCCTCCTTTAAAGTGTAAGACTCTTGAGGGAAAGGAATGTTACATTTCTATCTTTGTCTCCTCAGACCCCAGAGATGGAGCCACCTGGAGTCAGGAAGATCTGAGTTCAAATTTGGCCTCAGACATGAGCTGTGTGACTCTGGGGGAGTCACTTTACCTTGGCTTCCTCAACTGTAAAGTGGGGATCATAATAGCACTTACCTCTCAAAGATGTTGTAAAGACCAAATGAGAAAATATTTCTAAGAAAAATGCTTAGCACAGTGCTTGGCACATAGAAGGGGCTTAATAAATACTTCTTGACATTTCCATGATTATATCCTTTTTATCACTTCCTCCCACTTCCCTTGTGTTGCAGGCCTGCTCACTCCCACCATGCACCATTGCCCTGTCTCTTATCAGAAACATGTACTAAAACCTCACTGATTCAAAATCAAGTCTAAACCAGCTCATTGTAGCAGCTGGTCCCCCAGCCCAGACTCAGACCCTAAGATAGACTCAGTTTCTCCCAAAGCTGGGTGGGAACACTGTCCCAGGATTCCCAGAGAGCCTCTGGATGCCAGTGGGCAGAGCGGTGTCTGTCCATTTTCAAAGGCCTGGTTACATAAAACTTAAAAATAAATGCAGTTTTAACTTCCAGGCATCTCTACTATTAGTTCACCAACCACTAACCAAATGGTGGCAAGCCTGTTTCTTCTGGACTGGCAAGATAAGAATTATAAGGTTGTTGATTCAGAGCTGGGAGGGGCCATGGAGGTCATTTGGTCCAAGCCATTCCTTTTACAGAAGAGGAAATGGAGATCCCAACCCAAAGTTACACAAATAGTAGCAAAGCTGGCATTCAAACAGTCGGTGTGACTCTGTATCTAGTACTCATAATCAGCAAGAATCCTATTTACATAAGAACTACTCATCAGCCTTGGGCTGGTGAGTAGCCAGGCAGAGGGATCGGTCACCTTATTTCCCGACTCTCCCCACCTTCCAGTGGGCAGAACTATTCCTGTACTTCTCCCTTGGGGACTGATATTTTTCTCTGTAGCGATTCCTTAAGGTCCCCTCCCTCTTGGGGGCAAGGTTCCCTTTCAGACCACTTCCGTGAATCCTGACTCAATCTAATCCCAAAGGATACCTCCAGTGAATGCGTTCTCTCTACTCTGGGAAGCTTTAAAATACATCAATAGATTCTCTCTTTGTCTCTGAATATAGTAGCATAGGCTAGTAGATGCAGTGAAAAGTGGTTCAAATCTCCTTCCCTTTTGGGTTTTCCTAAATGTCCCCACTTCATGCTACCTTCATACAATTTGATAATTAACCTTAATTTGAATAGCAAGGGAATTGGGGCAAAACTTAGCTTAAGCAATGTTGAGAGCCAGCAAGACTGCATTTCTTGTCCAAAGAGCTAGGGGGGGAAGCAAAAGGAAGAGGAAGTCTTTCTCTATGGACTGGGATGAAGATTCCCCACTGAAAATCACTGATCCTCCCTACCCTGAATCCCTACCTGGCCTCAGTGTCCCAATCCTAGTCAGCTGCATACATTCTCCCTGTTTTCTCCATTACAAAGTTGGAAAATTCTGGCGTGCTAGCTCTCAACTCTCGGTCACCCGAAACTTCTTCACCCACAGTCTCTTCTGGATGTATTTCTTCTCTGATAGCCCAATGACCCTAAGATCAAGTCCCTTCTCCTTGGGGGAACTCCCTTAGCTGGCACTGTCTGCCTACACCACCTAATTCTACCAGCATCCAGAAACATGGATTACATTATTTTTCTGCATTTTCTGCATTTTTTCTCCAGATTTTTCTGCATTTGACAGAACAAAGGTATAAACCAGCTTAGATCATCCAGATAATCACCCGCTTTGGCCCTTATTCAGAATTCCTGAGGTTTTCTTGCAAGGGCCCAGTGCTAGCAAACTGTTGATACCAGCATCCATTGAACAGGACCTTTGGCCCTTACTAGCCATGTGACCTGTAGAAAATTACAAAAGCTCTTGGCTTAAGTAGCCTCCTCAATAAAATGGAATTCATATCACTCCTCTTGAAGACCGAAAGGAAGGAGGTTAGTTCAGATAAATGCCAGGGGCCCTTTCCATCTCAAAGGTTTATATTTTGAAAGAAAGCTAGGGAAATCAGGAAGTCTGACTTCGGTGATATTGAAGAATGCAGTTCTGGTAGGGCCAGTTTTCTCCAAAGGCTCAGAGGAATCTGAATCTGCCAACCTCTAATTTGGAATGCTCTGCTGTGTGGGCACAGGAGCAGGGGCAGGGGAATATAAATCATAGAATCCAGGTGTTAGAGTGTGGAGGGGCACGTGTGAATCCCACCCTCGCATTTTACAAATGAGAGTGTCAGAGAAGGGATGGGACTTGCTCGAGGTCACATGGGAAATTAGTGGGCACAACCAGGACTTGAATCCAAGTCTCCACGATTCAGAGATCACAGAACTTCAGTTGGAAGAGAGCTGAGCAGCCAATCACCAAAGCCAACCCATGCCTGAAAAAGGATCTTTTGTATAGGATAAAGACTTCCAAAGAGGGGGCAAACACCACCTCCCCCAGACAGCCAGTCTAATTTTTGAACCCCTCTAATTGTTGGGAAGCTTTTTTCCTTCGAAGCCTCAATTTGCCCCTTGACAACTTGTACCCATTGGTCTTAGCTCTGTCCTCCAGGCTTGAGTAGAATAAGTCCAAGACAGCCCTGAAGACCCTTACAAATTATTCTTATTCCCCCCAGGACCAATGATTTCTCTTTTAAAAAAAAATTAATTTTCTTTGTTTTTCTTTTCTTTTTTAAAGTTATTTTAAGAAAATTATGAGAAGAAAGTTAACTAAATGGACCTGTGCTTTCTCAATCTCACCACACTGCCCACCTGGGGTCATTTAATAATTGGTTTAGAAATGCAAGACTAGCCCCCTAGGGATTAACAGTTTCTTCTTAATGGGCAGCCAGGTGGTGCCACAGTGCAAAGAGTGCCTGGCCTGGAGTCAGGAAGATTCATCTTCTCCCAGTTCAAATGTGACTTGGGATACTTGCTAGCTGTGCGATGCTGGGCAAGTCTTGTAACTTCACTGTGCCTCAGTTTCTCCATCAGTAAAATGGAGGTAATAACAGTACCTGCCTCGAAGAGTTATTTGTGAAGATTAAATGTGACCCTATATGTAAAGCGCTTTGTAGACCTTAAAAGGCTATATTAATTAATTGAATTCATTAATTATTTAATTAATGAATATATATAATTAACATATTAAAGCTATTGTTATATTGTGTCTATATCTTAGCCAGTCAAAGCAAGAAAACCCCTCTGTATTTGCTCTCATCATGACTCAAGTTTAAAAAAATAAAAAGCCATCAGAACCATATACGTGGCAGGATTTCCCTTCGATGACCTGGAACTGAACTGGGAAGAGATGATCCATTCCAACTCACCTCTTTGGTTCCCCCCCCCTTTCACAGACTTGTATGTTCCCCATGGAATGCCCAAAGTTGAGCTTGGGGTAGGTAGGCTCTGCCACTCAGGTCTCTTTCCGAGCCTCTTAAATTTAAGGAACTTTGTGAACAGAACTATTTTTAATCCCAGGTACAGGGGTCGTTGCCTTAGGAGTTTTAACTGATATAACTCAGGTGGTCAAAGGCACCTCTGCCATCCCCTTGTAGGATTGGCCTGACCAGATTGTGGGTTTCATATCTCCCTCCTGTAAACTCCACAAGGACAGGAACCCTCTTGACCTGCACATGTTGAACAAGTTTTTCAGTCATTTCATAAGCTGGCTTCCTCCTCCTTTCCAGTCGTCTTCTTTTCCAGCATGTACTCTTTGACCCAATGACTGGCCTCCTGGCTGTCCCACAAATAAGACCCTCCATGTCTTGGCTCCAGGCATTTCCTCTAGCCGTCCCCCCTGGCCACCTCCCATGTCTGGAATGTACTGCCTCACCTCTGTCCCCTGGGTTTCCTCAAAGACCAGGTCAAAGTACCACCATGAGGCCTCTCCTGATCACCATAGTCACCATAGTTGTTAACACACTCTCTCTTAATGTCACTTTTTATCTATGGCAGAGCAAATAGATGGCCAACCTTCAAGTCAAGAATTCCTAGATTCCAATCCTGCCTCTGATAGGACTGTGTGTCCCTGGGCACATCACTCCATTTCGGTATTCCTGGAAACTATGTAAGTTATGTAAGTGAGTTGACCATTAATTGTTAGAGGGAGTTCTCACCCTGGGAATTCCCCATACTGATGAAATCACAAGTCTGGACTTTAAAAAAAATTGTGTATTTACTATATGTTGCTGTTATTCAGGCATACCAGATGTGTCTGAATCTTTGAGACCCCTTTTGGGGTTTTTTTTGGCAAAGCTACTGGAGTGGTTTGCCATTTCCTTTTCCAGCTCATTTTACGGACAAGGAAACTGAGGCAAGCGGGATTAAGTGACTTGCCTGGGGTCTCCTAGCTAGTAAGCATCCGAGGCCAGATTTGAACTCAGGAAGATGAGTCTTCCTTACTCCAGGCCTGACACTCTGCCACCTAGCTATATACAGGTTATAAACCCTCTCCAACCCCCACTGAGGTCACATTTTATTTTTATATACCTAGCACAGTGCCCTACACACAGCAGGCACTAAATAAATGCTGAGTTGAAAAGCTATAGAATGGTTTCTTGGTCGGTACTTAGCACAGTGCCTGGCACCTAGGAGGTGCTTAATAAATGCTTATGATTGGTCAGCTCTCTGAGGTTCCCTCCAGCTCTGGGCTTCTGTGACTCTAAATTTTGTATCTCCTCTGGCGTTCCACACACAGGCCCTTAACGTTTCCTGATTGAATGAAGAGGAGGAGGGAAGGACAGGTGATATCCATAGTATGACCGTATGGAAAGAGGACAGACTCTGGTGTCAGAAAATATGGGCTCAAATCCCATCCCTGCCTCTTCCTCCTGTGTGACCTTGGGCCAGTTGCTAGGTCTCAGTTTCCTCATTTGTAAAAAGAAGAAATGGGACTAGATGGTCCCTGAGCTTTTTTCTCGTTCTACATCTGCGATCCTATGACCAAAAGAAAGAAAACTCTACAAGGGAACTTATCAAAACAAATAAATTCAGTTAGTCATTCACATTACCAATGATATTCCCCCAAGTCCTCAGTCCAAAGCCCCTTTAGCTGATTCGCACAGTCCTCTGCCTCCTCCCGCATCAGGGCCAGTGGCAGGAAGCCAATGTCTGGTCACAGATTGCTTGGGCGTCATCTCAAGGGCTTGGCTGCTCCCTGGACCCCTAAACAGCCTCCTCTTTTTTTTCTAACTGAATGAGCAATTGTTCTGGTGTGGACTGTAGGGGCAGGCACCCTGCTTTCAACCTTGGGTAGTTCACTGGTGTCTTTGTAAGCCATTTCTTTGTAGCTGAGTGTTTCTCTGGCTTGAGCTTTTACACAATACACTAATCTTCTTCTGCTTTTGGCAGCTCAAGAATAGGAGCAACAGACCATACACATAATAACCTGGAATGATGAATAGCAGAATACCAAGCTGCGCAGGGTAGCTAGGTGGTACAGTGCACAGAATGCCAGGCCTGGAGTCAGGAAGGCTCCTCTTCCTGAGTTCAAATCTGACCTCAGACATTTAGTAGCTATGTGACCCTGGGCAAGTCACTTAACCCTGTTTGCCTCAGTTTCCTCATCTGTAAAATGAGCTGGAGAAGGAAATGGCAAACTACTCCATTATCTCTGCCAAGAAACCCCCCAGACGGGGTCACAAGTTGGACATAACTAAAATGACTGAACAGACTAGAGGCTCAGAATCGATCAATTCAATCCATTCTAACAAGTAACTACTGTGTTTCAGCACTGGAAATATGGAAGCAGAAATGGAATAGGTCCTGTCCTCAAGGAGTTTACAGTCTATTCGTAGATTCAGAGCTCGGAGAAGGGACCTTTCAAATCATCTACTGTAATAGCATCAAATGTACAAAATTGGACCGTACATAAGGAGGGGCAGGTAGGTGGCACCATAATGCAGAGTGCCAGGCCTGGAGTCCAGAAGCCTCACCTTCCTGAGTTCAAATCTGACCTCACACACTTACTAGCAGAGTGACCCCGGGCAAATCACTTAATCCTGTTTGCCTCAGTTTCCTCATCTGGAAAATGAGTTGGAGAAGGAAATGGCAATCCAGTATCTTTTTCAAGAAAACCCCAAATGGGGTCACAGAGTTGGACAGCACTGAAAAATGACTGAACAACAAAAAACATAATGATCCCTCCACATACTGACCAAGAAAACCACATATTAACGTTGTCTATGTTCTATTGTATATGTTTTGTTAAATATTTCTCAATTACATTTTAATATGGATTTAGAGGCACTCAGCAGTGTTGTGTATATAGCTTCTGTCCTGAATATTTCTTGCTTTGTCTATAATTATTTACATATTTTTTCCCTTATTAGAATGTAAACTCCTTGAGGGCAGGGACTGTCTTTTGCCTCTTTTTGTATCCATGGTCCTTATCAGTGCCTTGCCTCCTCATGTATGACTAGACCTCTAGACTAGATAAGTAACTCTAAGACTATAATCACTGAGAAGGTGCTGGCCTGCAGTCACGAAGTTTCCTCACCAGAGTTTCCTATGCCAATAAAATCTTAAGTCCAGGCCCTATCCCTACATACAGTAAATAATTAAGTCATTTAATCAATTTTCATAAATTGCATATATTTCATTTAGTAATAAATTTCAACCGGAAAGAATGCTAAGCCCCAGGGAAATGAGGAAGACCCTTGTCTAAAAGCTGGCATGTGGGCTGGGCTTTGAAGGAAGCCCGGGGTTCTAAAAGGCAGAAGTGAGGAGGGAATGCATGGGGAATTTGTGCAAATGCAGGGAGGAGGGAGATAGAACATTTTATCCTGGGAATGGCTGGCCACTTTTACTAGAACAGAGTGATTTTTAAAAATATGAGATTCCATGCCGTCTTGGGGAAGGAGGGGGGAGGGAGGGGAGAAAATCTGGAACTCAAAATTATGTAGAACCGTGTGTGGTAAACTAAAAATAAAAAAATATTTAAAAAAATTCAGCCTGTTTATCACCTTCTTTATGGGGGGATTCAGTTAGTGGGAGAGAAGCACATGTGAGCCTGGAGTTGTTGGCATCAGTGAAATGGAGGTGCATCCTCCTCCCCCAACATCAGTGAGGCTGGTAATTGGTCACTGCTCCGCCGGTACAGAACTCACTGGCTTCTGAGTCTGGAAACCTAGACTCTTATCAGCACCCCTATGGTGTTTGACTTAGTGAAACCCCAATTTCCTCATCTGTGATGTGGGAGTAATGCAGTTTACTCCCTAATTTCCCTTAAAGAGACTTGGATCCATTTGAAGCAGTTCTCCGTACATACCAAGGATCCCATA
Source organism: Trichosurus vulpecula (assembly GCF_011100635.1). Taxonomy (NCBI): domain Eukaryota; kingdom Metazoa; phylum Chordata; class Mammalia; order Diprotodontia; family Phalangeridae; genus Trichosurus; species Trichosurus vulpecula. Next base: position 245,133,573 of record NC_050578.1, read on the forward strand.
AATATTTCTTTGAATAAATGTTGGGCAAATGAGGCCACCTTTAAACTGTTGTGAGCTCCTTCCAAAGAAAGCCTATTTCTTGGAAGCTTGGAAGCTCTACATCTCTCTCTCTCTCTCTCACACACACACACACACACACACACACACACACACACACACACACACACACGATCCTTGCATGCAGTCCACAACACTCCCAAATAAGATTTGCACCAGATTAAAATTTAATTGGGAAATATTTAACAAAATAAAAATACAATAAAACATAATGTTCATGTGTGGTTTTCTACATCAGTATGCAGCTGCAGGGATCCAATGGATGGTTTCTATTGGAGCTGTACACCACTGCTCTAGAACACATTATAAAAGAGAGAGCAGCTGGTAGACATTTGATAAGCACTTCCTTTTCTAAGAGTCAACACAGGTTTATCAAGAATAGATTTGGGGGCAAGTAGGTGGATAGAGCACCAGCCCTGGAGTCAGGAGGACCTGAGTTCAAATCTCACTTCAGATGCTTACTAGCTGTGTGACTCTAGGCAACTCAACCCCAATTGCCTCCAAAAAAAAATGGATCTTGATTATAATCTCATTCCTCCTAGAAATGTGGATAAGGAGTATGAATATGAATTTCAAAAAGGCGTTTGATGTAGTCTCTTATGACATCCTTGCAGACAAGGACCAAACAATCAACAAACATTTACTAACCAGCTCCTAGGTTTCAGGCACAGTGCTAGAAGTCAACTGCCAGGAATCAGAAGTCAGGAAGCCCTGAATTCAAATCCTACCTCAGACACTTAGTAGCAGTGTGACCCAGGGTGGTTATGAAGCTCAAGTGAGATTAAAAAGTACATGTCTGGTACATAGTCGGTGCTCTATAAATGCTTATCCGCACTGGAGATACAAAGACAAAGGATATGGGTTAAGCAATAATACGGGTTACCTAGCTTCAGAACTGGTTGAATCATCTTACCCAAAGAGTGGTGATTAATGGATTTCTGGAACTAGACCTGCCAGTTGGTAAGGTCCCAAGACTCCCACCTTCCCAACTGCCAACAGAAAGCACTCTCGGATCAATAAGCACACCCAGTCCAACAGCTTGATTGGATTTAATTTTCAGAAGACACAATTGCTTACAATTCTTCCACCTGGCTGCAGAATATCTTTCAATTTTCAAAGTTAAAAAGACTTTCATAATGGTGCCTTCATCTACAAAGCTAATACATGCTATTGAGTACAGAGTCAACACTTTGGGAATACAAAATCTTTTTTTTCAGTCATTCTAATAATATGTTGTCAAGGGGCTCTCATGGCGGTAGGAGCATCATGCTTACAACTATAAAAGGAGGGGAAATCAAAGTTAGCAGGTGGAGTGTCTCCTAGGAAGTCAATGCATCTGACAGCAGCATATAATAGCCCTCATAACAGGGGAGGGCTTTTCCCCACCTGTTCTGTTAATAATGCGAGTATGATAGCTTTGAATAATCTTGGCAATGAGTAAGTTCTTGTATCTGTTAAGGATGCAGTTTGGAGCCCCACAGAGCGGCTTCATTGACTCTTCCACCATATTCAGAAGCAGTGATATTATGTATGGAAAAAGGACCTTTCACCAACAATTTTAAATCTCAAGTCAGTCAAATGGATACGCAAAACATGCAGGCCAACAGTTGGTTAATTTGGCTGGGTGGGAGAATGGTTAATAGAATTGGAACACATTAATTTTGGCTTTGTAAATGCTCCCACTAGAGCTCCAATCTCATCTTTAATTCAAATCTCAGGGTTGAGTGGGGAAAGGGAACCTGAAGGTGCTCAAGTTTCAGCTAAGTGTCTCTCATCACAGAGACATCTTATATTTATCCCAGAGAGGGATTGGGTTCTAGTGCCCTTCCAACTAGAGGGGTCTGTCCTCCTTGTCATGCAGACATTTCTCAGAACCCATCCCAATCACAATGAAGCAAGGGCTTTGATGACAATTGTTTTCTGGGCAGGCTATATTTTTAGACTGGGCCAACGTGTCCTTTCTCTGTGACTGAGAAGGAAATGCTTGAAAATTGGCTCGAGAGCTAAAAGGATGGGCCTAGATAGTTCACACCGTGATAGAAGCATTAATTTAAAAAAAAAAAAAAAAGATTGTCTTAATTCGAAGGCCAAGAAATGAGAAGGGACAGCTGCTTAGTCAAGATCATGAACTGAGTTATTTGAAGAAGTGGGAAGAAACACCACATGGGAATTCTCATGGTTAATCATGTCACCCAACATGTGGACACAGCTTTGGGGTGGAGGGTTGGGGGAGCCAGGACAGCTTGAGGAAGCCTCCAGAAATGACAAGTTACCAGCAGTTACAGTGTTCTTTCCACCACTTCAGAGTTTAAAATGTCTCCCGAGATGGGCAGGTTGCTCGGGGATGAGAATGCCATCCATATAGATAACATCCAACACTTTCCCCCTGAGCAACTTTTGGGTACCTGCTTCTCAAATGAATAGCTGTAACTAAACATCCTTCTCCCATACAAAATGCACTTAGTGAGAAACATAACACTTGAGAGCTCATGAAGAGGGAAATGGAAACCCCAACACACACACACACACACACACACACACATTCCTTAGGGCTCTTTCTGCTCAATTAAAGGTAGAAACTTGAGACCACCACCACCAACAGCCCAGCAATCATGGTTGTCTTGCTAACTGTGGTCCCCACCCCCGCAGCATTGCATAGGTCACGTTGGCAGCAGTGGTACTGGGCATTGGGAACGGGAAAGGTTTGTGTAATCTTCTCTATGTTGCAGTCAGCATATTTCCAACATGAATGGTAATAAATTCCACCTTTAAAAAGAAACACACACAGAAAACAAGAGTTACAAAAACAAGCAGTTAGATATTGTAGTTGTTGTTTCCAGTGCTCACAGAAAGGGGAAAGAAAAGCATAGATTTATAATAGAAACATATTAAACACTATACATATGTGCGTATGTATATAAAATCATAGATTTAGAGCTAGAAAGGATCTCTTAGACATCATTTAGTCTAACCTTCTTCATTTTACAAATGAGAAAACAAGAGTCCTAGGAGGTTAATACCTTGTCAGAGAACATGCAGGAAATAAGAAGCAAAGTTGGGATTAAAACTCTGACTCCAAAAACAGTGTACTTTTCACTATGCAGTTGTGGGTTTGTTTTTGTTTTTGTTTTTTTTAATCCTGATCTGTGATTTCATCAGCTTTTGAAGGGAGGTTGGGGAAATGGGATATGGTGCTCCAAGTATGGAAATTTCCTCCTCCAATTCGGATCAGCAGCTCATCTGTCACTTCCTGGCTAAGAGAGAAGTGCTTGGGGGCACTGAAAGGTTAAATAACTTGCCCATAGCTCAAATGTGCCAGAAGCAAGACTTGAACCCAGTTCCTCCTGACTCCAAGCCAGTTCACTACCAGTCTTGTATCTATCAGCCCATCCTCCTAGCCTCTCAGCCCATCTCCATTCCTTTTTATGCTGGGTATAGGATGACTTGAGCTGCCAAGTCTCCTCTCTCTGTGCTATACAAAGATGTAAACTGAGGCAGGGAAAAAAGGATTCCCTGCATTTCCAGTCACAGTCATTTCACATGGCTCCAGCTGCCATCATGCTTCTGAAAGTGAATTCATAAGAAACGAGAATGTTTTTAGAGGTAAACTACAGCGTGAGAGAGAAAACATGTAAAGGAGGTTTAGATGAGGAAAGCCATAAGAGGAAGAAATAGGAATTTTGAGAATGAAGTTAGTTGGATATGAAGAGTGAATTTTAGGGCAAGAAAATGAGTCAGACGCTAGGATGGGCCAGTATGGGTAAGACAGACCTGATAGAAGTTTTAAAATGAAAAACTTTAGTTATGTTTATATCCTGAGAGCTGTCTATGCCAAGAGGCAGTGTGTGGTGAAGGAGAGAGAACACTAGATTGGGAGTCAGGAACACGAGTTCAAATTTTGCCCACTAGCATTTACCATCTGTGTGATCCCAAGCAAGTCACTTAAGTTGAGCCTGTTTCCCTAGTTGTAAAATGCAGATAACAATGGCACCCGCCCCATGCAATTGTTTTGAAGATCAAATTCTATATACACACATGTATATACACACATATGTATATATGTGTGCATATACATAAATATATACATACATACATACACATGTGTGCATGTATGTATGGGTACATAATAGATGTTTTGATTATCAAATTTTATACATGACTATATGTGCACATGTGTGTACACACACATATGTACACATATGTATAAACAAACACATATGCATGCACGCTACATACATGTGTGTATATGATGGGGAAATTTTGATGATTAATTATATATAATATATATACACACACACATATATATATATATATGCCTTGCAGACCTTAAAACACTACATAAATGTTAGCTATTATCTTCATTAAATATACTTTTGTTTTATGCTTCAATTTTAAAATGAAGAAAAAATTAAATTAAAATTAAAGTGATTTCCTCAGTTGTTTAAAAATAGGGATGGGACCCACAAGCATTTTAGAGTTAGATGCCCGCCCCCCCTGCCCCGAGGTCACCTAGCCCAGCCACTCCTCTTACAAAGGAGGAAGCTGCCCAGAGAGGTGATAATGTGCCTTAATCAATTTGGGATGATCATCACATCCCAGGCTTATTGTGAGAATCAGATGAGACAGTGATTGTAAAATATTTTACAAACCTAAAACCGCTATTATATGATTATTATTGCTTTTAAGTGGATTTGTATTGGAATCATAGAATTTCAGTGTTGGGCACCCCCTAAAAAGCCCCTGAATTCAACCTGTGCCTGCACCATAGAATCCCTTCCAAAGCATTCCCCCAAACTCTTTGCCTGAAGACCTCTGATAATGAGGAGTCCACTCCCTGCCTCTTGGGGCTGCTCATTCTAGCTCCAGATAACCAGCAGGAAGTCTTTCCTGCCCTCAAGCCCAAATCTGCTTCTACACCTTTTACACTTTATTCCTTGTTCTGTTCTCTGAGACCAAGCAGAGCAAAGCTAGTTCCTCTTTCCCAGAACAGCCTTTTAAATACTTGAAGATTGAGATCATGTCCACACTGTTTCTTCTTCTCCAAGCTAAGCTATATCCAGTTCCTTCAACTAGTCATCAAGAGGCATGAATACAAAGTCCTTCAAGCATCATAGCTGCTCTCTTTCAGACCCTCTACAGTCTATCATTGTCCTCCCTGAAATGTGGTCCCCAGAAATAAACACAATATCCCCAGATTAGATTGGAAGCTCCTTGAGAGCCGGAATTATGTTTTGCCTTTTTTTGTATCTCCAGTGCATAGCACGTAGTAGGCACTTAAAAAATGTTCATTGATTAATTAAACATGTGATCTGACCAGCAAAGAGGACAGTGGGATTTAGGTACCAGAAATTCTTGCCCCCGAAATGGGAAAACTAACAGATGAGGATAAATTCCTTTGTGTGGATTTCTGGATCCTTCCCATTCCTGGGAAACAAACACCCATTCACTTTCTACCATCTTTTCCTCAGTGCAACCTTGATTTTAGCATCTTTGCTCTTTGGATTTTTCACAGTCATTCTTGGAATATGCTCCACTTCATGAAGCTAACAACTAGTAAGGTCCTATAGAAATAGCCCAATTTGACCCCCTACGACAAGAAGGTGGTGGCAGCAATAAGCCTGGAGTCAGGAAGCTCTGAATTCAAATTCAGTCTTAGATGCTTACTGTGTGACCCTGGGCAAATCATTTAATTTCTATCTGCCTCAGTTTCCTCACCTGTAAAATGGAGATGGTAATAGCATCTACCTTCCAGGTTGAAACATTTTTAAAGAGTTTAGCGCAGTGCCTGGCACAATAAATGCTTATTCCGGGGGGCAGCTAGGTGGCGCAGTGAGTAGAGCACTGGCCCTGGAATCAGGAGGACCTGAGTTCAAATCTGACCTCAGACACTTGACATACTTACTAGCTGTGTGACCTTGGGCAAGTCACTTAACCCCGATTGCCCTGCCTTCCCCCCTCCAAAAAAAAAAAAAAACCAAATAAATGCTTATTCCTTTCCTTTCCTCCATTTCACTTAACAAAAGAAAGTTGGAGGGGAGAAGAAAGGGTCCCCATTCCTAACAAACAGGAAATCCTATTATTCTTCATATGCTCTCTGCTTCACTGACCAAATGAGTTACAGGAGGAAATAGGCAATAAAACTATAGTAGTGGGGGACCTCTACTTTCCCCTCTCATAACTAAATAAATCTAACCATAAAACAAATAGGAAAGAAGTTAAGGAGATGAATCAAATTTTTAAAAAGTTGGATATGATAGACTTCTGGAAAAGAAACTGAATGGGAATAGAAAGGAGTATACCTTTTTGTCAGCTGTACATGGCACCTTCACAAAAGTTGACCATGCATTAGGGCGTAAAAAAACAAACAAATGCAGAAAAGGAGAAATATTAAATGCATCCTTTTCAGACCATGTTGAAATAAAAATTACATTCCATAAAGGTCCATGGAAGCATGGGTTAAAGGCTAATTGGAAGCTAAATTATCTAATCCTAAAGAATGAGTAGGTCAAAGAACATATTACAGAAATAATCAATAATTTCATTAAAGAGAATGACAACATTGAGACAACATATGAAATTTGTGGGATGCAGCCAGAGTAGTGCTTAGGGGGGAATTTTTATCTCTAAATCACTAAAATAGAAAATGAGCAGATTAGATCAATGAACTGGGCATATGACTAAAAAAACCTAGAAAACAGACAAATTTGAAATCTCCAATTAAACACCAAATTAGACATCTTGAAAATCAAAGGAGAGATTCATAAAATTTAAAGTAAAAAAATTGAACTAATAAATAAAACTAAAAGCTGTTTTTATGGAAAAAAACAATAAAATAGATAAACCATTACTTAATTGATTAAAAGAAGAAACCAAATGACCAGTATTAAAAATGAAAAGGGTGAATGCACAAAGAAAATGAAAATAAAGCAATTATTAGGAGCTATTTTGCCCAAGTATGTGACAATAAATCTGACAATCTAAGTGAAATGGGTGAATACTTATAAAAATATAAATTAGCCATATTAACAGAGGAAGAAATAGAATACTGAAATAATCCTATCTTAGAAAAAGAAATCAAACAAGCTATCAATGAGCTCTCTAAAAAAAATCCCAAGGACCAGATAGAATTTTTTTTTTGCAACATGGCTAATATGGAAATATGTTTTGCATTATTTCATATGCATAATTGATATCATGTTTCTTGCCTTCTCAATGGGTGAAGAAGGGTTGGGATGCAGAGAAGGCAGAACTCAAATTTTTTTCAAAATAAATGTCAAAAATAAATAAATAATATGATTTTTATTGTCATATTAAAAAGATCCATGGAAAGAGCTTCACTGGGCCAAGAGTAAGAAAACTTAAATTCAGACCCTGGTTCTGCTACCAACCTTATCCATTGTACTTTCTCAGCCTCCGTTTACTTGTACCATCTACCTCTTGAGGCTGTTCAGAGGATCAGATGAGACTATCCGAGTGTGTAAAGTGCTTTGCGACCAGAAATCACAAGGACAAACTTGATTTATCATTATTAGCTGTTTTACACTTGTGGGTTAGGCCTGAGTATATGTTCCCCTGGCTTATCCCTGCTTCCTCACCACGGGCATCAGAGACCATTGCTCCCTTTGTTAACTGACTGACAAGCATCCAGGACGCGGCCCTCTCTGTAATGGCTACTGAGGCTTGGGCACAGTGCTGTTACCATAGGAAGAATATAAAAGGAAATCAAAATCATCATTGTGATTGTCACCCAGAGTAAGGACCCACTGAAGGGGCTGATTCTGTATTGTTTTATAACTGATTCTATTCTGTAATTGGGCCTATTCTGCATTACTGCCCCATTTTGTAGGATTGATTGAGCCACCTTCCTATGTCCTTGAGGTCAGTTTTCCCTCTGAGTTAAAGTTAAATAATGGAAAAAAAAACCCTCTTATCTACCATACTCTAAAGGACTACAAGTTAATCTGGTATATTTCCATAAGGTATTATCCATCCCTGCCTGTCCCTGTACAGTTAACCTTTCCAGGCACCAGGGAGTCTGCTAACTCAGGTCCATGAACAAGGTCTGCAAGATGTGGATGGGTCCCAAAAAACAATATTCCTTAATTGTCAGAGAAGCTGGTTACTAGCCCCGTATGGGTGCTAGCCCTCTTTCTTTAAAATAACCATAGAAAAAATAAAATAAAATACCAATCATGTTTTCCCTACCTCTATGATGCTGTCTATCCTGTAACCAATCACATTATCTCCCCCTACCTAACCAACTCTTTACTCCCCAAAACTATATTAAAGCTGGTGAGCCCTACCTCAGGATCTTTGTTCACTGAGACAGGCCATTGACCCCATTTATTCGTTACTGCTAGCCTAATAAATTGATTGTGCTCTGACCATTGTCTCTCAGCTCACCATAATTTTCAAAAGTAACACCATAATGCCTTAATTTGGTAATGCTGGCCCAACAAGAGTAATAAAAGCTCTTTTCATCCAGGACCACAGGAGCCTAGGAGGAGTCCTATCCACTGTGCCAGTGGATAGAACTCTGGGCCTGGTATCAGGGAGACCCAAGTCTCAGACGCTTTTTAGTAGGTCACTTAACTCCTCTTTGCCTCAGTTTCCCCAAAAGCAGAATGGGGATAATAATAGCACCTACTTCCCAAGGTCGTTGTGAAGATGAACTTAAAGCACTTAAAGCAGGTCTGCTTTATGCAAATCCCTCAGCAAAAATGACTATGCCAAGTTCCCTTAGGACAGGCATGCACAACATAATGCCCGTGGGCTGCTTTGGCGGGCCATATGTGAAGACCTGGCCTAGCGCATAGTAGGCACTATATAAATGGTAAGTACTACTACCACCACCATCACCTCTACTACTACTACCACCACCATGACTACGACTACTACTACTACTACAACTACTGTTATTCCATTGGGAGGAATGCCAGTGTTTAAGATGATACAGCCCAGACTCTCTGTGGCTGGAAACACAGATGATCACACCTCTTATCTCCTCCTCCACTAATAGACCTTCCCCTTTAGGACCTTTTAATTTAATCTGTAATACAATTGAGGGGAATGATGAGGACACACAGCTAGGAAAGGGAGGAAGGGAAAAATGGAGAAAAGGAACAAGAGGATGAGGGGCAGACAGAGAAGAATGGAGAGGAAGAGGAGGAGAGAACTGGGGGAAAAAACCGGGACAGGGAGAGCTAGGGAAAACAGGGAGCTAGGAAAAAGAAAAGTCCAAAAAGTATGGAAGGGGGGAGACAAGGCATGGGAGAAGAGAATTAGAGGGAATGGGGCAAGGGAAGGAGGAGGAGGAGCACAGGGCAAAGAGGAGGAGATGGAATAGGAGCAAAAGGAGAAGACAAGGAAGCGGGCAAAGGAGGCTAAGAACACCTAGGGAAGGGGAAGAAAGAGCTAAGTGGAAGAATGGGACATATCCCCCCTTTCATTAGAGACTAGGGAACCAGAAAGCGCTTACTTTACACTAATTACACAGACATGAAAAACTACTAAGAAGTATTGAATCCAGGAAATTGATCATCTAAACGTGATAGAATCACAAGAACTAGCGATCAAAAGGAATCTTAAATACTGAAATGGGATTCTAGAAAGAAATCGGCAGTATGCTTCCAGCACTGGCTGGGACGAAAATGCCCAGGTCAGCACCTCCAGCAAGCTTAGCCCTATGAGAGACTTCTCTACACGGGTTTTATTAAGCTGGTGAGCTACTTTAGATCTCCAACTTGGCTTCCCAAGTTGATGTCCCTACTGGAAGAACAACAGGAACACTGGCCACCACAGACCTCAGGTGCCTTAGAGTAATCAGTGTACGTTATTAAGCTGGTCATCTGCTCCCAAATAATTATTGGAATAATTGGGGCAGGACCAGAAGTTTTTAAGTCCTGCCCTGATCCTCCTAAGTGAGCTGCCAGTGGTACTAACCCCTGGCAAGGTACAACTCTAGCCTACAGTTGTGACCAAGAAAGGGATGTTTAAAGCAAGAAAAAGGAAAGGTCATTACCACTAGCAGCCTGAAGGCACGCATCGTTCTCCGCTGTACAAGTGACCTCCTTGGTACAGGATTGTGAAGAAGAATCACACTGGTAACATTTCAGAGCTTCACCTGTAACATACAAGAAAAACTAGTATCAAGGACCTGTTAGATTGGCAAAAATTTAGGAATGCAGAATGATAGATTTAGAGCTAAAAAGGGATCTGAGAAACCAAATTTCTTCATTTTACAGATGAGAAAACGGAGGCAAGCAAAGGTTAAATAACTTTCCCAGGGTCTTTGGTGCAGGATTTGAACTTACATCTTTTCATCCTGCGATAGTGTCCTGTCCCCACTACTGAACTAAAACATCTCTCTTGACAGATGCATAGTAAGAGACTAACACAAATCTTATCCATGTCCTGCAGAGACATACGGTCTAAGACTGCCAATATGGGAGCACCTTTGCCCAGACTGTCTCAACCTCACGCTTGGTGTACTCTCATCATGGCCTCTTAGGATTCTGGGCTTCCCTCAAGGTCGAGCTCAGGTGCTCCCACCTACACCAGCCCTTTCCTGATCTAATTAGTTGTTGATGTGCTCTCTCTCTCCTGATATTACTTAGTATAGCTTTGTATTTGGTACCTACCTGTATACATGTCATGTCTTTCCAGCAGAATGTAAACTCCTTGAGGGCAGGGACTGTTTTAAAAAATTATTTGTATTTCTACTGCCTTATACTAGGAGTTGGATAAATAAATGTTTGTGGGAATTGACAGGATGAACAGAAGAACACAAACCCACAATTGAAGAGATGTTGAAGTCTTAATGATAAGTGTGGGGTGGAGGACAAGAATCCCAAGATCACAGATTTCAAGTTAGAAGGTACTAGCATTTTAATGCTACACCAATCAAATTACCAAAGGGATTATTTATAGAACTTGATAAAATAATAACAAAATTGATTTGGAAAAATACAAGATCTAGAATATTGAGGGAAATTATGAAAAGAAATAGGGATGCAGGGGGAGGGAGGGAGAGAAAGCGTTTCCAGACCTATATTATAAAGCAGCAGTCATCAAAACCATCTAGTAAGGTTTAAAGAATAGAGACATCAATGGGACAGACTAGATAAATGAGATTCAGAAACAATAGAACTCAATAACCCAGTGTTTGATTAAGTGGAAAATCCAAGTTACCTAGGGGAAAAGTTCTCATTTGATAAAAACTGCTAGGAAAACTAGAAAGCAGTCTTGTAGAAACGAGGCTTAGAACAATCTTACACCATGTTCCATAATACATTTTAAATGGATATACAACCTTAATATTAAAAGATTATAATATAAAAAATTAGAAGAGAAACATATCATATACCTCTCACAGCTATGTAGGAGAAGTATTCTTAACTAAACGAGATAAAGGCAATTACAAAAGAGAAAACAGATACCTTTGACTACTCAAAACCAAAAAGCTTTTGCACAGACAACATCAACTCATCTAGGATAAGAAGGCAAGTGGTAGAATGGGGGAAAAAATCTTAATATTAGACTTCTCTGATAAGGTTTTAGTGTCCAAAATATACACATAGACACACACATACACGTATACCTACACACACATATATGTCATTCTGTAACATATAAATGGTCAAAGGATAGGAATTAACAGTTCTCAAAAGAATTGCAAAGTATTCACAACCACATGAAACAATGCTACAAATTACTAATAATAAGAGAAATACAAATCAAAACATTCCTGTGGTTTTATCTCATGTCTTGCAAATTAGCAAGAATGACCCCCCCCCCAAATGGCAACAGATATTGGAGAGCTTGTGGGAAGATAGGCACACCAATACATTATTGGTGGAGCTGTGAAATGTTACAACCATTCTGGAAAGCAATTTGGAATTATGCAAATAAAATGATTAAGATGTCCATGTCCTTTGAACCAGCAACTCCATTACTAGGCTTATACCCCCAAAAGGTAAGAAGATAGTTCCCTTGTACTCCAAAATATTTATAGCAGCACCTTTTGTGATGGCTTAAGAATTCGAAACAAAGTTGATGCCCATCAATTGGGGGGGTGGCTAAATAAATTGTGGTAGATGAATATAATAGAAGATTTCTATGCAAGAAGAAATGATGTGTATGGTGAATACAGAAAAGTATATAAAAACCTATATGAATCAATGCAAAGTAAAGTAAGAGAACCAAGAAGACAAGATACAGTAACTATAGCAATGTAAACGGAAAGAATGACACACCAAACAATCCACAGTGATTGTAACAAAATTTCAAAGACCAAGAGAGACTAGAATGAAGAGCTATGAGGAGAAATCCCCAACCTCCCACTTCATGGAGCTGGGAGGTCCACAGGGATTACAAATTGCCCATGGTTTTGGACTTTTTCAATTTATCAATCAATTGTGCTGGTTTTCCCCCCCTCCTTTCTTCTCCCATGTGACCATTTGTCATATGAGATGGCTCCCTGGGAGGTGGAGGAGAAGAGGAAGAGATACTTGAGATAACTATGATGATGTAAGAAGCACCAAATATCAAAAAAAAAAAATTAAAAGAAGGTACCTCTAACCATTGCTTCAAGACTCTAATTGAAAACAACAGAAAGTCTTGGATGACTCAAAAAGGAAAAAAACCCACAAACGACTCACTCCATTAGGGAGCTGCGCATTTCTTTGTATGTGTACGTGCTTAATTTTTATTGACAACTTTTATTACTACAATCACCTACCCTTCCCAGAGAGCCATCCCTTATGAAAAAGAATTTTTTAATTTTTTAAGGTTAAGCAAAATCAACACATTGAAAAGACTTGACAGTATAGGAATGTTCTACGTCATCACACGCATACACACACACACACACATACACACACACACACTCACACTCTGTAAATAAGAAAAATTGGTGGCTTCTCATATCCTTTCACCCACAGCATGGAGAATAGATTGTTAGAATGTGGAGAGCTGCCTCTGACCCAGTAGGACCTTTCCAGTTACCTAAAGGTAGGAGGCAGTCCTTCCTAGGAACCAGAGTCAAGTTCCTGGCCCTGATGGTGCTAACCCACATCCCTATAACTCTAGAAAACCAACTGTCTTCCTTTTGACCTGTGTGACTTTCTGTGAGTCACTTCCCAAGATCCTCTAATCTCAGTTTTGAACTCTGTAAAAATGAGGCAGCAGGACTTGATGTTTTCTCAATTTCCTCTAGAGCTCTAAAATCCTATGATTCTATGTGTGAAAATCAGACTTGACAAAAAACCTTTTGTCATCTGACACATCCATACTGTCTGGCCTCCCTGGAGAAGCATCCTGAAACAGGGGAATCATTTGAATCCACTGGTAACTTAGGAGAGAACAGTTTGAGTTGAATTATGAGGTCAGAAGTCAGGTTGGACAGAGTGAGGAAAGTTCCTAAAGGAGAAAAAAGGAAGTAAATGGGCTTCTTAAGGAGTCTGGTCACAAAAAGGAGGAGAGATATGGGACAAGCCCCAGCAGGGATGGAAAGATGGAGCAAGTGAGTGTTTTTTTGAGGATGCAGGAGGCAGTTGGGAAGTAGCCAGTTGATGAGGGGAGAGTGAAGATGAGTGAGAGAGTGGGCATGATAGACGGGACAATCTGCTAGAGAAGACAGGACAGAATAGGATGATTTGTACATGTAGAGGGAGTGGCCTTGGCAAAGAGAAGGTCCCTCTCATGATGTGAAGCACAGAATTGAGAGCGGCAGAAGCAAGATGTGAGAAAAGAAGGAGGGAAGAAGAAGTCAGTGTTTTCTGTAAAATATGAGGTAAGGCCCTCAGCTGAGAGGGGAGGGGGCTCCATGGGAGACTTGAGGAAGGATGAAGAGCTACCGGGAAAAGTGAGATAGTGACTTAATTGGGGAGATGCTCTCAGAAAGGCTGCCAGCAGCAGGAAGGTCCCAGTTGAGGTTATGTAACGTAAATTTGTAGTGGGTCTAGCCAGCAGCTTTTTGTGTTCTTTCTGTAATTATCTCCAACTTTGGTCAGCAGCACAGGCACAAGAGTGAAGGCAGGGCTTATGTAACAGCAAGCACCTTACCATACCCAGGATGGCTGCTAGCACAGGTTCTTTGATCTGCTTTTTTAGGAAATATTGCTCAAAAATGGGTTAACGATCCTGCTTTTAATTACATTCACTAGTTCAGGGGAAGGGTCAGCACCCTGAACATCAGAGAAAATACAAGCAGAGAAATTAGCATAAAGACCAACAGACAAGGCTCTTAACTGCATGAACCAAAGGAACATTGCTATACACTTTATATACACCACTGGATTGAGAGAGGCTTTACATCTGAGCAGTTGCAGAGCTCTGAACACACAGCTACTCAAAGTCTTGACCAGGAAATCAAAAGATCCTTCTCATAAGCGAACTCCTGAAGCAAAATACCAACTCAGAGTACATATACACTTCTCAGAGCCAGAAGGCATCACCACCCTCGTGACTCATTGCCTAATCAACTTAGTACCAAAAGGTGGGGAAGCCTTCCTAAAAGCAAGCTTCCCCTAAGCAAGCTTCCCTTAATGGGCTCTACGTGAGGACTATTAATGGGCAGGGAAGATCTTCCTATCCATTAACATTACAGCTTGGTGGAAATGATCCAAGGCCTGGGCTGAGCTGGGTAGAATTCTCCCGGGGGGGGGGGGGGGGGACGGGGGACGGGGCCGACATGGACCTTTAATGGCAGAGCATTCCTGATGAAAAGACCAGAGTTGGGGAAGAAGTTTGAAATACAAACACAAGAATCCAAAGAAACAGAGTCAGGCAAATTTCTTTGAGCAGCTGGAAGGAGCTATATGATGTGGTTTCCATACGGAGAGAAGAAACAAGTATCTCCTTAGAATCCAATGTCTTTGAAAAGTATTGAGGAAGTGAAGTAAAGAAACCAGAGGCTCTAAGGGTAGATTGGTCCTGTTCTGAGGGTTTTAAGATAAAGGATGGAAAAAAGGAAGTGATACAGTTGTCCAGAAAGGACAAAGGGAACAGAATGGACTATTTCTTGTTATTGGGTGTGTGAGAAGGAAAGAAGTAGGTGGAGGAGCCATCCAATGAACCTTACTTTTATCTGATGAGAGTGGAATTGAATACTCACACATACACACACACACACACACACACACACACACACACACACAGTCTGATATTCTTTCTCTTAGTTAATGGGGGGAGGGGTTAAGGTTAGTATGAAAAGTAATGAAGAGAAAGAGAGCCATTGTAATATTTTTAAAAATTCATAGAAGAGGACAGGAATTCATTCAGAAGAAAGTACACATCAAGTGAATCCCTTTAGAGTTCTTATATACTTTCAAGATGGAACGAAGTGGTATAAAACAAAGATTCATGACTTCATGCAGAGTCCTTTTTGTCCTCTGCTATGTGTATGGAAATGCCCTTGTTGCTGTTCAGTACAAGTTCAGAACAACCCAAAACATGATTAAAAAAAAAAAAACAAAAGAAAAAAAAACTTGTTTGTTCGTCAAATGAGAAACATCCAGATTCGAATTCACTCACAAATAGCCATTCAAACAAAGTCTTTTCTTTCTCCATCATGCATAGCACTTGTCCAATTTCAGGAACTTTCAATGGCCTGGCAAGGCTTACAAGGTTTGTCAACATCAACATCATGGGATGAGTCGACTGAAGCTCAGAATCATTCATTTCACAGGCCAAACAGAACTTAGATCTAGAACGGGAAGGCACCTAAGAAGTCATCTGGTCCAATTTCCTCATTTTTATGGATAAGGAAACACAGGGCCAAAGCAATGACGTGCCAAAGTTGACCTTGGAGGTAAATGGAAGAGCTGATCTTTGAAACTAGTTTCGGGTCCTTGGGCTCCAATCTCAGATCTCTTTGACTTCTTATACTTTGCTACTGTCTTCTGGGCTTCTACCACACATCAATTCCTTTTTTTTCTTTATCATTGATTCTTTACAACTCTGTGACATCAATAGGGCTGGTGTTATAACATTTCCATTTTATACATAGAGAAACTAAGGCTGGAAGACTTTAAATGATTTCTGTGATCACACAACTAGGAAGCGGTAGAGTGGAGACTTGAGTCTGGACCTTCTAACTTAGCACAGCTAAAGTTACCTATTGGTCTTCAGGGGGACACAGGACAAGATGTGAGAAATTAAATTATATAAAATGCTATGCAAATATAGAGAATGAGTAAAATAGGATCCTGGAAAAATGGACTGGATCATAGGGCAATATATTTACAGCTGGAAGAAAAGTTAGAAATCATCTAGTCTAATTCTCTCATTTTACAGATGTGGAAACTGAGGCAGAGTCAGGTTATGTGGCTTGCCCTAATCCAGTGCTATTTTCACTATATGAATTGGATTGATAAAGGTCAAATACCCTGGACATCAGAGTGAACAGGGTCAAGTAACAGCTTGGGTGCTTTCAAACTGTGTAGGTTGCCTTGGGCAAGTTACTTTATCTCTCTGGGAGCTATTTTCCTCCTCCATAGAATGAGGAAGGATGTCTAAGGTACCTTCCAGCTCAAATATACTATAGTTCTACGTTTTCACCCACCTGGAAAGACCCATCTATCTGGAAAGACCGAGGGAAATGAAACAGACAGTACTTTTGCTTTGCCTTCTCTCTTTTGGAAGGGTGGAAAAACGTTGGATGTGGTCAACATTAACAGACAAGTCTGAAACAAGATTTCCCCACCTTTCCACTGTTATTATCAAAGGCACAAGGAGGCTAAATTTGGAGTTGGATGACCTGGGTATGAATCTCAGATCTCTGACTTTTGACTTTCTATTCTTGGAGAAGTTTCTTAACCTCATTAGGGCTTATTTTTGTCACCCGTAAAACCAGGGGGTTGAATTAAATGATTTCTAAGGGTCCGTCCAGCTCTGAATCTAGAATTCTATGAGATCCTCCCACGTAAGAGAAAAAAAATCCTTGGATCCTCTGAATTGGCCTATTTAATAGGGACATTGTTTTGGTGTATTTTATATAAACAGGTCTATCTCCCTGACTGTCCCCACATCCCTTGTCCTCAAAACTCCAAAACAACCTAATGACTAAACTATATAGTCACGGATCATGGATTAGCATCGCTGAATCCAGCCACCTTGTTTTACATGTCAGGAAACTGAGGGACAGAGAGATTGAGTGACTTGACCAAATTCGAACAAGTCCTAAGTGACTGAGGCAGAATTCAAACTCAGATCCTGTATCTGAAGCTCAAGTCTGTTGCTCATTCCGCATTTCCATTCCACTGCAATGCCTCTGTCCTTCGGAAGTGGCATTTTCTCTCTTCCTACTCCAACTTTAACCCATGTTTTCTTGATTCCAAATCCTGCTCTCTTGATAGCCACACACACACACACACACACACACACACACGCACGCACGCACACGCACGCACATATATACACATGTACAAATATATGCATGTGTTATACAACATGGAAATGTGTTATACATTTATACATATGTATGTGTACATGTATGCATGTATGTGTTGTGTGCACATATAAATATGTATGTATATAAAATATATGTATGTGTATATATACATGTGTGTTGTGTACATATATAAATGTATTCTGGATAGGCATGTATATATGTAGACATATACACAGATTGTGTACATACACGTTATATGTACATGCATGTGCTACAAACACATATTGTGCATGCATACTCACGTACACACATTGTGCAATGTAGAAATGTGTCATGGGTATATACATGTATGCACATGTGTATGTGTTATATGCAGTATAAATGCTGTGTTGCATGGGTGTGTGCATATGCGCATTACCCCTATAAGTAACATACACATACATGCATGCATGCACACACTGCAATGTCGAGTTGTAATATACATGCATGCATGTACACGTGTTATATGCCGTATGCGCAGTGTGCATACATGTATGTATGCACATGTGCTTACCTGTATGTGTTACATGTATGTGCGTGTGTGTATGTGTGTGTTGTGGACATGTACAAATGTTGTGTTATAGATATATGTCTGCGTGTCCACACCACCTACATAGGGGTATACAGATTATATGTGTATACGTGTATACACACACATATATTTAAAAGATGCCTTCTGGATTAGAGATTCGTGAGCTGGCAGGGACTTTGGCCCACCTCTGGTCCAACCCGCTCACTGTCCAGGGGAGAAAGCTGAGGCCCAAAGAGAAAGGAGAAGGAAGTGCTCGGAGCCAGGGATACAAACTGCTTACTCTTTTCTCCCCCTCCCCGGTGCCCTTGTAGAAAGCAGCCTGGACACCCTTGCTCCATTAGCTCTGTGACTGAGGGTGGTCAGAGGACAAATCCATAACACAGGCAGGGGCCGTGAACCAGGAAGGAGGGTGACCCAAGGACAGGCCTGTCATCATACACGTTCTTAGCTCATTCACATGGTACAGAATCAGAGCTGTCCCACCTGGACTCCAGAACATCATCAGGACCAGGAGACCGAGGAGGAGGAGGTGCATCTTGCTGTTCTCCATCATGCCAATCGCTTCTAGGACCTGAAGAGGGAAAAACACACATTCCAGAATGACTCCCCCGTGGTTTAAATATCCATTTAATATCCAGGATACCTTTTTAGATTAGAAAATAGAGAATGTAGGGAAAGTGTCTTCAGTGTCTTCACTGGCCTTTTCTAAACATCTTTGTCCTTCTGGCCCCTAGAATTCTAAATCTAGAGAAGGAAGGGATCTCAGAACCTATCTAGTCATTTTACAGACAAAGAAACTGAGGTCCAAGGAAATTAAGTGACTTGTCCAAGGTCACACAGATAAGTAGCAGATGTGGGATTTGAACCCAGGTCCTCTGACACCAGAGCCAGAGTTCTTTCCATTCACCATCCTGCCCCTAGCAGCATAGCAAAAATAATACCACCTGACATTGCTGGAGCTCGTTACAATTTGCAGAGTGTGTTACCCATGTCATTTGCTCAAGCCTTACAACAACCGTAGGAGTTGGTACAGATATCATGAAAATGATTTTACAGATGAGGCACAGAGAAATAACAGTGGCTTGCCCGGCATCACATATCTAGTAAGCATTCTGGGCCAAACCTAACTCAGACCTAACTCCAATAATTCAGCCCAGGGCTAGACTATAATTAGGGATATTTGCACCATAAAATGCAATACAAACCAACTTCATTTGTGATAATATTAAAAGGATACAATTCTTAATTAAATTAAAATAAAATGTTACTCCCTTTTCTCTTTTGAGTTCACTATAATAACAATTAGCAACAATAAGCCAGGAGATTGTCTCAGCGGGGAAACAAGAATTCCGATAAAACCACAGGAGCCACAGTCACAGCCGGCCCTTTTATGTCTGGGGACAAGGAAGTCAGATCAGTAATTCAGGTTTCAGTCTCCTGAGCCAACCAAATCCCAAAGACAACAACCAGTCCCCTTAAAGGGAAACCAGCTCGGTCCAATAAAGCAAGGATCGTTCCTACCACAGACAGTATCAGGCAAAGAAACTGAAAGGCAGGCCCTCTGACTGCATGCACATCCTTCGTTGTTTCTCTCACCCCGGCTTCCCTTTGACTTGGAGACTAGAAACCAAGGTAGAAGAGGCAGGACACGTCCTCAGACCTGGAAGGAAACTTGAGTCCATCTATTCAAACAGTGCATCTTACAGAAAAGGCAGCTCAACTTCAGGCTATATGACTCGGCCAAAGGAATAGCCAGGTATTCTAATCCCCAGGCCTGACTCAGTAGACCACTTAACTAGACCCAAGTGCCTTGATCCAGAAGACCCACAAGACCGAGGAATAAAAGAATGAATAAATTCATTAATTAATTGAAGGGCAGGGTTGAAATCGACCCACCTCCACTTAGCCCTAGTGAGAACACAAGTTAATTGTTCACTAGGTGTGAACATGGCCCAGATGCTTCCCTAGGTTCTATCTGGATTGGCTGAAGACCTTGGGGCTGTGTGAAATAGTTAGAATAGGAGAATGCCATAAGTCATTTCCTCCTGAGAGGAAGGCACTTAAAAGAGGAAAGTGCTTCTCCCACAGCATCAGCCTTTTCCTATCCTGATTTTTCGGAGAAAGGTCTTGTGAACTTTCAAGGGTCTGGAGGCCTTTCTTTCCATACATATCCTAGCAGTATTCCAGAATAGCTGATGGAGACAAGGACAGACTTGACACACATTCAAGGCTCCACAAAGAGTCCAGCAACAACAAAACTGTACCATGTCAAGGACATGAAGACTCCAGCAAAAGGACTTCGAAGAACTGAGTTACTCTTTTCCTGTTTGCTCCCTAAGCGTGAACCTACTTTTCCCTAGACTCAGTTATATACTCATGGGAGAGTTGAGACGCAGAGAAGACGTTTTGTACCAACTACTCTTACTATCACTGTTACTGATCTTACCCATACTTAGTAATATCCTTTTCTAAAAGAAAATTCAGTCTGGCTAACTAATTGGTATCAACCAATACTCGTGGCAGGAAGCACACAGGAAAAAGAGTTTTGGTACTAGAAAACCTCTTCCCAATTCCTCAGGGCTCCCCCCTAGACTCTGATGGGAGCAGCAGCTAGGCCCTGGCTTATGAGTTGAGACAGGATCTCCCAAACACGTGCTAAAGAATGAATGAAAAAAAAAAAACATTTATTAAGTGTGTATTATGTGCCGAGCAAGGAAGATACAAATGCAAAAAACCAGCTGCTTAAAAAGCTTCCATATAGGGGAGTGTATACACACACACACATCTATACATATGTGTGTATGTATAGATGTGTATGTATGTGTGTGTGTGTGTATATATATATATATATATATACATACACACACACACGTGTGTATTCATACATATATAGGAATGGTGGCCAGGGAAAGGTATTTTGGTCTGGGAAATCACAGAGAAGGCGAGTGGAACAATAGGGTAGTCCATTGACATGCCCTTTCTAAGAACAATGGTAACCTTGAATTGATTATAGATCTTCTGAATCTGACAAAGAAGGGGTATATAATTAATTCTTCCTAATCTCTGCGGAAGGAGAAAGTATGACTTCTCTCAATTACTAGGTTCCATGTTGAATAGGTTTCTCAGTCAGGGACTAACTCCTGGCAGAGACAGAACTCTAAGATGGGTGGCCCCTGGCCTGACGCAGCGTGGTATTTCCCTTGTTCAAAATATTTTTTTTCCTTGGTCTCTAACTTAAAGCCTTCTCTATTCAATTGAAGTCCAGCCCTTTATTGTTCTAGTCTGACTGGATCCACAGACTGACCCTTTAGAAATAAGCTGGCTGAGGCAAAGCTAGTTAGCCAAAGCCCAGAACAGGCCCTGACAGTCTACAACCCTCCGATTACTAAGGCTTGGACAAAGGAAGTTAGACACTGGCCTGCCCTTCCTCCTCTGCTCTGGCCTCCCTAATCAGAGGTCAGGGCAGTATCTAAAGACTCCCTAGTGAGGACAAAAATAATAAACTTACTTGAGTCAACCGACTTGAGAAAACCCAGGAAACAGCTTTAAATCAGGAGAGAATCAAAACTGCCCATATCCACTCTTTTTTTTTTCCTTTAGGCCTGCTATTACACATTTCCACACTGACCTGATGAGGCTGGTGAGAACCAGCCAACGCCCCTGGCTTGCTCTCTGAGCCCTTTCAGGCTTCTAGTCCTCTCTCCTCCTCACCAAGCCAGATTCTCCCAGGTTTTGGTGCCCCAATATGAATGTAGATAAATGGGGAAAGAGATGAGAGCTGAATCCTTGGCTACAATCTCTTCAGATTTGTCTACCGCCTTTCCAGTCTCCATGTTGGGATGGGACGTGCTATTACTGCACCTACTGAATAAACCCCCTTTCTTCCCATGCTCTTGTTAAGGACCCTTGAAGTGGTGGGGGAGGGTGGTGAGGAGAGGAATCACTGAGTTTTAAAGCTTGAAGGGAGCTCAGTAGCCACATAGTCTAACCCATGCCCTACAAAAATCCTTCCTGAAAAATTTTAAAAGAATTCCTAGTCAAGTTTAGCCCACAGTAACACCTGCTGGTTACATCAGAAAAGTGTTCACCCAACCTTGGTGTGATCCCAGTAAGAGGAAACTCACCACTCCCAAAGGCATCTCCTTCTACTTGAGGACCGATTAAATCGTTAAAGTTTTTTCCAGATATCAAGACTAAATTGACCTATTTGTAACTTCCCCCCACTGTTCCCCAGTCGGCCCTCCGAGACCCAATGGCAGTCTTTCAAGTACTGGAAGGTGGCTAGTTAGTTTTCCCCGAGCCTTTTCTTTTCCAAGGTCAAAATCCCCCTCTGCTTCAACCAATCCTCATGTGGTGTCAACCCAATGCCCTTCAACATCCTGCTTGTCTTCCTCAGGCTGCCTTACAAAATCCCTTCTGGTGTTCCCAGAACTGACTGTAATATTCCTAATGTGATCTTACGGGAACAGAGGACAGCAGGATTATCACTTCCCTATTCCTGAAAGCTGGCTCTCTCAATGCAGCCCAAACCTTCATTAGCAAAAAAGCATCCAAATCCTATCGCTGATTCATGTGGAGTTGGGAAACCACTAATACCCTGGATCTGTTTTAGACAGAGGGCTATCCAATGAATTCTGCCTCCTCCACTTGTACTTATGAGCTTGATACTTTTAATGACTTCTAGAGAAGTCGATGACAGCACTCTTTTCCAACCCTTCTTTCCCGGCTACACCCAGATACCGAGATGTGGCGGGAACAGGGGGATTTGCTGAAATGACAGAGTATCAACTCACCAGGTGCCTCTGCCCTCCCATTCCCTGGCTCTGTCTTGTAAAATGAGAGGGTTGGGCTAAATGACTTTACCAGTCCCCTCTAACTCTAAATCAATGATCCCTTGACCTACCTATAATAAACAATAATAAATAAAGCTAACGTTTATATAACTTTGTGAGGTTTGCAAAGCGCTTTACGAATATCTCATTTGATCCCCACAACCGCCCTGGGAGGTTGGTGGTATTATGATCCCTGTTTTACAGATGAGGAAACTGAGGCAGACAGTATTTAAGTGACTTGCCCAGGGTCATATAGCTGGTAAGTGTGTGAGGGCAGGTTTTGAACTCATGATGAGTCTTCCTGATTCCAAGCCCAGTCCTCCATCCCCTGCACCACCTAGCTTGGACATCTCTAATTGTTAGGATGGCTTTTGTGATTGGTTTTCTTTCCCCTGACAGCAAGGCTAAATCTACCTCTCTGGAGTTTCTCTGCCCTTTGCTTCTAGGTCTATCCTCAGGCATCAAATACAGGCATCCCTTCCAAATTGTGGGGAATTAGGGGCGTGGTGCTCCCACAATCTGGAAAATCCGTATTAATTTCTTTGACCTCCCTTTGTACCAGAGAAGAAGTCTCAATTTTTTCTTTTTCTTTTATGGGGTGTTTACAGTACCTTATTGTAAAATTTGGATATTTGGTCATAGGGTCTGTGTCATCTGCCAGCCTTTGCTTATCTACGGCTTCCGCAAAATTCCCCCAAAATTCTCATTTAATTTCTTATGCCAACCCCACGATCTATAGAAACCATGATGGAGAAAGTGGCCATGTGGAAGGGCTAACTGTAGAACACTCCTAATCCTTAGTCCAGGTGATAATCAACCTGAGGAGTGACTAAGGAATGGGCCTCCTTCCTCTCACCTCCATACATAGGTCTAGAAAGAGGCTGAGGGGACCCACGTACTGGTTTGTCTTGGTATATCATGTTCCTTTGTTGAGGGCCCTGTGGGTGGTGGAAGAATCATCAGAAATATGATAGTAATAAAAGAGCATCACAAAGAAACCTCCCAAACATTTCCAATGCAGCTCTCATATCTCTTCTGAGTCATCTCTTCCACTTACTAAAAATCTCCACTCCCTTTATCTAGTCCTCAACTGATAAGAACTCAAGGCCTTTCTAAATATCAATGACGTTTCCAGACACCCAGAACAAAATCCACTACTCCAGGCTGGCATGGTCCGATCGAGGCAGAGTACAGGGGACTATTTCTTTACTGCTGGGGGTTTGACTTCTCTTTCTGCAGCCCAAGACCAAATTAGCCATCTCCCAAAAAGGCTCTGTTTCCTAACGCAGAAGAAGGCTACTTGAAGATCATCATTCCTGGACCGGATGCCCTAGGCAGAATGGCCTTCTCTAAAAACAAAACCTTTTCTCTGTAACTGGGAGATTGGCCTACTCCAACCCCGCCATTTTACAGGTCACACAGGGGGAAAAGGAAACCAAGTCAGAATTCAAACCCAGGCCTTCCAAATCTTGGGCTCCCTCCATTACCCCACACTGCTAGGTCTGAGTCCCAGCCCTATTTATTTGCTATGGGACAGTGGGCATAAATCCCTTTTCCAATCAAGTTCCCCCACTGGTAAATTGGGGATAAAACACAAATACCACATATCTGACCGAAGTGTTGATTTTGTTGGGGACACCTAGTGCTTTATAAAGCACTTTTATATGTCATGAAAGTGAACTGTCCCTATTAAGTTAAATTAAAGAAGCAAATTTGAGGAACAGACAAGGGACTGTGTGAAAAACCTACCTCATTTTGCAAATAAGATAACTGAAACCTAGAAAAGGGGAAGGTCACTGAGGTAGGAAGTTACAATAAAAGCAAATGAAAGTGGGAGAAATAGATGCAGAAGAAACACAGAAATAATTTGACTATTATCATTATTATTTATAATGTATAATAATATTTATAATTATAATATTATAATTTTGGCTCAAGAGGCCTCACCATCACCTCCAGGATTAGCATTTCAAGTCCTTCCCATTATAATCCCTGACTCACTGATAGTATTCCTTTCACCTTCCTCATTCCAGTCAAACTGGCCTCTACTTATCTAATTCTCTACATATAAAATGCCACCAATTTGTTTAAGGAAGAAGGAAGTGACTCTGGAGTCAGAGGACCTGAATTCAAATCCTACCTCCAACGACTTAGGTGACTTTGAGTCTGTCACATAAGCTCCCTAGGCCTCAGAGAGGGGGGCTGGGCTATATGGCATCTGAGGTCAACCTACTGCACCTGCAACGCTCTCCCAGAATCCTTAGCTTCTTTCAAGGCTAAGCTCTCCCAATTCCCCCTTCCTAAGTCCCTTCCCCTCCCTGAAACTCAGTTTTTTTATCCATAAAGTGGGAATAACACACTACTTCCACCCACAAGCCTTCGGTGAAGAAAGTGAAGATCTTCCAACTGAGCTGTCCCAGCAACAAGGCGATGCTCTTCCTCCTCCCTTGTTAACTCCCTAGCTCACTCCTCACAGCAGCTGTTCAGCCATTCTCTTCTCTGAAGTCTCCCATGCTTCCTATCCCTTCACCCTCCCAGCAGAAGATCTCCACTCTCACTTGACTAAGAAAATTTAGGTCCTTCCACGGGAGCTCCATCTCTCCACCTTAAAACCCCTTGACGTCTAGAATTGGGTCAGGCAGCCCGGCAGATAGAGTGCTAGGATTCTAGTCAGAAGACTTGCGTTCCCCATATCAGGTGTTTTTAATTGTTTTTATTTGTCACACAGGAGAATTCAATCTGGATGATCAAGGTGGGGGAGGCAGTTCACCCAAAGCAAAAAGATTACTCTGATGATATGAAAAAGTATCAATAAAAATGTATTTTTTTAAAGTGAATTAATAAGCCGATCCTTCTACCAAGGAATCTAGGGAAGTCCAGTATCAAGAGACCCTTTTCCCCTGATGTGCTTCCAGAATCACTTTCACCCTGAAATGAGACCGTAAGATTACCTGGTACAATCCAGCATTCAGAAAGAGGGGGAGACACAGACTTTAATTCAGACCAAGGCCACAGGGGAGGATCCTTGTTACACAAACAACCTATGACATTCCTCCATGCTAGAAGACAAACATTCCACCCCACCTAATATCATGGGAATTATTCATAGTTTCTGCAGAATGTGATCCGAGCCTCATTTAATCATGGTACTTGAAGCACTTCTTCCTTACTGAAGCTCACTTACTTGGCCCATGGAAGGCTATTGACTCATGGGTTTGTAATCTGCACGTGGAAATGGGAAGGGGGGATTAAAAAAAAAAACTCTTGGAGGGAGACACAAGAGAGCATCTGCTCCTGCAGGGTCAGGAAGCCCTGGGTTTGAATCCAGATGTTTACTAGCTGTGTGACCCTGGGCAAGTCACTCGAGTACTTTGGGCCTCAGTATCCTTCTCTGTAAAAATGAGGGGGTAATGGCTTTTCTTTTTCTCCTTCTTAGTGGGTGGGGAGAGAGAAAGGGAGGAAGAGAATTTGGAACTGAAGATGAAATAAAATTGAATTTAAAATTTAAAAACAAATATAATAAATAATAAAAATAAACGAGAGCCAGGCTTGATGGCCTCTGAGCTCTCTTCCATACCTGTATCTATGAAATCAAAGGTCCCTCCCATGAAGTCATCCTCAGCCCTTCCAATGGGTGCCTGGACCCTAATGCTTCCTTAGGATGGGGACCCTCTCCTACCTCTCCCCACTTTCTCAGTTCCCTCCCTCCCAATCAGATGCTAAGAGATGTCTCTCAGGGAGAATGGAAGGGCTAAAGAGGAGGTGGGGAAGGAGAGCCCCCAATCCATTGGGGTCTTTCTTTTCTTCATTCCCAGTTTCTAGGTTTTGACTGCCAAGATCTTAACGTGAAAAAAATTTTGCTCAAGACTAGAAAACTGAAGATTTTAAAGAAAGAAAGTGCTCAAACCACCGAGGTTTGCTCCCTTTCGGACTACTCCATACCCTGGCTGAGGGGCTCCACCGTAGAAGGGGAATAATAACCTCCTATCTACCTTGAATGGTGGTAGTGAGGACAGAAAGGGAAAGGGAGAGAGTGAGGGAGGGACAGGGGGAGGGAGAGAGAGAGAGAGGGAGGGAGGGAGGGAGGAAGGAAGGAAGAAAAAGGAAGGAAGAAAACTCTGGTGCCTGGCACACAGCAGGCACTATATAAGTGCTTATTCCTCCTCCCTCCCATCCACCTGGCATCCCAGGGCATCCTTACCTAGGCCTGACTTACCAGAAGTCTGCATTCAAGTTCCCAGTTGGAACACAATGCTCTTTGCTGACTCAGAGGTTGGGCATATGCTTTTATCTCACAAAGAAAATTTCTAAGGAAGCTACATTATTTTTCCAAGCAAAATCTGGGCATTATCTGTTCCAAGAAGAGCATATCCACTCCCTCCCCTTCTCCTTGACTCCCTCTCTATAAACACTGAAATCTATACATCGGGATGATATAGAATATAGCAATTTCTCATACTCGAGAGAAACCAGGGAGGGGAAAGCTCTCCCACTTCTTTGGTCCAGTGGAGAGATGGTTGGATTTGGAATCAGAACACTCGGTTCAAGTCCTGACTCTGCCTGTATATCCAGGAGCCAAGTCAAAATTGCTCTCTGAATCTTAGTTTCCTTACCTGTAAGATTAAGAGATTGGACTAGATGACCTCTCAAGTAGTTTCCAGTTCTGATAGCCTATGACCCTATCTATGATCCAGACTAGGGAAATGGCAGCCTCCCCTATCCCAGGATAGGGAAAAATTCTGTCCTCAAGAGAGCCAGCAGAGTGCCTGTAATCATTTAATTTCTTATAAAATCTTAAACCCAGATACCCTGTCAACAGACGATCATAGCATTCAGGCTAAAAGAGATTTAGTGATTTCCTAATTTGCTAAGATGCTGATTTATTTTTCCTGAAATGAGCCATCCTCCACTCTCTACCAATGTCTTTCATCACTAGGCAGGGAGATCTCTTCTTTCAGGGTACCAGCATTCAGGGACAACCCATGCTGAGAGAAAGGTAATCATCTATAATTCAAAGAGTTGAAAGGGATCTTAGAAGTCTCCTAGTTCCAAACCCCTCTTTTTCTAAACGAGGAAAATGAGATCCAGGGGGAAAATAAATTGCCCAGAGTTACACTTTTTTTTCCTTTTGAGTCCCAACTGGTGGTTTCATTGAATGGAGGGGGAGGGAGAGGAACCCTGATTTAGAATATGGCTTCACAGGTGCAGACTGACCAAGATTTATAACTTAGTTGCACACAGAAAGATGGAGTGATTTGCCAGGGTCACAGAGCTAACAGGGTCAGAGGAAAGACTTGAATCCAAGACCTGCCCTCTATTCCAGGCTATCTCTTGCACAAGTACCAGAGCCCAAATTAGAATCCAGGCCTCCTGATTCTTAGTCCTGTTCTTTCTACTCTATACCACGTTGAGAAATGCTAAGAGCACAGCTTGGTTCAACAGATCAGACTACTACTATGATGGGTTGTTGGCTGGGTTGGGGTTTTGTTTTGGGTTTTTTTTTTTGCAGAGTTCTGCTCTTGGGGTACGGGGGCACTGTCCCAAGCTTCTTGCACTGGGGGCCAGGGGCCTGGTCACTGGCTCTCTGCACTGGGGCCTCAGGTTTGAGTGGTTTGCCCACTGTACCAGGGTGGCCCCCTCCTAGTTGCGCCTGCGTTCTGGGGCTGGAGGCCTCCTAGCTGGCCTTCAGTGTCACTGGCCTGCTGAGCCTCCTGGAACCTCGGTGGCTGATGTGTGGTGTGGCTAAGACCTTTCTGCTGCCTTGCCTGAACACCACCTGCACTTCCTTTCAGCTTTTACCCAAGTGAGACCAGCCTTTTCTGAAGTCCTTCTAAGTTATCTTGGGCTAGAAAATTGTTTCACTTTGTCCTTTTAGAGGCTTGACTTAATGTTTTTTCCTGGCTTCTCTCTGCCGTCCTGGCTCTAGTCCATCTGGGGTTTTTTGTGGAGTGGGGAGGGGTGGGGTGGGGGAAGTGAGAGGTTATCTTCTCTTCCACCTAGTTTTCAGGACCAGGCTAACACAATTTTCCCTGACTGGAAAGAGTTTGATAAGCTAGGTATGCATGATCTGCCCCAAAAACATTCAGCACCAATGAAGAGAGACATGGGGAGGGGGGGGGGGGACTCCTTGTGGAGTCATGGCCTCCGGGGCCATCTACCCATGGTCAGGGCTCTAGGTGGGAGTTTTGGGTGCTGGCTTCTATCAAACAGATCTAAGGGGAATACGAACTCAGTTCTACCCCCCCAAGGGCGCCCAGCACGTCCAGCCTGCCAGCTGGGCGAAGCCTGCCCAGAACAGCTGCTGTTAGTCCCATCAATTGGGGCTCAGGGGCTGCGATCCTGGCCCCCGCGGAGATGCGTAGGGCAGAGTTCTTCCTAGGAGCTAGCTGCGCAGCAGCACAGTGGGAGCCCCTGCCACCGGGCCGGAGGCTGACCTCCGGTGAGGTCCCGGAGCCCGCAAGGAGCCCGGCGCTCGGCCAGAAGCGGGGTACCGAAAAGGGAGGGAAGCACCAGCGTTAGGTCCCCAAGCCGCGATTTTGTGCCTTTGTGCCGCTGCCACCCAGGAGCTGAGCGGCGTAAGGAGGCAGGCAGGGCCCGATGGCCCAGGCGCCCGCTCCTGTCCCCAGCCCTCTGCCGCTACCTGCGCCCCGCAGCCGTTTCCGCACCCCTACTGGCACGCCTGGCCGAGGCCTCTCCGGTGTGCGGGGCGTGGGTGAGCAGAACCCAAAACCCCCGCCCGGCGTCCCGATCTAGACCAACCACCCACCCACCCATTCCCGGGGCGCAGAGCGGCCAGCTCCCAATCTTACGTAAGGGGCAAGAGAGGCGGCTACAGGGGTCCGGACTCGCGGACGACTCGCGGAACGACGTTGTCCGGGGAGAGTGAGCGAGGGCGATTCTAGCGTTGTGGGCGGCGCCCTCCTGGGCCAGCTCTCCAAACTCCCAGGGCAACCTGAGCTCCAGGCCCGCCACCCCCCCTCCGCCAGGCTCCGCCCCCCCCCTCCGCCAGGCTCCGCCCCGAGCCCGCTCCCCTCTCTCGACCTCGCTTGTCCCAGGCAAGCTTCCCTGCCCTTAGAAGATTAAAATCCCTTCTTATCCCCCAAGGCGCTCCCAGGAGTCAGGGCTGGGAACCCAAGTAGGTGCTGTGGACATCCAGGCGCGACCTAGCGAACGTTCATGGTCTGGCACGGTCTGGGGCCGGGGCAGCTGGACTGTGGGGGCAGGGCTGCAGCGGCCGCCTAGAGCAGGCTAGGGCGAACTTGACCCAGCTTTTGTCCGCGTGCCTCTGTGAGGGCGGGTCCCACTCTAGGGGATGATTCTCTACCCCTCCCCCCCTTCCCACTCTTGGTCAGCCTCCAGGACAGAATGGGATGGCCAACCTTTGGCAGGGGAATACCAGCTTAACTATTTTGGGTGCTGTCATTCGTCTCTAAGTCCAGCTGACGGACCCCAAACTCGACTACATGGTGGCCAACCCTCCGGCATCAGGTAACAGGCCAACCAGACAACTGTCTCCTGGTCTCTGAAGATTTATACGGTTCTGCAGGAGCTTTTGCAGAGAACTGGTCACTTCCACAATACTGAGGCATCCGAAGGGGCTGTCATTGAAGGCCGGGCTGGTCATTTCTTACAGCTAACTCCTGGTGAAGACCTTCTTTTCCCTATGCAAATGAAGCACGTGCTTGGCAATTTATAGTTTTTATAGAATTGCCCGGAAACATTGAGAGATTAAGTGATTGGCCCTAGATCACAGACAATATGAGCCAGGTCTTCCTAAGGCCTATTCTTTATTCAGTGTATTGTGGCGGCCTCTACAGCTCATTGGTAGCCGTATCTGTCAGTCCACCATCTACCTACGTACCTGGCTATTTTGTTATTTCATTGGTGGATATTCCTTCCACAGAGACACATATTCCTGTGGCTTAATGTTCTTTAAAAGGTCTTTATATGAATCGGTGTAGGCAAAATCTGGCTAACTTCATAAGATCTGGAGCTAGATAGCCCTTCAAAGGCCCTCTAGTAAACTAAGCCCCCAATAGCTCATTTTACAGGTGAGGAAACAGTCCCAGAGAGTGCCTTGCCCAGCATCAGAGAGGTGCTAAATGCCAGGGCCTAGATTCAAACTCAGGTCCTCCCCGGCCAAACCTAGCACTTATATACAAGGGTATCAGAGGAGACCATAAACTTTTATGCAGTGTTTGTCACTGGGAGACATACTGGCCTGTCCTTGAAAAATCCATCTCAGAAGGGAACTTAGTGGACTGAGTCATCTGATCACAGATTTAGAGCTCAGACACCTAAGGGTCTAGTTTACACCATCAATGTACAAAGGAAACTGAGCTATCTCTGTGGTGTGACCAGTCTCGACCCAATCCAGACACTGCAAGTCTGGAGTTGCTTTTTTGGAGGCCATTACATACAGGTATGATACATTTGTTTCCTACCAAAATCCTTCGAAGATCTTGGGGGTAGGACAAGTAAGTCCAACTAATTCAGGTCAGGGGGTTATTTGGCAGCACTCAGATTCTAGGTTGTATGTGGGGGGAGGGCACCACAGATGGCAGGCCTTAGGTTTAAGGCCCTCTCCAGCACTAATGGCTAGAATCAGCTGTAGTTAGGCCTTTTGTTGTACGCCCAGAGCTTAGCACTGTGTGGGACTCACAGTAGATGCTTAATAAATGCTAGTGGCCTGACAGCACCAGAACTCTCAAAGAATCAAGCTCTTTGGGAGTTCCTACTCTCTACCAATATCACTTCCCAGTGGCCCATTACACTGCCAGAAATGGCACCTTTTAAATGTAAGAAGCATCGTATTTAAGAGTGCTTAATTTGAAGTAACTTCATAAAACCACTTTTCTCAACTTAAGTGCTCTCTTCCTGCCACCCTCTGCTTTTATTCACTTCTCCCCCTGACCAGGTCATATCCCCCAATGGAATATAAGCTTTGGATCCCAAGGGCCTGGTACACAACAGACAATGCTTGTTGAGTGATGCCAAACCTTTCCACAGAGCTAACCCTAATTCTTGTGTTACTTTGTCCCTAACAGGCCACTGGTAAGCCTTAATTTAAGTGACTTAAGAAAACTGATAATGTCCCAAGAAGGCCAGCCAGGAGGATGGCAGCGGAAGGGCCTTTGGGAGGGTGACCTCGAATGATGCTGTGTTCAGGTATTGAGGATTAATTTGTTTCATCTGGCCCTTGAGGGCAAAACCAGGACGAGCAATGTTGAAGAATTATTAACCTGCACTAAGTGGAAACTTAAGAGCCCAGTCTGTTTATTATAATAGCAAGATCTTTGAGGACAGAAACCAGGTCTTCTAAACGTCAACAGGCAAAATGCCCTTTTGGGAAATGAACTCTACACACGGTACATGTCTGAGGTTAACAGGCTCACAGGATTGAGAAGAGCACATGCAGCCAAAGCCCTCCTTTTACAGAGGAAACCAAAGCACCAGAGAAGGGTCTGACTGGCCCAAGGTCACGCCACTTGGTAGCCAGGCTGAGAAGAGGCTAGGTGATTGGGAGCACAGGTCTGCTGGGGAGATGCAGACCAGGCCCCAGAGGGAGGTCAAGAGCCAGGAATTTTGCTTTCATGCCCTTTTATGCAGCCTAACAAAGGAACTTGTGTGTGTGTGTGTGTGTGCCCGCGCACGCTCTCGCTAGAGCACGAGCTAGAAAACACACCCCACAGAATGGTCCCAACCCAAATAACCCAGGAATGGGGCCTGCTGCACTCCAGCAGCAATGCTGACCAACCTCTGCTTCAAACAAGCAAAGACAATGCTAAGTAACGTCAATTTACAGAAACAGGAAAATTTTTGAATGTGATATTAAACAGATGAGATCAAAACCCAAGTTACTTTTAAATATGTGATTTTAAACACCTGCAAGATTTCATTCCAAATTCAGAATCTGATAATTACAAAAAACCCATGTTTCAGGAAAACAAATTTAGCTTAACATAAAATTCATGTCACTTATCACAAAGTTAAGACAGTGTATAAAGCAGAAAAAACCAGAAATCGTATTTACAAATGTATATACTATGGGGGTCATTGCCAAGATTGCTCCAGTTAGCAGTGAACAACACAGCATATGCTTTAATATACCACACATTCTAAAATGACTGCAATGGTAAGGATTTTGTCATCTAAAATTAAATTCAAGGATGGATTGTCTTCAAGGGGAGAAAGACCATTTTTAGTTCCCGGTCACTGAAGTCAACCATGAAGGGTCCCTGGTGTCTCTGGTGGAAATACACAGAGAGGACCCTCTCAAATAGGATTTCCGGGCTAAAAAGGCCTAATTGCAAGTGTTTCCTCTGTATACAACTCACAATGGCAGGAAATGATAAGCCAAGGACTGAAGATGGCGGCTCTTACAGATCTGCACTTCTACCCTTTCTAATGCTGCTACATTTGCAATGTATAAAAACAACCCTCCCCGCCTCCCCCCACACACACCCAGCTTCTGTAAATATTACAAATATGAAATACTTTAACGAGGCAGTAATACTAGCCCCACAGCTTGAGAACAAATTTCCCATTTGACAAAAGGAAAAAAAAAAGAAGCCTTCCTTTCCCCTCCTGTCTTACAGAAAACACAAAAAACCCAAACCAACTCCTAAGATAAATGTCTGGTAGAAACCACAGGTTGGCCCACTGCTGGCTTGCCGCCCGGAGATAGATGTGACTGGAACAGCCCTGTTATTTATTTACACTCTTCGGAAACACCTGGGTGCTCAGGTGTGCCGAGGACAGTGGCTTGGGGCCGGAGAGTAGTTGACGAGTCTGGGCCCATCATAGTCGTCAGAATCTGTAGAATCTTCTTCTTCTTCTTCGTCTTCCTCGATCACAGAACATTCCTCATGGCTGGTCTCCTTGGGATAGAATCACATCATTGAGTAGGTGATCCTTTATTTCTCAGCCTGTTCATTTTACTGCAGATTTAATTATCCAACCTGAAAGCTCCAACATAGCGCCTTCTGAGTTACACACTCAGTCATGAAACTAAAAATCTAAAAGCTGATCGAAATCTGGTGATAATAGAGCACTGAGAGTGAAGTCCCTAACCGTTCTGGACAAACACAGATTTTCAAATGGCAGCACAACAAGGCAGACAATGGAGGAGAGCCATCCAAGATGGAATTTATAAGAGGGACAAGTCACATCACTCCATGAGCTTTAGTTTCTTCACCTTTAAAAGGAGGGGGTTGGATTAGATCAACTTTAATGCCCCTTCTAGTTCTAAAATGTCATTATCCAGTGATTTAAAGGGTGTGGGAAATTAAAAAAACAAAAACAAAACCAGAAAGCTTTTAGGTAGGGCGGCCTCTACTGGTAGCTTTTATAAGTGGCAGCCGGCCTAGCTCAGAAAATCCCTTAGTAAAGATGGGGGAGTGGTAATGATCCCCTATCTCCTCCACCTACTCTTGCCTTTGCCAGGGCACATTTCTCAAGCTCTCCTAAGGATGGAACAGAAGGCTTGTTGGGTCAGCAAGAGCTGTTCTTCCCACAGAAAGGTGGTTGGAGAGTCTCTGAATAAGAGTACTTGCATTTACTAAGTACTCAGATGAACACAGCCCCAGAAGCTGGTGGGGCAAGTAGGCCACCCACGTTGAAGCTGAACCCTGGAGCTCAGATGCTAACCTGCCCAATGGCTGTTGTTTAACTCAAAGCAAGCTAGCTTACTGGTTTTGAGTCCTGAGAAAGACTAACCTTCTTCCCACGTTAGCTTGCTTACCCTTGGGGTTGTGGAGACCTTGAAGGTGGGACACACCATATGGAATCTGGGAATGGCCACGTTGAATATCCTGTCCTTGTAGTAAAGGAGATGAAAGGTATAATGTCCTTCCATGTATCCTGATGTGGTGGAGAAGGTGGTACAGCTGGTGTACTCATAGACCCGGCCAGGGCTGAGGATGGGAAACTCTCCTGGGGGAGAAACACAGGGTACATGAACATGTGTCCTCTGGGACAGGAGAGGCAAGGGACCAGACCTGTGATTTCACAGATCTATAGAGGGAATTCCAAGTGAGGAAACTCCTTGAACCCCTGCCACCAAAGCAGGCTGGCACCTGCCCTGTGACTGCCTTGAGTCCTGAGAACTAAGTGTCAGAGGCTGGGAACTAGAAGCCAGGTTGTCTTGCTGGCTCCTAGACCAGGGAGACAGTATAGTACAGAAAAATTGAAAATTTAAGTTCTAAAAAGAATTTTTGGCACCAAGATATGAAAATGTCTGAGTCAAAGTCTGATGCTATTAGCTCTGACAGAGGCCTAGGGCACAAAGGTGAAATGTTAAGAATAATAAATTCTCTTGAAGTCTTAGGGAAAAATTAGCACAGAGAGAACATAACTATTCTAGCTCTGGAAATTAATTAGGACAGCCTCAGCTTCATCTTAATTTGTTTAACAGAATGATTATATAATCAGCATATGGCTTAAAATATTAAGAAACCCTGGCCATAAAAAGATTCCAGTACAAGATCCTGACCAATGACAACCAAACCCATCCAGCAAAAGCAGCCAATGGCAAGAAGGGGCTGGAGACAAATAAAACACATCTGGTGATGAAGTTTGGGCCACTTACCAGCCTCACTCAGAGCAGCTGAATATGAAACTGGCCCCAGCCCAAGCCACTCTGTAGGTCATGGCCCAAGAAGGAGGCATTCACCCTTAAATAATCATGCCCAAGAAATAGGATAAGGAAACTCATCCATTACATTTCTGAACATAACAATGCCTGAAAACATACCAAGATGACTAATTGCTATCTGTTTTCTCACAAAATCTGTATGATTGGCAGCCAACAAAGGCACCCGAATCTCTGGTTCCAATACGCACCCACCACTCCAGGCCCCTGAACCTCTTCGATTTCACCTTTGGCGTTGGTGATTCTCCAGTATCTACTGTCTAACTGACAAGTCTTCTCAGGAAGAGCATCTTTAGACATCTCAATCCTAGAAAAATGAGAAAAACAAGCATTTCCTTTTTATTCAAAAGGAATTGTGGGGGCCATCGGCAGTTGTTGGACTCCAGTGACTCTAGAAGAGACAGTGAGGCTGATGACTGCACAGCTCTGCCTCACCTAAATCCAATTCACCTGCAAGTCAAGACGTCACCTTCCTGATGTCATTGGTCCGCTTCGAGAACAAACAACATCATCAAAAGGAATTGTATCCAGACTTGTAACACTTAGGGAATCTGTGGTATATTTTTAAAACCTCAGTCAAAACCCAACTCATCTGCTTGTGTCACCTGTGATGAGATGAATGGGATCTTTTGAAAGCCTACATGGAGGATGCTTTAGAGTAACCATATATGGTCATTCATTTAATAATTACAACAACAACAACAATAATTCAAACAAACATGGCAGCATATAGGGGAGAGAAGGCGAGAAGACCTGGGCTCATGGCTTACTTACCTCCATTCGTGCTGGCTGTGTGACTCTAGTAAAGTCACTCAGCCTCTCAGGTCTCCAGGGCATTCTAAGAAGTTCAGTTAGAACAAAGACTAATTGGAGGAACAAGGGCCTCACCTGTAACTGGTGCCCCTCACCCCCCCCCCCCCCGAAAAATGGTCAAAACTGTCACCCAAAGTGACAAAGCAGTACCTAAATCTGAGGTGTAAGTTTTAACTGGCAACCTGAAACAGAGGTAAAGTCCTTTGTGGACGCCTCAGAGCAGATCTGTTCAGGTAGCTCCTTGACCTTAGATAAGAAAATGAATTCATTCAATAAGAATATATTAAATGCCTACTATGTAAAATGCATTTAGTCATGGGGAAGGGGCAGAGAGAAATCCAGCCTAGTCCCCACCTCCTAAGGAGCACACTCAGGTGTACATATGATGGGTATGTACATACAAAGATCTACTTTGTACAATAGATTTAGACCCCCTACCAATATCTAACACACTCAGAGGAAAACGTTTAGCAAATTTGAGAAGGTTCATTAACTGATCATGGGATTTTAAAAGATTTTAGAAATAAAAACCCAAAATAAGCGTAAATGATAAAAACCTTAGAAAAACAATATCTAATGTAGATGAAAAGATATATGCCCAAGAATGTGAGATACCATGAAAACCACCTCCAGAAAATGCCCCTTCAAATGTTTCATTACACGATGTTTAAAAATGGTAAAAAATAAAATCAAACAAAGTGAACCTGCAGGAACTACGCCTAATGCTCACCTGATGCGATAAGTGAAGAAATAGTGAGGCGGATGAACAGAACTAAGTTCTGGGAGAAATGACGTGGACACCGACACCGTGATGTCTCCAGTTGTTGCCACACATCCCTTATCGTGAACATACCTACATAACCAAGACAGAGAATTATCTTTTGAATCCCTTATTTCAGTTCTCTAAGATTAAAAAAATAACACAAGAGACAAGAAAAGCTATCCTGTGGGAAGAAACATCCAGGCTAAGCCTCAACTGCATTATGAAAATTAAAAACGAATTTTCTAACAGGGAGGTCTTTTTCTGTTATCAAATGGAACTCAGCAGTCAGACTTCACTTCCAAACAAGTGTTCGTCCATTTAATCTGTCTGCTAGATCTGGGATTCACAGTAGCTTATATTTGACTAACGTTTATAAAAGAGAGTATAGTTGATGTGATTCTAGAAATTAGAAATAGTCCGGGGTAAACAGAAGAAAAATTACCAAAATCATATGGGCCATTTTATATATCTATATATGTACTTCCCCATCCCCATCCCCACCCCCACCCCCACCCCCAAACTATACCAAACAATAACACTTGGATTTTCATAGTATTCGAGGGAGGTCAGTTACAGATGAGCCCTTCATTTTAGTAATTGTTTAAAGTCTACAAAGGTACCAGTTGCTATTTCTGGTCAATAAACAGACAAATGTCTCTGTCAAGTAAAAACTAAAGCATTATAACTCTGATATCCTATGGTCCCAAGGCGTGTCTACGTGACTTCAGTGAATTCCTATCAATGAAGGATACATCTTAGGGAAACCAGGAAGTCTTTGCAGATGCCACCTCAGAATAGGAAGATACCTGAAAATCTGGTCTCTGATGATAGGGTAGCCCCCGGTTACCACATTGTGCACGTAAGAGGTAAACCATTCCGAATAAGAAGCACCTGTAAGCCACAAGAAATGGGAAAAATAAAGGTTTTACAAAACCAGCTAAGTCTGTCCACAGGTCAGTTCAATTGAATTCATCAGTTCCATCAATCGGACTCTATTTAGAAGACACAGCAGGCAAAGACTCATCTTGGTAGCCTGGAATAACGCTGGCTCAGGAATCATGGACTGAGCTGCATGTCCTTGGGCCAATCCCTGCCCCTTCTGGGCCTTAGTTTCTTGAGGGGCAAAGAGAGGCTGCTGGACCACAAGACAGCTAAGTTTCCTTCTAGACCTTTAAGTCCCACCGATTTTGCTTCTCCCTTCCGGAGGAGTATTCCACCCTAAGATTCAATCATTGTTGCTTTGGGAAGTTGTTCCCCACTAAAATATCTTGGTAGTGGCACCAACAGGACCCATGGGGAGGGGAGGAGGCAGAAAGGAAATGGTCTTGAAAGTGTGTAATAATTCAAGCGTAGCATAAAGTGAAAAGCACTTCATCCTTCCAGCATGTGAGATTAAGGCAGATAAAATGGGAGACAGAGGAGTGAGATTGGAAGCAGAAAAGCTGTTTGTTCCAAGAGGCACCATGGCCCACTCTGGATCCTTCCATCACAGCCTTGTGCATGGAGCCCTTCCTATTTATTCGGTGTACACCCACTTGTTGGGTTCATCCTTTGGACTTATATTCCCAGTGTCTGGCATAGTGCCTGGCCCAGAGTAGGTACTTCATCAGCGCTAACCCAGGCAAGGACAGCAGCACCAAGGGCATCGGCACTGTTTCCGTATTGTGCACGGAAAGTCTAAGGGAATTCCAGGAAGTCAGTCCTGGGTACCAAGGCTATGGCAAACAGACTTGGAAATTTGCTCGGAAGCTCCATTACTGCTCCACTCAAAACTACGTGGGGCTTCTCTAAAACCGGAGATACACAAGCAGCATTTCTTGTGTTTTTACATATTCTGATACAGTATAATTGTCTTCTTCTGTGATCCTACATTATACAGGATATGCCTACCTCACTTTGTGAGAGATAAAATCCCCGGAGTCCATACAAACCTAATGTTGTCCAATCAAGTACCTGAAAGGTACTAAGGAAGCTTACTATTTTTTTAGCATTCTTTTTTTTAAATTGAACTCCAAATTCTCTCCTTCCCTTTCACCCCTTTCCCTGGTCACTGAAAAGGCAAGCAATATATAATTTATACATATGAAATCACTGGAAACTTACTACCTAAAGGAACCTGTGGCAATTCCATTGGTAATACCATTCCCTTAATTTCTTCATTTGGATTCTCAGAGTGCAGCCATCTGTCCAGGACCTGTCCAAGTGCTTCCCCTCAGCTTTGCCCCCTTCCCTGGCCATGGAAGCTTCTCCCACTTACCCCTTTGCTATGCTATCCTAAGGACAGCTGCAGCTATATTTCTCTGCTTACAGCACAGTGTACCTGCACTGAATCAGCCTTTCATTTCTAAGACGACTCAGCACCAAGGGAGGCAAACCACATGCCTGCTTGGAAAGTGAGTGGCTTTCCAGAGAGCAGCACAGGCCACATGATCAAAAAGAACATGGCTCCTACTTCATAGACGATGCATAGTTTAGAACCCAAAGCCTCTCTTGAGCAAGGTGAGAGGCAAACTGGGGCCTGGACCCACCCATACTGTGTAGTGTTAGCAGATACCAAAGCATGCAACTCCTTGCTCTCCATCAAACATTTACTATGCACCTACTATGTGCCAGGCACTATGTTAAGTGTGAGGGATGCAAATAAAGGCAAAGGATAGCCTTTGCCCTTCAAGAGTTTGCACTCCAACCTGGTAGGTCAGTAGAGAAAATGTTCCATCAAACAAGTGAGGATGCAATATCCTTTTACTCTGAGCTCATAAGAATGGGTACTGGCAGTACATTTTAAAAGGCAGCCTGGAGAATTAAGAGACTCCTCTTAACATAAGCCATTAAGCCAAACAAGAAGAGAACAGACAACCAGAGAAGTGAGCTCCACTTATTATATCCCCTCCTTTTGGGGCCCAGGTAGGCTGGGCACACAATGGTGTTTGCCACTCTGGTGACGGACACCTACAACTGAAAACCTGGGCTTGCAAAAAGCTGCTGTTACACAGGTCCAAAAAGAAGGTATGCAAGAAAACCAACCTTCATGCAGCAAACAAAGAAATACAACAGGGCATAAGTCTATCTATGTTTACTGATGTTTACTGATTCCGATCAGCAGGACACAGCTCCACAAACCAAGCTGGGCACTCTCCTGAAGCCGGCCTAAGCATAGAGCTTTGTACTATCAATCAACCAACCAACATTTCACCAAGAACTAAGCACAAACAGCTCTTTACTAACTTCTTTTGGGGGTAGAGTGAGGAGCCAACAAATGTATATATTTTTTCCTACCTGTAATAAACATATCAATTGCTGATGGATTCCGAGCCATCTGGTCCTAGATTAGAAAAGGTACATTGTAATTGCTGAAATCAAATTAACTTCCTTTCTATATTATTCTTCGCTGGAACCAAGTATTACCCAACCCTCCCCCAACTTCCCAGCTCCCACCAAAAAAACCCCCCAACAACCCTCATTTAAAAACTAGCATGCTGGAGACATGGCCTTCACTACCCAAATATCAGCATGTCCTGTTCTCATGAGCTCTACCTTGGTCATTGGGTGTGGAGTCATGTACTTTAAAAAAAAAATAAAAACAGTTAACTAGGAAGCTGAAGAGAAGGGACCTTGGGTTGAAGACCAAGGGCCCAAGGGTCAAGTCCCAGCTATGCCACTAATTCCATGTGACCTTGAGCAAATCACTTCTATTTGGGCCTCAATTTCCCCAACTGTCAAAAGAGATGTCTAGCTTTCTTATTTCAAAGGTGGGCTGTGAGGGCAAAAAAAGAGGTAAGAGATGAAAACACTGAGGAAAAAATGAAAAGCCATATAAAAACAAGAGCTCACCATCATAGAGCACCTTAAGATTTTACAAAGATGTACTTTGAACATTGGTATTACCATAAAAAACCATGGCTCTTTTAAACATCCTAAATGTTTTAAGGAGGCACATCATGTTTCAGAAAGCCAGGACATATTTTCTCCTTTTTGATGGTCCCTGGGTAAGGAATTCCTGGTAAGAAATCCCTTTCCTCCAATGTTGGATTAATACCTGCTCTGCAAAATCTAACCTTTGAATTGCCTGGGAGAGGTTGTCCAGTCATATAGCCAGTGCAGGCCAGAGGCTCTAAGGTCACTTGGAGTGACTAAGTCATACTTGCCTCTCATTTTTCATTTGAGTTTTTGATAATAAACATGGTTTTAGAGTTAAAAGCATATTGCAATTATAATGAGGGGTTGCAATTATAATGAGGGATTCTAAGACCTAATAGAGGCATTTGAAGGGGGAAAAAAAGGAAATCTATGTACCTTTGGGTAATTTTATTACAAATGTGAAACATTAAGAGCAGAAATCAAAGTACGGGAAAATGTTTTTGTTTCAAGGGATCTGAATTGTCACCCCTAGGGAGTGGTATAGATACAAAATGGACAAAAACATGACCTCCTAGAATACTCAATTTTTTTTTCTTTTTTTTTTCCTGGGCAATTGGGGGTAAGTGACTTGCCCAAGGTCACACAGCTAGTA
The DNA here is from genome assembly GCF_011100635.1 of Trichosurus vulpecula. NCBI lineage: Eukaryota > Metazoa > Chordata > Mammalia > Diprotodontia > Phalangeridae > Trichosurus > Trichosurus vulpecula. The sequence continues at coordinate 245,175,163 of NC_050578.1, forward strand.
AGTGTGTTGAGTGTCTGAGGCTGGATTTGAACTCAGGTCCCCCTGACGCCAGGGCTGGTACTCTACTCGCTGTACCACCTAGCTGCCCCTAGAATACTCAGTTTTAAAACAACTCAGTTACCTACTGAAAGAAAAGAAAATAATCAACAGCTGAGACTTCAAGACAGTCAGTGAAATACCTAAAATTATTTCAACAAAAAGACTTCTACAGATTCTTCAAGATATAAGGGATCTTGCTAAAAATCTCCAGTTTCCCTCCTTGTGGTCTTAAAAGCTTCCTGGCAGCCAGTAAAGCTAGGCTCTGACTGTGCCCGATGCCAAGCCTTACACCTGGTACCTCCACCTCAGACGTGGGAAATGCTACTTACTGGACACTGATAGAAGATCTCATACTTGTTTCGGCCTTCTACGCTTTCCAGCGCCATATACTGACTCAGCCCAGTGTGTATGCAGAAAGTGAGCGGCAGACACTGCTTCAGGCCCTGCCTCTGCTGGAATCCGCCAGCAGCCGTGTCGATGTCCAGCAAATCCTCAGAGCGGTAGTGATTGGAGAGGGCCATGCTTCCCATCAACCTTCAGTCAAAGAGGAAAATACAGAAGGGTACAAGTTATACAGCGGCTGTCCCTGAGGTCAGGGACATCCCCTCGGAGTCCCTTAGGTGGATTAGCAGCAGACTCATTTCAAACCAACCTGCGGCACAATGCTAGATGCTGCCATGTCTATTACTCCAAGGGATCCATGAAGCAGAGTTGGAATACAGAAAGTCTGAATTACATGAAATAAATGTGTAATCCCATGAAGTATGTACTGTATGGAATCTAGTTAGACCTGCAATATTAAGTCATGGTGATCCCAGCCTGCTGTCTTCAAAGGGCTTGGGAATCTGGGAATCTTTAAGTAGGATCATTGGTTTGGAGATGGAAGGTACAGAGAATGCTCCTACACTGATCCCCATGGCCCGTGTTCTGGTGGACCTCTGGAGACTGTTCTAGCTCAAAATGGTCTCCCATTTAACTTTGCCTCTGAAATTTGGGAGTTCAGTCCTCATAAGGCCTAGCCAGGCTAGTCCTGCACAGGCAGTGACTAGCTCCTGACCCACATGGTACAATCGCCTTGGTACTGTGCCCCAAAAAAGGATCTTCTGTTGTCTCTAGAAGTCTGACCACACAGCAAATTAGAAAATTTATTAATACACAGGCAGAGGGCAAGAACTGAGTCAGGGAGACCCACTTTCTACTTAATCCCTCTCAATACCCCAAGAATTCTTCAAGACTAAGCTACAATTCACCAAGATTTTCCCTAAATGTACCTATGTTGATAAAAACTCAAAAACCTAGTTTCATGCTATATAAATGAAATATTTCAACATTCAAAAAAAGACTAAGCTCTAGAGTAAGTTTTTGGGTACTGAAATCACAGGTTAGAGCACTGTTTCCACTTCCATATTAACTATTCGGCCTTCATTAGATTACATTAATCAACATTTCTTAAACATTCACTAAATGAGAAATGAGGGGCATTATAAGATTAAAAGGAATCAAGGCCCTTTGAATTTCACATGTCTTCCATTTCATATACCCATCAAACTCAGCCCAGTTTCTCTCAAACCGGACACAAGGTCTTCATAATTCAAAACAAAACCAAAAAACGCAAAGTTCCAGCTCACAGGAATTCTTTTAGAACTCAATTCATGAATTTCCTAATCTGCTAACCCATGGCCATGAACAGTTGGCTGAGATGCACATGCCCATGTCTGTCTTCTATGGCACAGGCCTTCCACAGTCTTGAATCTGAAATGCAGGTCACCTGTGAACCCAAAGTGATAATTCCCTAACCCTTTCTTTAGTGAATTGAGTGACAGAAAGCCAACAAAAGGCTCTCCAGGAGATCTGAGAGCTCCCCTGCTGCTACTTACTGTACAATTGGAATTCTCAGGTGTTCCCTGGGCTAGCTGTGGGAAGGCAAGGCTGGGCTGGAGGGAGGAGGTGGCTGGGGACTCCCGTTCAATTCAATTGAATGGGCGTTGAATTAGCCCTGTTATGGGTACCTTATCAGGCTGGAGAATAGGGTTAGAGACCGACCCATGGTTCTACTGATAAGAGAAAACTAGCACAAACTCCAGAGCTGGTCAGAGGCAGAATTTGACCCCAGGCCAGCTCCCTGTCCACTGGCTCCATGCTTTCTCCAGCAGGGATGAATACAAAAAAAGGCTCACTGAGAGGTTCTAGTCTAATAGGAATATAGTTGTTTATAAATATAGGCTTTTAAGCTTTATATACATTATCTCCTTCAGTGATAGGATAATTAAGAAATGATGGCTGAAGCTGCATTTACAACTAAGGATGAATGAATGACATGCCTCACACTCCTCTTCCAGCCCTTGCCAGGGATCCATCTGTGTTGGCAACCAAAAATGGGCTCCTTAGCACTTAGTCAAGAAGTGCCCTTGACTAGTTTGGCTTTTTCCCCTGAACTGAATGCTGTTTGTATGTTGGACTGGAGTAAGCTTGTCGGCCCCTTCACCTTGCTTCCCTTGCTTAAGCTGACGGAAAGAACCTGTGCTTTCCCGGTCAACCCCTTCACCTTGCTTAAGCTGATGGAAAGAACCTGTGCTTTCCTGGTCAACCCCTTCACCTTGCTTAAGCAGATTGAAAGAACCTGTGCTTTCCCCGGCGTACTTTACACCCCCGCAGAAGCCGGATGGTTAAAAGCAGCTCCCGTTGGAGCCAGAGGCTGCTATAGCCACAGCCACAGCCACAGCCACAGCCACAGCCACAGCCACAGCCACAGCCACAGCCACAGCCACAGCCACAGCCACAGCCACAGCCACAGCCACAGCCACAGCCGAAGCAGGAGCTGCCAGTGGCAGAGCTGACTTACGGGAGGAAGCTGAACAAGGACTTCAGGCCAGTGGGTAATCTTTTTACCATAGAGGGGGAAGCATGATTTTGCTTTACGCAATCATGCTTCTCTGTAGCCTCCTGGTTACTCTTTCAAGGCGTACTTATTGGGCATGGAAGCTTTTGATCAATATATCAAAATGGGGTTGCTGGTTCATGGGTTGGTTACTGTGGAGCCTAAATATATATTTTGATTCTTCTGCCTTCTACTTTGAGAGTTTCTTATATCTGGCGGTTCCGAACCTTTCAGACATGTATATGATCCTCTTTGAGATTATAAACTCTGCCCTCCTAATACACCATCCAAACCCTAAACATCGCACTTGAGGGCTGATGTTCCTGAGGACTGGACTTCACATGGAGCCTCAAGCCCACAAAGGCATCCAGAAGGAGGGAAGGGCAGAATTAATTGCTAGAAGCCTATAAGACACAGGGAAGTGGGGAATGTAAATTACATTTGTAGGGAGTTTCACTTGTGAACAGTTTAGTTCCAGAATCTTTCATAGGATAAGAGAAGTAATAAGAAAAAGGTTCAGGTTGAGAGAGAATCTTACCCAGGAACCACCAACTTCTGCCCATTGTGGATCCGAAAGGAGCATCGATAGTCATTGGGAAGCTTGCACCCAATCTGCGCTTCCACAGCATCCAGCTCACGCTCCTCCACACTATCTGCAAAGATAAGAAAGGGGGGGCCTTCAGAAGGTCAATACAGCACCAGAAAGCCAGAGGAAAAGCACAAATGACTCTCTAGATGATCCTGTACTGTCACTATTACACAGAAGTAGAGATTTATAAATTTATAATGCACTTTAGGCTCTAGCTCAATGAGAAAGCCTGTTCAAGTCATCTTCCCCTCTTAATGACCATCTGTGATAGGGAAGCCTTTCCTGCTAAGCTCCACCTGCTTCAGCCCTTCCTCCCAACTACCTGGTATTCTCTAGTTATTCTGTACATAATTAGGTATACATATAGCCTCCCTTGTCAAAAAAATGTAAGCTCTGTGGGAGCAGGCCCTTCACTTTTGCCTTTGTATTCCAGGTGTCTAGCAAGCACAATACCTGGTACACAGTGGGCGCTTAATAAATGTTTGCTGATTGATCTCAATGAATATTAAATAAAATCATGTAAATATGGCCAGAAACAATACAATAATTTGGCTGGATCTGTTTTCTCCCAAGTATCAGTTTTCCTCCAACTAATAATGTAGGTAAGTCATCTATCTGGTCTTCAGTTTATGGTCTGAGAGAGGGGAAGGGAAGGGAGGAAGCATTTATAAAGCACCTACTAGGTACCACGCACTTTACATATCCTTTAATTTCCTGGGGCACTGAGAGGCTAAGAGATTTGACACCAGGGTCCCACAATCAGTACAGGTGGGACTCTAAATCCCAGCCTTCTACCTTCTGCTCCCCAGAGTGTTCAATGACATAAATCCCACCCTTTCTCAAGTTCGTCTTAAGAAATAAATTATTTATAAATGACAATAGAAATTGTGGAAGATAATTTTCCTACATTCAATATACTCTTCTGAGTGAGCTTTACTATTAACAACCAAATGTGTTCAGAAACTTTCTAAATGGGTGTTATTCAAAAGTCTCCATTAAGATTTCTCGGTGTGATATAAAGAGGCCAAGGGCAACAAACCTATGTGGATGTCAATGAGGGCATTGTTGGTGCCAGCAGTGGACAGTGCCCTCTAGACTGGAACAAACAGGAAGTAATTCGGAGCCCCAAGAGATGAGCAAGGAAAAAGGCGAAGGTTTATCTAAAAACTATCTCCCCCTTCCCCATTCCCAACTCAATAACACAGCTTGGATTAAGCTTTATTCCCAAAAGAACCAAGCTGAATAGCGAGGTGGGAGAGGAACCTAGCAAGAGAAAAAAATTAAATGGAAAAACCCCCCACCACAAAAGCAACCTAGAATTGTTCTCATAAAACAAGAGATTGGACACAAGGAGAAAGCATAGGATTGGCAGTCAGGCCCTAGGGGGTGGGGGAGGAGAACTCACGATGATAAGCTAACATCTCTACAGCTCTTACTAGGTGCCAAGCACCTTGCTAAGCACTTTACAATTATCATTTGATCTTCCTAATGCTAGGAAGTATTAGCCCCATTTTACAGATGAGGGAACTGAGGCAGGGGGTTAAGTGACTTGCCCAAAGTGATTAAGTGTCTAAGGCTGGATCTGAACTCAGATCTTCCTAACTGCAGGCTGGGGGCTCTACTCACCCTGCCACCTAACACATTAAAAGTAAGGTTTGAAAATTCTCTCTCAACCACAGATGTAACTTCTATGTTGTTCTTTGTAGGTACATCAACATTATAAAACTCTTAATTTCAAAATACAGAAAAATTGTGAGCAGCCCATTTGCTTTTATCAACCAGTGGTAGATGGATGGAGGAAGATCATCCTCCTGGCATTCTCAAAGCCCCAGTATCTTCTCACCACTGGTAAGGGCAGAACCCCTCAGTGGTTGGCATCTTTTCTCCAGTGGAAGAACCTTTTGCTTTAGTTAAAACTTAAAATAACAGAAAGAAGACTGAAAAGACATATCTTTGTTTTTGGTCTGGATCAATGACTTCAGTATAGAGAATTTTGCATATTCCCTCTATAGCCATGGTTTCTTCCATTAGAATGGGAGCTACAGGGAGGGCCAGGACCCTCTGGGCTTCTGGATTTGTATTCTAGAACAAAGTTTTCCTTAAACCCCCTACTTTAAAAAAAAAAATACTCCTAAAGAGGAGAGGAGATCAAGTGAAAGTTGAATCTCTTTACAATGTAAATGCCTTAGTTGGTCTTTCTATTTTGATGACTTGGATCACTCATCTAGGGAAGTCTTCCTTCCATGGCCAGCCCTCAGCACCTTTTCATGTGGTCCATGCCCATAAATCCTCTCACAATGTTGCTCAAGGTGCTTGCCCAGGGTCACACAACTATGGCCCAGGTCTTCTTAACTCCAGCATTGGTCCTCAACCAGTAATCAATCAATAAACATTTATTAAGCACTGGGAGAGATGGTTCAAAGGTAAAATCATCAGGCTTTGGCAACAGCTTGGATATGGGGGGGGGGGCGGGGCATGGGTGGAGATAGTGAGGAGTCCAGGATGACTCCTAGGTTGTGAGAGCCTGAGGGGCTGGGAGGATGGGGGTGCTCTCTACTGCAATGGCGAAGGTAGGACTTGGGGAGGATTTAAGGGGAAAGGGAATGAATTGTCTTGGACGTGGTGAGTTCAAGATGTCTACTGGATGTCCAGTTGAAGATGTGTGAAAGGCAGCTGGAGATGTGGGACTGGAGGTCAGCAGAGAGGTTGGGTCAACCTAGCTAGATCTGAGTCATCTGCCTAGAGATGGCAGGATATAAAGGCAAGAGAGAATAGAGCCCAGGACAGAATCTGGAGAGACACCTCCCATTTAGAGGGAGTGATCTAGAGGAGGACCCTACAAAGGAGACCATGCTGTCTCTGAAAATAGGTCCACGTATTTTTACACGTAACTTTCGTTCCAAATCTAACATTATAAGCAATCGTTTTCTATTTAGAAATAATCATTAAACAAATCTTCCTAACAACATTTCTCCCTTTATATACCAGCATTTTGGGAGAATTCACTGAAAAATGGAGTTTTGTTTGCAAACTTATCGTGACTTGTTTGTCAATACCTTTGCGATTTTATTGGAAACCTGTATGGAAGCATGCAGTGCTTTGTAATAAAAATTAAGAATTAATCCTAGAGACCAAAGAGTGGGCCTGAAGTCCTAGAATGAAGACAAGTATCGTGCTGGTGTCCCAGGAGGGAAGAACTAAATGGGAATGTATTTTTGTTCCCCCAAGGAAGGGAGGGGTCCCTTTTGTTTACCAAACTCTAGACTCAAGTCTTAGTTTCATTGAGTAAATCAACTATAAAGTATAAAGTCTTTGATTAGCTATTCTAAAATCCCAACTAAGTACAACTCACAGCTTTTTTCAAAGAACCCAGCCTGGAATTTCCTCCAGTTTCACAAACAGGCCCAGGGAAGGTGCCTGGGCAAAAGAGAGGGTCTTATTTAGCAGAAGGAGCCTCTCAGCAATCAGAGACATCAGTATATTTAATTATAATAACCACCATTTATATAGTGCCTCCAAGTGATTAATTACAAATAGTGATCCTCACAACAACCCTGGGAGGAAGGGGTTACTATTCCCAGGTCACACAGCTATAGAATGGATCTGAACTGAGTTTTCCTGCTCAGCTTGAGGATGAGAAGCAGAACCCAAACTAGGGACAGGAGGATCTTGTGAGTTTCTACCATATCTGGGACCTGGGAATCAAATACTTTTAGTTTACAGTCTCATACTTCCTTTATTTACCCAATATTATTTATACATAATGGAGTGGTTCCCCCCACCCCCCCCAAAAAAGGCACTACCTTGGACTGTCCTTTCCCCACTCTGGGCCCTGGTTTCTTCATTTCATTGGCCTAGATGGCTAAAAATCCATCCCTATGCATCATACATTGTTCAATGACTGACTCTTGATCAATGAAGAAGTCAGGTGATCAACACTCAAGACTGAGAAAGAGAGTTGAGTAACAAAGGCAACAGGTCAGGTAACAGTTCTAGAAAGTCTGTTCAATAATTTGTCCATGGTCATGTGACTAGAACTACTGAAGCTGGGTGCTGGGCCTGGAGTCAGATCTGAGTTCAAATTCTGCCTCATAACGCTTTCTTAGCTGTGTGACGCTGGCCAAGTCACTTAACCCCTGCCTCAGTTTCTTCATTTGTGAAATGAGAATAACAGCATGTACCTCCCAGGGTTGTTGTGAGGAATCAAATGAGATAATAGCTGTAAGGTGCTTAGCACAGGGCTGGGCAGAGTAGGTACTTTAGCTAGGTGGAGGCTGGGCCCAGAAGATTCTTTATGAGTTCAATTCAGCCTCAGATACTTCTTAGCTGTGTGACCTGGGCAAATCACTTAACCTTATTTGCCTCAGTTTCCTCATCTGTAAAATGAGCTGGAAAAGGAACTGGCAAAGAGCTCCAGTATCTTTGCCAAGAAAACCCCAAACTTTATCATACTTAGAATATTTGTTATTATAATATTTCTATTATTTCTTATCTCATATCATAGGATTAATATTATTATAGGATCAAAGCTCTAGAGCCATGTTAGTACTCTAAGAAAAGACCCCTACCTAGATATCATTACTATCATTATTACTGAGTGTTGGGGCTGGGACTCAATCCAAGTCTTCTAACTCAATATCTGGTGCTCTTTCCACTACAAAATATTCTTGGAACACTGAGAAACGCTGCCCTGCAGATGGGCGATGGGACCACCGGCGCCGTGCCCTCCATCATAGGGATCCTGAGGCCACTGCGCCTCTTGCTGCTTGGCAGTGGGGTTTACATCCTCGCTTCTGATCTTGTCTGCCCAGATGACTGATGTCTCTCAGGCTGGAAGGGAAGGATTCTCAACCACCTCCTAAGATACCTCAGTTCCTTTACTAGAAACCCTTACCTAATGGGCTGTTCCTCATCGCCAGTATGCTGCTCCCAGTGTCTGAGTAGCAATTAGGTTCTGAACGATTTTCCCTTTCCTGTATGACCCCAAATCCAAAAGATTATTATACAGCTCATTTCTTCTGTGGCAGTAATAATAATGAGTACTCTCCTCTAGAATCTGGCTCTCCTGGTCTGCTCCATTCCTTCCTCAGTCTTCTAAGCAATTGATTTTTATGTCCCTATTCACACCATCATCTATTGAGAGAAACCTTTTTGTCCAGCAGCAACCAAATGGCCTGCTTAACCAGAGGGAGCAGTGACACACAAGCCTATGCGTCCAAATGAGAAGAGAGCTGAGCTTAAGAAAACCAAAACAGATTTCCAGCCTTTCAGTGGAAATATTTATGATGTTCTGGAGACAGGATAATCACCCCGCCTAACACTGCAGAGTTTCATCAGGAAGAGCTGAAAAAAATTGAATCACTCTAAAACCCACTTATCTAAATTCGAACTTGTCTAAATTCTCTGGTGTACATGGAGCAAAGGCATAGTTATTTTGTATTTATTATCCACCCAAATGCATTCCAAAGTTGAAGTTTGTCAGGCAATGCCTTTTCTCTATTCGGCAGCAAGGAAATAATCTGAAGCGTTAGCAAAGGAGATGGGTTTTAAGGAAGCTATTCTGTTTAAAGCTTCCCAATTAAAATTCTTTTAAGGATCCCCTAGTATCTAAGATGCTTTAAAGTGTTAAGGATGTAAAAAACAAAGAAAGGAGCTTCTACATTAAGAGATGGAACGCTACCAGTCCCCAACCCCACCAGCTTCTCTATCTTACCTCTCTAGGGCAGAGTGTTGATGCCACACATCACTTAGGCCAGCACCAGTCTCTAGGGCTTGATAGATTCAATCACTACCTACTCGGGGCAGCGTAGGTTCATGATAAAATTTCTCTACCAGACTGGGCTGGGGGGCTTTACAGGAGGAATTAGATATCAGGAGCACACACTTGGTTTGTTTTTTTTTAATACTCCCAAGGAAGGAAAGGAGTTGAAGCAGAGCCTCTCTTTACTGTTTAAATGCCCTAAGTTTGTCTTTATATTTTGATGGCTGTGATAACTCATCCATGGAGAGATGACCAGCCCTCCACACCTTCTCATCTATTCCATGACCATAAATTCTCTAGAGGATCTCTACAACGCACTGGAAGCCTATGAGAGAAAGAGGAGGCTGGTACAGCGCCCACATGGCACACCTCACTCTGGCTAGTGATAACGATTACATTTGGCTTTATGGGTCCTTATAATTTAAAAAGCTTTGTTGTTATTCAGTGGTTTCAGTCATATCTGATTCTCTGTGACCCAAGTGGGGTTTTCTTGGCAGATACTGAAGTGGCTTGCCATTTCTTTCTCCAGTTTATTTTCCAGATGAGGAAACTGAGGCAAATAGGGTTAAGTGACTTGCCCAGTGTCACACAGGTTAGTATCTGAGGTCAGATTTGAACTCATGAAGATGAGTCTTCTTGACTGATTCCAGTCTTCCTGATCCCAAGCCCAGTGCTCCATCCACTGTGCCACCTAGCTGCTGCAGAAGGTTCTACATGGGTCATTTAAAAAATTAAAAGGATATATTTTATGGCCACCTTCCCCTCACCCAAGTCAAAATCATTTAACAAGAGAAATCACCAGGCTTGGCCACTGAGCCTTGTGTTCTAAGAACTGAATCTTCCAGTCACTAGATAATGTGCCACCTGCTCTTCAAACAATGTTATGAGGCATGAATGACTCTGGACATCATTTAAAGAGCAGGTGAGACAACTGGGCCTGGGAGTCAGGAAGACCTGAATGAAAATACTTCTTCAGATACCCACTGGCTTCGAGTTCCCTCATCTGCAAAAATGGGCATTGTAAAAATGGTCAGATGGAGATTAAGCGAGGCACTTTAAGCCTGGATGCTCTATATATAATTGTTAGCCCTTATTATGGAGTTGTACTTGCCAAAATCCTGTTATTATATAAAGGAGGTAGGTTTTTGTATTGGAGGGGGCAGGGGAGTACAAACTCCACTGAATTTGGATTCAGAAGATCTGGCTCTGTCGTTGGCTAGCTTTGTGACCTTAGGTGGATCACAAAACCTTTCCTCATCTGGATAATGGAATAAGATGTTCTGCCTTTTAGGCCACTATTGTTATTATTATTTTAACAAACACTTGTATTTTCTAGTCTCCTGGTACAGGATTACTGCTTATTCTACCCAAAAAACCAGCCCTGCCAAGCCAAGATGCCAAGGTAAGCATTAGGGTGTAGGGTGTGTCCTTTTCATAAAAATATCAGCTTCCTATCTGACTCCAAGTCAAAGCTGAATGTTAAGCATAATATGGCTTTATGGACACTGGGCAGTCTTCAAATTAATTTCTGGTGGATCCCACAGCTGAGCACACATTCCAAAGATGCCAAACCTAGAAAGACTCCATATTCCCCCAAATATTCATAGCAGCACTTCGGGAGGCGACAGGAAGGGAAGGGATAGCAAGGAGCTGGAAGCAAACTGAGGCCCCCTGTACACGGTGGTATATGAATGGAATATCGTTCAACTATAAGAATCAATGAATGAGGAATTCAGAAACAGACTTGTGTGGAATGCAGCAGTCAAGAAAGCAGAACCAGCATACAAATACAATGTATATAACTACAATGGTATAAACAAGAATATTGAAATAAAAGCCCCAGGGAAGGTCCCCTCTCTCCAATCTTGGAAAAGGTGGTGGACTATCAGGAGGGAATGGTGAATTCCATATGAATGAGGAAAGAATGTGATGTAAAAGGACATAAATAAAAATAAAATTTTAAAAGGTTAGCCTCTTTAACAATTAAAAAAAAGATAAACAGAAATATTTACAACACCTTTCAGAGATCCGATCATCCTAGGACACCTCTGTCCCAAGTATCTTTCCAGGTCATCCCAGGCTTTCTTAAGAGTAGCATAATGTTGAATGTATCTTCCCAGGTCAATATAAGTGTCTTTGAAGAGAGTTTTCCAATTTTTGTTCTTCTGCATTTTTTCTGCCCTAAACAGAGAAGAATGAGCACTTTGAGAATCTTATGAATATCATGGGCACATGCTGACAACTACCCGGATGTTTTATTTAGGCTTATACGGTGTTGCTTTAACTTCTGGAAAGTGGTTTTGAATTGGATATGTGATTGATTAAATAATGAATAATATTAAATTAAATAACAGATTAAATAATATGGCAGATTAGGAACAAATTATTCCGAATGCTTTCACATTTTTAGCCACACAGTCAGAGGTTAAAGAATGTGGGAGACAAGATTCCAGGAACATGCAAAACAGTGATGTTATCACATCAATGATAAGTAAGGGGGCAAAAAACAAGCATTTGGGTCTATGGTGAATAAATTCCTCACTAAGGAAATTACAAGGGAAGTCAGCCTGAGGACCTTAAACCATCAAAACCTACAAATACCTTTATTATGATGAGTGTTTCTTAGGGATAAACTTTTCTCAATCTTATTAAAGAGAACAGACACACCCATGGTAATCTAATGGATATCAGTAATCAAATGTATAGGGTGGCTAGGTGGTAAAGACTGACAATCTAGAGGCCTGGGTTCAAATCCTGGCTCAGATACTTACTAGCTGTGTCACCTCCCCCTCAGTCTCTTTCCTCCCCTGGAAACCATGAGGTGGCCTCTTTTTCTAGTTCGAAATCTATGATCCTATGACTGCAGGTAGGCAGGCAGGGACAACAGGATGTCATATTTGCCTCAGAACAGCTGCAACCTGGCTAAGGTTTTTTGGTAGCCTTTTTATCAGGTGACTGCTCATTTCTCTTCTCCACATACTTACTCTGACAAAAGCCAATACTTCTTACAATGTCTTCTCCAGAGAGGATCATGGTTTGATAGCTGGTTTAATCGTCGGCTGACACAGCTGCAGCTGCCACATAAATCAGTATTGCTATTAGTCATATGAGAATACCCACAGGAGAACAGGGCAACAAGGAGTTAAAAACAAACTGCCTGTGTTGGCCAGTAGGATTACCTGCAAAGCAGGCAAATTAGCCCCCATATTAATCAATTCAAACTGCAATGTAACTTAGACCAGACAGGTCTAGAAGACACTTGCCTTGGCATCAAGAACCTTTCCTCCATTGTGATGGAGAGAATCTGTTTTATGTAAAACAACACAATTAAGGCCAGGTTTAGGCAAAATATTTTTGTGCAACTCCCTGCTAGAATTCTCTGCCAGTCAAGGGCCATGGGCAGTCTCGGAACATTTATATCCTCACCTAATTTTACCTTAAATTAACAAAAAATCTATGCAGCCAAAAACCCAATTTGACTGTAGTTACTATTCTAACAGAGTCTTCATGGGTATCCATCCACAAGTTTCATATCAGTGTTGTTCAAATGCACCAAACTTTTAATGTTCCATATATTTATCATCTAACAGACCTCAAAAGCTCCACAGCTAATTTGGAAAAAACAAAAAACAAAAAAAAAGGAGCTCTGCATTAAAAACAGGAATCAGGAAAAGAGGTGCTCTATCATCTGTCTGGAGCAATACCTAACCTGAAGAAGGCTGTAGGAAATGAGGTTTGTTGTCCCAGGGAGGAGGAGCACAAAAATAGCTATACCTAGCAAGATGGACTTCATTTCATTTTTCTTGTACTCATTTTGTATGCAGTATCTTAGGTACTTTGTCATGGAAAGTGACAACCAGACTGGCTTTGGAGTGAGCTAAATCTAGGCCCCTGGTAATGGCTCCCTATATGAACAGTCCAGTTAATATTCAACCTCTCTGGGCCTGTCAGAAGACAGATTTCCACATTTCCAGTTCTAAATCTTATCAGGAATCAGAGCAGACAGAGGCCTTGCCTTCAAGAAGCTTATATTCACATATACAAAAAAATTCAAGGTGATAGGAGATGGGCAGGAGCTTGGTGGAGGGGGCTGATAGCCAAGAAAGGTTATGTAAGGTACCAGCCTGAAATTTCCCTCCATTCCATTCCATCATTACCTCCCATGGCCCAGCACCAGAGACCAAGTCCAGGAGGAATTTCCCTCCTGGTGGCCTGACCTCTTCTTTCTAGACTGACTGCCTCTCCCAGAAAAGGGAAAGCCCAAACTGTGCTTCACACCTCCTCCTTCTCCTGGAGCCTTCTGTTCTACTCCACCCTCCTCTGGTTTTAGAAACAGGATCAAATCAAATTTAGCATGGATCCTGGAAGATGAGTAAGGCACTCCTCAATAACAATGGCTGGTTGGTAAAGCAATTTACATATGTTGACCCATTTGGTCCTGGATGAAGACCATTATGCAGTAAGCTTTTTCTTTCTTGGCCAATAGTAAGCACTAAACAAGTGCTTGCTGACTGACCAAACAAAAAAAAAAAAGCAGTGAAGCAGATGCAGCCACCGTGCCCAGCGAGGGGGAGGTAAGTGCAAACATTGTAACCACTTTACAGATGAGCAAAGGGAGGCTCATAGGAGGACAAGGGATTGAAGGTCAGGCAGTGGGAGTAGCTGGCAGAGCCACGATGGAACCCGGGTCTTGGGAGTGCATGGGTAACGACACATTTTTAGCAGGAGGCTCGGATGAGCTGGTAGATTTCAAGGCCCTCGGTGGGTTCCCAAGCCCTCCTGGGAGCTCTCCAGGGTACGCGTCCCTCCAGAACTATCTGGGGCAGCCTCCCAGGACCAAGGTCATGCCTAACTGTACAAATAGAGACCCAGGGGAGGACGCTGTGGCCTGGAGATGAAGGCCAAGGTCAGGGGGGCAGGCTTTCCACCAGGTCCTCTATGGGGGTGATGGGAAAGGTGCACCGCTGGAGGACCGGGCCGGGGCTACTTCGTATCTGGGGGAGGGTGGAGCCGGCCCAGGACCTCTCCAGGGCTGACTTCGGGGGTCGTGGCTAATGGGGGGCTGCTGCTGATGGGGGGGGCGCTGCTGATGGGGGCTGCCAGCACTGAAGGCAGTAAGGAGGGGAGAGGGGGATGGGAGGGGGTTTGCTACCGTCCGGGGTGGGGCTGCAGAGGAGAAAACCCAGCCCGGGGTGACTGCGGGGCTCGGAAGGCCAAACGACCAATATCTCGGGAGGGACCCTGCGCACCCTGACCAGCGGTGGGGTCTCCGGGCGGGGGGGCTACGGGGGCTGGGCTGGGACGCCAGATCGGTGACCTTGAGAGGCCCCGACTGCCGGGGCCTCAGTGTCCTCATCTGCAAAATGGGGGCGTCGGGCTGTCTGGCCCGTAAGCCCCCCGGGTCCTGCCGCGTCTGCGCTGCAACGATTGCCGCAGGCCGGGCCCGGGCGGGGGGCTCCCGGGCCCTGCCCCCTGCCCCTCCCGGGCCCGCAGCCAGGCCGGGCATGGGGAACGCGCCGTGCCTCCCTCCCCCCCCCCCCCCGCCCCAGCCCAGGCCCCGCATCCCGGAGGGACATGGCTCCGCGGAGGCCTGGGCCGCGGCGGCTCCGGCGGGGCGGGGGAGGGGCAGGCTGCGGCCCGGCCCCCTCCCCCCGCCCCGGGACACCCCTGGCCCCCCTTTACCTGATGAGGTCCTGATAGTCCAGGAAGGAGAAGATGAGCAGCAGGGGGTCGGTGGGCAGCAGCTCCAGGCACAGCTCGGGCTCCTCCGCCCCCAGCACAGCTGCCACCGCCGCCATCTTGCCAGGCCCCGGCTGCGGACACACGCCCCGCCCTGGCCACGCCCCGGCCACGCCCTCACGCCCAGGGGCCGGCGGAGGAGGAGCGCACCCCAAGGGGCCTGGAGCCCCGAGCTCCAAGCAGGGGCGCTTCCGGAGGCGCTTCCTTCCGAAGAAGCCGAACATCGTGGGAGGGGGCGAGAGGGTGCAAGGGGCGGAGGGAAAGAGAGGACGGAGCCACCCGGACTGACCAGGGCGAGGAGAAGGGATGGAGAGGAGGGATCAGACGGGGCGGCCGCGGGCTGACCACTGCCAGGAACAGGAGGAGGAGGGACGGGGGGCTCCCCGGACTGACCTCGGAGAGGAGGAGAGAGGGATGGAGAGCAGGAGTCAGACGGGGCTCCCTGAGCTGACCACAGCCAGGAGGAGGAGGGACCAGGAGAAAGGAGAAAATAATCAGACGGGGCTACCCCACCAGACTGATCACAGCGAGGGACGGAAAACAGCAGCAGGGGAGAAATCGGGAGCAGAAATAGGGCACTGGCTGGAAAAGGAAGACCCCAGCCCAGGAGGAGGAAGAGAGGGAGGCGAGGTCCTTGGGACTGCCCGGGAGTGAGGGAGGGCGCGCAGCTCCGTCTCAGCTCTGCTGGGGGAATGGGTCACCCGCCGCCTCCTCCGGGACTTAAGGCGGAGGAGGAGGAGGAGGAACCACTCGCCCCGCCCTGCCCACGCCCATTCTCCCCAGCCCACCAGAGGAGATTTCCACCTCCCACCTCGGGTACCTGCCGGCAATTCTTCTGCTGGCTAGGAGGGGGTATGTTGGACAGATCTGTGGCTTGGCTGCTTGGTCCCCCTACCCTTTACTAAACTTCTGCCCCGAAAGTCTAAATCCAGAGTCTCGATCCTGCCCCTCCCCCATCCTCTTCTCAGCCTCTTCCACTCGTGCCTCTTGTTGGATCTCTTTCATCTCTCTACATTTCTTCTCACCTCCTGCCACTTCAGAGCAATTCAACTCAACTGAACAGCTCGCTATGTTTTGCTGTTGCAAAAAACAGTCTCTGCCCTCAGGGAACTTACGATCTACTGCTGTAAATACCCTTCCGAAATATTTTCCAGCCTGGTCTCCTTTCAGCCACTACACTCACTGTATTATATGTTATTGTACCTCCGACACTCATTGTTTCTTGTACCCCAACCCATCTCCTCTAGATCTTTTTATATGTTGTTTCCATAGAGAGAAGAGACTGTGTTTTATTTTTCAATCTCTAGCACAGTGCCTGGCACATAGAGGTTGTGTAATTAATACTCGATCTGATTGTCCTAAGATATTCTCCAACCACATCTGTTCTCAGAAACTGTCCCCAGATTTCTGCAGCTTAGTCTCCTCTCAGGCCTGTCCCCATGTTTCTCTCTCATCCCTGAGCTGAACCCCTTTCTAGCTGGTCTTAGTCCTGTTCTCAGATATCCTCTCCTCCTGTCCCATCTCCTCCTGCTCCTTGTCCACAAATATGCTGCCCGATAGACTCTCAGCTTGTGTCCCAGGAGTTCCCAGCTGCTGGTTCTGGCTGCCCATAAGCCAAGGCCAAAATCCCACTGATTTCTGCTTCTGCACCTGTAATATTAATTAAGGTGGGACTTTTTTTTTCTTACTGTTTTCTCTTTTAGAAATGCTCAAGTAATCAAATGCCTTTGATTAAGCCTTACTAAGTGCAAAGCCCCAGTCCCACACCCTTTTGCTAATTAGGTACTAAGCCCCAGGCCCCACACCTATTTGCTAAGTAGGCTCTGAGCCCTCAGGGCCCTGAACAGGACATAAAAACTCAAAGGTTAGCATTTTGTTTGGGGCTCTTAGCCACTGGAAGAGACTGTGGGCAAGCCGTTGTTAAGAACCTCCTGACTTGTGAATTGTGATTTAGTCTTGTTTATATTATGTGTGTTTGTAATTTGTTTGTATTTGTTCTGAAGTTCAAGGGTGCTGGCTTTTCCTCCTGAACTAAGTGAATGATATTTGTCTGTTGGATTAAAGTAAGATTGTTAACCCCTTAACATTACTTTCCTTAGTAAAACAGATCAAAAGAACCTGTGCTGGCAGCTCTTGTTGCTTGTTGTGTTGGGTCTTATACCTCAACAGCAGCTGCTAGCTGAATTGTTACAGCACCAAACATGCTTTCACTTTTCTCAATGTGAACTGATCCAACCATTTTGGAGAGCAATTTGGAATTACGCCCAAAAAGCTATAAAACTGTGTGGTACCCTTTGATCCAGAATACCACTACTAGAGATCATAAAAAAGGGGAAAGGACAAATGTACAAAAATATTTATAGAAGTTCTTTTTGTGGTGGCAAAGAATTGGAAGCTGAAGGGATGCCCATCAGTTGGGGAATGGCTGAATAAGTTGTGGTATATGAATGTAATGGAATACTATTGTGTTATGAGAAATGATAAGCAGGTGAATTTCAGAAAAACCTGGAAAGACTTACATAAACTGATGCTGAGTGAAGTGAGCAGAACCAGGAGAATATTGTACGTGGTAACACCAACTTTGAGTTGAGCTCTTCTAAGCGAAACAATGATATAAGACAATTCCAAGACTCATTATGGAAAATGCTATCCACCTCCAGAGAAAGAATGATGGGTCTGAATGCAGATCAAAGCATACTATTTTCTTTCTTTTTTTTCTTTCTCATGCTTTTCCTCTTGTGTTCTGATTCTTTCACAGCATGACTAATGTAGAAATGTGTTTAATATGATTATACACATATAGCCTATATCAGATTGTTTGCTGTTTCAGGGAGGGGGGAGGGAGAAAAAAAATTTGAAACTCAAAATCTTATAAAAGTGAATGTTGGAAACTATCTTTACATGTAATTGGAAAAAATAAAATACTATTAAGTGGGACAAAATAAAATCAAATTAACCAATAAGGAAGAAAAAAAAAGAAAGGAAGGAAGAAAAGAAGAAAGAAACAAAAAAAAAAAGAAAGAAAAAAGGCCTTTAACTTTGTTGCTGCTGGCTTTTGTCCATTTTGATCTTCCTAAACTGCTTTTACCGGGCAACTGTCTAGTCAAAGGACTTTTTGTTTGAATGCTTGGACACACAAGGGGACAGAAATCCAATGGTTTCTCTCCTAAGTTACCACAAAGCTTCACATAAATACAGATTTTGATGGTTTAATGATCTCAAATACCTCTGGCCACATCTAGGCCAAGGTCATCCCCATTCAGTACCGAGAGCCATTGAGGGGAGGAGGTTCAAGAGATAAGCAGTAAACTTTAATCATCGCCATCAAAATTTTTCCATTAAAGTTTATTATTAGTTTTTATATATTTATATTAGTTTTTACATATTTATATATCATGTGATTTTATATTTGTGTGTATATGTATATGCATATATATATATATATATATAATATATATATGTGTGTGTGTGTGTATGCATTCCTTGAATAGGAGAACCTGTGCTTTCATTGCTATAGGGATTTCCCAGATGTAAAGACTCCATCTTCAATTCAGGTTTGAATCTCTTTTTCAATTTCAAATCTTGGAGAGCTGCCTAGAGTACTGGTGTCAAATAGAAAATGTGGCCAGTAAGCAATGGAAGGGTCCTTGCTGGCCCTTGATGACCTACAAAACCACAAATGAACTTTAGGTTCTATTGTATTTTTATTTGTTTTGTTAATTATTTCCCAAGTAAATTTTAATCTGGTTCTGTTGGCTCTTGGGAGGGTGCAAGTATTTAAACACCTCTGACCTAGATTGATTAGTAAAGTGATCTGCCCAGGGTCACACAACTTGGGACATGAGCTTTGATCTTCAAGGCTCTGAGACTGGCTCTGTCCACTACACCATGCTTCTGAATAGTCCACCAAAGAGAGAAAAATGCAAAACTGCCATATACAGACCAATGATGATGGAGATGCTTCAAATTTGCTCACAGGTAAAAGTTCACAGGATAAATATTTTTGATAGCTTTAGCTTATCCTGGGATCACAAGTTTAGAGCTGGAAAAAGAATGCCTTTGAGGCCACTGAGTCCAACTCCTTTATTTCATTGTTGTTTGGTCATGTCTATATAGATATAACTTATACATATAGATATATACATATATGTATATGCGTATTTGTTGTTATTGGTGTTGGTGGTTCATTCCTTTCAGTCATGTCCAACTCTTCATGACCCCATTTGGGGACTTCTTGGCAAAGATATTGGAATGGTTTGCCATTTCTTTCTCCAGCTCATTGTAGAGATGAGGAAACTGAGGAAAACAGGGTGAAGTGACTTTCCCAGGATCACACAACTAGTAAGTGTCTGAGGTCACATTTGAACTCAGGTCTTCATGATTCTAGACCCAGCATTCTATCCACTACACCACCTGACGGCCTTTATTTTACGGATGTGGAAACTGAGGCCTAGTGCAGTTGGAGAACTTGCCCACCTGCTAGTGAATGTCTGAGAGGGTATTCAAACCCAGGTCTTCCTTGTTCCAAGTCCAGTCCTTTATCCGCTACACCAGGCTGCGTCTGAATGACTTGGGTTACTTAAATGTTATTTCTGCAAGCAATTAGGACTTTCAGGGCATTTTCTAAAGCAATCCTATGGCATGATTCCATTGTAACCTAAAGCAGATGATCACGAAAGATGGGCTAACCATACTGTTTCAAAATACTATAATTCATTTTCAATTTGGGTCTGTTTGGCTGAGAAAACCACGTATATGCCAGACAGTACTGCAGCAGATTAGTCTTATCAGCATCCAAACGGGGCAATTGTAAGGCCCGGATAAGGCTGTCACTTGTCCAAAAGGGATGCAAAAACAACCACATACTACTAAATTACAGCTTAGTGGGTGATGCTTCAGATGGCTGTGAAAAATAGACCATTCAAATAATAACAGAGACAGCTCTGGTCAGAAAGGCTGGATTTATGCTTTGCCCAGTGACAACCAGACCATATTGCAATCACCTTATGAAAGGGAGAAGAAATGCAAAGCAAATAATTTAATGGATCATTTAAAGTAATACTTCTGTGTCCAGTTAAAGATTCAGGCAAGAAAATTTACTTCCAGCCTAAGAAAGTGTTCACTGTTTGTACTTATTTCAGGAGGTGACCAATGAATTCTTTATGTTTTTTCTTTTCTCTCTGGTTCTAATAGATCTGGACAGTTTTCTTTGAAGACTTCTTGAAATATGGCATCCATATTCTTGTCTGGCCATAATTTTCAGGGAATCCAATGATTTTTTAAAAATATTTCTTTATTTTTAACATTTAAAAGAATTTTAAGTTCTAAACAATGATCTCTCTTCATCCTCTGTCTGTTGTATTTGATAGTAGAAACCTTGTAATTTTTTTAGTCTTTTGAATTTATTCTAATATTCCTTGTTTTCTCAATGAATTATCAAGTTCTATTTGCTACATCCTTTTTTTTTTTCAGGGAGCATAATACTTGAGTTTTTTTCTACTTTCAAGGCCAAGCCATCAATTTTTCCTTCCAATTTTTACCACAAAAGCTCTAATGTCATTTGATTTCTCTTCTACCATTACTTCTAACCACTTTTAGAGTTGTTGTGGATAAACCCGTCCTTTCTCCAAGGTTCTACTTGTGCTCATTTATTCTCTTCTTCTGGATTTACCTCTTGGGCATCTCTAAGCCCTTAATATTTCTTCCTGGTGTTCAGAATTTTCTTCTGTTTATTCATATCCCCAACTTCAGTTCTTTAGATTGAGAATATAGTGGCTAGCAGAATGGAGACCATGGGCTAGAATGTAGTAGAGCTAATAAATGCTTTTTGATGATTGACTGTGAAGGAAAGTGAAGGTGAGAACACAGAGTTAGTTTAGTAGCAAGAGAGATGGAAGGACAGGAGACTATGATGAGAGAAGGGAAATTCATCATTCCAGATCCTGGGCATACAACAGTTGGGGGTAATGGCGAAATTTCAAGTGTGACCTCAGGTGGCTGAAATGGGGCAAAGGGATCAGTAACCCCCAAGGAACTGCAGAGGTGAATGAATGGGAGGCCAAGGTTTTTGAAGAGACATCAATGAGGGTACTGTAGTCCCCAAATTATGAGGGCAGGGTCATAGTGAAGCTAGGTGGTACAATAGAGCGCTGGTCCTGGGGTCAGGAAGACCTGAGTTCAATCAGACACAGCTTGGTGACCCTAGGCAAGTCACTTAACCTCTGTTTGCCTTAACCCACTGGAGGAGGAAATGGCAAACCACTCCAGTATCTTTGCCAAGAAAATCCCATGCACAGTATGGTCCATGGGGTCACAAAGAATCAGAAGTGACTGAACGACACTCTTTTTGAATTGCTTTTTGTCTCTTTTTTAAGTCTTTGTTATAAGGCATGGCTCTCTGAGTAGAGGACAGGGAGATGTATTGGAAAATAAATGTGATTTAAAAAAAAACACAAAAGATAGCAATGAAAATTAAATTTTAAAAAAGAAAGAGGAAGGCAGAGAGCCTGGAGAAAATCAGGAGTGATCTAATAGGATGGAATTTGGGGGAAGGTGCAGAAGAAAGAGGGTTCTGAATCAAGGGATTAGAACAGGAGGTAAGAATTTGCTAGTCACAGAACAGGGAGAGTATCGAATATGAAGAATCTTATAGGCCAATGGTGTCTTACCCAAACAGATCTCACAAGCCACGTATTGACTTAGACAAACAGGAATTAATATTACCTATATTGTATTGTATTTTTGTTTCTTGTTAGAAAACTACCAATTACATTTTAATCTTATTCTAACCTCACTCAGAATTTTGCTGATGAGTTTGCACGTCAGTTACAAACCAAATTGTCCATAGCATTTCTAGTTTGATCAAATCTAGCCAGGATCAAATCAGCTCTCCCATTGTCCCTGGATAGGGTGTGTCAACCTACTTCCCTACTCAGCTCAAAGTGCCTTTTCTAGTTATCATTCTCAAAATGAGTTGCTTCCCTCTTTCTTTATAAAGTTAGCTTAGAAGGCAGGGTGGGGGAAAGACAGTTCTTAAGTTCATTCATTCAGTCAAATAACCCTTGGGAATGTTCACAAGATCACTCTTAATTTCATTTGAATTAGATTTGCTTTCTTCTATTAGTAAAATTCTAGTAAAAATTAGTAAATTAATTGATAATTAAGTACAAATTTAAATATTGGTAAAATTAGTTAACAAATAACAAAAAAAACTTTATTCCACAAACTTCTTTTCATTCTCATTTCCCAGAGCTGGAAAGTGTAACTTTGTGATTTTTTAAAATACACTTTAATAAATATTTGCTTACAGTCCAAATGAAGAGGTCAGGGAACTATATGCTCTTGGGGTGCTCAAGATCCCAAAATACCAGCATGCCAGATCCTGCTCGGAAAGAATTTGACTCAAGCCTTCTCACAGCCAAAGAGAGACAAAGTTCATTACAGGTTCACCATATTGGGTTGTCTTAAGAAATCTCGCCCTTTGTGAAGCTCATTTTCAAAAGCAGGTGCTTGTGAACGGAATCTGAGCACCTTCATGGAGGCAAGACGAAACTTATATACACAAAGATTGTGGGAGGGATCTAGGGTGGTCCTGGGGTGATGGGAAGAGGGGTTTAGGGAGGGTCTTGAGGAGGAGTCTAAGGAGGAGCTTGATGGGACCTGGATGAGGTCAGACTCCAGGAACCCAGAGAAGGGATTAAGAGTGGGAAGTAGCTGAAGGCTACCTGGAGATAACAGACAAAGTAGGGCTAGGCTAGTTTAAGGGTAACAGATTTGGGCATAGACACCTTGACAGGATCAAGGGTGGAAACTAGCCAGATAATGGAGGGCTAGGCTACATTAGAATAACCTAGCCTAGAGATTTGGCCCTAGCAATAATGAAAGGCTAATGGCCTCAGGCAAACACCTCATCTAGTGGGAAGATTCAAGGGGAGTTCAAGGGGGCTCCCACAGTCTAAACCTTATCACGAAGGCCTGGGTAGCTCAGACTAAATTTAAGTCAAAGAATAATGGTAGACTAATCCCAACAGTTGAATAAATTAAAATCCAATCAAATCAACAAGCCTTTGTTGAGCTTTTAGGAAGCTAAGTAAGCTTTCGTAATGTATTGTATTTTTATTTATTTATTTCAGCGTCTGCCAATTACATATTGTGAGAAATGCAGTTTTGGTGATCACTGGACTTCCTAGGCAGGGCCAAAGTCCTGAGGAAGAAACCTGTGATAATCCCTAGGGAAGGCTGTACAGACCACAGGACTTCCAAAGGAAGTTCAACATGGTTCCCCTGACTGCCTTCTCAAAAAGCATGCATACAAGCCTCTGACCTTCACCTGACCGGCCTCAAGGCCTGTTTTCTGCTAAAGCTGGGGTGGAGGAGGCGGGGGTGGGGGGGTGGGAAGTATGCCTTCAGTTCTGTGGAAACAAAACTCCTCCTCCCATTTCTTACAATATTAATCTGGTCAGGCAGTTTTTTTTTTTTGGCAGCCCAAGGTTTGATGCCCCTGTTTCCAAACAACTCCTTTTATTTTGTCCTCCCACTTAATTTTCAGCCAGAAGTGAGGCAACAGGGTAACCAGGAACTTCATCTCTACCTAATAGAAAGGAAGAGTTTTCCACCTAGGTCTCATGCATTTGGATAGAGGCACTAGCACTGAAATTTGCCTTATGAGGACCTGAATTCAAATCCCAGGTCTGACACCAGGGTCACCTTAGACCAGGCACCACTTCTCTGGGTCTCGGTTTCCTCATCTATAAAACGAGGAGGCTGAACTAGGTAGCCCCTAAAGCCCTTTCCAACTGTAAATTTATGATCCCACAGTGGAAATTAATATCATCTCTGGGGCAGAGAAGTAGAGCTTTAGGATACCAGAAAGTAGGCTGTGACTCAGGGGCTACTCAGGAATTAGGGGAAAGGGAAAGGACATGAAGAAATGAAAAGGAGTAGGGAGGGCTTGGAGGTGAAACCAGGTTCTTTGAGTGATGCACAAATTTGCTTGGTCCTTCAAAATATTCTCAAATTCCATTCCTTAAGAGAAGAAGAAGGTAGTCAGGAGTATGAAGGAAGGTGAAGGTGAAGAGGTAAAAGGACTGGAGGACAGGGTACTGGGAGGAGGCTCTACCACTTTTCCAGCCTCGGGGACACCTCCAATGTCCCTCCTGGTTACATGCTGGGCACGGTCCTAGAGGCCTGGATCCTGGAGGCTTCTTCCAGGGGGGCGCCCTAGAGGGGCACTCCTTAGACCAGTGACCCTCCTTGTGGCATCGAAAGCAGGTTTCCCCACTGCCCAAGCCAATGGGCTTCCAAGGGGGCTCCCTGGAGGGGCGCTCCTTGGGTCTTTTCCTGGCCATGGCAGCAGCCAAGAATTGAGCGTGTTCTCTGTCTCTAGCTCTTTCCCTGCGTTTCCTTTCCTCTGCTGCAACCAGGTCTCTATTGTTGAAGACTCCAAAGGCCGTCTCCAGAAACTGGACCTGAGGTGTTTGGGGTCCCATTGCCAATTTCTGCAGTTTCCTCCTAATATCTGGGGCAGACTGATTAATGAAATACATGTTAAGTATTGCCGCCCCTTCAACAGAATCAGGATCCAAATGTGTATACTTCTTAATAGCTTCTACTAGCCGGGCCTGGAAAAGAGCAGGGTTTTCCTTTTCTCCTTGAGTAACTTCCCTGATTTTTTGAAAATTTATTTGCTTTTGAAATGCAGTTCTTAGGCCTTCTAACAGGCAAATTACCTCTTTTCTCCCTTTTCTCTATCCTCACTCCTTTGATAATTCCATCCTGGGTCACTAGTGGGAACGGCAGCTGTTCCTGGGGGGTATTTTATGGGGTTATTGCTAGCCAAACGATCCCCAAATTTTTGGGCTTGTTCCCATATTCTCCTCTTCTCCTCAGAGGTACAACAGGTAGAGAAAAGGATATGCAAATCACACCAAGAAAGTTCAAATTGCAGGGACAGATCCCTAGAACCCTCAGTAAACTTAGTGGGATCTTGTGAGTATCTCCCCAGTTTTTCTTTAATTTGAAGGAGATCTGAAATGGAGAATGGAACATGCAATCTCCTTGTCCCAGCAGGGGAGGCAGGCATTTCCCTCAGGGGAAAAAGCCTTGAAGGCGTTGTGGGACCTGGAGCTTGGGGCTGAGGTAGATTAGACTGCAAGGCCAGGGCATCCGGCTGGCAAGGGAGATCAGCTAGTACCTGAGGAGGACGTACTGCCATGGGGGCAGGGCCTGAGGCTGGAACCTGAGTAGGGGTTGCCTCGGGGGTAGGGCCCATGGTGGTAGATACTGCAGGGCCTGAAATAGGGGCAGGCCGTGAGGCCAGAACCTGAGTAGGAGTCCCTTCAGGGGAAGGGGCCACAGAGGGAGGCACCTCAACGAGACCCTTGGCTGGGACCTGAGCAGGGGTCGCCAAGGGGGCAGGGGCCATGGGAGGAGATGCAGAGCAGGAGACTTGGACTGTGAAGGAGGCAGGATAAGAGGATTGCACTACAGGAAACCAAGAGAAAGAGGGGATGGCCACGGAAGGGGGAGCACAGGAAACATAGGTGCTCCGAGGAGGTTGGGGAACAGGAGGAGGGGCTGGGGCTGAAGCCCTGGGGGCCATAAGGAAGGGGTTATCCAAAATGTCTTGTTGACCCCCATTGCCCCTTTGTGGGGGGGCTCTAGCTATGAGCATCTTACAATCTTTTATGAGAACGGGGTTCCGAGAGAGCTCCACGAAGGTCATTATGTAAGGAATTTCTGTCCATTTTCCTTCTCGCTGACAATATAAATTTAACTGAAAAAGAGTATTATATTGTAAAGTCCCAAAATAAGGCCACTCTTCATGGTCTCCTAGGCGATATTGTGGCCAAGCAGTATTGCAAAGGTATATCAGCTTTTTCTTTTTAAGTTCTTTAGAGAACTTAAATTTTTTCCAATTTTGTAGAAGACAGCCTAAGGGCGAATTTTTGGGAATCGAGGAAGTTTGACCCATTGTGAGCCCAGGGGGCTGGAAGTCCCTTCCTCTGCAAGGAGGATCTGGGAGTAAGCCTCAAAAAGGAACAAAGCAAGACAGGAAAAAACAAACACAAAAAGGTACCTGAGATTTTCCCATTCCCTAGCGCTGAGAGAATTGGGAAAATTGGGGGCGCACTTCCGGATAGGGTGTCCGTCCTTGTCCTCTATGCTTCAGAAGGTGTGCCCAGGTCCATGGCCTTGAACATAAACCACTGGACCGAGTACCTTCCAGTCTTGACTGGAGAAGAATTTGAGATTAGCAGTCGTTCCTGGGCCAATGCACCATAAGTGAAGAGGTAAAAGGTTGAGGGGTGCTTGACACCCCAAAATATTGACGCACCGGGTCCTGCCGAAAGAATTCGACTCAAGCCTTCTCAGCCAAGGGAAAAGAGAAAGTTTATTAGGGATTCACCACAATGCCCTGTCTTAAGAAATCCCCCCACCTTGTCACGCCTGTTTCCACAAGCGGGCCAGATCCAACCTACTGAATTAGATTGAATCTGAGCCCCTTCATGGAGGCAAGATGGAGATTATATACACAAAGATTGTAGGAGGGATTGAGGGGTGGTCTGGGGTGACTAGAGGAGGGGTTTAGGGAGGGTCTTGAGGGGAAGTCCAAGGAGGGCAAGGTGAGGTAATGGGATTAAGGGTGGGAAGTAGCTGAACAACAAAGGGCGAGGCTAGGTAGAGATTTGGGCCTAATGATAATGTGAGGCTTGTGGCCTTAGGGGAAGGCCAGATCCAGTTGGAAGATTCAAGGACAGTTCAAGGGGGCTCCCAGAGACTGTATTCCAGATTCAAGGGGGTTCCCAGAGACTGTGCCCTCAATGGTTGAAGTCAAGGAGGGGAACAAATAGTTGACTGAGGGCCAGGAGGAAGAAGGTGGGTTGCTCTCATCCAAGCCCAGATAGATATGAAAAAATTGTAGGGAGAGGAAAAAGGCAGAAAGAATCATTGGTTTCCTTTCTTCTACTCACCTCTTATCTTGACCCCTGATCAAAGTAATGTGGATAGGGATTGCCTTTGTCCATAACAGATTTGTCCAGAGCACCTTTAAGACTTCAGGGGGTGTAGGAGATTGTACCTATTTGTAGGAGGCTCTACTGCTGGATTATTTCTCCCCCATTATTTTCATTATATTTTTGTCTCAATTAAATGCTTTGTTTCATGGCTCCTAAATGGTCTCCCAAAAGTTTTGTAGCTTTGGCAGGGGTGTGTGCTGTGATTTGCATATTAAAACAACCTACACCGATCCTGGAACTCTAGTTTGGGGTTTCCAGATCTGAAATTGTCCTGGGGCACTTCCGGTGACTCTTGTTACATTAGAAGAGAGGCTGTGAATTTGTCCTATTCTTTCCCCCAATCTCCTTAGGGTCTTGGAATTTAAATTTAAAGTGCTAAAATATGTTAAAAGCTTCTGGTAAAGTTGCTCCAAAGATAGCTTCAGTTAATGATATATTCTCCCACTTATGTGGCTCTGGAATCAAAAAGCACACCATTCCTCTGTGTCTTGTACAATATTCTAGGAATTCAAGATTTCTTGCTGTTTGATTGTTTTTCGGTCAATGTCTGACTCTTCCACGACTCTATTTGGGGTTTTCTTGACAAGGACGCTGGCCACTGCCGTGGTTTGACATTTCCTTCTCCAGCTCATTTTGCAGATGAGAAAACTGAGGCAAACAATGTTAAGTGACTTGGTCACACAGCTAGTAAGTGTCTGAGGCCAGATTTGAAGTCTTCCTGACCCCAGGTCTGGTAGTCTGTAGAGTAGTAGAGATGCTGTGTTTTAATCAAAATGTGCCAAACAATTTATTAAGACACAATTATGCTTGGAGAGATTCTGAGTGACAGCATCCCCCTTATAAAGAGATAACTTTCTCTCTAGAGTAATTTCCAAGTTACATTTTGTGGTAATCATGAAACAAAAGACAAAGATTTTTAGCAATGAAATACAAAATTCATTTTAGGCTTTCTTTGAATTAGTCACCAAAACATGGAAATATCACACCCACTTGGGGAAGATCCTGTCTCCCTGAAAAATTAATCAGGCTAAAGAAAAGGGACTCTTCCCACTCTTGTCTAAATCCCGGTCCTATTCATCCAAAAGGTTGATGATTCCATTCATTGGCCGCTAGGTGGGGCAATAGATTGAGAGCTGGACCTGGAGTCAGGAAGAGCAGAGTCAAGATTTGGCCTCTTAGACGCTAAACTAACTTTGTGACCTTAACTTCTGTTTGCTGTAGTTTCTTTATTTGCCGAGAGGGGATAATAAGAGCACCTAACTCGCAGGGTTGTTGTGAGGATCAAATGAGACAGTGTTTGTAAAAAGCTTAGCAACAACCCTTATTTTGCTGTTTCTGTTCTAAAATTTCCTCTTGGAAAGAGATTAAAGGTTCAGTTCTAAGGACAAGTAATTAGATCCTCAATTCATAGGAGACCTTCCTTTTATCCTATCTATATTTACTATATCCAGATTTATTGTCCTGCTGTCCTTCCTAATTAGACTAAACCTCTTTGAAGGCTCTTTGCATTGCCTGCACTTAACACAGTACTGGGCACTTAGTGCTTAATAAATGCTTGCTATTTCTAATAGGAATAAATTAACCTTAATTAATTGATTAATTCCTAGTTCTTATAAATTAATAAGTTAACTCCTAATTTTATCAATTAACATTAATCTATTAATATCAATTCCTAATTTTTATAACAACTCAGGCCTTAGAGGTGTTGGCTTCCATAAGAGTCATACGTTGCATGGGGAAAACTCAATGGCCTTTTAAAAATCTTTATTCTCCTTGACCTCTCTGTAACCTTTGACCCTGTTTACCACACTTTCCTTCTTGATATTCTCTTCTCTCCAGGTTTCCTGGACATTACTCTCTCTCCTCTGTTTTCTCCTCCCTATCTGACCCTTCTCAGTCTCCTTTGCTGGATTCTCTCCAGATCATGACTTCTAACTTTAGGTGTCCCATAGGATTCTGTCCTAGGCCTTCTTCTCTTCTTCCTCTATACTACTTCCCATGGAGATCTCATCAGCTCCCATGGATTTCATTACCATCTTTATTGGATGATTTTCACATCTACCTATCCTGTCCCAATCTCTCTGCTGACCTCCATGCTCACATCTCCGACTGCCCTTCAGCCATCTCAAACTGGATATCCAGTAGACATCTTAAACTCAATATCTCCAAAACAGAACTCATTTTTCCTTCTTATCCCTCCCTGCTGCCCTCCCAGATTCCCTGTTACTATAGAGGGCAACACCACCCTCCCAGTCCCTCAGGCTCACAATCTAGGCATCACCCTGGATTCTTCACTATCTCTCACCCGCTACATCCAAGCTGTTGCCAAGGTCTACCTAATTCACCTTTGCAACATCTCTCCAACTCAACCCTTTCTCTCCTTTGACACTGCCACCCCTCCAGTGCAGGCCCTTGTCGCCTCCATGATTGTAATGGCCTGCTTGGATAGTGGGGTGGGGGAACTGTCTGCCTCAGGTCCCTCCCCACTCCAATCCTTCCTCCACTCAACTAGTAAAGTGATTTTCCTAAAACACAGATTTGATCATATCATCCCCCCTACTCAAATAAACACCAATGGCTTCCTGTTGCCTCCAGGAGTAAATACAAAATGCACTACTTGTCATTCAAAGCCCTTCATAACCCAGCCCCCTCCCACTTTTCCTGTCTTCTTACACCCTGGTCCCCCCATATATTCTTCAATCCAGCGATAATTCAGTGAATGGTTCTGGTTTGCTAAGTATCTGGATTACTGCTGTTTGGCTGCAAAGCCAGAATGGGGGTGTATTCAAAGGCCATTCTCCATGCTCATTCTTGCCTGAGTGTGTTCAAGTGAGGAAGCAAAGACCAAGCTCCTGGTGGGAAGAGAGACCCCAAGGCTTCATCTCACCACCAACGCCATGTAGGCCGTGAGCAAATGACCCTACTGTTGCTTCTCCTCTGTTGGGTTGATTCTTCCCCACTTGTAGGTAAAGGACATGGGAGATGGTTATGACTTTGTGAGCTTTGAAGGGTCAGGAGAGCAAACCAAGCCACCTGAAGTCTAGAAGCTGGTGTCTGTATCAGGATTTCTGAGATCCCACATGATGAGAGGCAAGGCTTGACCTAGCCCAGGCTAGTAGAGATGTGAATTCATCGGTCCATCTGCCAAGCCACAGCTGGGAATGAACTTAGTGGATCCAATGCTATGAGGCCACTCTCTTATGGGAATTGGTTAGCATAGGGTAGGTGCTGGGGGGAAACATTTATAACTACTGTTCTCACTACATTTTCTGGGTTAATATCTTTTTGTATAAGTTAATTGGTGTCAATTTGTTAGTTTAAACTGCAGTGCTAATCAATGGTGGTTAACAGTGAGAGAAAACACCAGAATGGGGGCTCTGGATAATGGCAATAGAGAATTGCCCCTAAACCCTCCAGGATAACTCTAAAATTCCAAGAGTAAATACAGCTGGGATGGCTCTGGGAGGGTGAACCTCTTGTCTTGTTAGAGCATATGGAATCTACCCTTACATAAAGTTTTAAAAGGTGGGTAGAGGAGACAAAGATCCTGGGTTATATAGCAAGACTACCATTAGGATAATCATAGGATCACAAGATCACAGATTCAGAGCTACAAGGACCTTAGAGGTGCAATCCTCTTATTCCCTTGAGTACAACTTCTCTTATTTCTTCTTTTAAAAAAAATGGGTTAGCCAATGATATCTATTTAATTGCTTTTTTTTTAAACAGCCAGTTTTACTTATTAATTCAATAGGTGTTTTTTATTCTCTCAATTTTGTTAATTTCTTCTTTGATTTTCAAGATTTCTTTATTGATGTTTAGTTAGAGGTTTTAAATTGGTTGGTTTTCTATTTTTTAAAAATAAACTGTACAGCCAATTCATTGATCTGTTCTTTCTTTCTTTTATTGATAAAGCATTTAGACATATAAATTTTTGGGTAAGCACCACTTTGATTGTATTCCAAAAAGGTTGTCTCATTCTTGTCATTATCTTTAATGAAATTATTTATTGCTTCTATGATTTCTTCTCTTACCCACCCATTCTTTAGTTTCCAATTACTTTTAAATTGTTACTTCAAAGATCTTTTATTTAACATAATTTTTATTACATTATGGTCAGTAAAAGGTGAATTTAATACTTCTGCTTTTCTGTATTTGTGAGGTTTTTATGCCCTAATATAAGGTCAATTTCCATGATGGTGCCATGTACAGCTAAGGAATAGGTATATTTCTTTCTATTCACATCCAATATTATCCAGAGGTCTATAATATCTAAATTTTCTAAAATTCTATTCAGGCCTTTCATTTTTTTTTTTTTTTGTTTATCCAGATGTGAGAGGCAACCCTTATTATTTTATGGAGGCGTGAACAGGCCTAGAGAGGTTAGGTGATTTGTCTAAGGTCACACAATTAGTAAGTATTTGATGTGGGATATGAATGCAGGTCTTCTGAATTCCAAGTCCAGCTCTGTAACCACTATGTTGAGCTGCCTGGGGAAGTGGGTTCAAGAGCATGAAGCCCACACCTAATAGGTTACCAGTTTAATTATTCTTATTAACTAGGTGCTAAACTCAATTGTTTCTTTGCTACAGAGAGAATGGAACTAAGTACAAGTTATCCTATCCTGATTTCGGTTTTTCCTTTATGCCCACAAAATACAGAAAAGTATTATCTATAAGCTATATAGATTCACATGAGTTGTCTAGACATGTAGACACATGGCTTGGAGAGAGGCCTAGAGATAGATATGATTTGAAGTCAGGACTAACTCTGAGTAGGGCAGGAAACTCTGCACAATAGCAGGAGTGGAGGGGCTGGCACACCCAGGGCACTTTAAGGTGGAGCGTTTGGTACTTTCTCTAGTTGATGAGAGAGGTACTGGACTAGAATTCTATCTGTCTGAGTCCCCTCCCTCAAAGATTGCTGTTCTAGGGACATAATTGGTTCAGAACAAAAAAAGCCACTTTCCTAGTCACTATCCCCTAAGCAGAGATGTCAGCTCAGGCTTACATACACTGATTTGACCCCTTCCAACCAAATAGAGGTTATTTAAAAAACCACCATGAATAACGAATAGAAAGTAAACCCATTTATCCAAGCAAACAACAAACAGAAATAGGAAAGGTTATACAGGTTCTAATATAACTAAACATATACAAGAAGGAATGAGCCTTTAGGTGACAGTTAATTCAGGTCTTGCTCTAACCAAGAGAGGTCTAGATCTCACTGAAATATAGGGAAGCCCATAGGAAATTAGGGACATACTCAGGAGCCAGCTTCACCTACATGTCTGCAATAGGGTCTTTCTCCTTGTCCTCCCCTGGAGCTGATCCTGAAAAGAATCTGGGACTATATATGTCCTGAAAGACAGAATGAAGAAGAATCCCTTGTCTCGGAAGCTCTCACATCAGCTCCTCTCCTGAAGCTGTCACACAGAGTCATACCATCATTCTATTCACCAGTGAGGAGAGTCTTGTATGAAATGCTACGGGCTGTTTTGCTGTATAATTTTATAATAGACTCTTGCCCTGTTCAGGGACTCCCTGAAGTCTGCCCATGGATCCTAAGCCAAGAACTCTTTCTTCAGGTGGCAAAATCACCTGGATGTTCCTGTTTGCAAATGACATCATGTTAATTGTATCAAATCCCAGGACACCGAAGAGTCTTCTTAGCAAGATCCGCAATTAGCTAAAAGACATTAGGCTAACTATCCACAGAGGGGAAACCAAGTAGATAAAGAACACCTATTATCCAGAAAATAATTTGCAGTTGTATGGAGAGTTCATGGTGTTAGTCCATCTGTGTGTGTGTGTATTTTGTTGTTGTTGTTAAGTCTTTTTAGTCATGGCTAACTCTTTGTGACCCTATTTGGGTGTTTTGTTTTGTTGGCACAGATACTGGAATGGTTTGCCATTTCCTTCTCCAGCTCATTTTACAGGTGAGGAAACTGAGGCAAACAGGGTGAAGTGACTTGCCCAGCATCACACAGTCACACAGCTGGTAAGTATCTGAGGCTGGATTTGAGCTCAGGAAGATGAGGCTCAGCACGCTATGCACTATGGCGCCACCTAGTGCCAGTGTATATACGTATTTATATAGATACATCTATATTAATATATCTATTTCCATCTATATCTAAGTTCTCTCTCATCTAGCTAGCTATATACATCTATATGCACATACGTGTATGTAAATATATCCATATAGATATGGATACATCTATATATCTCTTTGTCTCTGTCTCTGTCTTTCCCGCCTTCTGACACACTATAGACGATCATTGAATGGGGTCCAGAACCAAATGGACTTAAGAGAATGTCCTGGATAACATTTGTGAAATTGTGCAGTACTTTTAATGACCCCAGATTTCTCCCTGAAACAAAAACTCATCTTTTTAACCCCAATATTCCTCTAGTGCTACCACATGGCTGCAAATAGTGGAATACCATATTTTCTAAAGATTCGAAATGGCCTGTCACCAAAAGGGTCATGGAGAAATCCATGGTGAACATGAATAGGTTTTAGCATATTGCGAGCTATCAACTGTGGGCCATAAAGAAGTGTAAGAGATATCAGAAAGTTGTATGACTGGAAGAAGATATGACTGCTTGTATAGCAAGAGTGAGAACGTACTATAACATACGAACAAGTCTGAAAGCTTCATTGGTACCGATATGACCTCAATAACCCTGCCCTCACACATACTTTGGTTGGAACCTAACGGAGAATTTATGAGAAGATATGAATAGATGGAGGAAAAAAAGAGTTATTAAGTGCTTACTATATGCCAGGCATTGTTCTAAGCCCTAGAGATACAAAAACCATTCCCTGCCTTCAAGGAACTTATATTTTAACAGGGGAGAACAATCCATTAGGAGGGTAGGGACCAGAGAAGATGATTTTGTTCTATAAAGTCACTGAATAAGAAAGAAATTGAAAGACAATGTCCTTTCAAGGAATGGTCATGTTAATTGGATTATTGTGCCCAGAGCTAGAAGTAGAAAGAGGAGTAGGGTGTGGGGATCTGCACTCACACAGCATGGCATAAAGAGGGCTGGGGAACAGCCATAGACATGTACAAGATTAGAAAGTGTGCTTGGGTTGGGTAATAGGAACATAGGTCTAAAGCTGGGAGGGGCCTTAGAATTCATACAGTCCAACCCCCTCCTTTTATAGATGAGGAAACTGAGGCCCAAGAAAATTAAGTGATTTGCCCAAGGTTTCATAGGTGGGTGGACCAATCCAGATTCTAACTCAGGTTCTCTAACTATAAATCCAGCACTTTTTTCCTTAAAGCACTATGGATAATGTTTAAAAGGGCTTGGAGGCTGCCCCACTGGAGGAAACACCAGCATCAGTGTGCTCACTGATCCATTGAATTATTTCTATCTCAAAGGTGAAGGAAATGATACTTTCCAGTCTATAGCTGCAAAGTAGTTTTCTTAACGCACAAAAATAGGTGTTCACCATTCCATCCAATGTGTTATTTACGGACCATGTCACAGTCCCAGGTGCTCTGCCAGATAGCAACAGTGCAGTCAAGGTTATTACCTGGGCCCCAAGTTTTGGGGATGTATGCTGCCATTTGGACTGGTCAGCCAGAGCTGCCTCTGAGAAATATAAGGTAGGGCAAAGAAGGTAGATAGAGGCAGGCAGCTGATGTGTACCTAGAAAAAGATGGGAGATATTTATATACAATGAGATATTTATGTGCAATGAATGAATGAATGAAAAGCATTTATTAAGTATTTAATAAATGGGCCAACCACTGTGCTAAGCACTGAGGATCCAAATAAAAGAGCGAGCAGTCCCTGTTCTCAAAGAATTGACTTTCTAATTGGGAGACACAAGTCAAGTCAATAAGTATTTATTAAGCACCTACTATGTGCTGGGCACTTTACTAAGTGCACAAGATAAATAGGAGGCTTCAGTAGCAAGAAAAAAAAACCCTATTTAAGATGCAGGTGCAAGGCACATGGTATATATATATATATGTATATATATATATATATATATACATATTCTCTAGTATCATTTAATAAAATCATTTTTGATGTTGAACCATTTGGTGGTGCCAAGAACTATTATGGTGAGAACTTTCTTTTCTATGTGTTCAGTGGCTATGACAATGAAGACATTGAAGATATAGTTATTACATTTTCCAAATGACAACGCTGGAGGATAGGGCCATAGTGGATAACAAAATTAGAATTCAAAAAGAGAAAGGAAGGAAGGGAGGGAGGGAGGAAGGGAAGGAAAGAAGGAAAAAAGGAAGGAAGGAAGGAAGGAAAGAAGGAAGGAAGGAAGGAAAAAAGAAGGAAAGAAGGAAGGAAGAAAGGAAGGAAGGAAGGAGACAAATGTTTATTAAGCATCTGCTATGTGCCTGGCACTGTGCTAAATGCCTTCCAAATATTTTTTTTCATTTGATTCTCACAACAATTATCCCACCCATTTTATAGTTGAGGAAGCTAAGGCAGGCGAAGCTTTGTGTAACTTGCCCAGGGTCCCACTTTCCATTTACAGCTCACAAAATGCTTTCCCCACAACCTCCTTATGAGGTAAGTCACACAATGCTTGCTTCTCTATTGTTTATCCCCACCCCAAACCCAGAGAACAGAACTAGGACCAGCAGGAAGGGATTTCAGAGAGACCAATTTTGATCTGTTATAAGGAAAATGTTTCTAACAGGGCTGAGCTGTCCAGCAACAAAGTGAAGGTGTCCAAGCAGAAGGCTGAACACCATTGGCCCGGGGTTTTGCAGAAGGGATTGCCGCATTGAGAGGAAAGAAGTGTCCTGCAGCCTACGTACCCTAGACAATGTTTTCCCTTTCCCTTTTTGCACACATCCCTTAGACCATCCCATTATTTTTTGGTGACATCTTTTCTTTTTCAAGGTTACCCTCTATCACAAGTTCTTAACTTGGTGACTGTGAACTTTAAAAATATTGTCGTTGCTGAGTCGTTTTTCAGTCGTGTTCAACTCTTTGTGACCCATTTGGGGTTTTCTTGGCAAAGATACTAGAGGGGCTTACCATTTCCTTCTCCGGCTCATTTTACAGGTGAGGAAGCTGAGGCAAACAAGGTTAAGTAACTTGTCCAGGGTCACACAAGCTTGAGTCTTCCTGACTGCAAGCCCAGTACTCTATCGACTGCAGTAGCTGACTCACTTTAAAATACATATATATTAAAAATATGTACAATATTTATATAAATACATTATAGAATAATGTTAAAATAAATTAAAATTAATAATATAATAAAATTAATAATTAACAAATCAAAAATAATATATAATGTATAATACATAACCGTATTTCAATATAATTGGTTTCTTTTATATTCTTGTGGATTTTCTTTCAGCATTTAATTAAATTATTCTGAGAAGGGTTACCCTAGGCTTTGTTCTACTGCCATTAAGATTCAGAACTCAAAAAAGATTAAAAATCCCTGGCTTAGATGTTCATTGAAACCAGGTTTCACCTGTATAAAAATGAGTGAGTGGAAGGAGAGGGGAAATTGGAGGCGGAGTGTACACATGGCATGTGTTTTGCCCCAGGCCTCATACTCCCCCAGGGAGAGTTCTGGGTACCCAGCTTCCATCACTATTCTAACTCAGCAGCCAAAGAGTAGCCAATTCCCTATTAGAGGCCTGAAGTAGTTCTAGGGGCCCAAGGTGTGTGTGTGTGTGTGTGTGTGTGTGTGTGTGTGTGTGTGTGCGCGCGCGCGCGCGCTTGTGTGCACACTCGAATACACACATATGTCTGGGAGAGTGTTGGTAGGGAAGAGTTACAGGATTAGAAAGCAAAACTGAACCAGCCCCTGGAGGCATCCCTGTGTGCTGAATTTACAACAGCAGCTGGGGAGTCATATAAATGACTAATGCCTCATGATGTTCTTTTCCGAGCAAGCTACAAAAAATTGTCAGGGGCCCTTCAGTGTTCGGCAGATGTGTCTGGAATTCAAATAATTTGATTCTTCGATATGATGACAATGGGAGGCAGGGCATTACCTTGACAGAGTGATGGGAAAGACAGCTGCTTCGCCCAATATTCATGAAAGATATTGCGCTAACAACTGTTCTCTATTTGGCATCTTTGCTGAGATCTCCATTATGTCTAGCTTCTGGTGCCCTTCTTCAAGGGCACTAAATTAAAAAGTAATGCTACTGGTAATTCTTTCATCTTTTTCAAGCCCTGGCACAGAATAATGGGGAAAAGTGAAATAAACCACTGATGACGGGAACCGATATGTCTCTTGAAAAAAAAATGATGCAGACGTTAAGCTGGACTTGAGAAAATATATTTGAATATCAGGTGATAGGGCATTGTTTCTGTTCTCCCAACCCATGCCAAACTATGCAGCTATGCCCTTCTCCTCTTTCTAATATATATCTTAATGGAAGACCACATTAACATTCTCCCAAGTATAATAGCTGTAAGGATGCTAGTTGTAATGAGTGGGAGTCTGAGTGTTCCTCAAGATGATTTTATCCCCTAAATCTCTGGGTATTTTATTCATTTTTAATAAATATAATTTTTGTTTTGGAGGCAGTGGGGCCTAGTGATAGCTTGAGATGGAGTCTGGAGGACATTGGTCCAAATGATAAATACTAGGGAAAGAAGTATGAACTCAGAAGACCTGGGTTTGAAACTCAGGTTTACTATTTGCTGCCTGGTCAAGTAACCTAATCCTTCTAAGCCTGTTTACTCATCTGTAAAATGAAGGGATTGGATTAGATAGATGATTGCTACTGTGTCTTCTACTTCCCTGAAATCATGACCCCAGCTGTGAGACTTTGGGTAAGTCTCTTAATTTCTCTGTGCCTCCCAGGCAATCCTCCATGACTAGAAGTCAGCTTTCTCCCAGGGGTGGCCACACTTGAGGACTTAGAGGGCCACATATAGTCTCAAGGCCACAGGTTCCCCACTACTGCTCCAAGCCTTTTTGATCAGGTACCTCTAACCATAAAATATTTTTGAGCCTGCACTTCCAATATATGTCTATTTGTCTAATGCATGAACTACGATAGTAATGTATTATGTACATTATAAAACATATACAAAATAGAAATGTACAAGGATGAGATAAAGATGAAATAAACAATATTTTTCATTTTCAAATTTTTCCAACAGTATGAACCCCTTTTTGCTGAATAAATTATTATTACAAATTAATAATGGAAATTGCTAATGAATATTGACAATGGCAAGTATCAGCCACTAACAATTATTAATTAGTAATAATAATAATTCATGATATCTAGCATTTATATGGTGACCTAAGGCGTTTGCAAAGTACTTTACACATTTTATCTCATTTTATCCTAGAAACTACTCCAGGAGGTAAGTGTTGTTATTTTCATTATACAGATAAGGAAAGTGAGGCAGATGGAGGTTAAGTGACTTTCCCAAGGTCACACAATTAGTAAGTGTCTGAGGAAGGATTTGAATTCAAGTCTTCCTGACTCCAGTTCCACAGCTCTATCCAATGTAAGTGATAGAAATGTGGTTGAATATGCTTTGTCATTTTTTTAAAATCTTAGTTTAAAGTTTTATGATACAGGAATCCAATGGTCCAGTTCCAAGGCCAGTTTATTTCCCTGTTTGGTTTCATGGCTATCATGGTGGATGAGGCAGCTCACAAAGATATGTGGATCCAAACATTATAAGTGCATTGTTAGTCATGTTTACTCAATCGTGGTGCTCATATTTCCATCCCATACACCAATGATGCAGAGGTTTTTAATACAGCCTGAATAGCCCCCAAAGTCTCTGTCTGCTAGCAATCCAGGGCGTGGCTTGGGACTTCCGGGTCTTTTTAGCTATAGCATCCTTTTGGGGGTGGATAGTTACTGTCACCTCTGAGAAGGGTGTAGATGCAGAAAGCATCTCCTTCTGGTCAGCTGGCTCCTAATTACTCCAGCTCACACGGCAGCCTCCAAGGCTGTAATCATCCATATATCCCTCAGGATTGCTTTTCAGTGACCTGCACTCTGGGAAAGAAACACAAAAGGAGAAGAAGTGGCCAGAGACTTGGGGTCCAGTGCCAGGCTCACCTAGGTAGGCCTATATTCTTGCTGTAATGCATGCACAGTCACTGTCGCTGCCAGCGGGGAAGGGAGTCTCATTGGAAATCCAAAGCAGAGTTGGCCTTGACTGTGAACCAACAAAAGCTGCCTTGAAAGAAGCTAGAAGCTATTTCTTCCAGCTCATAGAATGGGTAGTTTTTCCTGATTCAGTCACCAATCCTCTTGGGGTCTCATGAGGCAGCTAGGTGGCTTAGTGCATAGAGCCCTGGACTTAGAGTTCAAATCAAGCCTTAGACACTTCACAAGTCATTTAAGTTCAGTTGTCTTAATTGTGAATTGGGGATAATAGCAGCTACCTTCAAGGGCTATTGACAGCATCAACTGTAATATTATTTGTAAAGCACTTGATAAAATGTTGGCACATAGTAGTTCCTTAGTAAAGACTTATTGCTTTCCTTTCTTTCGCATTGGCTTCCAATCAAAGGGAAACATGAGGACCAACCAAAAGCTTTACTTGTGTAGAAACCCATATATTTGTTAAACACTCATCATATGCCAGGCGCTGTGCTAGGTCTGGAGGCGGGGAGGGAAGGTTTGGGGCGGGGGAGGAGAAGAAAGTATTTTTTTTTTCCTTCAAGGGATCAGATCATGTGTCCCTCTCCAGGGAGCCAATGCTTATATACCCTCCAGATCCATGGGGAGTGCTCCAGTTCAGTACTGCCCCATATCCACAACCACATGAGGTTTTATAAGTGGCATACATTATTTTTGGCAATAAAAGTTTGCTTTTGAAATGTCTTGCTAATCACATGACTTCATACTCTCATTAGCTAATAATTTAATAGGAAATATATACCTAGCGTGAGGTTCATTGTTAATGAAAGTAGATAGAAACCCATATTCAAATAATCTTTAGGATATTGAATTTTTCTGGCCTACTTTTTGTCAGAACTGATTAGATTGTCCCTGTTTTTACTTTATAATGTGGCTGATGAAGTGCTGGCACTAGGAGTAGGGAGAGTGGCATTTTCTTGTTATTCATTTATATTCATATTATTAGTGCTATCTTCAATCCATGATTTCTTTGTATGCATCTTTTTTAAGGAGTGAAAGAAAAAAACAGTAAATGCCAAACTAGTAAGTGCTGGAATAAAACACAAATTTTCCCTTTTGTTAACTTGAGTATGTTACATTTTTATAAATATCGATTTATTTCTTTTATAGTCTCAGTTTTGCTAATATACCCTTTGATGGGTTGCAATCTGCATCAATGGAGGAAATATTTTAATAACAATCACTAACATCTGTATAATATTTAAAGTTTTCAAAATGATTTAAAGCTATCATCTCACTTTATCCTTGCAACACTGGGAGTTAATCTCTATTTTACTGTTGAGGAAACTGAGGCAGACAGAAGTTAATTAATGTGCCCAGGGTCACATTGCTAGCAAGTTTCTGAGTTAGGATTTGAAGTCAGATCTTCCTGACTGTCACCTCATCAATGACATCAGAAATTCATTGAGACACTGAAGTATTGGTTATGTGTTGAAATATATGAATTTGCCTCCCTTCCACTTTTTTCCCAAATTTTGATGTGATGTATTTGTATTGTCATCCCGATGCTCCAACATGCCAATGGATCTGTGATCCCATTGATTTATCTATGGCTTCATTGTTGAGTCATTTTTCAATCATGTCTGACTCTCTGTGACCCCATTTGGGGTCTTCTTGGCAGAGATACTAGAGTGGTTTGTCATTTCCATCTCCAGCTCATTTTACAGATGAGGAAACTGAGGCAAACAGGGTGAAGCGACTTGCCCAGGGTCACACGGTTAGTAAATGTCTGAGGCCTGATTTGAAATCAGGAAAATGAATCTTCTTGACTCCAGGCCCAGTGCTCTATCCACTGCACCGTGTATGGCTTCCAGCAATGCAAATCGCAACCCTTCCATTTCTGCCCATCCTGTGTGACTGTGATCAATGTTATCTGATGATGATGATGAAAAAGATGAGGATGACGGTAGTTAGAATTTGCACAGTTTAAGATTTGTAAAGTACTTTACATATATTATCAC
Organism: Trichosurus vulpecula; assembly: GCF_011100635.1. Classification (NCBI taxonomy): domain Eukaryota; kingdom Metazoa; phylum Chordata; class Mammalia; order Diprotodontia; family Phalangeridae; genus Trichosurus; species Trichosurus vulpecula. Next base: position 245,216,289 of record NC_050578.1, read on the forward strand.
ATTTCATCTTTACACAACTCTGGGAGATAGATCTTACTATTTTCTTGTTTACAGATGACAAAACTGAGGCAAACAAAGGTGAGTGTATTGACCAGGGTCACACAACTAAGAAGCGTCTGAGGTCAGATTTGAATTCAGGTCTCCCTAACTCCAGATCCAGCACCCTATCCACTGAACCACCTAGCTGCTCCATATCTTCCTATGAGTCCACCAGAAGTTCCATTCATCATTTTGGAGTCCTTTCTTGTAATCTCTTGACATCGCAAGGATACCAATGGAGCACCTGGTCATCATCAATCAGTTATTCCCAACTTTACCCCATGACAGGGGATAGCTTCTTTTTCCCTCATAGTTTTCCTTGATACCACCCTTCATGCCACTTCTTCATAATTCCTTGTTGGTGATGCATTGCAGTTTGCTTATACCCTTCTCCATCGCCTGTTGGATGATCCTCAACTTTAGCTCTTTAGGGAATGTAGCATTCCATGAATTTCAACCATATAATACGACATAAATGTTGGTGATAAAAAAGATGTTTCTCTGTTTCAGGAAGAAGATAAAGGTCTTTAAGAAAATGTTGTAATTCCCCAGATGAAATCCAGCCCATTCTTATCTTCCTTTTCAATTCTAGCTCATTATCCATTTGTGGCATCTGTTTATATGTGTGTGTGTACATATACACATGTGTGGATATATGTATATATGCACACACAATATACATATATGTGTGGTGCATGTGTGTATATATGTATATGTACATATGTGTATGCGTATATGTCTAGACATATGCATACACATATACACATACACATATATACATGCATATGTATGTACAGATGGATAAGTTCTATATATTGTTTGAATTGTATATTATATTCTAGATAATAGGCATTCTCGATCCACTTAGTTTTTCTAGCATAGATAGTAAGGTCAAACACCTTTGAATGAATGATTGTGGATCTTAGTAGGCGCTATAATATTCTTGGCTTTAATGCAATCAATATCAGCCATGTCTGGAAGTCCTGAATATCTATTAAAAAACTCCTTTCACTTGGATTCTCTGCTGGATATACTTCATCACAATGGCAAATACTTTGAGTGAGCCTACATCTTCCTATTTTGTGCCTGCCTTGATATTAATAATCAGAAGGATATTGAAAAAAGTTACCTCTGATATATCTTTCAAGTATTCTTAGGTAGTTTTCACATATGTACAGGACATACTTTACTGGAAAATAGTCTTTAAGGTGGCATTTTGCTCTACTGAATCAAATATTCTAAATATAATTTTCTAGTAATTATTAGCATTTTCATAATTTTATTTTTAACTCTTTAATATATCATTATTTAATTTCCATGTAGGCTGACATTTGGTTGCAAGTCTCTTATTTGTTATACTTGTCTTGCATTCTGATTTGCACACTTAATATTTCCAATTTATACTTTTCAAATTTTATTTTTAGCTTCCTTCTATCCTAAAAAAAACCCAATGATCTGTGCATATCTTAACAAAATGTATATTCTCTACCCTTTCTACTTGATCTTCTTCATACATTTATCGTATCTAGTTTCTTTAGCACGCTATTCAAATATCTAACTTTATCATGTCAATTTGTTAATTGTGCCATTATGTGCATGGATATTTAATAGTAATGTTCTCTCATAAATGGTACCTTTACATAAAATCTAATTCCCTAGTTTATCTTTCTTAATACTTCCTAATTTAAATTCATCTTTTTCAATAAGATTCTTGACTTTCTTGAGTCAGCTGATATGCTGGTAGCCTTCCTTCCTTTCTTCTGACATCATGAGGATACCAGTGGACCACACAAGCCATCTACTGGTTGGATCTCCTTTGGAGTTGCTATGTGACTAGCCCATCTTTTTTTGATCATGCTTTCCCTTGATGATAGCATTCATCAAAATTTCTTATTTGTCATGTGCTACAGCCTACTCCTACACCATGTGCCTCAACCCTAGATGTATTTATTTCTCATTATTTCTGAAAAAAAATTCCTGCATGATTTCCTGAAATATGGGATCACATCTTTCCTTCTCTATAATGTTTAGGAAATTCGGTAATTTTTATTGTACTCTCTTTTCTGTATTCTTCAGATTTTCCATCCATATGAATTCCAAATCACTTTCTAGCTGTGTGATTTGAGTAATGTTTTTTCTACTTCCTCTGTTGCTGCTGCCACTTAGTCTTTCTGTAAAATAATTATTTCTTATTGAGTTTATTATTTTTTGCATTTTCACAGATTTCCTGCACCAATCATCAGTTATCTATTTTATTGCATCTTGATGAAATTCTAATGTAGTTTCTGATATTCCTATTAATATTACTTAAGTATATTTTTCTTCTGCTTTCAAATTTCTCAATTTACATTAAATTGCAGTAGTACATTTCTGTTCATTCATTTCTTTTGTTGTTTTTTCTTCAAAAACAAATTTCTTTGGAGAGTTTTTGATCATTTTTAATTCTTTTGTGATTGTTTTATAATTTTTGAGGAAACTATTAGGGGAGTTAGGCTCTCCTGAGATCTCACTTTCTTCTATCTTCTCAGAAGTCCCTGACTCTGAAGTCCTTTGGTGTTTGTCTAGTACAGTATGTGACATGAAAAACACAATCTAGGGTCTGGTTAGAAGAAAGCTTGGCAAAGGAATTTCCCCTTGATTGACTGGTGTTTCACAGTGGGGAAGAGGCACATCTTCCTCAGATGTTGGTGTTTGAGGAAGAGTTCCAGCCACCTCATGCTAGTTCTATAGGAACAGTTGTCATAGAGAAGAAGGACTGTTCTGTCCCAGGAGGCAGGACCAGGAACAGTTGATGGAAGCTGAAGACAGGTTGACTTAATTTCAATGCGAAAACAAATCTTCCCTAACAATTAAAACTAAACAAAAGTGGTAATGGGTTCGACCATGAAAATGGCTCAACAAAGGCTGGATGATCACTTGTTGGGCATATTCCCTAGGGAAATCTCAGGCCTCTGAGATTCCTTCCAGTTCTGTGGTTCTGTGAGAGTTTGGGCCCCTTTTTCCACCTAAAAGTCCATACTTAAACTTATTAATAAGCGATATACCAACCTCTCTACAAGATCCATGGGATATTAAGTCCCAATGCTTACATAGCAAAGGTAAACCCAGAAGTTTTATCAATTACTTAATGAATACCAGTCTTAATGAATCCCAAGCCAGGGAATGTGACTGTGACCCCACTTTAGGGTCATCTGATTTATTTTTGGATAGAAAAGGGTCTCTTGCCATGGTTTGGTGATTTTCAAGTACCAGCAATTATTATCCTATTAGACCTCCCTGATTCAGTGGTAGCCTCATTTGCCATGTATCTTGAGGACTCCTCTTCGGAATGAAATTTCAGCAAAAGCCCCAATTTAACTTAAAGTTAGAGAATACTGACTTTAGGCTTTTCCCCTTTGGCAATTTATTCATGCAAAATTTGGTTTCAATAGGTTGAGATTTATATCACTAGAGGGAACATTCGCCTGAGACCACAGATCTATATGAAGAAGAAAAAAGTAAGGGCTGGATGAGGTGATTTCTAGAGTCTTTCCAGCTCTAAATAATATGGAGAAGCTTTCTTTGTCACTAAGCTAAGATGACAGAGTAACAGGAAGAAGTAAGATGAGGTTCCCCCTCTCCCCACCCTTCCCCATCCCCCGAAATAACAACTCTTCCAAACAGATCTAAAAAACATGCCAGACCAAATCCTGATTGGGAAATCTAAGAAAAAAATCACACTGAATAATTTTTCTAACTCAGGTTGGCATAGGGAGGCAGAGAGGTCTGTTGACACTGGGGAGGGTGTGAGAGACACTGGCACAGGGATGCCCAGCAAGGTGTGCCTTCATCAGAGAAGGCGCCATGCTGTATGAGCAAAGAAAAATTGAAGTAGCTCAAAAGAAATATGAGATGTGTAAATTTAGAGAATCCATCCCAAATGTTCACATGGACTATCCCACCTGTGGTAGACAATTCATGTCTTGTATTGGTCTGATCAGCCACCATTGGATGCATTATAACTTGACTCTAACATAGTGATGTCATTTTGGTCCTTTTCAAGAGAACGAAGGACAACAACCAACCAACCAATGTGAGCATTCTACTACAGGGAAGGCTGTGCACCAGAGCAAGACAGGGGTCCCAAGTCCAGCACTGAGGGGCCTAACCATGTGCAAAGAGGAGTAAGTGCCAACTGGTAACTCTGTCACTCACCACCCAGTCCCAGGTCACAGATCTAGGGAGAACTGAAGAATTGGCCTGAACCCAAGGATAGCATTCCACAGTAAAGAGTGGTCACAGGCCCTGGGCTGTGTGGCTCAGACCCCAGGAGCAGAGTAGGGTCTCAGTTCCAGCTTCAAGCAGTTTGAAGCCTGTAAAAGGATAATCAGGGTAGGAGTCCCAGATCTTAGGGAAACCTGCAGTTCTAATCCTCTGAACTAGCAAAGTTTTCTAGCTAGCTGATAGTGGGTGAGGGCAGCAGCAACTACTGAATCTCCAAGAGTATGTTGTTCTAACCCTGACCCAGATCAGGAACTTGCAGAGCTCAGACCAGAGGGAACAGTGATCAGACTTTGCCTTGGATCAGACCACTCTGGGAGAACTGAAAGCTTGAAGGTTTCCAGCCTGACCTGTCCTTGAGTTCCTGGAATAAGATAGCACTGATTACTCCCAAGAAAGTAACAGAGGACAAGGCCATATGTTCCCTCTGGAAATGGGGCAGTCCCTGGCCCTAACCTAGAGTCAGGAAGTGGGCAAACAAAAAAAGAATCTGCTATCCATAAAAGCTATTATGGCGACGGGATGCTCAAGACACAAACTTAGAAGGGACAAAAAGGGAATAAATATTTACATATCACCTACGCTGTTTCAGGCACCATGCTAAGTGCTTTTTGCAAGTATTACCTCATCTGATCCTCACAACAATTCTGATAGGTAGGTGCTGTTATTGTCTCCAGTTTACAGTTGAGGAAACTGAGGCAAACAAAGGTTAAGTGATTTGCCCAGGGTCACATAGCTGGTAAGTATCTGAGGCCAGATTTGAACTCAGGTCTTTTTGACCCTAGACCACCTAAGCTGCCTCAGAAGACAATGACTCCAAAACATCTACAAGCAAAACCTTGAGGGAAATTTATACTTGGGTATAAATTAAATTAGAATTTATGGAAGGGCGGCGGAGCCAAGATGGTGGCTGGAAAGCAGGGACTAGCATGAACTCCCTACCAAGTCCCTCCAAAAACCTATAAAAAATGGCTCTGAACCAATTCTAGAACTGCAGAACCCAGAAAATAGTGGGGGGAAGCAGGGATCCAGCCCAGGATAGCTTGGATGGTCTCTGGGTGAGGTCTATCCTGCACGGAGCTGGGAGCAGAGCAGAGCGGAGCAGAGCAGAGCCCAGCATGGGTGGCTAGGACCAACCAGACCAGGAGCCCGGCGGAGCGTGCCCTAGCACCCTGAATCAGTGAGCCATGGCAGTTACCAGACTTCTCAACCCACAAACACCAAAGACAACAGAGAAGGTTAGTGGGAAAAGCTGCGGGAGTGGAAGGAGTTCCTGGTTCGGCTACCACCTCGGGGGCAGTGGAGGTGGGGCAGCTACAGAACTACAGCTGCAGTTGCTTCCGACCCCAGGCCCACCTGGTGGGAGGAATTAAGTGGCGGATCAGAGCAGGAGTGCAGAGCCTGCTGAAGATCTAAGTCCAGTCCGGGTTGGGGGTTCTTGGGGAAGGAGGAGTGCTGGTGTGGCAGAGCTGGCGCATCCCCCCAAGCGTGGAACATAGAACTCTTTAGTCTACAAGCAGTCATACCCCACTGAAAAACTCAAGGGTCAAGTTAGTTGGCTGGGAATATGGCCAGGCAGTGAAAATATACCCAGATTCAGTCTCAGACTTTGGAATCTTACTTTGGTGACAAAGAAGACCAAAACATACACCCAGAAGAAGTCAACAAAATCAAAGAGCCTACAACAAAAGCCTCCAAGAAAAACATGAACTGGTCTCAGGCCATGGAAGAGCTCAAAAAGGATTTGGAAAAGCAAGTTAGAGAAGTAGAGGAAAAATTGGGAAGAGAAATGAGAAGGATGCAAGAAAACCATGAAAAACAAGTTAATGACTTGCTAAAGGAGACCCCAAAAAATACTGAAAAATACACTGAAGAAAACAACATCTTAAAAAATAGACTAACTCAAATGGCAAAAGAGCTCCAAAAAACCAATGAGGAGAAGAATGCCTTGAAAGGCAGAATTAGCCAAATGGAAAAGGAGGTCCAAAAGACCACTGAAGAAAATACTACCTTAAAAATGAGATTGGAGCAAGTGGAAGCTAGTGACTTTATAAGAAATCAAGATATTATAAAACAGAACCAAAGGAATGAAAAAATTGAAGGCAATGTGAAATATCTCATTGGAAAAACCACTGACCTGGAAAATAGATCCAGGAGAGATAATTTAAAAATTATTGGACTACCTGAAAGCCATGATCAAAAAAAGAGCCTAGATATCATCTTTCAAGAAATTATCAAGGAGAACTGCCCTGATATTCTAGAGCCACAGGGCAAAATAGAAATTGAAAGAATCCACAGATCGCCTCCTCAAATAGATCCCAAAAAGAAATCTCCTAGGAATATTGTTGCCAAATTCCAGAACTCCCAGATCAAGGAGAAAATACTTCAAGCAGCCAGAAAGAAACAATTTGAGTATTGTGGAAACATAATCAGAATAACCCAAGATCTAGCAGCTTCTACATTAAGAGATTGAAGGGCTTGGAATACGATATTCCAGAGGTCAATGGAGCTAGGATTAAAACCAAGAATCACCTACCCAGCAAAACTGACTATCATGCTCCAAGGCAAAATATGGACTTTCAATAAAAGAGAGGACTTTCAAGCTTTCTCAGTGAAAAGACCAGAACTGAATAGAAAATTTGACTTTCAAACACAAGAATCAAGAGAAGCATGAAAAGGTAATCAAGAAAAAGAACAAGAAAAAGAAATTGCAAGGGACTTACTAAAGTTGAACTGTTTTGTTTACATTCCTACATGGAAAGATTATGTGTATGATTCATGAGACCTCAGTATTAGGGTAGCTGAAGGGAATATGAATATTGTATATATGTTTACATATATATATGTATATGTGAGTGTGTATGTATGTATATATGTATGTGTATATATATACATGTATATATATATGTATATATATATATATATATATATAGAGAGAGAGAGAGAGAGAGAGAGAGCAGGCACAGGGTGAGTTGAAGATGAAGGGAAGATATCTAAAAGAAATAAAATCAAATTAAGGGATGAGAGAGGAATATATTGAGAGAGGGAGATAGGGAGAGATAGAATGAGGTAAAATTATCTCACATAAAAGTGGCAAGAAAAAGCAGTTCTGTAGAAAGAGAAGAGAAGGCAGGTGAGGGGGAATGAGTGAATCTTGCTCTCATCAGATTTGACCTGACGAGGGAATACCATACATACTCAATTGGGTATCTTACCCCACAGGAAAAAAGGAGGAAGAAGAAGATAAAGAAAAGGGAAGGGGATGATAGAAGGGAGGGCAGGGGACAGGGTCAAGGGAGAAAATTCAATAAAGGGGGATAGGTTAGGAAGGAGCAAAATATAGTGAGTCTTTCACAACGTGAGTATTGTGGAAGGGTTATACATAATGATACGCATGTGGCCTATGCTGAATTGCTTGACTTCTTAGGGAGGGTGGGTGGGAAGGGAAGAGGGGAGAGAATTTGGAACTCAAAGTTTTAAACAGATGTTCAAAAAAAAAACAACAACAAAAAAGTTTTTGCATGCAACTAGGAAGGATACACAGGCAACGGGGCGTAGAAATTTATCTTGCCCTACAAGAAAGAAAGGGAAAAGGGGATGGGAGGGGAGTGGGATAACAGAAGGGAGGGCTGACTGGGGAACAGGGCAACCAGAATATACGCCATCTTGGAGTGGGGGGGGAGGGTAGAAATGGGGAGAAAATTTGTAATTCAAACTCTTGTGAAAATCAATGCTGAAAACTATATTAAATAAAACAATTTTTTTTAAATTAAAAAAAAAGAATTTGTGGAAGGGATGTCTGTCAGTCAGCCAATAGGCATTTGTTAAGTGCCTATGATGAGCCAGGCTCTGTGCTAAGTACTGGGGCTACAAATTAGAAGAAGAAAGATAATTCTTGCTTTCAAGGAGACTGTAACCTAATGGGGTAAGAAACACACGAAAGGAAGCTGAAAGAGAAGGGGATAAGGTAGGATTATGATGGAGAAATCCAAAGAAGTTCAGTGGGATGGAATGAAGAGATGATTAGAATGAAGAGATAACTGCCCTAGGTGCAATCCTTAAATAGAGTTTCTGGGAGCATCCTCTCTGCTCTCCACCATCCAATCAGAGGGAGAGAGGGCCAAAGGGGCAGAGGGTGAGGAGGTGTCATTTCCAGAAGTGGTGTGATCCTGCTGGATGACAATGAAGTTCTTGAGGGCATGATGGAGAAACACAAAGGAGTGTGGCCGAGTGGGGAAAAACATGAAAGAAGAGTCTTTAAAAGTTTCAAATGCTTTTTTAAAAAATGAAATAAGAGAGCTAGAGGAAAATTCAGAAAAGGAGTGAGAGCTATGGAAGAAAGAATTGGAATGGGAAATAGCAGCTTAGCACAAGAAGTACAAAACCTTGGCCAAGCAAAACATTCCCTGATAATTAGAATTGACCAAATGGAAGCTAATGACTCCATGATACAAGCAACATTAAAAAACAAAGTCAAAAGGCCAAAAAAAAAGTAGAAGAAAATGACCTGGAAAACAATTCGGGGAGAAAAAGACTGAGAATCACTGGACTACCTGAAAGCCACAACCACCCCTCACCCCCTCCTCAAGAGTCTAGGCATCATATTTCAAAAAATCTTAAAACTGCCCAAGTGTCTTAGAACCAGAAAGCAAAGGGGAACTTGAAAGAATCCACCTAATCTAGGTAAAGAAGCTGCCCAATCTAGCTCCCTAAGAAAAAATCCCCAGGATCAGGCACATTTACTAGTGAAATCTACCAAACATTTAAAGAACAATTAATTTCAGTACTATGCATACTATGTTTTAAAATAGGTAAAGAATTGGACAAGTCACTTAACCTCAATTGCCCTGCCTTCCCCCCTCCAAAAAAAATAGGTAAAGAAAGAGTCCTACCAAATTCCTTCTGTGACACAAATATGGTCTAAACCAGAGAGAACAGAAACAGAGAAAGAAAACTATAGATCAATTTCCCTAATGAATTTCAATGCAAACATTTAAAATAAAATACTAGCAAGAAGACTCCAACAATATTTCACAAATATCATAAACTGTGACAAGGTGGGATTTACGCCAGGGATTCAGGGCTGCTTCAATATTAGGGAAAGTATAAGCATAAATGGCCACATCAATAACAAAAACATGTAATTATATTAATAGATGCAGAAAAAAGCTTTAGACAAAATACAACATTCATTCCTACAAAAAACACTACAAAGCATAAGAAATGGGAACTTTCTTTGAAATGGTAAGTAGTATCTGTCTAAAGCCAAAAGCAAGTATAATCTGTGATGGTGATAAGCTAGAAGCTTTCCCAATAAGATCAGGATTGAAGTAAGAATGTCTATTATTACTATTATTAATCATTATTGTGTTAGAAATGCTAGCTATAGCAATAAGACCCAAAAAATTGAAGGAATAAGAATAGGCAATAAGAAAACAAAACAATCATTCGTTCTTTGTGGATCATATGATGGTGTACCTAGAAGATCCTAGAGAATCAACTAAAAAACAAGTTGAAACAATTAACAGCTTTAGTAAAGTTGCAGGACATAAAATAAACCCACATAAATCATCAGCATTTGCATATGATACCAACAAAACCCAGTAGGAAAAGATAGAAAAAGAAATTCATCTAAAATAACTGCAGACATAAAATACTTGGGAGTTTACCTTTCAAGATACACAAAGGGACTATAGAAACACAATTGCAAAGTGCTTTTCACACAAATAGAGACAGATATAGAAGCAAATGGAGAAATATCAATTGCTCATGTGTAGGTCAAGCTGATATAATAAACATGACAATTTTACCTAACCTAATTTACTTAGTGTCATGACAACCAAACTACTAAAGAGTTATTTTATAGGGGCAGTTAGGTGGCGCAGTGAATAGAGCACCAGCCCTGGAGTCAGGAGGACCTGAGTTCAAATGTGGCCTCAGACACTTGACACACTTACTAGCTGTGTGACCTTGGGCAAGTCACTTAACCCCAGTTGCCCTGCCTTCCCCCTCCAAAAAAAAGAATGAAAAAAGAATTATTTTATAGAGCTAGAAAAATGATAACAAAATTCATCTCGAAAAACAAAAAGTTAAGAATATGAAGGGAATTGAGGGAAAGAAAGAGAGAAGGAAGACAAGCTAGCAGTAGATTTCAAACTATATTACAAAGTTGTAATCATCAAGACAATTTGGTACTGGATAAGAAAGAGAGCTGTTGATCAGTGGAATAGACTAGGTACACAAATAAAGAAGTAAATGACCACGGTAATCTAGTGTTTTATAAACCCAAAGATCCAAGCTTTGGGGGCAAAAATTCACTATTCAACAAAAACTTCTGGGAAAACTAGAAAGCGGTCTGGCAGAAATTAGGCATAGATTAACGCCTTACACTGTATGTCAGGACAAGGTCAAAATGGGTACATGATTTAGACATAAAGAGTAATGTCATAACCAAATTAGGGGAGCCTAGAGTAATTTCCCTGTCAGATTTATGGGATAAGGGAAGAGTTTATGATGAAACAATAAATAGAGAGGACCATGGGAGGCAAAATGGATAATTTTGATTACATGAAATTAGGAACTTTTTGCACAAAAAAGCCCCCAAAACAATGTAGCCAAAATTAGAAAGAAAGCAGAAAATTGGGGGGAGTGGGCGGGATTTACAGCAAATTTCTCTGACAAAGGCTTCATTTGTCAATAATTAGAGAACTGAGTCAAATTTATTAAAAAAAAATAGGAGTCATCCCTTAGTTGATAAATTGTCAAAGGATATGAACAGGCAGTTTCCAGAAGAGGAAATCAAAGCTATCTCTAGTCATTTGAAAAAATCCTCTAAATCACTATTGATTAGAGAAATGCAAGTTAAAACAATTTCAGCCACCCTCCTGGCCGTTGGAACAGATTTGTCTTATCTGCCCATTCTGCTGGTGGAAGGTTATCACTTCATTGCCAAATCTGTCTTTTTTTCAGTCCTCATTTTTCTCGACCTCTCTTGACTTCTGACACTGCAGAACACCTTCACCTTTTGGATATTCTCTTCTAGGTTACCGGGACATCGTGGTCTCCTGGGTCTCTTCCAAGCTCTCTGATTACTCTTTCTCAGTCTCCTTTTTTGGAAGTGGGTGACTTCCATAACTATGGGTTTGTCAGTAAGTGAACAACCATTTCTTAAAAACTTAGTATGTGCCAGGTACTGTGCTAAACATTGGGGATACAAAAAGGCAAAATATAGTCCCTGCCCTCAGGGAGTTCACATTCTAATTGTGGGGGGAAACATGCAAGCAACTATGTACAAGATACACACAGAAGAGAAAAGAGGTACTCTTCGAAGGAAGCAGCTGAGTCAAGGTGGCAGCCAGGGAAGCCAGGAAGTAGAGCATTCCAGGAATGGAATTGGGAGATGGGGCATCAAAGTGTGAGAAACAGCATGAAGGCTGACGTGTGAGAGCGTAAAGCAGAAGAAGACTGGAAAAATAAGAAATGGCTAGGTTGTGAAGGGTTTTATTTTCATTTTTTATTTTTGAGGCAGTTGGGGTTAAGTGACTCACCCAGGATCACACATGTATCTAAGTATCTGAGGCCAGATTTGAACTCAGGTCCTGATGACTTCAGGGCCAGTCCTCTATCCACTGTACCATCTAACTGTCACCTGTGAAGCATTTTAAAAGCCAAATAGAAGATTTTATATTTGATTCTGGAAAGGAACCTCTGGAGTTCATTGTGTAGAGGGGTGCAACATAGACCTGTGCTTTTTTTTTTTTGACAGGTAAAGGCAGTCGAACTTTATTTTTTCAAAATTTATTTTCTATTTTTAGTTTACAACATTCAGTTCCACAAGTTCCTGAGTTCTAAATTTTCTCCCCCTCCCTCTTCTTCCCCCTCCCCTCTAAGACAGCATGTAATCCGATATAGGTTCTACATATGCCTTCGAATTAAATTTATTTACACAATAGTGAAGTTGCAAAGAATTATAACCAATGGACTGAATCCTGAGAAAGAAAAAACAAAACCAAAAAAGAAGGAAGAAAATAAATAAATAGATAAATAAATGAATGAATGAATGAATGAATGAATAGATAGATAGATAGATTAAACAAACAAATAAATAAATAAAAGAGAGAGCAAATAGTTTGTCTCAATCTGCATTCAGACTCTATAATTCTTTCTCTGGATGTGGATAGCTTTTTCCATCATGAGTCCTTTGGAGGTTAGACCTGTGCTTTAGGAAGATCACTTTGAAGGATGGACTAGAGTGGGGAGAAACTGAGTCAAGGAGAATGCAATAGTCCAGGTATGAAGTGATAAGGGCCTGCCCTTGATAAAGATGGCAGCTGTGTGAGTGGAGGAATCAACAGAACTTGGCAACAGAGTGCCTATGTGGAATGAATGTGAGCATGGAGTTGAGGGTGTTACTGAGGTTTCATGCCTGGGTAACAGAGAATGGGAGTGCTCTGGGCAGTGAAGGGGAAATTGGGAAGGGGGGTGTGCTATTGGGGGAAGAGAAGAGACATTGGACATGTTGAGTTTGAGATATGTACAGAACATCCAGTTCAAAATGTCCAATGGGCATTGGAGAGTCTATCCTGGACACTCTTCTCTCCTCTCCTGTCCTTCTCTCCACTCCTCTCTTCTCTCCTCTCTACTCTCTTCTCCTCCTCTCTTCTCTCCTCTTCTCCTCCCCTCCCCTCCCCTCCCATCCCTTTCCATTCCCTTCCCTTCCCTTCCCTTCCCTTCCCTTCCCTTCCCTTCCCTTCCCTTCCCTTCCCTTCCCTTCCCTTCACTTCCCTTCACTTCCCTTCTCCCCTCCTCTCCTTTCCTCTCCTCTCCTCTCCTCTTGTCCCTCTAACTATCTTGCTTGATGATCTCCTCAGTTCCCATGGGTCCAATTATCATCTCTATGCAGATGATTCCCAAACCAATATATCTAATCTCTCTTGAGCTCCAGTCCTACATCACCAACTACCTTTCAACCTCTTGAAATGCATACTACAATGAAAAAAAAACATTTGATTTGGAATCAGGGGCACCGGGTTCAATCCTAGCTCTGCCATTTATTCCTGTATGACCTTGGGTAGGTCAGTTTCCTTTTTGGATTGGACTAGATGACCACTCAAATCCCTTCCACTTCTAAATCTGTGAACAACTCTATGAAACAGCCATTCTAATTCTAATTCTCCTTTTACAGATGAGGAAACTGAGGGTCAGAGAGATTAATTGACTTGTCCAGGGGCACTGAAGCTAGGAAACATCTGAGGCAGGACTAGAACCCAGTTATTCTTTACCTCCATCACTCTACCCCTTATGCCAGTGGTTCTAGGCATCACATGGATCACACACTTGCAATTATACTCCTGTCCCCTAGTCTCTCATGTCTCTGAGGGCAAGAACAATACTATACTTTAAGCAAAAAAAAAAAAAAAGATTGAGAACCAACCTTTGTACTACATCAAGGAGTTAGTCATATTGGGAAGGGAAGGAAAAATCATTTATTGATCACCTACTGTGTGCCAGGCACTGTGCCAAGCACTTTACAAATACTATCTCATTCAGCCTCACAACAATCCTGGAAGGTAGGTGTTGTTATTATCCTCATTTTATAGTTGAGAAAACTGTAATATGTATATATACACACATATGTGTGTATATATAACATATATACACATATTACTTTAAGGTTTGCCCAGTACTTTACAAATATAATCTCATTGGAGCCTCATAACAACACTGGGTGGTAAGTTCTATTACTTCTACTTCACAAATAAGGAAACTGAGGCAGAGAGAGGTAAAGTCACTTGCCCAACATCCCATGGATGATGGGAGACTCAACTGTAGGTTTTTGACCATTGTATAATCTGCATCTTCACGTGGTGACATTTTTCAACAGTGAATTTGGACCATGCCTTTATAAATAAAAATATTCAGCAATAAGTGATGGGATCTAACCAGCACGTGATTGTTCCAGTTGATGGCGCACATATCAATCGTTGAGATAGCCCCAGCACAATCGAACAATTGTTAAAACACTTGCATGTGCTTAACAAGCTCTACCAATGCCATATATAATTATTCAATGATGACTCTTCATCTTCAACGGAGCTATCCTCTCCATTGGACTGCTAATAACGGATTGCCTTCCTAACTAGAGAAAGGGACAGTTTTAATACCTTCCCTCTCTCCCATCCCCCCATATGCACACACCCCTCCAGGGAGCCGGGATGCATGAAAATTAGTTTTGTTTTAAATAGGCCACGTTGTACCATCAAACTTCCTGGCCATTTTCAGCATTTTGCAGACTAAGAGAGTCCTGGCCGGCTAATTATTCTGCCTGCGGAGAAAAAGATTAATCAGTAGCTTGGTTGAAGTTGGGAATTTTGAAGGCGGTGTCTCATAGTTCATTTATCACACTGGTACCTTACAAGTTGCTTATTTAATTAATTTTTTGGGGGGCGATTAAGCATGGTAATACTTCCTTACCTCCCGACAATAACCTTATGAAAGAAATCAGGCTGCAGGGAGGGTACTAAGGTTCTCCATCTAGAGGCCAGAACGAGTGGTCAGCAGGGGGCACTCTGGATCAGTCCACTGGCACCATCCAGGCCCTGAGGTGAAAGGCTACACAGCCAACATCTCTGAAGGTGTCTTGCTTTATGAATCCTCCAACTAAAGTCCTTTTAAGCGCTTGTAATAAAATACTCTGAGATCCCCGTCTCTGAAAATCGAAGTGTCAAACTCAGCATCTTTGCCACATTTCAAACTGGGTAATTACCTTCACTCCCAAAGGAAACCTTATTTTATGTAGTTGTGTCCTTTCGAGGTTACTGGCTCCCAAGGGCAGTGATCTTGGCTTTTTTATATGTTTTCTACAATACAAGGGCGACAATAAACACCTAACAATAACAATTTAATTAAACTACATCCCTTTGAGCTAAATGTTGGCCTGTTATGTGATTGCTAACAATATGAGTATCTGTCTGCTTGGCCTAAAGTCTGATAGGAAGAGAAAGTCCCAACGGAATGGACCAAATAAGACATTTGCTTGTTTTCTTGTTTTTGTTAATTCTTTCTTAAGGGTCCAGACCTATGGTTTCATCAGTGTGTACAACTCCCTCTATCCATCTAGAACTTCATAGGACTATAGATTTGTAACTAGAAGGGACCAGAGAAGTCATCTAATCTAATGCTATTTTATAGATGTTGAAACTGAGGTCTAAATGACTGTCCAGTCACACTGGAGACAAAGCTGGGATTTAAACCCAAACCCAACCTTCTTTCTACTTCACCCTGATTCCACTGTGCCTCAGAGTTGCCTTGTCTATTAGAATGAGAGTACCTTGAAGACAAAGGTTGTTTTTGTCTTTTTTTGTTCTCCCCTGTACTTAGCATTGTGCCTGGGACATAATAAGCACCTAATAAATGTTTATTTTTGTTGTCTGTGGTCACACAACTAGTATGTATGTGTCAGAGGCAGGACTTGAACCCTGGTCATTCTGATTATGATGCCAGATAGAAACCATCATGGGGCTGATGGGAATTTTTCCAGGCCTAGAAAAATTAAATCAAGTGCCAGAGGTCACATAGGTCATTAGTGGTGGAGCTGGGACTCAAACTGAGGTCTCCTGGTGCCCAGTCCCAGTGTTTTCCATTATGCCATGTTCCCTTTTCAGCTTTATCTATATTGCAAAGCATGCAAATACAAATGGAAGAATATGCTTCTTGATCCCCAATACCCCTTCCCTTCCAAGCTGCATATACAGTTATTTCTTCTGCATCATAGGGGTTGGGGTGCAGCACACTTGCCATCTGGAAAATCTTCCTTTTAACCAGAAAAGAAGCCTGAATTTTTAAATTTTCTTTTATGGGGCATTTACAGCACCTTATTGTAAAATTTGGGTCTATATTATACAATACCATACATAGATTTTATGCATTTCTGAGTTTCTAAACTTTTTCTGTGTCATCTGCAGCTTTCGCAAAACTCCCCCAAAATTCCCATTTAATTTTTTATGCTGGCTTGTGATATATCAAAACTGTGATACAGAAAGTCACAATGTGGAAGGGATGACCTGTATTTTTTGAGAAGCAGCTGTGGCATCGCAATCTAGAAAGACCCGGGTTTAGCTAATAAACGCCATGGAATTGAACTATTACTTCAAACTAAGATATCATCCAAAGAAATGACACAGAGTCTCAGTCTGTCATTTTTATTAAATCTGCGGGGTTTTACTACAGACAACAAATACTTTATTGATATAATCTAAGATAATAAAATAGTTGAACAACTCTGCTTAGATTTACATTTGTATAGAAACAATCTGTGAAATCCTTCACCTTGAACAGAGGTGTCTAGAAACAGCGGTTCACCAGCATTTTTATCTATCTTTAGTGAAGGGTTGTGGTTAGAAGTTGCAATGAACATTCCCAACTGAAACATGTCCCCATGCAAACGCGTTTCCCATACGTCCAAAGCTTAAGTAAGGCCTTGGGAAAACAGCCAAGAAAAGGACGGCCACTTTCTCTTCCTTTGTCCTCCCCCATGTGAAGAACAGGGATCTAAAAGGGAAAAGCCCTTGGGAAGAAACAAAATCAACCAATTGCACATTTCTCATTTCCAAGTGTCAAAGTCAGGACAACTTTTTATACGGATAACTCACTATCTGCAGGTATGAGATCCCATTAGCCCATCATTTTTTTGCCCCACCCACCCAACCTCCCCACACCTCAGCTAATAATGTCAGTTATTACTGATAGCTTTCTGCTAGAAATTCTCTCTAAGAGTCAGCATATTTAAATCTGCTTTCCTTGCTCCAGTGCAGCTCACTTTGATGCTACGCTGGGCTGCCTGATAAGGGCCTATGGTTCCATCCCTAAAGAAATTAGCCCACCCCACCCCTATTACTCAGAGTGCATAGCTCAGCGGTCCCCCTCCCCATCCCCTCCCTATCAAGACTATTGGTTTTCGTCATCAGCAGAGACTCTGGCCTCTTGCCTAGATCATTCCGTTGATTTTAGTCCATTCATAGATGTCCTGTTCGCACACTATGTCTGAGTTGATGAGGAGATACCTGTCTCCGACACAAAAGTGCTTCTGACAGGCTGCACATTTGAAACACTCCAGGTGGTACACCTTCTCCTTCACTCGCATGGTCATCTCATAGGCCCGGATCCGCTTGTCACAGGAAGCGCAGAGGCCGTCTTGGCCAAAAAGCCTGGGGGAAGGAGGGAAGAGTCCCCAAACAAATGAGAACAAAGTGTTAAGGAGGCAAAAGAAACTTTAGTATAATAAAAGTTTGGGGATGGGTCAGGACAATCTTCTCAGAGCAGGTTGGGAGAATCCCACGGGGCTGGTCATTTGGAAGTTTCCCAAGGATCATCAATGCTCCCTTCTTTTTCTTAGAAAAATGGAGGTTACTTTCACCACAGACAGCATCGCCCTAATAAAATCAGGGAGTCTAGGAAATTGTTGTGGAGACCTATACTTCCTCTCCCCTTTAGCTATCTCTGTTAACCCAGTGAGCATCCTCATATAACTGTCCCCAACCTCTCCACCCTGGAGGAAAACATTCGCTAGTCTGGTTCATACTAAAGACGGCTGCTCACAACATTTTCTCCTTGACCTGGGAGCTCTGGAATTTGGCTGTAGTATTCCTGGGAGTTTTCATTTTGGGATCTTTTTCAGGTAGATTCTTGGTTCATACTGAGATGTCAGAGATTTAATAGGGTAATGAGAGAGAGAGAGAGAGAGAGAGAGAGAGAGAGAGAGATTAATGTAGTGGGGAAAGAGGGCAGAACTTGTGAGTGAGGAGAGACCTGGTTTGAATGTTGCCTCTGACACTTAGGAGTTGTTGGGAGCCTTAATCTTCTTATCTATAAAGTAGAAATAATAATCACCCACAGGGCTTATAACACAAGGTTGCTGCAGATCAAATGAGGGAATGTGAACCTTTAAGAGCTATAGAAATATAAAGACTTCCAACATCGCCCATTCAGGGGTGTTTGCATTTGAAAATGAGAGGAATGTTCCACCCAAAAGAATAAATCTCTAACCTAGAATAGTAGGTAGGGGAGATGATTTTAGGTAGGAGTTGGTGTGGAAAGATGTCTAGGATTGTATTTTACCAAGGATAAGACTGGCCTTGAGTCAGTTCACAAATCACGAAGCCCAATGTGAGAGTCACCTAATTCTGGAGGGGAATAAAAAGGAATTCAACAGAAAGAACCAGGTCCAGTTGATGAGGTTTGTTTAGACCAGGGGTGGGGAACCTGTGGCCTCAAGGCCCTAGAGAGCCACAAGTGGCCTCGAAGTCAAAGGTTCCCCACTCCTGGTTTAGGCAGAAGTGTGGAAAAAACATCAGCTTTCCGAATGATGTGGAAGATATGAATTGGGAGATCTAAGGTTCCATTCTTCCTTGCCAGGAAGTTCCAGTGGAAATATCTCCTTGGACATTTAAATGAAGTCATACTGTTTGCAGGTCAAATTCCACTGTGATGAAAAGCCTTGCATAATAACTGTTAGCATCACTTATTTCAAACCAATGTAACAAAATTCCAATTTGGGTTTGCCTCACTTTACACAATAGGACTTAGAGCTGAAAGAAATCTCAGAGATCATCTATTATATTCCCCCCACTTTATAGATAAGAAAACTGAGACAGAGAGATTAAACAACCAGTAGCCTAAGATTACAAAGGCAGAAAGTAGCAGTATCAGGATTTGAACCCAATGCTCCTTTCAACCACATCCTGGTAACCATGCAGTCAAGTCAATAAGCATTTATTAAGTGCCTACTATGTACCAGGGTGGCACAGTGGATAGAGCACTGGGCCTGGAGTCAGGAAGACTCATCTTGCTGAGTTCAGATCTGGCCTCAGATGCTTACTAGTGTGTGAACCCGGGCAAGTCACTTAACTCTGTTTGCCTCAGTTTCCTCAACTGCAAAATGAGCTGGAGAAGGAAATGGCAAACCACTCCAGTATCATTGCCAAGAAAACCCTGAATGGGGTCACAAAGGGTCAGACATGACTGAACAGCAGCTAACAGTCTCTGCTCACAAGGAGCAGATATATGTAAATCAACTCCTTTATAAATCTAATTCTAATAAATTCCAATTCAAAATTCACTCAAGTGGCTTCTAGGTCCAAGGCCCTCATTAGAATGTGAGTTCTTTGCCTTTCTTTGTAACAGTAGCACTGAGAATAATGCCTGTGTGAGCCATTGGTGATACAGACACAAAACAATGTCTGCTTTCAAGGGGCTTACATTCTATCAGGCTTATAGGTCTTGGAGGAATTCACTGATTGACTGTTCCTCTGTGATGAATCTCTTTGAAAAGCAAAGGATGTTCTGGTTAAGCAAATAAATGCTCCCTAGTTTTAACATTTGGCAATCTGGTTTTTTCAAAGTGCCATTAACCTATTCAATGAGAGGAGAGGATCCGAAAGGGCCTTTGGAATTCACTGCCATGGGACCTGACCTATATTGGTTTTTTAATCAAGAAATCTTAGTTGTGTCCCCAACTCCATCACTGTCTTGCTAAATGACTTTTAATAAGGCTTCATTGAGAGGTTCAACTTAAATAGGAATAAAATTAGCTCCATCGTCCCTCTGGGCACTCCATTTTAGGAAGGACATGGATAAGCTGAAAAGTGCCCAGAAGGCATCCCTGGGTAGTAAAGGGCCTTGATTTCATGCCATATGAACTGGAGAGGCTGGACCAAGAGAAAACTCAGGTGGTGGTAGAGGTGGGGTGGGGAGAGAGAAGGCCAACCATATTTAAGTATCTGAAGGATTATCATATGGAAGAGGGATTGAATCGGTTCTGTTTAAGCCCAAAGTGCAGAACCAGGAATGGGGATTGAAGATTACCAAGAGTCAAATGCAGGCTTATTGGCTGGAACAAAAACGGAAGCAGCGGCCTCCAGGAGGGAGCCAATCTCTCATGGAGGTCTTCTAATAAATGCTTCTTGACTTGACATAAAAGTAGGATGATAATGTATTTGGTACATTTAGAGAATTCTTTTTCAGGTATGGGTTGGACCAGTTGGACCCTTTTGACTCTGAAGCTGTGGGACTTTGTGAAATACCCACTCCTCCCCCTTTCCCTTGTGCTATTATTCTGCTTTATACATATACACACATATATGTATATGTATGTATGCATGTGTTTATACATATATATATATGCACACAACATACACATACATATCTATCTGTCTGGATGTTAATCATCAGAATGAAAAAAATTATTAAGCACTCACTAAGTTTTAGGCACTGTACAAAGTGAGAGTTCTCCAAATACAAAAAGCGAAGCAGTCCCTGCTTACATTCTAATAGGAGAAGACAACACATATGCCAGTGGGGGTGGGGGCGGGGAGCCGTGAAGGGTGTTTTGGTCAGGGGAGTCACAGGGATGGTGAATGGAGTCACAGAGCAATTGATTGAGGGTCCTTTCTAGGAATGGTAGCATGGATTTGAGTACTGTTCCTAGGCCCAGAGATGGGAGAGGACAAAGAGGTATGTGGCCAAGAGGCTGGGCGTTAAGATGTCTATGAGAATAGCAATGCGGGGGACTAGATGGGCCTAGAAATGGTGAAGTCTTACTCTCTTGGTGTTGTTACTCTAAGCACATACATGTATATATACATACATGTGCACATAGCTGGACACATCTATCGTACACTTATAAGCACATGTATCTATGTGTCTATATGTGTCTATATGCTCATGTATACACATATATTAATATACATATATGCGTATACCCCTATACATCCATGCACATATGCATGTGTGTATATACACATACAGATATAGATGTGTTTATATAGATATAATATATACACATACATACACCCATGTGTTTATTTCTATATCTCTATCTCTATACGTAGTTGTGGGCAGGGGGCTAATTTTATGACTTCAAAGGGTGAAACGGTAAGTTGGACAGAGCAATGGTCAGTTTACGTGAACCCCAAAGGATCCCGGCAACAATAAACAAAATCCGTGAGGCATGTGGTTAAGCAAAGGTCTCATCGCTCTGGACCAGTCCATCCTCAAGTCTGCCTCTGCACACCAGCGTTCATTAGGAGCTTTCCCAGAGAGCATCAGGAAAACCACCTCATGGCAACCGTGATGATTCGGGAAGAAGAACTATGCCAGTTTGACAGAAGAAGGAACTGGCTTGCCTCAGTCCTAAGGCCAAGAATGGAAAGACACACCACCAGACATTTCAAGAGATCTAGCTTAGGCCACAGTGACGGCCCAAAGACACAATGCAGCCCAACGGACACAGCTGTCCCCACTTAACTGGAGCCTCAAACACTTGAGGGAAAGTGAAGAGTTATTCAGGAAATTTAGGGGCAGATTTCAACAAGTAACAATAACCAAATTACTTTGTGCCGGAGCTGGAAAACTTGAAACAAGAGTTAGCCTCTGGCATCAGGAGTTCCGTAGTCCATTCATTTGTGCCAGAACATTTTACTAAGTGCCCGATGAGAAACTGACACGGGGGAGGGACTGTGAAGAAGGGCAGCTGCTCCTGTCTCTCTCCCCTGGGGACTGGGTTCAGTTGGTATTGGGAAGCGGCAAGGAGTGAGTACAGGCCAATGTAGCAACTGGAGCTCTTTCTAAAGTTCTGCCTTAAATTCCAGTGAATGTTTCGCATGGAGAAGAGCTCATAGGAGGCTAGCAGAGGTGAGAGGGACTTTGGAGGTCACGTAGTCTAACCCCCTCATGTTGCAGATGAGAAAAACTCAGGCCTCAGGGAGGGAAGCTTTAGGCTTATAGACCAAAATGTGGGAGGGACCTCAGACAACATCTAATCCAACTCAATTATTTTACAGATGGGGAAACTGAGGCCCAGAGAGAAAATGACTTGCCCAAGGTCACAGAGGTAGTATGTTTTAAAGGTAGGATTTGAACACGGATCCTCTGACTCCAGAGCCAGGGTTCTTTCCAATGTACCACACTGCCTCTGAATACTATTGCAAACTAGCATTGTTTCAGGGACGGAGCTCCTAAACAGCAAGAGTTCCTAACTTCTTACGTGTCAAATCCCCTTTGGCAGTCTGGAGAAGCCTATAGGCCACCTCTCAGAATGTGGTTTTTCTTTAAAAAAAAATTCAATGCTAAGTTTGAGTTAGAAGTTAGTGAAAATAAAGATACAATTTTCTTCTTCCTGTCCAAGTTCATGAATCCTTTGAAATGTCTCCAAGTTCAGAACGCCCATCCTGAAGGAAAAGATGACTGAGGCTGTGTCATTTTCTAGGTGTTTGCTTTAACCAAACCCACTGCTGGGCCCATAAAGCAAAACCCAAGCTCAATAGTCTATGACTCTGCGATCATCTCAGAAGGAAAATTAAATAGTTTCTCTTCCCTCTGTCGGGAGATGGCTCTGCTAAACCTCTCTGTTGCTCATTTTAATGATGATAATTTAAATATTAAATGATGGCTAGAAAAGCCTGCACTAACACATAGTTAATTAATATGTTACCTGGAAAAATAGTGTGTGTGGGGGGGGCGGAAATTATTTCGTGTCACTGAGACGTGAGTTAATTAACTTTGTGGTCTCGTAGCCTGCTTTTCCTCTCATTTTTCAAAAGTGAAAATAAGAAACCTTATAACATAAACAGCACTGGGTTTATTTTAGAGAACTATATAAAATCATAGAACCAGGGGCGGGAATGGGGGAACTGGACCTTCTGACCTCTCTCTCTATAGGAATCACTTAAGATTCAGATGGTTGAACAGAAATGGAATCAAGAATTCCAATGGGAATGATTTCCATTTTTACTTCCATCAATGACCCGGCAAACTGGCTATTGGATATTCAGGTAGGATGGATGCTTCTCCAGGGCTGGGTCTATTTTTCATTTTATCTTTAAAGTACTTCCCAAAGTACTTAGCACATACACAGTAGGGGCTTAATACATGATGGTTAGTGAATATGGAGAAGCATGGGAAAACTTATATGAACTGATGCAAGATGAAGTTGACAGAACCAGGAATATAAAATAATAATAATAATGATGGCATTTATATAGAGCTTTAAGGTTTACAGAGTGCTTTGCATTTGTTTTCTAAATTGATCCTCACAACAATCCTGTGAAGTACATGCTATTATTATCCCCAATTTACAGATGAAAAAACTAAGGCTGAAAGAAGGTAAGCAATTTGCCCAGGGTCACCCAGCTAGTGAGTATCTGAGGCAGGATTTAAACTCAGGTCTTCTTGAGAACAAATCCAACACTTTATCCTCTCCCCCACCTAGCTCTTAACTTGGGGTCCATGGACCCCAGTGGGTTTATGGACAGATTTCAGGGGGTCTATGAACCTGAATGGGAAAAATAGCATCTTTTTTTCACTAACTTTTGATTTTCTTTGTAGTCATTCTATTATTCCTTTGTAGTTATGTATATACATACATACATACATGCATACATATATATATAGATATACACACACATATATATATAAACAGGATTCTTTACTGGTTGTATGACCCTGGGCAAGTCACTTAACCCCCATCACCTCAAAAAAAAATCCAAAAAACAAAAACCCCAGGATTCTAAGGAGTCCATAGGTTTCCCTGGAATGCCAAAGGAATGCCATGACACAAAAAGGGTAAGAACCCCAGACTCAACAATTTCAACGGAAAGAACCAAAACAAAACAAATAGAAACTGACTGTAGAGAAATCACAATGACCAGGCTTGGCCCCAGAGATGAGATATGAGTAGGCACCTCCCCCTTGCCTCCCTTCCCCTTATGCTCTCTGTGCAGAATGGAAGACTATGGTGGTGGAACATTGCAGATAACATCAGACTTTTTTATATATTGGTTAATTTTATTGTGCTATTTTTTCCTCTGCTTTTTAATTCTTTCTTATAAGGGATGGTTCTTTGGGAAGGGAAGAATATAGGGGTACACCAGGAAATTCAAGGTGTCCCAAAAGTCCTAATGCCTTTTTAAAGCTATTTAAGGTTAGAAATGGCACTATGACTTTTGAAATACCCCGTATTAAAAACAAGACAGATCAATAAACATCTGCTTTTCCAAAATAAATGCTTGCTGGATTGTATTGTATTCCCATTAAACATTTTGTTGTTGTTCATTCATTCAGTCTCTTTGTGACCCCTATTAAATGACTGACCCCCTCAGTCTACTAGGACTTCAGCAGGGGACTGAAAAGAAAAGTAACATGTTAGTACTTTCTGGATTAAAAGATAAGCAATTTCTCCCATCAAACTTAGGCCGATTTTCTAAATGGAAAATAATTTGAGAACTTGGGAGGAATTGCCACCTCTAGGAGCCAAGGTTCTTGGATGTCAATGGTGTTTTCCATGGTTAGGCAGGCCTGCCTGTGGTTGTCTTCTTCTCTTGGGTTCTCTGCCCAGGAGAGATAAGCAGTATCAACACACACTTGACCAGAACTGAGAGCAGAGGACACAGAGCCCCCTTTGGAGCAGCTTGTAAGCTAGAAAACTGGGAATCCCCACCAAGAGCTGCTAAACTGGCAAATGATGTCGGAGAAATGTGTGGGTGTGTCTCCAGCCCAAAGCACCAGGAGACCTGGGCTCTGGGCCATGGGGGCCCCAAACCACCTGAGCTCCACTCCCACCGAGTGATGGAGACTTAGTTATTTCACTCTTCATTGCTTTGGTTTCTATATTTATAAGATAAGGGGGAGGGTAGTAGCAAGAAGACCGGGTTTAGAGGCAGACAGCCAGCCCCATATGATTCCTTGCTGTTGTAGACTACCCTTTATGATCTTAGATAAGTCATTTTCCTCCCATTGGGTTTCAGTTTCAATGCAAAATAAAGAAGTTGAATTGAATGACCTCAAAGGTGCCCTCCAGTTAGATCAGGGTGTCTTAACCTTTGGGGGGCCCCCTTGGACTCCTGGAGGCAGTCTTTTAAAGCCGTTTCAGGATGTCTTTCTTTAAAAAAAACAAAACAAACTCAAAACAACCCAGGCCCTAAAATGCAGAGGATTGCAAAGGAAACCTAAAGGTTAGTGAAAATAAAGACGTATTTTTTTTTTCCAACCAAATTACTGGACTCTGAAGGTACTTTCTATCTCTAAACTTAAGATACTAATATTACTCCCCTGTGATATCAGCACCATCAGGGACATTTATAAGGTGCATAACGCGCTGTACATACATTACCTCATTGGAAACACAAAAGTGCCGGTTCCTATCAGCCTCATTTTATAGATGAGCAAACTGAAGCTCAGAGACTAGCCACAGCCACACAGCTAGTAAGTAGTTGAAGTGGGATTCAAACCCACATCTCTGTCACTGTAAGTTTACTGTTCTATCTACTTCCCTTGTGCCACCCTCCTGCGGGTCAGCGGGAAGAGATCTGTCAAGCAATATGAACTATTGTAACATCAACATGCTGCCTAAACATGAAGCATTTTTAGACCTTCTTCTTGTATTTGACTTTTGGGGATCAGACTGTGCAGATGGACTTTATCATTAGCACACAAAAGAATTCAGGTGATTGAATGCTAGAGAAAGGTGCCAGGAGACACAGGTTCCCTGAAGCCCCTGGCTGCCCAGTGGGGGGATACAAGGAGGAGGAGAGAAGAAGGAGGAGAAGCAAGAGGAGGAGGAGGAGGAGGAAGACATGGCTCCCAGGCCACAGAGCCCTACCTGAGATAGTCTCTCCTGCAGAGTTTTCGGCCCAGCTTGTAGTACAAGCGACGCCCCACTTCCCCCAGGCGGCACCCGCAAAGGTCACAGCTGAGGCAGTCCTCATGCCAGTACTGATCAATGGCCTTTAAGAAGTAGCGGTCCCCGATGTTTTGCTGGCAGCCGCCACATGTCAGCAGGGATGGCGGGATCTGTAGTACCTCGTCCACTGGCTCCCTAGAAAGGATGGGTGTGATTTGTGAACAGCATACCAATTTTTTTAATATAATCAAACTGCTTATTTCTGGCAACATGGCACAAAAATTTTTTCACTCGCAGGAAGATGTCTATACCTGGCTTCCAACTGGCACTCTAATTGATGAAAAAATTCTGGTCATACATGAAGGAATAGCAGACAATACAGATTTGAATATGCTCAAACAAATGAAAAGAAATAGGGTAACAGAGTCTGCAGAGAACTATTTGTCATGAATTAGTGGACGCTTAAAAGCTTAGTCAAAAGCCAACTAAAAAGTAAAACTCTCCTAATAAAACCTAAAGTGACTACCTATGTTTGAATAATAATGAGAAAATAAGTTCACAGTGAAATGTGGTTGAGCGTAAAGGGGGTTTAGGCAAACCATCTGGCTATGAGGTTGGATCAGGAGCCACACAAACTAAAAGCTTCAACAGATCCAGAGTGAGAGTTCTTTTTGGGACCTTTATCCTCTAAGTCACTACATTATTGTTATCAAGACAGGCAAAATATCTTTCAGATGCTCCATTTTGGTTTTGCAAATTAAACTTCACATAGTTTTTTGGTAGTTGAAACTTTCGATTCAATTCTTTAAAGAGAAATCCCAATTACACACACACACACACACACACACACACAATTTTATACCATTTTGAACTAGTTCATATTCTTCTTTTTTTGCACTTAATAGTATTTTGTTTTTTCCCAATTACATATAGAGTTTTCAACATTCATTTTTGTAAGATTTTGAGTACCAAATTTTTTCCCTCTCTCCTTCCCCTCCCCCCTCCTCAAGACAGCAAGCAATCTGTTATAGGTTATACATGTAAAATCATGTAAACATATTTCCACATTTGTCATGTTGTAAAAGAAGAATCAGAACAAAAGGGAAAAACCACAAGAAAGAAAAAGCAAAAATAAAAACCCCAAAAAGTGAAAACAGTATGCTTTGATCTGCCTTCAGACTCCGTAGTTCTTTCTCTGGATGTGGATAGCATTTTCCATCACAAGTCTTTTGGAATTGTCTTGGATCATTATACAGCTGAGAAGAGCTAAGTCTATCACAGTTGATCATTGAACAATGCTGCATTACTATGTTCTCTTGGTTCTGCTTGTTTCACTCAGCATCAGTTCATGTAACTCTTTCCAGGTTTTTCTGAAATCTGCCTGCTCACAGTTTCTTATAGAACGATAGTATTCCATCACAATCATATACCACAACTTGTTTAGCCATTCCCCAATTGATGGGCATCCCTTAAATTTCCAAGTCTTTGTCACTACAAGAAGAGCTCCTATAAATATTTTTGTACATGTACATTTTGTACATTTCTAGAATCTCTTTGGAATAGAGACCTAGTAGTGATGTTGCTGGATCAAAGAGTATGCACAGTTTTATAGCCCTTTGGGCATAGTGTGAACAGCATACTTGCTCTGCTCCTCTGAAACCAGGAGTGGCTGATTGGTCTGCCTGATGTGGGAACTATCTCCAGGATGAGCAGAATTCCATCCAAGGATAAATCATGGGGACCTCAGAGCCTTTTTCAAGTGAGTCTAGTGGGAATGGATGGGGAGATCTGGATGCATCTCAGCTACACTGGATTTACCACACCACTAATGAGATCCATTTAAGTGTTGAATATTAGAGTATTCATGAGAAAAGGTTGGAAAACACTTCTTGGTAAACTGGCAGGGGAGGGAGATCTAGAATCTTTAGTTGGTTTTGTTTCATTTGGGGGGGTGGTGGGGAGTTACAAGTGACCAAACAGCCCCTTTAGCAACACTGGTGGCACTCAAATGGTGCCCACCATCCATACTCCCCTACTGTTTCCAACTCCTTTTCCTATATCCCCCCCTTCCCTCTCACTCTCATCTTTACCTTATCTCCTATCCTAATTATGCCCTAAGTATACAAGGGGCATCCATGAGCACTGCTTGGTACAAAATGGACAGCACTCAAGACTCCCGTGATCATAGATTTAGAGTGGGAAGAGGACTTAAAGATAATCCAAGTCCAAAGTCCTTATTTTGCAGACGTGGAAACTGAGGCCCCAAGAGGTTGGGCAACTTGTCACACCGATAGTGTCAAAGATTTGAACCCAGACCCTCCAACTCCAAATCTAGCACTCTTTTTCCAACTAGTCTAAAAGAGAAGTGATCTCCAAGAGTAACCTAACCACAGAAGAGGGTAAAAATTTGAAAATGCATTAATAGTTAAATGCCCCAGGACAACTCCAGGGGACTCACGATGGAGAATGCTATCTTCATCGAGACAAAGAACTGCGAAGTTTGAATACAGACTGAGGCACACTACATGCTCGCCTTTTTTGCTTCTCTTTTGTTTTTGTTTTTGGGTTTGCTTTTTTTTTTGGTTCTGTTTCTTCTTTCTCATGATTCATTCCATTGGTCAAAATTCTTCTCCACGACTTGACTAGTACATAAATTAATTCAATGCAAAGTCATACATGACAGTTATATGAGACTCCATGCCGTCTTGGGGAGGGAGGGGAGAGGGAGGGGAGAAAAACTGGAACTCAAAACTATGTAGAACCGTGTGTGGTAAACTAAAAATAAATAAAGAAATTTATAAAAAAAAAAAAAGAAAAGTAAAAAAAAATAGTTAAATGCCCCAACGATATGGTGGGCAGAGAAAGGAAGGTGAGGAAGGAAGAGAGGATGAAATAATGAAATACTGCTTTCTTCTTTCATATTCAAAATTGTATCACTCTTGGTTTCATCCACTGCCACTTAGACATTCCTCCTTCCCACATGAGATAATATTTGTTAAGCATTTAGTACAGTGCCTGCACGTGGCAGGCACTTAATTAAATGCATGTTCCCGTATTTAATGAGCCCCTCTTAACCTTACAAAGACCATACCAAAATCTTCAGAGTATAGAACCTGATGAAAGTCACACAAATTGCTCTCTCTTGAAATTAGCTTATATTTGCTGATCTACATACATTTTGCACCCTAACATGCCTATTTTTTTTGTTTGTTTCTATTTGAATCCCCAGAGAGCCGGGACCTCATCAGGCCACTAGTGACTGCTTCATAAATATTGCATTGAAGACTATCAACTAATTGACAAGTAACTACTAAGGGTCTACCATGTGCCAGACACCATGGAAGTACCTTCTATAACAAAATTTATCTACTCCAGGAAAAAAAAAAGAGAGGAGGGTTCCTAGTAGCACTGGACAACAGAGTAGGTGTGGTCTATGGTCTATTTAAACACTTGTTGACACGATCTCTTTGAAGATGGTTTTTACACAGCTAACGAGTGTTCTTTAGACCCTCTCTGGAGCCCAAATCACATTTTTAAAAAACCTATTAAGGTTTTAAAATAGGCTCAGTTTGTAACTGCCCAATTCCCACAGTGAATTCTCCTCCACTTACTTAAGGAGGCTAATCTCAGTCTTCCAGTTTTGTGGACCAACCATTCTGTGTCCCAATTTGTCCAACCATAAAATGTGTTTTGGGGTATGTATGTGTCTGTCCCATGAGTGTATACTATTGTGAAAGTGCCCACCCAGCATACAGTGAGAGACATGGCTACATTAAACAGCTGTAAACAGCATGGATCATCACAAGAGCACATCATAATCTGAAACCTAAGACAGTTAAAGAAAAACAACACAGCTCTTAAAATGGTTTTAAGAAGTCATGGCAGCCAAACACTGCTGTTTTCCTTTGTTTCTACAGAGGTGAATGACAGTAACTTAACATGAGGGTTTTTACTTCCCCTTTCTTGAAAAAAGTGATTCATATTCCAGATGTTTTCATCCAGATGTCTCCTGCTCTTAGCACAATGCCTGGCAATAGTAGGCACTTAATAAATGTGTATTGATTGGTTTTCATAGCCATCAACAGAATTCCCTCTCACCTCTTCCTTTTGGGGGGCTTCTAAGATGTATGCGGCACCTTTTAAACCTGTTTCTCTGAATGGCTGTGGATGACACAGCCACCCAATCAACTATGAAAGAGAAGAATTCATGCTCAGCTGATGCCAACTGACTGGAATGAAAATGGAATTGCCTTTAGATTGCTTACAGAGAGGCAGTGGAGTCCAGTGGATGGAAGAATGGACAGGAGATCCCATGGTTATTATACCATATATAAAATGCCAACCTCGAGAGCGATCCAACCACCCAGAATGTTAAAAACATGAAAATGTGTTAATGGTTAGGGAAAGGTGAGGGAAAGGGAGGGAAGGGAAGGCTAGATAACAACTGGATGCAAAAACAACAACAAAAAACCCCAAATCCTTCACATTTATTAAATTTCCACCAAGTCCAAGGCATCCTCGCTTAATGGATAGAGTCAGGAAGACCTGGGTTCAGGTTGGACAGCCTCTGACACATAGGTATTGGTTGTATGACCCTGGGCAAGAAATTTAACCTTTCAATCCCTCCAGGCAAATGTCTAGGACTATAAACTGGAAAGCAGGTATCTCTTTACTTTGAAAGAGGGAGTTTCATCGCTGGGAGTTCTTTATGCCAAGGAAATCCTAAGTCTGACAAAAAAAAATTAAAAGCCTGAGGCATTATACATTGTGAGATGGGGATTCAGAATGGAATGGAAAAACTGCCCCTGCCTTCCAGAAGCTTATTTCTAATTAATCTGCCCAGCTCAAGCCATCTCAGAAGGTTTTTATCTATCTGTAACATGGTGAAGTTGCCACAAATGACCCAATCTCCTGTAAGTATGGAGTTAAATATCTGAGAAGAAAGTGGTCTACATTTTCAAATGTTAAGCAAAACCAAGTATTAAGATGGCCTGAGATAAGATAGCCTTGGACAGGATGAGATATTATCCAGCCATCTATCTCACAGAGTTCTTACTGTAATTGGTGTTATAATAGCTCATTATCCACAGTCAGAGTTCTGTTTAGTGAGAATTCCAAGGCAATGACTAAGTGGGAGCACCCCCAAATGAATATTTTAAATGCTCCCAGAGTGTTTTCAGGCTTCTACACAGCAAGTGGCCAATTATGGTTGCTGGCCCCTTTTCTAACTCAAAAACCCAGCCTGGATTTCTTGGATCATTTCTCGAGATTTTCTATTTGTTTGTTTTTTAAAAATTCTGATCCACAACACGCAGGACAAATTGTGTGTTGACTGGCTTGGACTGAAGTGCCCTTTTCGAGGTAGGAGAGAAAGAATGACCCAGGGAATGGAGTTAGTAAATCAACAACATTTATGGGATAGCGGAGGTGTCAGGTTTTCAATCTTTGTCTAGAGTATAAAGTTTCCAAAGAACAAATATCTAATATTTATCCTTGAGGAAACCAATGCCTTCCAATTTATCAGCTAATAAAAGGGCTAGTGATTGAAGGGTTTACTGACCTCAGCGGCACTAGGTATCAAACTGACAAACCTACAGTATTAGGCTTTGCAGTCTTTCCTCCACTCTTGCACACAGCAGGAGCTTAATATATGTTTATTGAGTTGAATGAACCGTGGAAAGGGAAAAAAAAACCAACTACAGGGTATTTTTGTGCCAAGATGTACTTTGAAATTTGCATTAGAGTCAACAACCCCTTAAATGTATCAAGTATAGATCTGCCTCCATCTCTACCCAACTCCTCCAGGGGAATTTATTTAAAGGAAATGATCACAGACCTCTCGACTTTGGAACTCGGGTCTTGACCTTCAAAACTGCATTGTGATATTTATTCTCTTATTCTATTAGGAGCCCTTCCGGTGTTTTATGAGACTAGCAAAGGGCTTTTATATCCTCTATCTCAGGGTAAGGCCCAGGTAAACAATGTGGATGAAAATTGAAGGGGGAAATACTTCAGGCAGGAAAGTCCAATTATTTCAAACAGCTGCGAGAAATGAAAAATGAAAACAAAAGCCTTCAGAAAGCGCAAGTGGATCTCTCATTAACTGACCCCTTCAGTGGTGTGTAAGGAATCCTCTCAACAGATTAGCCTGTGTGGGCTTCAAGGGAGTAAGAAAACCTGGTAGTTAATAACATTTTAAAATTAGTTTAAGGAAAAGGGTTTTTTTTTCCTTCCCCACAGATAACCCCAATGCTCCCTTCTCCCCACCCCCCAAAAACCTCCCCACAAGCCCAACGTTGAAAGCAGGAGCCTTGAAGACACCCCTGTCTTTTAAGACACCTCTGGCCTCTCAAAGCCTGTAGACGTCAGAGATAGCCTATTAGCCTCTAGCTGTCTAGAGAGCCCAGAAGGGCAGCCTAGAGACATTTCTGACACCACTTATTCCTCTCAGGGCATGAAGCTGCTAGAGTTACCCCCTCCTTCCGCGGCAGGGGAATACAGGAGCAAGCTTTGGGACCCACTCAGAATTACACGATTTCCAAGGGGGAAAGGGAGAAAGAGGAGAGGGACAGGAAAGAGAGACTGGAGGCGTCCCTCGGTTCCCGGAGCCTTCTTACCCTCTTCCACCTGCATGCCTAAGCCCGGCTGAGCTTAGCTCAAAGTTTGCCCGGCACTCCTCGCTCCAGGAACAAGCACAAGTTGAGCATCGGTCCGTTCGTATTGACCTTCGGCTCAGGCTAAGCCCGGCGTGGGGCAGTGGAACCCCGGCTAAAACCCCAGCCCTGGCTCCTCTCACCCCACCCAGCCGAGGGATTTCTATTCATTCTGCAGGGGGTTCCCATTTCCCCAGGGGCAGCGCCACTCAAGCGACTAGGACCCCTAGCCCGCACGACTGGAGAGGTCCCCCGCGTGGGGGAGGTGATGGGCAGCCCCCGGGAAGAGGGGCGAACCCATTGGGTGGCCAAGTGCTCGGGGGAGCGCAGCGGACGATCACCAGAAGCCCCTCTTGGATCAAGCCCCTCCCTCTCCATCCCCGCGGGGCACAAGAGGTCCTGGGCGCAGCGCCTCCATCCATGCCCGCGTCCCCCACCCCCACCCCCTGGACGGCTTGAAGGCTGGAGTATGGAGCGGCCACTTACTCGGACGGGTCCAGGCTCTTCCTCTCGATGGCCGAGGACATTGGCGAAGGGGGTGGCGCTCTGCTGGGGGTGGGGGTGGGGGGGCTCCTTTGTCGCGCAGGGCCAGGCGGGCGGCTTGGCACCCCCTCGGGTCCTGGTCCTGGTCCTCCTCCTTCTGCCCCTCCTCGGGCAGCGCTGCCGCCGCGATTGCTCACCGGCTGACTCTCCCCTCCGCCCTCAATGACATTCACGGGCTCCCTCGCAGCGCCAGGGAGAGAGCGAACGCGGGCGAATCCCCCAGGGTGGGGGGCAGGGGGAGGTCAGGCAGGGTGCAGGGCCGGGGAATGGGATGGGACAGGGTGGGAGCCTCGCTCTGCCTGCCTGCCTGCCTGCCTGCCTGCCGGGGCCCCCCGCGCAGCTCTACTCTGTTCTGGCTCCCGGACTTAACCCTCCATCCCGGGAAGCCTCGCCTGCGCCTCTCCCTCCCGGCTCCGGCTGCTTCTGCTGCTGCGGCGGCGGCGGCGGCTGCGGCAGCCTCGGCTCGGGCTCCCTGCTGCCCTTGCTGCGGCTCCCGCTCGGGCTCCGGCTCCTGTCCCTGTCCCCGCTGCGAACCTGTGCCCCGGAGTCCCCCGCACACCTTGGGCTTAGGCTTTCAGAGCGCGCGTGTGTGATGGGGCGGGCTGGAGGGAGGGAGGGAGGGAGGGGAGAGGGAGGAGGAGGAGGAGGGAGCGAGGAGAGAGAGGGCGGGTCGAGGGGGTGTGCGAGTCTCCCCCCCGCCCCGAAATGTCTATTTTTTGCTCTGCCTCCCTCTGTCTCTGGTTTCATTTCCTTTTTCCTGATCACGATTCAAATACAATAGAAGGAAATCACATTTAAAGAGACAGCTGCCCGTTTTATTTCTTTTCTTTTCCTTTTTCCCTTTAAAAAAAAAACTGGGCTCCTTGGGGATTAGCAATACAAACAGCAGCGGCATCACGACCGACTTGGCTTCTTAAAGGGGCCAATGCCAGGGCTGGGGGGTCGGCTGGGCGCTGCATTGCCCTCCCCTCCAAGGACAGAGGTGGCCTGAACCACCTCAAAATCATTCTTGGGGAATCTTCTTCATATACCCCTACACATCTCCCTTTTTCTTAAATAGGGCTGAAAGTAAACAGGTTTGTCCAGAGAAGAAAATTTTAAATTACAATGTGCAGAAGCGGAACCACTTTTCGGATCCCAGGTTTAGAGCTGGGAGGCACCTCAGGGCCAGTGTAGTCCAAACCCTTCATTTTACAGAGAGATGGAGTGATTCTCCCAAAGTCATAAATTAAGTCATATAGATGGGATTCCAAACCAGGGTCTCCCATCCCAAATCCACCATGGCAGATCAACTGAGGCAGAGAGAGAAACAATGGAAAGAGCCCAGGCTGTGGAGTCAGATGTCTTGGAGGGGACAACAAATGAGCAAAGGTGAGGAGGTGGGAGAATGCATGAAGTCTTAGATTCTAGTTTGGAATGGCAGACATGTCAAACAGTACAGAAGCTTGAAATAGATTAAAATATAATTGGGAGATGTTTAACTAAACAAAAATACAATACAGCCTAGATAATGCTAATTTGTGGTTTTCTGAGTTAATATGTGACCTGCAGGGATCTATTTCTATGGATAGTGCAGTCAGTTGGATCTGCAAGACTTGGGACCAAATTCTGCCTTTGATGATTTCTACTTGTGTTACCTTGGGCAAGTCTATTAACTTCCCTGGGATCTACTTTCCTCCACTGTAAAGTGAGGGGGCTTGGATTTCATAATCCTCTGCTCTATAAACCACAAGAGCCTCTTAAGTGGTTTCTGCATCTAATCTCTTCCCTCTCTGATCCATTTTCCGTAACAATCTTTCTAAAGCACAAATCTGGTCATGTTACTCCTCACCTCAAGAACCTTAAATGGTCCAGCTCATTTTACAGCTGAGGAAACTGAGGCAAAGAGGGTGGGAGTGGCTTGCTCAGGGTCACACAGCTAGTAAATAAGGGGTCAAATTTGAACTCAGGTCTTCCTGAGTCCAGATCTGGCACTCTATCCAGTGCACCACCTAGATGCCCTGTTCTATTCCTTCTCAAATAACCTCATATTTACATATCGGGGTACAAGTTGCATCTCCATGTAGAATGTGAGCTCCTTTGAGGGCTGAGGCTCTCAGACTTTTTGTCTTTGTTACCATCAAGGCCTAGTAAGATACTCTGAGCAAGGTAGGAGCTTAAATGCTTGATACTTTTAGAAAAATAGGAGCTTAATAAATGCTTGACACTTTGAACAAAGTAGGAGACTAATAAATGCCTTTCCTGGATCAAGGAGCTGGACTGGAAGATCTCTAAAATCGCCCTTCTAAGAGTCAGTAGCTGATTGTGCTCTCCTTTTCCTGGGCCTTGAAGGATCTTGTTAGTAAGTTACATTTTAAACAAAAACTTTACATCAATGTGAACTATTATCAAAGTACCCCAAAGGACTGGGGAGACAATGCTGGGCACTGGAAAGAGCACTGGTTTTGGAGCTGGAAGCCCTGGGTTCAAATCCTACCTCTGACCCTTGCTATCTGTGTGATCTTGGGCACCGGGTCTCAGTTTCCTCATTTGCCAAATGAGGGTTTGGGCTAATTGGCCCCTTGCACTTTTGGATCTAGTATCTACAGCATTATTTCTAGCCACATAGGAGTACAGGTCACAGGAAGGGCATGGGATGGCATTAAGAATGGAAGGGAGGCTTGTCCAGGTATTGGGGATGGGGCAGGCAGCACCCCTGTGTGCTCCAGCAGAGGTGGAGGAAGAAAGGAGACATCTCAGCCTGTGCAGGGTTCTCCCCATCTACCCACTCTCCCCTGCTTGAAAATGCTGAACCGATCTAGTGGTTAAACCTGTTCACTTATAAATAGCCAGTAAATAACTGTGCAAATATACCGCCCTGAATTAATGATAAGTAACAACAGGAAGATTCTTTTGCCCTTCCCCCCAGGCATCCGGAAGGAGCCAAATGAGATGTTTTGATTTTCTGGCTATTTTATATTCACCTCCAAAGGTAGAAATAGGAAGGGCAGGGCAGGGGGATTCATATTTACCAAGTACTCCATTTCCACTGAACTCAAATTGCCTTAGAAACGGCCTCATTAAAAAGCATTTATAAACTTTTTTTTTTAAAGCATTTATTAAGGGCCCTGGGCAGTGGGGCTTAGAGAGAGCGCTGGATCTGGAGTAAAATGAGGACTGTGCTATTCACTAACCCTGTGACCTTGGACAAGTAGCTCCTCAGCCCTGGACCTGTTTCTTTATCTGTAAAATGGACTAGATGATGTCTGTTGCTCCTTCCAGCCCTAAATTCATGCTTCCTGAGACGAGAGCATAGAACGATAGAGTTAGAGCTGGAAGGAACCTCGGCTGCTAGCGTGGCCAATTCTGTCCATTTACAGATGAGGAAACTGAGTCCCAGAGCCAGGAGCCCAGGTCTTCTTATTTTAAATCCCATGTTACCCCTATTGTACCACATCTATTCGTTACCAGAAAGGAAATTCAGGGAGGAAATCTCTGTTTCTTTAAAAAATAATTCTACCGATATCTTTTGTGTTTACATCACTTTTATTACCATCCCTCATCCTTCCCCTACCCAATGAGCCATCTCTTAAAACAGAGAATTTAAAAAGGAAGAGAAAAAAATCATTATGTTGTAGGAAGCTTTTGGGTACATATTTGTTTGCTTGCCCCCCCCCCCATCAGATTATAAATTCCTTGAGGGCAGGCATCACTTTTTGCCTCTTTTTCTATCTCCAGCACTTAGCACAGTGCCTGGCACACAGTAGGTGCTTAATAAGTGCTTACTGACAAGAAGAATCAAATGCTTGTACCTTCAGGGCTGTGAGTCCAGAG
The DNA here is from genome assembly GCF_011100635.1 of Trichosurus vulpecula. Taxonomy (NCBI): domain Eukaryota; kingdom Metazoa; phylum Chordata; class Mammalia; order Diprotodontia; family Phalangeridae; genus Trichosurus; species Trichosurus vulpecula. The sequence continues at coordinate 245,253,270 of NC_050578.1, forward strand.
GCCAATCTCCACTACAATGTCAAGACTGATCCCTGGACTACAATGCATATTTTTATCCCTCCTATGATTCTCTGACCTTCTTGCTCTAAGAACCGGGTCCCTGACAATATGAGCTGAATGTATTCTTCTGGAATCAGGAGGCAGCTAAAGGAGCCACTTTGTATCCACACCCTTCACTATGTATTTTTAAGTTATTAATATAAAAAGACATTCTCGTGCTCAGACACTTCCTTTTAATGGGAAAAGCCTCCCAGACTTTCTCAGGCAGCCTGAATTATGTGATAAATATTTAATGTCATACATAATCACTGTACAATCAGGAAGGAGAATAAAAGAGGAATAAAATTCACGGGGCTCCAGGTCCTAACTGTTTTATAATTCAGAAGTCTTAATTCAGAGGATCGGAGAGATTGGGAAGTCAATTCCAAAGTGAAGTGAGGATTAAAATAAAGGTTTTCACAATTTTCTTAAGAAAATAAATCCTTTTTTTTTAAAAAAAATTATGAACAAGCTAAGAATTTTTAAAAGAAGAATTTTACAATGACATATTAATGTTTATTATCTCTGAGGGCAGAGAATATGTTTGCATTTCTTGTCTTTAATTAAGCCTGATAACAAGCCAGTTATTGGCTTACAGGCTCTAATTCTGAATTGGGGCAAGTATCAGTCACAGAAATAAATAGATCTTTGGATTCCAGAATGTAAAATCTTCCAGATGGGACCGCCATGGCCAACTTTTTTTTTCTCATAAAGTTTCTTTTTACCCGCATGCTTTCTGCTGTAGCCTAAGTGTGCAATGAGAGAGACAGAGAGAGAGAGAGAAAGAGACAGAGAGACAGAGAGACAGAGAGAGACAGAGAGACAGAGAGAGAAAGAGAGAGAAAGAGAGAGAGAGAGAGAGAGAGAGAGAGAGAGAGAGAGAGAGAGAGAGAGAGAGAGAGAGAGAGAGAGAGAGAGAGGTTGCAAATAACTTTGGGTGAGTTCCTTATCTTCCCCAACTCTTGGGGGAAAAGTTCCCTGGAGAAGATGAATATTTGGAGTGATATCTTTAGATTTCAATTTCACACATAGTGGCTCTAAGAGAGAAATCCCCAGCGAGAGGATTGCAGTTCCTTTCAATGAACAATTAAATTGTTCAAATTTGAGTTTAACAATCATACCCTGGCCTTGAAAGGTATTTTTATTAATAACTTTCAAATAATAATAGCTCTGTTGCATCTCCTCCCTCCCCCCAACTCAGCACAGCTCCAGGAAACCTCAGGATTTAGGGTCAGGAGAGACTTGGGGTTTGGAACAGACTCTGACACTTATTGGAAATATGTCCCTAGGCAAGTCACTTTTCCTTTCTGATCCCCAGCTTCCTCATCTGTAAAATGAGGAGAATGAGAACTTATTGTATCCTTCACACTGGTGTTGTGAGAAAAGCCTTGATCTGGCATTGGGGGTCTTGGTTTGGGGGTAACTGCTGCCGTGTGACCTTGGGTGAATCTCTCAACTGCTCTGGCCACAATTCCTTGTCTGTAATAAGGGAGATGGACCTGATGACCTCCCAAATCCCTTGTAGCCCAGACTCTGGTCCCAAGATCCTCCAGGCATGATACAACCATGAGTTATCATTGTTATTATGTAATAGAAAGAAAAGACCTGGTATGTACTTGGAGCCCATGTTATATGGCCATCAGCACCAGAATACAGGGCTTTTTTGTAGCCCTTGTCCTAACATGGTGTTGTTGAGTGGAACATCATTTATTATCTGCTATATAATAATGTTAATGATAGCTAACATTGAGGCAGCTTGGTGGTGCAGTGGATGGCGCACTAGGCCTGGAGCCGGGAAGATCTGAGTTCAAATGTGACCTCAGACACTTACTAGCTGTGTGACCTGGCAAGTCATTTCACCCCAATTGCCTGGGGTGGGGGGTAGCCTATGGAAAGTGATTTTTAAAAGGGTTAAGTCCAGGCCTAGCACACCATCGACTGTGCTACCTGTTTCCATTTCCTGGTCTATTTATCTCAGAGTAGCTGGGAAAGAAAATTGGGATAAATGTGGCCTATTGCTACAGTTTGCCTTCAATAAACAACAGTTACTTTGAACTTTTTAGTGACCAGCAGTTCATCAAGGGGTGAGGAGAACCTGGGTGAGACTAAAGTTATTCTTCAGCCAGGGAGAGTGAAATTCGATGCATTCTTTCCTAACCCAGTATCTCTCCCGTATCTGAGAAAATTGCCTTGATTAAAAATGAGAATTTTTCCAAGTTGAGTGTTCTTTCTTGAATGTCGATTTAAGATGGTATAGCATAGTGGAGAGAGTCTGGAGAAACCTGGCTTTGTTCCTACTTCCACCTCTTTCTTAGCTGGGCAACTGTAGACAAGTAATTTAACCTCTCTGAGACTCAGTTTTGTTATCTGTAAAATGGAAATGATAATTCCAATTTCACTTACCTCACAGAGTTCTTGTAAAGTAAGTGCCTTATAAACACCAGAGCCCTGTATAAATATGAATTGTTATTAATGTCATTAGGAGACAGTCTGGGGTCACAAGGAAGCTGCGTCATGTTTCGGAGTCTGGCTGGATCCTTTTTTTTCCTGTTGTCGTTTTCCTCACTTCTTGCCATCTTATCTACAGTTCTTTAAAAGGAAAATAATATTTTCCTGTAATTAATGTGCTATTGCTATTGGGCATGCCTTTAACTGGAATGGGCCTTCAAATGTGAATGAAAAATGTAGCTCTCACTGGGAGCATGCCAGAGTGGACCTCACCTTGCCCTTTGTTCCAACTCTCAGAAGCAGGACCTTGAAAACATTGGTTTGGAAGTAGTCACACCATTTTAGTGTAAGAGGAAGAAAAGAAGGAAGGAAGGGAGAAAGAAAAAAAAGAAATTAGGGAGGAAGAAAGAAGGGAATGAAAGAAAGAAGGAAGGAAGAAAAAAGAGAGAATGGGAAAAGGAAGGAAAGATGGAAGAAAAAAGAACAAAGGAAGGAAGAAAGAAAAAAGAAGAAAGGAATGAGAGAAGGAAAAAAGAAAGAAAGAAAGAAGGAGACGAGGGAGAAAGGGAGGAAGGAAGGGAGGAAGAGAGAGAAAGGAAGGAAGGAGGGAGGGAGGAAGGAAGGAAGGAAAGAAGGAAGGAAGGAAGGAAGGAAGGAAGGAAGGAAGGAAGGAAGGAAGGAAGGAAAGAAGGAAGGAAGGAAGGAAGGAAGGAAGGAAGGAAGGAAGGAAGGAAGGAAGGAAGGAAGGAAGGAAGGAAGGAAGGAAGGAAGGAAGGAAGACTTGTTTGGCTTTGATTTTGACTCCCTTGACACACTGGGCTCCATCCTTCTTCTCTCTCCTGAGCTCTAGTCACACATCATTACCTGACTATTGGACACATCTAACTGGGATGCCTCATAGGCATGCACACAACAGAATTGCCCACAAACCTTCGCCTCTTCCCAACTTCCCTGGTTTTTTTCCCAGAGCGTCACCGCCCTCTCAGCCCCCAAGGTTCACAATCTCAGCGTCACCCCTGCCTCCCTCCTGTTGCTCATCTAGTACGCCCAATCAATGGCCACATCTTCTTGTTTCTTCTTGCCTCCATCTCCTTCTCTTACCTCACACAGACACTGTCCTAGGTCAGACCTTATCTATCACCTGTCACTTGGATTCTTCCAATGCCTTTCCCATTGGTCTCCCTGCATCATCTCTCCCCCTTTGTAATTAATTCCCCAGAAAGCTACCAAAGGGATCTTCTTAAAGCACAAATCTGACCATGTCACTCTACTGCCCAGTGAACTCCCTTGGCTCCCTACTTCCTCTAGGGTCAGACACAGACTTCTCTGCTTGGCATTTCAGGCCCTTCTCAGCCTAGGCTCCAAGCCACCTTTCCTGCACGTTAGCCTCTTTCACTCATTCCATGTTCCAGCCAAAGTGGCCTGGCTTTCCTTCACCTACAAACAGTCTATCTCCCATCATGGTGCCTTAACATAGACTGTCCCCCATTCTCTCCTCGCCTCTGCCTCTTAAAATACCCCCTTTCCTTCAAGACTCAGCTTCTTCTGGAGGCCCTTATTGATGCTCCCAAACCCCAGCTGCTCAATTATCTTATACATATTCATTTATTTTATTTATTCATTTATTTATTATGGACTTACATATGCCCATGTTTTCTTCCCTAAGCTCCTCAAGGTTGGGAATTGGTTTCCTTTTGTCTTTGTGACTTCAGACCTAGTATAGTACCTGGCACACAGTAGGCACTTTATAAATAAATGCTTACTGACTGAGTCAACAAGTCACCACAGGGTAGGTCATAATTTTCTCAGAGCCGGTTGATGAATGTTTTCATAGAACCATCACATTTTAGACTTGGAAGAGATCTTACAGAAAAGGTCTTTTTTTCCATCTCCCCAAATCCTTTCTTCACCCCCAGATTGGGACCCACACAGTGCCCAGTCCTGGTGGCACCCTAGTCTCACTGACCTCTGCCCTGCTCAGATTCCATCGAGATTTCTGTGCTCAGTCTGGAGCATTGCGTATTAGGAGGGTCATCGATAAGTTGGAAAACATTCAGAAGAGGGCAACCAGTATTGTGAAGGGCCTTCAGTTTGTAGCACATGAAGGAGGGTCAAAGGAACTTGGAAACTTTAGCCTAGAGAGCTGAAAACATCATAATGTCTGGTATTACAACTAGGTGGCACAGTGGCTAGAGCACCAGGCCTGGAGTCAAGAAGACTCATCTTCCTGAGTTGGAATCTGGCCTCAGATGCTTACTAGCTGTGTGACCCTGGGCAAGTCACTGAACTCTGTTTGCCTCAGTTTCCTCATCTGTAAAATGAGCTGGAGAAGAAAATGGCAAACCACCCTAATATCTCTGCCAAGAAAACCCCAAATTGGGTCATGAAGAGTCAGACATGACTGAATATGTAGAAGAAGGTATTATATTTAATCTACTCTGCCCTAGGGGACAGAACTGGAGTAGAACAACGGGTAGAAGTCACAGACAGTCAGTAAATTTGGTTCAACAGAAGGAAAATTTTCCCTATTATTTGACCTGTTCTGAAGCAGAATGGATTATCTTGGGAGTCTCGGGTTGCCCCTGGCTGCAGGTTTTCAAGGAAAGTTTGGCTGGCCACTTGGTAATAATGACCAGCCAGAGAAAGGCAGTGAGGGCTAGTGGAAATAGAGCAGGCCTTAAAGCTGGGACAATCTGGGCTCCAGTCCTATCTCTGGCACATTCTGGCTGTGTGACCCTGGGCAAGTCACTCACCTCTCAGTACCCAAGGAGACATTCTAAGATTATAAATTACAGAGTGGGTAAAGATTTGCACTGGGAAAAGGAATTTCCTTCTCTAGAAGCTCTCTGTGCCAATAGAATAACAAGTCTAGTCCCTATCCCCTAATATTAAGGTTTGCAAAGTGATTTATTTAGGTCATCGAATATTACATATGGTGTGTTTTAGAACAGATACAATAGGCTGGACTAGGTGGCCTCTGGAGTCTCTTCCATTGCTGAGATTCTGTGATTCTGCCTTATATCGTGAATAGAGACCACTCATGAGGTACCACTTTGGATTTAAGTGGAGTGAGTTGGCCAATGAAGATGTCCTTGGATAGATGAGCTGGTGGAGCGATGGATGTGCATATGACCATTAGGTTGAAGGATTTTAACTATACTCAGTGAGGACATGGGAGCACATTTTCCCCATTCTCCTCAAACTCACAGGAGGCTGTTTTAAAAGGTGTGATGGGATTTGAACGTTAATTATCCGTCTTCAACTTTTTTTTGGTGAAAATGTTAGGGACTCTCCCTGACACACACTCTCTCTCTCTCTCTCTCTCTCTCTCTCTCTCTCTCTCTCTCTCTCTCTCCCCAGGTTTAGTTCAGCAGCTCTGTTTTGAAGGATTGATTCAGGTCCTTGACTGCCTGTGATATTCCATTAAAGGTAGCAACTGATCCTAAGGAAACAATTGAACCTTTTAAAGCCCGAAGCATCACCCTCTACCCCAACTCACAAAGTGGGAATGTAACAAAAAACTAAGCTAAAAAAAAACCAGCACCAGGTCTCATGACCTCTGACAGAGGCAAGGGCTCAAAAGTTGTTATAAAAGCTATGGCTGTCATTAACTTTTCAATAAAATCATCAATGTGCCCTTCAATGTGCTTTGTCTCTGAGAACTCAGGCAGCTCAAAGCACAGCCCAATTCATGAGACTTCTCTAAAGACATCTCAGGGGAACAAAAAACATGCACAGGAAAATCCAACCTCTGAAATACCTCATGCTATGCAGCTTTACTTGGCATATTTTCCTTCCTTTCTTTCTTCCTGATTTCCTTCCTTTCTCCTTTCCTTCCTTCCTTCCTTCCTTTCCAGAAATTAACTTTATAACATTGAAGGGTTACTATAATCTCACTGGACTGCTATAACAAACACCAAGAATTTTGATTCTATTTGCTTTTATTTATTGCCTGGAGGTAGCTTTAAAGTAGGAGAAAGGCTAGACTCTTCAATAGAGATACTTAACAGCAGCTGCTGTCCTTTTGCCCCCATAGCCCAACTGCCCAATTTGGTAACAAAGAACCAACAGAAGTGAAAAGACAACCAGGGAAGGACTCATCTGTCCATTACACTGATGGACAAATGACATTACCTCATAGTGAGGGGCTCCACACCACTATGGGTTAATCCACTAGAGAATATTCAACATTGGAGTCTTTACCATACAGGGCCACTCAGATGCCATAATAGACAGAATGCTGATTCTGGGGATCAGGAGGACCTTGAGTTCAAATCCTCTCTCACACACTTACTAGCCTTGAGACTTACATTGCTTAGTTTTTGAGTCGTAGTTTCCCCATCTGTAAAATGAAGGTTTGTTTGGATGTGATGCCTTCCAAGGTCCTTTCCAAGTCAGAAATCCATGATCTTGTGATTTCTGGGCACCATGAGATAGGTGAGGTTTTCAGTGAGAAGATCCTGGGGCAGTGTCCTCAGGGAGAGAACACAGGCAGAGTCAGGAGGAGATTCTAGTTAAGGCTTTTGGGTTGCCATTCCCTTCTCAGATTATCTAGACCCTAGGCTGAAACTTTCAGGGGTGAGTTCAAGCACAAGCACCAGACAGGCCTTCCGGTGCATGGCAGGGTGGGGGAGTGGAGAAGGAGGATCTCGGCAGCTGCTGGAGGAAGTCTTGCTTTCCGGCATTCCTGTCTGGCTGAGGGGAGCTGGCCTAGCAGAGGAAGGGCGACTCCGGCCCTGTGTCCCCAGAACTTTTCTCTCACCACCACAAGGTCTTCAAGTTTTACCAGCAACAGACCTTTGTTTTAAGTAGTGGAACCGAAAGTCTGGTCTGTGATGCTCCCCAGACATCACAATTAGCAAGATTTCTGTCAAGAAACTAAAATAAGTGGCCCATCTGCCATCAGGTCCAGCTACCTTCTCTCCTTTTTCTCTGAGCCCTCAGTGCCTGTAGGTTCACAGGATTCAGATCCGAAAGGGCTTGGAGGTCATCTAATCCACCACCGCCCACCCTCCACCCTTGATTCTCTAGAAAAGGAAACTGAAGATACTACAGATCAAAAGAATTGCTCATGGTCACTCAGAACTGGCCAGGTCTTCTGATTCTCAAGCCACAGTCACCCAGAACTGGCCAGGTCTTCTGATTCTCAACCCACGATCACCCAGAACTGGCCAGGTCTTCTGATTCTCAACCCAGATCTCTTTCCACTTTACATAGCTACCATTAAGAGGGTGGGAGACATTGAGATTATGCTACATGAGGGTCATTTAAAGGAGCTGAGGATATTTAACTTGGAAAAGGGAAAACTAGAGGTGAGGAGTGAGGGATAATAGCTGCCTTCAAGTATTGGAACAACTGTCAAATAAATAGAAGCAAGATCAGTCTATTTCTGCTCAGCCCCCGGGGAGCAACAAGTAGGAGCTGCAGAGAGGTGGGTTTAGGGTCAAGGTCAGGAAAACTGGCTCAGTAATTATAGCTGCCCAAAAGCAGAAGCATTGCCTGTCTCCTCCTGTACATTGTCACTCAGTGCAGCCTGGGCTGGCATCAGATTTTCTAGCTTCCGTATCTGCTGCATTTGAAACACATACCACCCCACCCCCACCCCCACCCCCGCCCTGGCCCTAGATATCCATAGAATAAAAATTGCAGGTGATCCTGAGGGCAGTGAAAAGATAAAAAGCCATGTGGGTACAAGGGGGCTGCAGTATATTATCCCATCGCCATCCTGTCTTCTCCAGCAGACTGCCCCTTTATCATGGTCTCTCATCCCACTCTCTCTCTAATCTTCAGTCTCTCCCTATTTACCGGCTCCTTCCCTGCAGCCTCCAAACACGCCCATGTCTCTCCCATACTCAAAAAACTCTCAGTTGATCCTACTGTCCCTACTTGCTATTGGCCTAGATCTCTCATCTCCTTTTCATCTAAAGACCTTGAGAAAACCACTTATAATAGAAGTCTCCACATCTTCTTTCGCTCTCTTTCAAATCCTCTGCAATCTGACTTCCAGCCCACACTACCCAACTCACACTATTCTCTCCAAAGTTACCAATGATCTAATTGTGAAAGCTATTGGCTTTTTCCCAGCCCTATTTTTTCCTTGACCTCTCTGCAGCTTTCGATACAGCTGATCACCCTCTTTTCTCAAATACCCTCTCCTTTATAGGTTTTCAGGATGACACTCTCTCCTGCTTCTCCCCCCCTCCACCCTCCCACCCCCACTCTTTCTCAGTCTCCTTTCCTGGCTCTTCATCCAGGAAATAACCACTAGCCATGGATGTCTCCTAAGGCTCTATCCTGAGCCTTCTTGTATTCTCTCTCCCTATCTCCTATCTCATTTGATGATCTCATCAGATCCCATGGGTTCAGCTACCATCTCTATGCGTATGACTGATTCCCTCATCCATATATCCAGCCCTAGGTTCTAGGGCTCCAAACTACAATGACTACCTGGCTTTTAGACACCCACTATACACAGCTGCCATTAAGAGGGTGAAGGACCTTGAGGTTATATTACGTGAGGGTCATTTAAAGGAGCTGAGGATGCCTTACAAGCATCTCCAATATGTCCACAGCAGAGTTGTGATCTTTTCTCTCAAATACCATCCTCTTCCAAACTTCCCTATTACTGTTAAGAGAACTCCCACTATCGTCTCAGTCACTGAGGCTCCCAAGTTCTGCGTCATGCTCAATGCCTCTCTCCCTCTCATCCCCCACATCCAATCTATTGCCAAGTCTGGTCATTTTTGTCTTTACAATATAAAGGTCTCCTCTCCACTTATACTCTCCCTGGTTCAGCAACCCTCATCACTTAAGAACTGGACTATTGCCATTGACTTCTACTTGGTCTCCCTTGTCTCTCCACACTCTAATCCATACTCCAGCTGGTAAAATGATTTTCCCAAAGCCCAGTTCTGACTATGTCACCCTGCCCCACCCCCACCTCCATCCATAAACTTCCCTGGCTCTCTATTATGTCCAAGACCAAATATAAATCCCATTAGGCATTTATAGCCCTTCACAACCTGGATCCTCCCTAACTCGCTGGTCTTCTTACCCTTCACTCTCCTCTGAGGACACTGCAGTCCAGGAATAGTGGGCTTCTTCCTGCTTCTCAAACACTACACTCTATCTCTTGGCTCCTTATCTTTGCAATGATTCCCCATACCTGGAATGCTCTTCCTCCTCACCTCTACCTTTGGGCTCATGTGGCTTCTTTTAAGGCTCAGCTCAAATCCTGCCTTCTGCAGGAGGCTGTTCTTTATTTCTCCGCCCCCCCCCCCATCCCCTGCTCTTAGTACCTTTTCTTTGAGATTACCTTCCATTTACATCACTGTCCTCAAACACTTAGTAGCTGTGTGACTCTGGGCAAGTCACTTAACCTTGTTTGCCTCAGTTTTCTCATCTATAAAATGAAGTGGAGAAGGAAATGGCAAAGCACTCCAGTATCTTTGCCAGGAAAACCCCAAATGGGGTCATGAAGAGCCAGATATGACTGAAAATGAATGAACTACAACAACAATATATCTCGTACATACATAATGGTTTGCATGTTGTTTTCCCCTCTCAAATGTGAGCTCCCAGAAAGCTGGGGGTTTATTTGTAGCCCCAGAGCAACTTAGTACTCAGTGCTTAATAAATGCTCATTGAGTGAGTAGTGTACTAGACAACCACCCCATTTTACAGACAGGTAAATTGAGGTTCATAGAGGTCAACTGACTTGCCCATAGTAAGCAGCAGAAGTAGAATTCAAACCCCAGCCCTTTTACTCCAAATCTACTACTCCCTTCATTGCAACGAATTGAACTTGAAAGATCATAGAATCATAGACTATCAGAACTGGAAGAGACATAAGATTATTCATCTAGAACTGAAAGAACCTTAGAGGCCAAGCTCACACAGGCAGTAAGCATCCAAGGTAAGATTTGAACCCAGGTTTTCTATTTCCCAGAGCCCTTCCCACTATTCCACACCACCTTCAATCACCTATTCTTTCTAATTATTTTTAAACAGATGAAGGAACTGAGGCTCAGAGGGTTGGAGTCATTCATCCCAGGTCAGGCAGCTTCCAAAGGGCACGTTTTGACCCTTCCCACCCCCATGCTGCAGCATTTCTCATCACATTTCCAAGGGCTACCTTGGGTTATTGCCAGAAGGAAGAGCTATTAAAAAAACATTTCTGTTCCTATTTCTTGCATGTTCTGCCATCTGGAAATATCCTTTTATTTAGTGACTTTTGTGAAGGGAACTGAATCTGTGAAAAGTGCTCCAGTTTTATTCCACCTTCTATATCAGTCCAGGAAAACCATTTCTGTCCCAACCTTCACAAGGGTCAAGCAATGAGGGCTCAGCTTTGGAAATAGTGACCAAGTGGCAATGACTTTTCATTTAAATGAGATGAAGCACACTTGTAACTCCATAAGCTCTCACCTTGAGAATGAGATTAAAGAGGTTGGTTTCAATTCCTACTGTCTCTGGAGTCAGAAGACCTGGGTTTGAATCTTACCCCTGATACTTATAACCTATGTAACCTTGGGCAAGCCACTTCCTCTCTGGTCTCAGTTTCCTCGATGAGGGGGTTGTATTAGATGGCCTTTGAGGTCCCTTCCAGCTATAGATATATTCTCCTCTGCTCTCTAATTAGCTGTGCTTTATCTCTCTTTTCTTGGAGATATGCTTCAAGTTCCCAGGGTACTGGGTGGACAGGCCCTTTTTGAAATGGTCAGTGTAGTAAGCAAATGTAACAGACCCCTCTGATGGGGTTACCCTTAAAAAGAGAAGAAAAGAAAAGGAGAAAAAAAATTAGAAGAGAAAGGGAGGGAAAGAGACAGACAGACAAAAAAACAGAGAGTATAAGAGAGAGAGAGGAGGAGGTGGAGAGACAGGTGAACAGAGAGACAGAGTGAAAGAAAGGGAGAGAGAGAGAGAGACAGAGACAGAGACAGAGACAGAGAGAGACAGACAGACAGACAGAGAAAGGGAGATAGGCAAAGAAACAGATACAGAGTGTAAGAGGAAAAGAAAGAGAGAGGGGAAGAGGAGAACAGACAGGTGAAAAGAGACAGAGAGTGAAAGAAAGGGGGGAGAGAGAGACAGAGAGAGAGACACAGAGAGAGAGAGACAGAGAGACAGAGACAGAGAGAATCTCTTTATCTCCAGTTAGAGAACTGTTTTCTCAAGGTCCCTGATAAAGGTGGGAAAAATAGCCCAGAAGTCTTTCTGATAACATGTGAATGTCCTTGATAATCCCGCACAGGGTGGGGCTTAAGGTCATGTTTGCCGTGACATTAGAACAAGTGAATAGATCCTAACGGTCTATTCGAGCAATGTGAAAGCTGAGTTTCCTGCCTGCCTTTTTCACATAAGAGCTGGGCTCCTCATGTAAAGGAACAGCTCAGATAAGAGTTTTGCTTGCTCCTGGCCAGTGTGCCAAAGCCTCCTTATCACTTTCAGGGGGCTTTTCAGTTTCACACCCTTTATTGATGTGCAGAAGACATTAACCCTAAAACAGGAAGGACCAGAGGATCATGCCATATGAGGATGCATCAAAAGGAGCTAAGGGTGGTTGGCTCAGAGTAGAGGAGACGTATATGGGTGGGAGGACATGATGGCTGTCTTCAAATACCTGAAGGGATTAACTTGTTTCTGCTTGGCCCCACTGTGTAGAACTGGTAGCAATGAGTGGGAAGTATAAGGAGGCAAAGTTGGGCTTGATGGAAAGAGAAATTTCTGGTTAAATAGAGATGTCCAAAGGGAGAATGGACTGTCTCAGGTGGCCATAGATCATAAATGAATTCTTGAATCCTCTAGTACAATGTCTGGCACATAGTAGAAGCTTGATAAATGCTTGTTAGTTGATCGATTTACACTTCCTCAATATATAAGATTTATATTTCCTATATAGATTATAGGAAACTGAGGCCCAAAGAAGCAGAGCTGAGGGGTGAGCTTGAAGCACAAGGTAGGTTTTACCTATCAGTCGGGAGACTGGAGGCAGAAAGACACAGTAAAGTGTAGTGTAAAGTATATTGGTTCTGAAATCAAGGGCCATGGGTTCAAACCCCATCTCTTTGATTTACTACCTATGTGACTTTGAGCAAATCATTTTAACTCTGTGGGCCTCAATTCCCTCATTTGTCAAATGAAAGAGTTGGATATGATGATCTTCTAAGTCCCTCTGTGACCCTATGAGAGTGGGCTAGATGACCTTGGGAGAACCCATTCAGGCCAACTACTCCAATCTCTTGTCTGTTTGAGAAAGCAGGAGTCATGTACTCAGGACTCCTAATGCAAAGTCTGCTTCTGGGTTATCATTTTCAGTCCCCTATAATTCAGGAGCCTCACTATCATGACTGGCTCTACCTTTTCCATTTAATCACTATTAGCTTCAAAGAGGTTAAGTAGACCAGGGAGACACTTATCTTTCCTTTATCTGTTAGTAAATGATAACACGCTTCCTCCAAGTCCTAGTGAGATATGTATGTCCTTCTCTTTGGTCATATTATATAGACAGGCCCGTGGAGCTATGGTGGGAACTCACCCGGCAGGCTGCAGAAAGAGATGGTATTGGAATTATAAACCCTAAGCCTCTTTCCTTTGGTTCTCATCCAAACAGTCCTTGGACCACTATGAGAAAGCCATGGCCAAGGCTGGACAACATCCACTCATCAGAATGGACAAGCCAGTTGAGAGACACATAATTAAGGTCCCATCACAGGCTCAGCACTAAAGGAGAATGGTACAGTAGAAACAGTGCTGACTTAGAGGGGCTTTGAGCTTGGAGTCACAGGACCTAAGTTTGGATTCCTACTCTGCCATTTTTGTGGTTAAGTTCCTTGAGAAAGCCATCTACAAATAGGAGGTTCCACTTCCTTTCCTCTAACTCTCTTTTTAACTCTTTATAGAATGGCTTTTGAGCTCATCATTCAACAAAATTTGCTCTCTCCAAAGCTACCAACGATCTCTTAATTGCTAAATCTAAAGGCCTTTTCTCAGTCTTCACCCTTCTTGACCTCTCTTCATCTTTCAGCACTGTTGATCTCATCTGTGATATACTCTTCCCTCTAGGTTTTTAGGACACCACTCTCCTAGTTCTCCTCCTACCTATGTGACTTCTCATCTTCAGTCTCTTTTGCTAGGTCTTTGTCTAGAGTAACCACGTTTAGATTGTTATTATTGCTGTTCAGTCATTTCAGCTGTATCTGACTCTTCAGGACCCCATTTGGGGTTTTCTTTGCAAAGATACTAGAGTTGTTTGCCATTTCCTTCTCCAGCTCATTTTCCAGATGAGGAAACTGAGGCAAACAGGATTAAGTGACTTGCCCAGGGTCACACAGCTAGTAGGTGTCTGAGGCCAGATTTGAACTCAGGAAGATGGCTTTCCTGACTTTAGGCATGGCACTCTAATTCACTGTGCCACCTAGTTGCCCATTATGTTTAGATGCAAGCTATAATTTATAGGCCAAGTGGTAGATATTTAACTTCTGGACCCTCAAAATAATATTTATAAATGATCATGATGACATATACATAGTACATTTACAGTTTACAATGGGGAAAGGAAAAGGAAGGGAACAAGAATTTTATTAAGCCCCTGTTATGTGCCAGGCATAGTGCCAAGTGCTTTACAAATATAATCTCATTTGATTACTTTATCCATATGACCTCATTTGAGATTCCCAACAATCCTGGGAGGGAGGCACAATAGGTCATATTTTCCCCATTTTACAGACGAGGAAACTGAGACATCCAGGTCAAGTGACTGGCCATGGTCATCCAGCCAACAAGCATTTATTAAGTGTTTAAAATGAGTTAGGCATTGAGCTAAGTTCTGAGGATACAAAGAAAAGTAAAAACAGGGACCCTGCTCTCCAACAGTTTACATTCTAAATCTGGAGACAACATGTAACTGATTCAATACTGACAACTGTAAATAGAAGGCAATCTCAGAGGGGTGAAGACAGCTGGTACTAATGCATGGTGTCACAGAATGGAATGTTGCATTTCATGAGCAGAAAAAAGGTCTGAGTCATGGAATTGTAGAGTGAGTTGGTGAGGGGAGAGATAGAGTAAGAAGATCAGAAAGGCAGGGGAGGGGGGGGGTCAATGAAACAGAGAATTTTATACTTGACCCTGGAGGCAACAGTGAGCCTCTGGTATTTATTGAGGATTTATTTTATTTATTTATTACTATTATTTATATTATATTATTTATTGAGGGGTGGCATGGTCTGTTGTTGAGTAATTTTAGTCATGTCCAATTCTTCTTGACCCCATTTGGAGTTTTCTTGGCAGAGATTCTGGAGTGTTTTGCCATTTCCTTCTCCAGTTCACTTTATAGATGAGGAAACTGAGACAAACAAGGTTAAGTGACTTGCCCAAGATCCCACAGCTAATAAATGTCTGAAGCCAGATTTGAACTCACAAAGATGAGTCTTCCTGACTTCAAGCCCAGTGCTCTGTCCACTGAGCCACCTAGCTGCCCAGTGGCATGGTCAGCATACCATTTAGGAAGACCTCTTTAGTAGCTAAGTGGGGGATGGACTGGAATAAAGAAATACTTAAGGTAGGGAGATGAACCAGAAGGCTACCGCAAGTATGAGGTGATGAGCAGCTGTACTAGGGCAACAGCTGTGTGAGCAGAGAGAAGGGGATTTATATGAGAGATAGCATGAAGGCAGAAATGACAAGATGACCACAGATTGGATAAGTAGAGTGAGATGAGTGAGGAGTCGAGGATGACATCAAACTTATAAGTCTGGGTGATTGAAAGGATGGTGGTGCCATGGTGATCAACCAGCTAGTAAGTTTCTGTTGTAATAAAATAATTAGACTCATTTTAAACATAGGGGACATGTGATGGTCCCTAAGGTCCCCATAGTTTCCTTCTCTTCAGTTTTAGGAAGATTATTTTAGACAGAATGTTATGAGTTTGGTCAGAATCGCTCTGAGCCCCCACTTAGGAAAATCCCTAACATTTAGGCAGAGGCGGAGCAATCTGCCAAAATTTACATTTATGTCTATATCCAGCTAACCCCTGGCTCCTTTGTGGTTGAGGTGAAATTCAGGTTTACTGGAACCATTTGGGTAATGAAAAAGCTGATTATGTTATAGTGTCCTGAATAGACAGGCAGCAAGAGGGGAGGTTTGGGAAAGAGCAGACCTTTTCTTAAGACTTCTCTCAGTTCTCGAGTACATGGATACACTGGTGGGTCTTATCTTCTGGGATGCCTGTAGAGCTAATGTCCCTCCTTGACATCTCCCTTCTCTACCACAGCTCAGTTCTACCTTCTCTTCTCTACTTTCACTTGTCTCCTCAGGGCTTGCTAACTCTTGGATTTGTTTTGTATGACCCATTCCTTCTTCTCTACTTCCAGCCCTCAGAATCTCCAGCTCTAGTTCTGAAAGAGTTCTTCCCTCTTGTACACATTTCTTAGTGGTTGACTGAGTCTCTCACATAATGACTTTGATTGATTCAAGGAGGAGTACAGGCCCTATACACAGTTCATTGAATATGAATAAAACATTTATTAAGCACTTAGCTGGGAGTACAAATAGAAAGTAAGACAGTTGCTCTTCTCAAGAACTCACATTCTAACGGATGAGACATTATATGAAAGGTTTCAGCTGCAAGTCAGATGGAAAGGTTCTACGGTTCTTAGGGTGAAGCAGTGAAGCTTTTTCTTTAATGCCATTTCCACTGATCTGATCATATTAATTTCTGATAAGTCATTTGACAGCGCCAAGGAATTTGGTGGCATGAACTTTCTTTTCTGGGTCTTCAATGGGTGTGATGATTGTACCTGTAGAAGCCCTTGCCAGGCTGCATCTTCAGAAGCACTGATTTCCGGGATGATGGCTACAGGTATTGGGTTAGATGGATTGTTATTCCCAAACTCTTGGATTCAGGGTCATGGGCTGCCTCCATTGGAATATGAGGGGAAATGGTAGTGATGGTAGTTTTCCTTGTCTGGAACATGCTGCCTCCTGTCTCTCTTTCAAGGTGCCTTGACTGACTTGTCAATGGCAATTGGTTGGCAGTTGGTGGACCCTTTCTGCATGGGAGCTGCCTGCTCAGATGATGGCTGTGAGGGCTGGGCTGCAAGCGGGACTAGTGGTCTGGGAGGTGCTGTCAAGTCCAAGGCTTCTCTGCCTGTTGGTAGAAATTGGTCAACAGTTATTACTGGTGGTGAGGAAGAAGATGGGTACCTTCTCTACAATGATTTCTCCCTTCAAATACGGTTTCAAGACCTGGCCGAAAGGACTGGCGATCTGGGGAATATCACTGTTCCCAAGATCCTTGGACCCAGGGTCCTAGGCTGTCTCCAACAGGGTCTGAGAGGAGATGGTGATTGAGGCGATGATAGTGGTTTGACTCAGTGGACATATTTATAGACTTTCACAGTGTGACTCCCACTTATCTTCCACACTTACTTTATATCAGGGCTGTCCAAAATGCGGCACAGCCCGCCTGTGGGTTTTGATTTTCCGGAGCGAAAAAATAAAATAATAATTTGCATGGAATGCATATTAGATTTTTAAAATTCCATCACTAATAAATAATCTTGTCGATGTTAATTTTCTTTGGTGTTTTTAAGCAATATTACGGACAGAACATATCGAATGAAATTTTCAATCGATCTGTGGGATGCGTTCTGCCTGTATGATGCAAACTAATCAGTATGCACCTGCCTTTATATTGTTGTGTTGTCTCTTTGTTGTTTTGTATTTGCTTTCACACTTTGCACCTTCACCAGTCGTATTGATGACGTGTGTTCCCCTACTTTCCGTTAGTGTACTGTATTTTTTATTCTGGGTGTGGCCCTCGAATAATTATTTTATTTTAATGTGGCCCTAAGATAACCTAAGGTTGGACAGCCCTGCTTTATATTAAATGCATTTAATGCATTTTACAGTCTAGTTAAACTGGCTTGCTGGTTTCCCAATAGGACTTTTCATCTCTCATTGCCGTGCCTTTGGGCAGACTATTTCACGTGCCTGGAATGCTCTTCCAGCTGACCTCACCTCTTAGATTCCCTAGCTCCCTTCAATGCTCAGCTTGGGTACCATCTCCTAGCTGAAGACTTTTCTGCTTCCCCAAGTTGTTATCACTTTCTCCTTCTTGGTATGATATATAGGACCATAGCTTTAGAGCTGGAAGAGACCTCCGCTCTCATTTTACAGATGAGGAAACCGAGGCCCACAGAGTTGAGGTACATCACCCAGAGTCACAAAGGTAGGATGTGGCAGAGTCGGGGTTCTAACCCAGGTTCTCTGCCTCCAGATCCAGAGCCTGTCCCCATACCATGTACATTGTGCTTCTTTATTCGTACACCCCCTCTATCATGCCCTATTCTTCCACCCACCCAGTAGAAAGCAAGGCAGGCCCTTTTTTTATGTTTCACTTTGCACCTTCAGTTCCTGTTTGCACATGGTGGTCATTTAATAAATGCTTATTAAGTTGAATTGCGTTAGGATGAAGCAATGGTTCTACCTGGGCCTGCCTGAGAAGGGTGCCTAAAAAGCAAAGCAAAAACTCTCTAAGAGGCTGTGTGCCACAGAGAAAAGGGCCCTGGGCTGGGAATCAGGAGAGCGAGCTTTAAACCATCAACTAGCTGGGTGACTGTGACCAAGTCCCTTTCCCTCCCTGGACCTGGCATGGGATTAGACCTAGAAAGGACCTCCCTGCAATGAGATTTCTATCTAGAGGCTTTGCTGGATTTTTGTTTGCTTTTATAGCTTGTACTTCCAGTCTAACAGCTATGATTTTTGCACACTGTAGAGGCTGGGTGCTGGGTACACCGAGTCAAAATGAAATCAGCCCTTGCCTTCAAGGACCTTACATTTTACTGGGCGGAAACAAAATTAGTATAATAATAATAATAAAATTTAAATGAGTACAATGATAAGCAAAAAAAGCACAGATAAGGATAATTAGGGTGATTTGAAGGGGAAGAGAGCAGGGAGGAAGGGGGAGGAAATAAGCATTTATATAGATATATATTGTATTATTATATGTAATATATACTATGTAGTATATATAATATAATGTTATACATACATATATATAATATTATGCTATATAACATATTTCATCGGGCAGCTAGGTGGTGCAGTGGATAGAGCACCGGACCTGGAGTCAGAAAGACCTGAGTTCAAATCCGACCTCAGACACTTGGTTAATCACTTAAACCTGTTTGCCTCAGTTTTCTCATCTGTAAAATGAAGATAATAATAGCACCTGCCTCCCAAATGTGATCATTATAAAGGGCTTATTACAGCACAGTGCCTGGTACTTACTAAGTACTACATAAATGTTAGCTGTTAATATTATATAGTGCCTACTATGTGCCACGCACTATGCTATGTCCTTTATAATTATTATCTCATCTGATCCTCATGACAACCCCGAGGTAGGTGTTGTTATTATCCCCATTTCACATTTGAGGAAACTGAGGCAAACAGAAACCAAGCGACTTGCCCACAGCCAACAGCTAGTAAGCATTGGAAGGAGGCTGGATTTGAACTCAGGTCTTCTTGATTCCAGGCCAGGTGCTCTATCCGCATCATCACCCAGCACCAACAACTGAGACATTGGCTCCCAACTTTTTTTGTTCACAAAACCCTTTCGACAACAACAAGATGTGTTGTGAACCCCCCAGGGTGTAATTTAATACACTATTTCTAATACTCTAATTTACTGCTTAAGGTGCCATTAAATGTTTTTTGTGTGAACCTCTTGGACCATCATTAGGAATTTCTAAAGAGTTCTCAAACCACTGAGTGAGGGGAATAAAAAACGGTTTTCCGTAGCACCTTCAAGTGTGGCATTCACTAACAGAGGAGGGAAGCGCAGCAGAGTGGATGGCATGTCAGGAAGACCAGAGTTCAAATCCCACTTTAGCTTCTTACTAGCTGTGTGACCCCGGGAAGATCTTAGGCTCTGTTGGGTCCCAGTTTCCTCACCTATAAAATAAGGAAGTTTGGACATCGAAGGTCTCTCTTCCAACAACAAAGATGTGATTCCATACACTTGTGATCCAAAGGCATCAACCTCAACCTTGAATATCATCCAGCTGCCTTTCAAAGACTCTAAGCGTGGGCAGAGGCCCCCACCACTTCATCCCCTAATGCTACAGCAGAGATTCTAAGAGGTGGTGGAGAGAAGGGAATATATTCCAGGCTGTGGGAAATGAGATCTTTTGTCCATTTATAGTAAGGTTTTTTTTCATGAATTCATCTATACTCTCTCACCCAGTCCCCCTCACAGATGCTTCTTAGGAGAGAGGGATGCCATCTGTGGCCAGGGAACAGAGCTGCCCCACATGGGAACTGAACCCATGGCCTTGAGCTCATTAGCACTCCGACAGATTAAGCTAACCAGGCACAAACTACCCAATTAACACTCTTAAGATGGACACCTGGTGAGACTCTCCTGGGTGCTGGTACTCAGCAGGGTTGCATTTAACTCCTGGCTCAGCTCAGCTCCTTTCAATAGTGCCTGGACCCCACCCTCTTTCTAGTCTTCATTTTTTTGAAAAATGTTTTATTCATGTTCTCTTTTTTAAATATCACTGTTATGTCACTCCTCAATGACTCCCAAGCCACCCCCAACAGACCCCTCACTTATAAAAAATTAATAGAGTAAGGCAAAACTAATCAACACATTGGCCATGATTCCACACCTGTAGTCCACCACCTCTGTGTCAGGAGATATCAATCAGTCTTCTGAACCAGCTACTGATTACTGCACTGATTCTAGCTCTAAAATCTTTCCATGATGTTTTCCTTTCTACCTTCCTCCTTAACTTTCTTCTTCAACATTCTGGACAGCTGCCTTGCTACCCAGACCAGAGACTGTGCCCTAAATTTCTTAACTCTTTCTTTTCCAGAACTTCTGACCCCCTGCCCCCAAAGGGCTCCTATGGCTCCACTCTAACTTTCTGGATGCTGAAGTTCCCTACTCTGACTCCCACTCCACAATGTGTGTTTTCCCTCCTTCTCAGAATATAAGTATTTCAAGGACATCTTTACTTCTATATTTGTTTCCCCAACACTTAGCATAGGATAGGGTTTGTCCCCTACTAAATGCTTTTTTTCATTTTTCATCCATTGTGTAACTTTTCTCTTGGTTCTGCTTTTCTCTGTATCAGTTAACATAAGAGCTTTCAAGTTTCTCTGAATTCTTCACAATTTATTTTTATTTTAGATTGGACCAATGATTCATATTAGAGGGAATTCCCAATGAAGGGGTCTTTTCTTATGGCACAATAATACCTCATTATATTCAGAGGCCAACATTTCTTCAGCCATTTGACAATCAATGAGCTTCACTTTTTTTTCATTTTTTTTTGTTTTGTTTTAATCAGACCTGTGATTTCATTACAGCAGTAAACCAATGAGGAACATCTCCCTACCAAAGCATATAGGCCATTCTTCTTTATCTGGGCCATTGATTGGCTAAATGACTTGTTACGTGACAGCTAGTGTGTGTCAGAAGCGACTTTGATTCCAGTTCTTTGCTGCTACCAAACAGTGTTGCCCTGAATAATTTTGTATACATCTAGTTGTCCCTTTTTAAAGACATCCTTCGGGTGAGGCCCTCACTCAAGCACCAACAGTATCCTGACCTGGAATGCAATTTAGTTACCTTAGAAAACACCAGCCAATGACAAAGGCCCCCACCATTTCATTGCATAATGTCATGACAGAAGGAAAGAAGGGGGGGGGAAGGTTGCTGGGGAGCTTGAGGTAAACACCAGCCTTCAGCTGGATGAAAATAATTGAGTAACCTCCCTTTGTGACTCATGAGAAGGGACAAATTGGATAGGTAAATTAGCAGTTAGCAACGACACAGCATTGCCGATGTGCTCTTTGAGTGCAGGGCCCAGGAAGAGCTTGAGTCCCCCTAAGTGAAAGGCAGAAGCTAACTGTACTGATGCGTGAGGTCCTTGCTTGTAATCATTAAATTTTTAGATAAATGTAATTACTGTGCCTTCAAGCTATTTGGGGGAGGGGGAGAGAGGGAGACAGAGAGATAGAGACAGACAGAGACAGAGGCAGAGACAGAGACAGAAAAAAGCAGAGATGGAGAGAGAAAATTCTCTCCCAATCTTGCATTCATCAGAGAATTAATCAAGCCTGAGAAGCAGCAGATGATGTAATCCTGGCAGCTTTGTCTATCAGACTGGGCCTCCTGCCCTGCTGCCAGCTCTCCTAATTGCCAGGGTACAGCACCTGTTTCATCTCAGGAGGCCAGGAGTCTAGCATCACAGGCACCAGCTCACTGTGCCAGTGACGAGGAGAGCCTGGGTGCATGGTTGTACCGGACTGAACACCTTGGATGCTTGGAGGGGAGATGGCTCGAGAAACGCTTTGTTCTTCTGCAACATTTGGGGGGAGCAGGAGAGGAGACTGCATTTACTCCACAGGCTCTCTGAGGTCTTCCCAGACACATCACTCTGTGCCAATCAGAGACAGAGCTGGCCAATCTTAGTGGCTGATGGCAGCTGTACTTCACTTAGGAAGATTTCCCAGTAAGGTGTTCAGGATGGGACCCTTGTACCTTCAGGGAGTGGTGTAGGAGAAGGAGCCCTGGTTCTGAAGTCCAAACATTTGGACTCAACCTGCCCCTGCCCCTTTACTAAGGGCAAATCACAATCTTTTTCTGAGACTCAGTTTCCCTATCCAATAGAATCTACTTTACAAAATGTGGGGAGAAAAGTGCTTTATGAACTTTATCACTGTTATAGATAGGCAGGTTATCATTTTATTGGTAAGATTATATTGTTTTATTTTTTACTAATTAATAAAATAATGAGAAGCAATATGACCTAGGGGACCTGGGTTTATGTCCCGACTTCTGACACATACTGGTGGTAATTCTGGGTAAATCACTTAACCTTTCAGTGGCCCAGATGAGGGGGGTCTCTGTCATAGAGGGACTTTCTCAATTGGCATTTCCAACACCAAAAAAAATTTAAAAACCACTAAGCCTTTGATAGGAGGAGAGCCCAGGTGGATGGGCTACACCAGACTGAACATTTGGGCAACCTGGACATGAGTAGGAGAGATCAGACAGACACCACAGAATCAGAAGCAACAGCAGTTCCATGAGCTTATTTATGGTTTCATGTCAACCCTGAATGGGCCAAGCAGGCCACCTATTCTAGTGCTACTCCTCTCCCCACTGAGAGGCTTACTACTTCCATCATGACCTGGCAGAAGACAGAATTACCCTCCTAAGGATCTTTTGTATTCATGCTCATTTCTGGCTCAATAGCCAACAGAAGAGGCTGAAACAGCCATAGAATTCTGGTCCAAAGTGGAGAGGAGTTATGTTATGCTTGTTCAGAAGTGACCTCTCCAAATATCCATGCATTCCAAGGACTGCCCTCTCATTGGTCAGTTCTCTATTCTACACTCATGATCACCTTTAACAACCCTGAGAGTAGGTGCCATTTTGTAGCAGTGACAACGGAGAGGTTCGGAGAGGTTAAAGAATTTGTCTAGCATCGTAAGTTCCCAAGGCTAGACTTGGATCCTGCTCTTCCTGACGCCAAGACCAGCACTCTATCCACCACACCATGTGCTCTTCAAATGAACGTTAGCTTCGTGTCCCAGGCAAGACTATAAAAATCTACATAGGCAAGGACCAGGCCATATTTCTTGAGTCTATAAAAACCCATCAGAGTGTCTTACACATACTCAGTGGTCACGAAATGTTCCTTGAATGGCATAAAGATTTGTTGATTGATTAAAATATGAATTACGAAACCCTAGATTTCTCAATTGGAAGGGGCTTTAGAGATTGTTTAGTCTAGTCTAGTCTTGTGCCTGATGGAGAAATCCATTTGGCAATGGGTGGTCAGCCAGCTTCTGCTTGACCATCAACAGGGTTAGGAACTCATTGTCTCTCAAGGCATCTTGACCTATTGTCGGCTGCCTCCTTGCGACTTCCACCCATCCTAGGGAGACAGAATTATTCAGGGAATCTCTTCTCCCGTTATCATTGCCTTTGTCTTCATCACAAAGGCCCTCTCAGCTGTTTTGCTGCTGCTGCTGGGGCTGCTGCCACTCTCACTCCTGCTGTCGCTACCATTACTGCTGCTGCTTCTGCTTCTGTTGGTGCTGCTGCTGCTACTACTGGCGCTGCTGCTGCTGATTCTCATGAAGTTTCAGCCCCAGAGACTGTTAGACTCTGAAAGGACCTTTGATATCATTGAATTGCACTCCCGCATCTTATAGATGAGGAAACTGAGTCCAAGAAGTATAGTGACTTGCCCAAGGTCTCACAGCAAGGTCACAGCAGTGGAAGGTTGGGACTGAGGTCACCTGGGTTCCAGCACAGTGCTGTTATCTCAGTACCATGCCATCTCACTAGAAGGTTAGCACCAGAAAGAATCTTTCACATCATGAAGTCCAAGCCCCACATTTTACACACAAGAGAGGAACTAGTGGGAGGCCATTGGTGCTATCTGGTGACATGTCCAATCAAACTCTTCTTCCTGTATGGACAGTGAAGAGTGACAATCAGCAGAGTTTTTTCTGGAGGCTCTTAAGGTTTTTCCTTCATAACTCCTCAGTGAAGGCTGCAGCAAAACATTATTATCTTCATTTTATAAGTGAAGAAACAAAAGCTCAGTGAGAGGATGAGACTTACCCAGGGTCCCTCAGCTATCAGAGCTGGGAGGGTAGGGACTCAGCTATGGGAGTATCTTCTCTCTATCTTTCCCCTTCTGCCTTTGTGTCTTTCTCTCCTCTTTCTCTCTCTTTTTCCTGTTTTTCTGTATATATCTCTCTGTCTCTGTCTCTCTCTCTCTCTCTTTCTCTCACTTCCTCTCATTCTCTGTCTCTGCCTCTCTTTATCTCTGGGTCTGTGTCTCTCTCTGTCTCTCTGTCTCTGTCTCTGTCTCTCTCTGTCTCTCTGTCCCTGTCTCCATCTCTTTCTGTCTCTCTCTCTCTCTTTCTCTCTTTCTCTCTCTCTCTCTTTCTCTCTCTCTCTCTCTCTCTCTCTCTCTCTCTCTCTCTCTCTCTCTCTCTCTCTCTCTCTCTCTCTCTCCATGTCTCTCTGTCTCTCTCTTTCTCCTCTTTCTCCCTCCCTCCATGGAACAGAAATGAAAGAATTTCTGGCACCGTATATGCCATAAGGGCTGAGAGTCAAGAGACCTCAGTTCAAGCTCAGCTCTGACATTTACTGTGTGATAGTAGGCAAAACATTTCCCCCCAAGCCTCAGTTTCCTTATGTATGAAATGGGAGTAGCCATACTTATTGTTGTTGTTCAGCTGTTTCAGTCACATCCAACTCCTCATGTCCAAATACTGGAGTATTTTGCCATTTCCTTTTCCAGCCCATTTTATCAATGAGGAAACTGAGGCAAACAGAGTTCAGTGACTTGCCCAGGGTCCCATAGCTATTAAGTGTCTGAAGTTAAATGTGAACTCAGGAAGATGTCTTCCCGACTCCAGGCCTGGCTCTCTATCCACTGCACCAACTAGCTGCCCAATAATATTTATACTGTCTTGCTTATGGGGTTGTGTCAAGGAGAATATTTTTATAAATGGGAAAATGCGATTGGAATAAGAGCTAGTCTTATTCCTGGGGATTTTTATCAGGATTCAGAGGCAGAAATGGACCAAGAAAGCACAACACAATCAAAAACATCTGTCATCTAGTCATAGCGCCTGGTGGTTAGCCCAGGAACCTGGGGTAGCAGAAGTTTTGCTTTCTATTTTTAGACCTAAGGAGGGGAAAGACTCTTAACAGTTTTTTTGTCATTCTTTCTGTTCTCTCTCTCTCTCTCTCTCTCTCTCTCTCTCTCTCTCTCTCTCTCTCAATCTCTCTCTCTCTTTTTCTCTCTCTCTCCCTCCATGTCTGTCTCTCAGTCTCTGTCTCTCTCTGTCTCTCCCCACTCCACCCATTCCCTGTTTCTCTGTGATAGTTATGCTGGACCAGCACCACCAACAACATTTTCTCACTCTTGGAGCAGAAGGATATTTAAAGGGATGCTCCTCCTCTCACCCTCCCTCACCCCACCCCAGATGGTATAAATGATGTTGGTGACCAGATGACACAAGAATGGAAGTGAAACCTAGAAGGGGAGAGCTGAAAGGAGGGTGGCTTAGGGCTGAGGCTGTGAAGATGTGGTAACTGACAACCACATCAAGCTCAACCTTTGCTCCTACCACATACCTGGTTAGAATGAAATCTTGATCAGCATCTGGAAATTGAAAGTCTCATTGCTAAGAGGAGACCACACTGTTCAGAGAAAGCAACACTGGTTTGGCACTCAGAATGAAGGAGTTAGGACCCAATGATCTTTCTATCCTCTCCAGCTTTGTCTAAACCCTATGTTGTAATATCTAGGATGCACAACAGGGCTCTCCAGCTCTGACATCTACATCATAAGGTCTTTTCTATGTTTTATGTCCTATGTTCTAGTCTATGTTCTAAGTTCCTTTCTCTTTCTGACTTTTTAAGTTCTAAGGTTCCTTCCAGCTTTGACTTTCTGTGTTCTAAGTCACCTCCTAGCTCCAACATTCTGTATTCTATGTTCTTTGTCATAAGTTATGTTCCCTACCTCTAGCTCTAAAATTCTATGTTTTGTGTTCTAAGGTCTCTTTCAACTGCCATATTCTCTATTCTAAAGTTCCTTCCAGTTCTGATATTCCAGGTTCTAAAGTTTCATTAGCTTTGGCCTGTGTTTCTAAGGTATTTTCCTCTGTGTTCTTTATTGGAAGGTATGGAAGATACCTCCACCCAGCTCTAATATTCTATGTTCTGTGTTCTAAGGTCTTTTTCAACTGCCATATTCTTTGTTCTAAGGTCTCTTCCAGCTCTGATATTCCAAGTTCTAAGGTTCCATTCAGGTTTAGCCTGTGTTTCTAAGGTACTTTGTGTTCTTTGTTGGAAGGTATCTCTTCTCCACCTAGCTCTAATATCCTGTGTTCTAAGACTCCTTCCAGCTCTAACATTTTCTATTCTAAAGTCCCTTCTAGTTCTAATATTCCAGGTTCTAGGTTCCCTTCCATTTCTCTAAAATCCTGGGATCCCCAGATGGGGATAACACCCATCTTAAATTAGCCTACCAGTTCACAAAGACAGAGCCATAAATCTCCCAGGGATGTTACTGAATCTCCAGTTTCAAAATACACAGAGATTTGAGCAGTCTTCAAATTGATAGAAATCTTTCTGTGTTTGATCAATCAAATTGTTCCACTGTAATCAGCTCAAGGTTCTGAGGCTCTATCTGTACAGAACAGAGCAAGCTGTGGAGAAAAAAATAGTCACTTAACATGCTATTTCCTTCCTCATTTCTGCCCAATTTGTCTTTATTTCTCAATTCCTGCTGCTGTTCTAGGGTTGTTGTTTTGCGCAGCCAGGAAGCTGTGAGACCTTTTGGGTTATCTTAAGCAGGATAATGTATGTAGGTTTTACCCAGGGCTGGCCAGGCACCATGAGGGTAGTGGGAAGAACACAGAATCTAGAGGCTTGAAAAGATCCCCAGGTTTGAGGACTTGAGTCCTGGCTCTGCTGATTAATTTTGGGCAGCCCTTAATGTCTCTAGCTTCAATTTCCTCACAGTAGCATTTGTATTGCCTGTCTTATGGCATTATTGAGAGGAATCAGTGGGGGAGAGGAGGGAGAAGAGATCTATTAAAAATGAAAGTAAAAAAAAATGAAAGTGATATAAAAACAAAATATATCAATAACTATTTAAAAACCCTTTTTTAAAAAGAAAGAAAAGCAGGGTGGGCTGTTTCTAGAAGAAGAAGGGGAGAGAGAGTAGATTGACAGCATAGTGATAGTATTAGTCGGCTTCTAAAAGATCCAGAGGAGGGTCTCTACCATATCGAACAGCTCCTCTGTAGAGGATTCATGGGAAAACTTGGGTAAGAATGGCACAGAATCAGACAAGACAGGATGGGGGTCATAAATTTGACTGTCGGAAGCCATATCCGCTGAGGCATCAGGGAAGATTGGGGAAAGCCAGAAACTAGAATCTAGATGCCTGAATTCAAAGCCAAACTCAGCTACTTCCTCATTGTGTGACTTTGAGCAAGACTTTCACCTTTTTGAGGATCAGTTTTCTCACCTGTAAAATGGGGATGATGTATTTGTATTACCTCCCTCAAGGTTCTATTGTGAGGAAACCACTTGGCAAACAGGAATATCAGGGGCCCCAATACAGTGGCCTCTTTTATCCATGAACAAAAGCAGGGTGGGGAAAGTAGTTCCATTGCAGTACCTGTCTGTAGACAGATTGTGGTACCATTTTCCTGGCCCCGGGAAATAGCTACAGAATTCAGTAATCAACCGTCAACCCATAAGTATAATTAAGCATGTTCGTGTACACATATGTGTAATTAAGTATGTGCTTAGTTCCTACTGTGTGCCAGGCACTGTGATGGAGTCTCAGGATATGGTCACTTAGACACTTGGATGAGCAGGGACTTAGCCGATGACAATCACTCTAGCAAGATAGAGGACTTCACCACTCACCTTGCAACTATACTGTAAGGACCAATAGACCTTATCATACTCCCTGCAGCTGTTTTCTCCTTTATGTGCCATCTCTCCAAATTAGAATGTGACCTCTTAAAGGTAGAGACTGTCTCGCTTTTCCATTTGTATCCTCAGCACTTCGAACAATGCTCAGCACATAGTAAGCACTTTAATACTTTTCTCTTCATTTATTCCTGGTTCTACTCTGTTTGCTCTGCATCAGTTCATACAAGGCTTCCCGTATTTCTCTGAATTCTTCGTGTTTGTTGGATCTTACAGCCCAGTAATATCCCTTTACCTTCATATACTACAGTTTGTTAGGCCATTCCTGATGAACACCCATTTTCAGTAAGTCAATCAATGAACATTTATTAAGGGACTACTATGTGCCAAGTATTGTGCTAAGTGCAGGGAATACAAATATGACAAAGAGGACAGTCCCTGTCCTCAATGAACTTGTAATCTAGTGACAACACATAAAGGGAAGCTGGGGTGGGGGGTGGGGGTGCAGGGCTGGAGAAATGCAGAGGAATGCGGCCAGGCAGGAAATGTAGACATGGCTGGCTGACTGCCCTCCTTATATGGAGGTTCTGGGAGGAGCTCTCCATCCCCCTTTTCTAATCCGAGGGAGGAGCCCCAGAGACGAGGGTTATTGATGAGGTGTGAGCTCTAGGGTTGATGTGATCTTACAGGATGACGAGGTTCTTGGGGCATGATGACCAAGTCCAGGGGAGTGCAGCTGGGGGTGGGGGTGGGGCGGGGCGGAGTGAAGTGTTGCCATATATATCACGACCAGCCCACCTTCTCTTCTAGTCAGACATGTGGCAAGATTGTAGGATCCCAGAAGAGCTGGTAGGACTCTGTTGGAAGGGGCCTCAGAAGCCATCTAGTTCCAACCCCCTCATTTTACAGAGAAAGAAACTGAAAGCCAAGGAGGGTGAGGTGACTCGTCTACCCCACACAGGTAGCGAGTTGAAGATGGCGGACTGTTTTCTACATTACAAAGAGAAGAGCTGGCCAAATCCGCCTTTCTTGCCATGCCACCATGCTGTCTTCAATGATGCCATTCGCAAGACTCCTCATGCCGGAGTCATCACTGGCAACATGCCTCAACTCAGTTCTCCCCACCCTGGCTCTCTCCATCTTGCCCACCTTTTGGTTGCTTGCAGTTCTGATTCTTAGGAGATTCTGATGTTTCATGACTCACAACCTATCATCAATGCAAGCACATTGGTTTTAGAAAAGAAGGGTTTTTGCATCAGGGAGCAGTGTGCAATTATGAAAATGCTATACATGTAGGATCATAGAATCCTGGTTTTAGAACTGGCAGGGACCTTAGAGGTCATTCAGTCCAACCCCTGTTTCCAATGAGGAAATTCAGGCCCAGGGGAAGTTAAGTGATTTGGGATTCTAGATATAAAGCTGGAAGGGATGGTAGAGGCCATTGTTCTTATCCCTTCATTTTACAGATGAGAAAACTGAGGCCCAGGAAAGTTAAATGACTTGCCCAATGTCACCCTGCTAGCATTTGAACCCAAGTCTTTGGA
This sequence comes from Trichosurus vulpecula, assembly GCF_011100635.1. Classification (NCBI taxonomy): domain Eukaryota; kingdom Metazoa; phylum Chordata; class Mammalia; order Diprotodontia; family Phalangeridae; genus Trichosurus; species Trichosurus vulpecula. The sequence continues at coordinate 245,282,805 of NC_050578.1, forward strand.
CTCCAAATCTAGCTTGTTTCCCAGTATGCCCCACTGTCTCCTTGAAGAACTAAAAGTGCTACATATTTTTCCAAGTTTGATCCAACTGGATCTCATCCTCCTTGTATTTTCCTGTCTTAGGGAAGTTTACATTTCTTAAAGGGGCAGGTCTTCCCTCAGGAAAGGGCTGGAACTTAGGGCACTGAATTCTGGCAAAAACCCACTTGCAGCCTCATTGGCTTCCTTGGAAGAAAAGGTCCCCAGTTATTTTCAAACAGATGACTTTGGAATGGATGGTCTGATTTCCAAACAAGGAAAGACATGAATTTAAATCATGCCCCTCCTTCCTCCTAGACCTGGGTCATTCACTGTTATCTTCCATCCAGTTCCATCCTCTGAGGCATCATTTCCACAGGATGGAGCTGGGCAGTTTTATGGTAGCGTAAAAAAATTATTTCCTTCCTACAAGAGACTTTTAACTTGAGTGTCATAACTAACTCTGGTCACCTTCTTACTTGGGGCTCTTTCTTACTCAAGAGGTGGGGGCTGGTAGGGGGAATCATGTTGTACTCTATCCTAGTGCAAATATCAAGGAACTGAAAAGAGCTTCAAGTTAATGATGATGGTGATGATGATGATGGTGATGGTGATACTACAATTAATCATAATCGCTGTCATTCACAGGGAGCTTTTAGGCTTGCAAAGCACTTTCTAGGCATTATCTCATTGAACAAACTGCATAATTTCATACAATCACAGATTTGGAGCTGGATAGGACCCTAGAGAGCATCTGATTCAATGCCCTCATTTTACAAATGAGCAAAGTGAGTCCTAAGGAGGCACAGGGGCTTCCCTGGGTCACGTAGGATGGAGTAACAGAGACAGAACGCCACATTCCTTCCACATTCCATCATAAAAGGCAGGCAATGTCGCAGGATCATAGATTTAGAGATAGACACAGCTGCAAAAATTTTAAATAAAACATTAGCAAAGAGGCTATAGCAACATGTCACAAGGATTACATACTGGAACCAGGCTGGTTTTATACAAGAGTGCTGGGTTTGTTTAATATTAGGAAAACTGTAAACTTAATTGACCATGTTAATGACAAAAGGAACAGAAATCAAATCATTATGTCAGTAGATGCAGAAAAAGCTTTTGAGAAAATACAACACCCATTTCTATTAAAAACACTAGAAAGTAAAGGAATAAATGGACCTTTACTTAAAATGATGACATATATATATATGTCATATATATATATACATATATATATATATATATATATACACACACATATATAAATAAAACCAAGAGCTACCAATATATATAACAGAAATAAACCAGAATCCTTTCCTAGAAAATCGAGGGTGAAACGAAAATGTCCATTATTACCGCTTCCATTTGACATAGTACTAGAATTGCTGGCTATAGCCGAAAGACCACAAAAGAAATTTGAGAGAATAAGTATAGACAAAGAAACAAAATTGTTACTCTTTGCAGGTGATATAATAGTACATCTAAGAAAGTCTGAAGTCAACGAGAATAAATTGAAACAATGAACAACTTCATCGTTTGATGCAAGATAAAAAATAAATCCACACTAATCTTTACTATTTCTATGTAATTATCAACACAATTTGGCAAGAAGAAATAGAAAGATCAATGATATTGAAGTTAACTATTGAATGTATAAAATACTTGGAAGTTTACCTATTAAGATCCACATAAATACAACTACAGACCACAGTTTGTACAGAAATAAAGACAGACTTATTAGAGAATTAGAGAAAGACAATTAGAGAAATATCCATTGCTTATGGGTAGGATAAGGCATTATAATTAAAATGACAAGCTACCTAAATTAACTTATTTAATCAATGCTGTATCAATCCAACTACCAAAGAATTCCTCCACAGAATTAGAAAAAGGAATAATAAAATTCATACTATTTGCCTACTCTTTGACCCAGCTATAGAATTGCTAGGTCCATTCCCAAAAGGGATCAGAGAAATAAGAAAAGGTTCTTTGTGGACAAAAATGTTTATGGCAGCTCTTTTTTTTAATTTTGATTTTTTTTTACATTTATTGTTGTTGTGGCCCAAACTAAAGGAATGCCCATCAGTTGAAGAATAGCTGATTCAGTAATGTCATATGGATGCATAGAGTACTATTGAGCTGTCAGAAATTAGGAAATAGATGATTTCAATGAGAAATGGAAAGACCTACATGAACTGATGCAGAGTGAAGGGAGCAGAACCAGGAGAACAATAATGTCAATATCATAAAAACAAACAGTTCTGAAGAATTTTATGAATCAACAAAGAATGAAATTAGCAGAACCGGGAGAACAATTTATATGGTAACATTGTAAAAAGAAACAATTTCCAAGACTGAAGAACTCTTAGCAATGCAAGGACCATCCATGATTACAGAAGACTAATGGTGAAGCATAGCATCCACATCCTGACAGAGAGGTGATACGTTTCCTGTGTAGAATGAGCTAGATACATTTTTGTACACCATCGATGAGTGATTTTGTTTGGCTTGACTGTGCATATTTGTTACAAAGAAGTGGTTTTTCTTTTCTCTTTTTTTTTTAAAAGTGGGGTTGAGGGTAGGAAGGAAAGAAAATGGATTTCTGTTAAAAAATTAAAAATAGAATAGTTAGGGAGGTGCTACAGATGTGGGATGTTGCATGGACTTTCATATGCGATAACTGTATGGTTAGTTTTGCTTGTTTAACTTTCAAGAGGAGTGTGTGTATATGTGTGTGTGTGTGTGTGTGTGTGTGTGTGCATGTGAAAGAGAGAGATCTGTAAATGCTTGTAATACAAAAACAAAATATGTCCAAAAAAGACATTAAATTTCAAAATAGAGATGAAAGGAAGCTGAGAGGTAATTGAGTTGACTCCCTCACTTGTCAGATGAGGAAATTAAAGCTTACAAAGACTAAATGACACTAGAAAACAAAGGAATAGATGTACCTTTACTGAAAATGATGACTAGTTTATAGCTAAAACCAAGAGCTACCATTATGGATCATGAAAATAAACCAGAATCCTTTCCAATGGTCACCCACAGTTAGGGTCAGAGGCAAAATGCCTCTGTATGAGACATCCCATAAGTAGTGGGACTTGGATTGAGAGAATTAGGTTTGAGTCCCAGCTCTGATGCTAGCTTTGTGACCTTAGTAGGTCACTTCTCTGAGACTCAGTTTTTCTCATCTGTAAAATGGGGATAAAAATACCCACACCCTCAGAGGCACATTGTAAGAAAGGCATAAAACATCAATCATCTGAGTATGAATTGTAGCCACAATTCCTATATGACAGGCAGGAGGCCCAGAGAAGAAAACAGGGCTGCCTAATGTTATACAGAAGGTCAACAGCAATGTTAGGACTAGCAGTCAGGTATCCTGTCTCTTTGTCAAGGATTCTTCCTACTATGCCTTCATTTAGGACAACTGGAAAAGGTACAGGAGACCAAAGAAGGTGAGAATCTCCCATGAGGTCCATGTGTGTCTGTGGTACAACTAGAACTCAAGACCAGAGCCCACTGGGTTTTCCTTACTACAGAAGGAATTATGGGATCTTCAAGTAGTAAAGTAACATGGGAAAGTCAAGAAGACATGGGTTTGTGTTCAGGATTTTCTCATTTCCTATGTGACCTGGGGCATGCCACTTCCCTCCACGCCTCAGTTTCTTCATCTGCAAAATGAAGGCATTGGAAGCCTTCCTAGTTCTAATACTCTATACTTGTACTTTTCTATATTTATTATCATTATTATTGTCACTCTATTCATTGTGGTTCCATATTTTATCCATCCTGTGGTCAATAAACCAGAAGACTCAATTATAACGTTGTTTCAGATAGGAATTCTGAATAGCGCGTTTAACTCAGAATTGTTTTTCATTTCTATGTCATAGCATTTGCCATCACTTGATTTTGGAATAATGATAGTAATAGCTGGCATTTATATAGAATCTACTATGTGCCAGGCAATGTGCTGATTGCTTTACAAATATCATATCATTTGATCCTCACAACAACCCTGGGAGGTAGGTGTTGCTATTATGCCTGTTTTACAAATGGAGAAACTGAGGTAAGTAGAGGTGAAGTGATTTGCCCAGGGTCGTACAGATAGAAAAAATATCTGGAGTCAATTTAATTAAATTCTAAAAGTGCCATTTATTTTCTCTGAGACTTGAGGAGATCACTGAACGGAGACAAATCCTAACAATTCACCCAACTTATCCTTCTATTTTCCATCAAAATATAACACTTTGTTAAAATAACAGTATGTCTCATTACTAGAGATTTTCTCTAAACTTTGTTCCACAAAATTTCCTAAATGTTATAGACATTCTACAAACCTTGTTCAGCAAACTCAGGCCAAGAAAAAAAAATAAAAAGCGAAAATTTAAAAAGTCAAACATCTAGATACAAATACAAATACTTAATCTGTGTGTGTGTGTGTGTGTGTGTGTGATCACAAAAATCAACTGTTATCAATGACTTCTTAAACTAGTTTCAGCTTCCTTTTTTTTCTGTTCATAAAACCCTTTACTTTTTTTCTCCCATGGTGCTTTCAAGCACTGAGGAGTCTCAGACTCTGAGTCTGTTCCCAGCTTTCCAGAAAGCCATTTGTATTAAAAGCCATCATGGGACTCAGGTCTTACTAATTAGCTGGTCCCTCTCCTGAAAGAAGGCTGTCATGATCATCTCCCAGGAGGCAGACTCTCCCCTCCTTGATCTTTCCTCTTCCAGGTCAGAAAGACCAGAGTCAGGGAAGAAGATTCGACTGAATCTCTGTCCTGCTCTAATCTCTTCCAAACCTCCCCCCACCTTATTTTTTTAAGTCATCTTAGAAACTCGCTTGATTTCCCTCCAATGTTTATTTTCAATACTAAATTTGCATCAAATCACTCCTTTTAAGCCTTCTAGTTTCTGTGGCTTTTACAGCCTGGCCCTCTGTTGACATTAATGGTTTCTTAAAAGGGAAAGGCCCTCTTTTTCCTCTGAACATTTAAATACACTTTCTGAACAGAACAGTTGTTAAACCAGGGCTACTCCACAGCACTCTCCTCAAAAATTTAGTGATTCTGTATTTTCCATTGGAAAAATAGAAAACCCTTAGCCTGGCATTTCTGCCTTGTTATTAACCGGTTCCAACCTCCCTTTCTAGCCTTCCATCAGGATCTCAATATCTCATAATAGGCTGGAGTAGGAGCATGAGAGAAGGAGGCAAATGTAGGCCCAATGTAAAGAAAAACTCCCTAATAATAATAATAATAAATATTCTGGTTCTTGTTTTATAATTATAAGTAGGGTGGGATGCTTTGGGATGCAGTGAATTTTCCCCTCACTGGAGGTCTCTGAAAAGTGGTTGGATGATCCCACACCAAATGGAATAGAGAGAAGATTCTTTGATGAGGACCCTTCCAACCTTCTGACTCTGGGAAGCATGTCTACTCTGCTGCAACCAGCTTTGGCCGTAGGGTCCAGTTATTAGCCCAGCAAGTGCCATGATTCTTTAGGATGGTTCCCCTGATGGTATCAGTCCCATTGTAGGACTGACTGGTAATTAATTCCAACAATAAGGGAGGCATATACTTAGCCTTGTCTCTTTTCCTGTTCTGGAATTCACAGAATTCTTTGGCACCTGGGTGTTGGTGTTTTCCATTTGTGCTTCTTTGTTTTTTAACACATTTGGTTTGAAGGATTTAAATGGAGCTCAAATAAAGACTTATTTCTTCTCTGCTAAGATTTCCAACATGGTTAATTTCTGATGACCATTTCCCAGTGAGCCCTTGTTGGGTTTCTGAAAAGGCCATCAAATTTCAGTGCTGGAAGAACCATTGGAGATCATCCAGTCCAATCCCATCATTTTCCAGGTAAGGAAACTGCCAGAGAGGGGAAGGACACTTGGACAAGATCACTCCCACTCATGCTTTGGTGGACCTTCGATCTCATAGGTATGGAAGTTCTTTTCACAGAGCCAAAGTATTGCTACTTTCTTCTTGTATGACCTTGGGAAAGTCACTTACCTTACCTAGACTTCAGTTTTTTTTTAATCTGGAAAATGAAAGGGTTGAAATATGACCCATGACTGCCCTTCACACACTCTTCAGTCCCCCCAAATGCTCCTCATGCTCGACATTCCATCCCCCATCTCCATGACTTTACACATGTTGCCCACCCCCCATGCCTACATTCTCTCCTCTCCTCTGTTTCTTAGGATCCTTGGGCCCTTCAAAACTGAGTTCGAAATCCTCTTTCTCCATGAGCCTTTCCTGACCCCTCATCTTCATTATTTTGTACTTTGTACCTTGCGTGTATTTTGTATATGAAGTAAAAATGGGAACCAGTCTGTGAAGACTGAAAAGTGAGAATCACAGAGAAGGAAATGGAGACGTGCATAACAGGTGTGAGCAGGCGCCACCGTGGACCTAATGAGGAACTTCAAAGAAGAAAAGCAATCCAAGGAAATATATGAGAGCAAGCAAAGACTGGCTGGTCCTGGAGTGAGAGGAGGATAAGAGGTGGGGGAAGGTCAGGCAAGAACTCTTGTGATGGTAGGAGAAACTGAGGAAGGCTTCAGGCAGGGTGAGTGAGCCCCCTGTGACGAGCTTACAGGAGGATATGGACCAGAGTCGTGCAGGATGGGTGGGCAGGCACAGATGGGCTGTGATCTGGGGCACTGAAGAGAACTTCAGAACTGATGAGCTTACAGGTCTGTTTGAGGATGTTAGCGTATTTTACATACCAGTATGTGTAGAAGGGGCAGCTAGGTGACGCTATGGACAGAGTGCCAGCCTGAAGTCAGGAAGACCTGAGTTCAAATCCAGCCTCAGAAACTCACTAGCTGTGTGACCCTGGACAAGTCATTTAACTTCAGTCTGCCTCAGTTTCCTCAGTTGCAAAATGGAGCTCATAATAATATCTCCCTCCTAATTTTTACATAAAGATAAAATGAGATATCTGTAAAACATCTTGTAAGATTGAAAGTATTTTCTAAATGCTAGATATTATTATTCTCATATTATTATTGTAAGCTCTGCAACGGCAAGAATTTTTTTCTTTTTTGTTTTTGTATTTACACCTTGCCCAGCGCCTGACAAATAGTTTGTTGTTGAGTTATTGCACTCACATCTGACTCTTCATGACCCCACTTGGGGTTTTCTTGGCAAAGATACTAGAGTGATTTGTCATTTCCTTCTCCAGCTCATTTTACAGATGAGGAAACTGAGGCAAACAGGGGTAAGTGACTTGCCCAGGGTCACACCACTAGTAAGTATCTGGGGCCAGATTTGAACTCAGGAAGATGAGTTTTCTTGGCTCCAGGTGCAGTGTTCTATCTACTGCTCCACCTAGAGCTGTCTTTAATGTGCTTAGGTATATATATATATATATATATACCCACATACAGGCATGCACACATATGCATGCATATGTATATATATATGTATATATACAGATGCACACATATGGTTTTGGTTTTCTAAGCCATCCTTATATACTACTTAGAAGCCCCTGTTTCTATTTGAATTTGACACCCCTGACCTAAGCCTTCCAATATTTAGCAAATGTTCAGTGCATTTCTAGGGCTGCACTGCCTCAGTTTCCTGACCTGCATAATGGGGATAATAATAGCCCCTACCTTCCACAGTTGTTGTGAGGATAAAATGAGGTCATATTTGTAAAGTGCCCAGCCCAGGGCCTGGCACGTGATAGGCTCTATGTAAATGCTAGCTATTATGATTAGGACCTTCCAGCTATTCTCCCACACTCTTGCCCATCTCCTTTTCCAATTATATCTTCTCTCCATTATGTCTTTGATATCTTAATCATGTCTGATGGCCAACTTCACACAACTAGCAAATGGTGGATCTGGGACTCAAAGAAATGGGTGCATAGACCTCTACCTACTAATCTTCATAGAGATGAATTTGGACCTTCAGTTTTGTTAACCATCTAAGGATAACCGGGTACCTGGGAGTGCATCCATAACTAACTATCCTGTCACCCAGGGCAAATTCAGCCTTAGGATGAAGAGACCTCAGACCTTGGGAGGTGAGATCCCTTAAATGGAAGCATTCTAGGACTGCCATATTGGTAGGGTGGAGATTTGCAGTCAGAGAAGCCTGAGACACCAATCCCTATGGTAGAGAGCCTGGAATACTAAAGTCACTGCTGCAGAAACTAGGGCTGTGAAAGGCAGCCGGGTAAGGCTTAGGCGTAGCTGTTAGCCTGGGACAATAAGCTACTATTTGGTTGCTCCCTAGGTGAACTCATTATTCCTGCTAATTTGGTGCCGAGATAATTTCTTTCTCCCAGCTGAAAGAATACAAGTGCTGCTAGCATCCTCTAAATTTTGAGACTCTGGGACAAAGCCCTATCACTCCACCCGTGTCAGAGCCCTTTTTGGAAGCCAAGAGTACAATTATTGGGAGACATACAAAATGTAGATGAGATACGGTCCTTGACCTCAAGAAACATAGTTTAACAAAGAGGACATGGCACATACACAAAGGGGGAGGGGGGGATCCTAAATCAATCAATCCATAAGTGTTTACTAGGCCCTCACCATGTTCCAGGCACTGTCCTAGGCACTGGGAATGCAAAGCTAAAAATGCAACAACTCTTGAGAGAAACAGCACATACAGAAATAAATACATGCAATAAATCCAAGGTAAATTTTTGGAGAAGAGGGCATCTGATTGGTGGAGGGAGGAATCAGGAATGCCCCCATTCTAACTTCAGGTAGAAGGCATCACTTGAGCAGAGTTTTGTAGGAAATAAATCCTAAGAGGAGGCACCCACTGGGAGGGCATTCTAGGCCGAGCCCCGCCATTAATCACTGGGTAACCTTGTGCAAGTTGCTTCATCATCCTGGCAGACAGCTTCCTCACCTCTAAAATGAGAGAGTCAGACTAAAATAACAAGAACTGACCCTCATGCAATATTTTCATAGGCTTGCTACACACCTTATATACAGTTGGAGCTCCAGAGTTGGAAGGTCTGGATTCAAATCCTGCCCATAATGCTTTCTACCTGTATGACCTTGGGCAACAATTGACCCCACCCTTGGGTGTCAGTTTCCTGATCTGTAGAATGAACATGTTGGACTGGATAGCCTGTGAGGGCACATCCAGCTGAATATGATTATCTTAGTTAAGTCCCACCACAGTCCTGCGAGATAAGTGGAAGTATCATTTGTTTCCATTTTACAGATGAAGAAATTAAGACCAGGGGTTAAGAGACTTGTCCAAAGTCACACAGCTAATAAGCATCAGAGGTAGAATCTGAACTCATGCCTTGTTGGGTCCAGTTCCATCGGTCTGTCTACTATATAAAAGTTTAAGGAAAACTCTGAAGTTCATATAAAAAGGTATTTTATCTCTAAAATTCGTTGACTCTAAATGCTGCCCAAGTCAGCATGAGGCCCCAAGTTTCCAAATAACATAGGCAATTTAGAAAGAATTTGGAAAGAAGGTCTACTCCTCCCCCACCCCCATCACTGTCTGTTTCGTCGCCCCCCACATGGGAGCTCAGTTGCTTAATGAAAACCCTGTGTGGCCTCACGGCTCAGTATTAACAGCAGCTAGCAGTCTGTTACCCCAGTAGAAGTCAATGAAAGTCACAACCAGGAATCCAGCCCAGCCTGAAGAGAGGGAGGCTCCATGGGCACCTGGGGACACTTTGGCAGGCCTCTGCCTTGATGCTCAGCCATTATGGCTCAGGTCACCAGTTTTACTGGGGGAGGCAGATTCTTCTTTGCTCTATTTTGGAACGGCCCATGGCACTGAAGTCAATGTGCCAGCCTCCTCCCTCCTCCAACCAAGACCCTGCAGTTAAGTGAATAACTGTATATGGTATTGATTCTTTCTGCTATGTGCACAGGGAAAGGCAGCGTCGAGCAAGAAAACTTTCAAGCAAAGAGGAAATCATTCTCCTAATCCCCTCTCACTGGGCAATCAGACTGACAAAAACCAAGACCATCAAATTTCCCAGGACATCAAAAATTCAGTCAGAGGGAGATAAAGATTTTTTCCAGTCTGTGCACCCAGAACAGTCACCAGGAGGACAAAGCACAGGAAAAGATGGGGCCACAGGTAAATTTTCCTTGGCAGAATTCCTGCAGCCAGAGTAGGCATCTCATCCAACCAACCCCCTGTCTCTTAAGACAGGGCTATGAACAAAGGATCCTCGATCTATCCTAATCTGAAAGATTTGGCAATGTGTGCTCTGGCCTTCTCTGCATGGGTAATGTTGAGGAAAAAATGTCAGGGGCTGAGACATTTTCTGAGATGGCACCTGGCTTGGCACCCATCCCCACCGTGGCCCATCTTGATTTTCTACTTGAGTGAGCCCCCACTGAGCCCCCCACAGCTAGTGGTACATCATGGGCCAGCTCTGCCCAGATGGTTTCCTGTGATAGCTACCTGGGCTATGATAATTAATGGATGTCACCCCTAAGTGACTCTGGATGCATTGAGGTGGAATGCTACTGTAAAATATTATCATGCCACAGGAAAGTATGAATCCCAAGAATTCAAAGAAAAATAGGAAGAGTTGTGGGAAGGGAACAGAACTAAGGGAACAATAACCACAAAGACAATGATGATGCAAATAAAAAGAATAATGAAATGAAACTAAATTCTATGGAATTATGATGAGCACCCCCTAGCCCCAGAAAGGAGATGAGGATATATATTTCCCCACTGTATGGCCCTGGACCAGTCACTTAATCAGTCAACAAATATTTATTACAGTCTTAGGAAGTGTCAGGCAGGTTCTATGCTGGGTGCTGAGACTCTAAGGACAAAGAATGCAATAAGCCCTGCCCTCAGTGGGTTTACGTTCTAAAGAGGGAGGCTGTCCCCTCTGGGCCTTGGCTTCCTTATAGATGGTCTATAAGGTTTCCAGCTCTAAATCTATGAGCCCATGATTTTTTAAAATTATATTTTATTTTCTCAAACAGCAAAAATCCATCTTCTCTTCCCTTCTGGTGTCTCCCTAAAAGAGGCTTCCCTCAGGTCACAGAGCTAATAAGTGTAGTATGGTAACCCAGGTCCTCTGACCTGGGAGCAAGGGTTCAAAATTATAATAGCACTCCATAGCCACCAGGAATTCAGGTAAATTGTGAAGGAGCTGATGGTCTTTGGAACTCTCCAGGCCCATCTTCCTAGGCCCTGTTTACATTTCCTGGGGTCTTGTTCAACCACCCAGAGCACCTTCAGCTTGGCGCTATCAAAACTGCCTTCAGAACAAGATCTGCATGAAGTTAATGGGTTGCCTCTTCCATGAAGAATTTGAATATGAAACCTTATCTCTGACCTAGTCTGGTATCCTGAAAGGAATATCGAGCTTCAAGAGTAGGGACAATTTCAGGCGTCAGGACACCTAAGACATGTCAAGTTCATGGGGTCATAGATTGAGCCAGAAGGGACCTTGGGTTATCAAGGCCAATCCCTCTCATTTTACAGATGAGGAATCTGAGGATCAGTGAAGTGATTTGTCCAAGGTCTCACACAACTAGTAAGTGGCAAGGCAGGATTCAAACTCAGGTCTTTCTGACTCCAAGTCCAATACTTTATCCATCCCTGTGCCTCTTAGCCACCCTGGGCACTTCACTGGGCCTCGATTTCCACATCTCTAAAGTGAGAGGATGGGATGATCTAAAGTTGCCTCTGGCTCAAATTCTGTTTAATTCCAGATGTGTGATTTCATCAATGTGGAGGAATTCCCGGTGTGGAAACTCTCTCCACTGATGCAAATCCTTTACTTCTCTGTGACTTGAAGTCCTAGAGGGATGCCTGGGATATAAGTGATTTGCCCAACATCATAAACCCAGAGGTTTAACAGAGGGAAGACTGGAACCAATGCCTTTCTGAGGCCAAGACTGGCCCTCAACCCACTACACTGAGGTAGGTGTTTCTTGAAAACCTATGGTCCCTTAACAAAAGGAAGTTTATTTGCCCGGCTCCTCCATCCATCCTCCCAGTAACTTCACTCTATCCTTGGGCTGCCCAGATCCCCAAAGTGTTATCCCCCACCTCGACCTCAGATAACGACCTCTCTGAGAAAGACTCCATCTGAGCACATCTAATAGAGTCCTGCCTTGTGATAATCAGTCATCAAAGCAAAAGAAGAAAATGAAATCATTTTTCCAGGAATTTCTTTTCTTTTTGGGAGTGGGGGGGGGGTTAGATAGGGGATAGGAATCTTTCTAAAACTTCTCTCTTTTATTCTAAGTACAACCACTGTTAGAAATATAAACAGAAGCTATCAGACATCAGTGTGTATGGAATTGGGGATGGAACAATGGAATAATGGTGTATCCTTTGAGAATCTGCTTGGGAGTTTGTCAATTGTTTCCGTCTACATTTTCAACTGGTGGTGCCTGGAGTCCCTGAGCCTGCTACATCATTATTAAGGACTGGCCCAATCATTCCTCCCAATGCTCGTTCTCCACTGCACCTCCTTCCACACCATTAACACAGTTGTTGTTGTTTCGGAGAGGCTAATTAACTTTACACAGCACGAATCAGCCACTAATTGGCCCCCACACTTAATCAACTTTAATGTCTTTCTTCTGGTGGACTTGGCTGTTTTCTCTCGTTCCCATGACCACCAACGAAGGCAACTCCAGGGGAAGTTTCTGTGACCAACAATAACAACCTCTGGCAAATATGTGTGAGCTGACCCTTTGACCTTGAACCCACAGAAGGGGTTCCTTGACTCCTAGCTAGACCCAGAATCATTCCTGAAGGACAAATACTTGGGTTCCAATCACAGAACCCTCTGGGGACCAAGTTTAAGGCTGCTCCCCTATATGCTAAGATGAGTCAGATGGCTGGAGACCCAAGAGGATTCTCCATTTTCTGTCTGCCTGTTGCTGAGGGTGCAATGGAGAATCAATCATAAACTTTTAGATTTGGAAGGTATATTGGTCATCTCCTTTATTCTCTGGCTAAAGAATGAATCACCTCTACAATATTCAAAACAAGTTCTTATCCAGCAATGGGGACCTCACTTCCTCCCAGGGGAGTCCATTCCATTGTGGGAGACTTATAATTGCTAAGGAGCTTTCCCCCTTATTACAAGCTGAAATCTGCCTCCCTGTAACCCCTCCCCCTATAGGACCTAATTTTGCCTTCTGAGACCAAGCAGACTCAGATTCATTCCTATTCCATGAACCAGTCCTTCAAATATTTGAAGGCAGTATGTAAGGTAGCATAAACAGAACCTTTCTAGAGTTCTAGGTCCTATCTCTGTGTCTAGAAGTAAAACATCTTCCCTGAATTCTTGCAGCCCAGAATTCTGATGCAATGGAAATGCAGGGTTTTCTCATGGTTTTGTGTCATGAAGAGGAGGGACCCAGACTATCATGGGCCTGGCTTCAAGTATTCAAACTCATAGGGGCTGGCAGAACCTAAAGCCTTCTAGTCGGTCAGCTAGCATTTATGTAAAGCTCCTACTATGCTTAGTTCTTTGGATACAAACAAAGGCGGTTTGTGCTTTCAAGGAGTTCACAATCCAACATGGGGAACAATGTGCAAAAACCTGTGTGCAAACAAAATCTATGTGGGGTATGTTGTGGGGAGTCTCAAAGGGAAGGCACTAAGATTAAGGAAGATGAGAGCATCTTCTTGCAAAAGGTGAGACTTTAGCTAAGATCTGAAGGAAGCCAAGGGAGGGGGAGAGTCCAGGCATGGACTCTCATGCTGTTCCCAGTAAATGAAAATGGTGGGAGTCAAGAGGTGAATCATGTGTGAGGAAAAGAAAGGAGGCTGATGTCAATGGATCTCAGAGTATGGAGGTGGGAAAAGACTGGAAAGGTAGGAAGGGGTCAGCTTTAAAAGACAAACAGTGGATTTTATATTTGATCCTGAAGGAAATGGAGGGCCACTGACATTTATTGAAGGGGCATGGGAGGGTAATGGTGTGATCAGTTCAGTTTGACAGCTGAGTAGGGGATAGATTTCTGGGACTGATCTGCATGAGGTGTTCTGGCTAGAATCTCCCATTCATTGGCATTAAGATGGAGGACAGGTGTTGCTAATCATAACACCAGCCACTTGGGTCAGGCTTAGAAATGGTTGATGGAGTGATCACAAGACTCTACACCACGCTGGTCACCCTTCTCTAGATACTCTTGGCTCATCATTACCGTTCCTAAAACATAGCCCCAGTTCTGAGCACAGTTTTCTGGACATGGTCCAACCCCAGATACAGAGGACAGCAGGACTATCACCTCCTTATTCAGTCAGTTGAAAACATTGATTATGCTCCTACAATGTACCAGGCACTATGCTAGACATTGGGGATACCAAGACAAAACAAAACAGTTCTTGCCCTCAAGGAGCTTCCATTCACAGGCTCAGAGAGAGAGAGAGCTGGAAGGAGACCTTAGAGGACATCCAATTCAACCTCATTTTATAGATGAAGAACTGAGAAGTTAAGTGGCACACTTTGAACTTGGATCTTCTTGACTCCAAGCCAAGCACTCTATACACTGAGCCACCCAGCTTATCAGAGGAGACAAATATTCCTGGATGCTACACCTCTTCACAAAGCTTACAATAATATTACTTTTTTTGGCTTCCATATCACATTGCTGACTCATGTTGAAGTTGTGGTCCACTAATACTTGCAGATCTGTTTCAAATCTGTCCAGGTCTTCTTTATCTTATACCTAGGAAGTTGATTTTCTAGACCCCCAAAGTAAAACTTCTCTTTTGTACCTGTTAGAGCTCCTTTTGGATTCAGCCCAATGTTCTAGCCTGCCCGGATACCTTTGGATTCTGGCTCAGTTATCTAAGATGAAAGCCAGCCCATTCAACTCTATACATTTACCCACTGGATGCATCTTTATTTGAGTCATTAACAAAAACAGTGAATAACATTTTAAAGTATGAGGTACGTTCAGGGGCCAGAATGTACTCCAATTTGGTTGGAGTGGAAAGTTTGGGAGATAACCTTCACTCATTCCCATTGGCTCATTGATAGAGGCTGGGGAGATGGAATACTCCTTGCTCTCCATTGCTGCTTCCTGGTTCTCCTCCTACCCCCGTCACTCAGTAAGCTCTTCTCCTTTGAGGTTCATGCTGTTCCTATCTACCACCCAATTAAAATCCTCATAGCTATTGTCTTCAAACCTCCAGGCCATTCCCTTTCCTTCCTGTGTGAATTTGGTATGGAGGTGGGAAAAGACCGGAAAGGTAGGAAGGGGTCAGCTTTAAAAGACAAACAGTGGATTTTATATTTGATCCTGAAGGAAATGGAGGGCCACTGACATTTATTGAAGGGGGCATGGGAGGGTAATGCTGTGATCAGTTCAGTTTGACAGCTGAGTAGGGGATAGATTTCTGGGGCTGATCTGCATGAGGTGTTCTGGCTAGAGTCTCCCATTCATTGGCATTAATATAGAGGACAGGTGTTGCTAATCATAACACCAGCCACTCGATTTTTCTCTCCTCCTGAACACCTACTTGGAGACATCAATGTACATAACTGACTCCAACACTTCCCCCACCCAGGTGCAGGCCTTCATCACCTCACATTTGGACCACTGCAATAGCCTCTGGTGGGTCCTTCTGCCTCAAGTCTTTCCCCATTCCAATCTATCCCCCATTTAGCCACCAAAGTGATTTTCCTAAGTCACATGTCTGACCACATCATTTCTCTACTCATTAAACTCCAGTGGCTCCCTATAGCCTCCAGGATAAAGTACAAAATTTCTCTGCTTGGCATTCAGAGGCCTTCATAACCTAGCGCCCCCCTCCCCCCCACACACACACCTTTCCAGTTTTCTTGTACTTTACTCCTCCAAATGTACTCTGATACTGACCTCTTGGCTGCTCCACAAATCAGACATTCCATCTCTCAGCCCCGGGCATTTTCTCTGATTGTTCCCAGTGCCTAGAATGCTCTCCCTTCTCATCTCTACCTCCTGACTCCCTTGGATTCCATCAAGTCCCAATTAAAATCTTTTCTTCTGTAAGAAATCTTTCCTAGTCCCTCTTAATTCTAGTGTTTTCTCTCTCTTAATCATTTTCTATTTATTCTGTATGTAACTTGTGCCTAGAATGCTCTTCCTCTTATCTCTGCCTCCTGGTTCCCTTGGCTTCCATCAAGTCCCAATTAAAATCTTTTCTTCTATAGGAAGTCTTTCCCAATCCCTCTTAATTCTAGTGTTTTCACTCTATTAATCATTTTCCATTTATCCTTTTTGTAACTTGTTTGTACACACTTGTTTGCTTGTAGTCACCTCCATGAGATTAAGATTGTAATCTCCCTGAGGGCAGGGACTGTTTTTTGCCTCTTTTTGTATCCCCAGTGCTTAGCACAGTGCCTGGCACACATGTTAATTGACTGACTGATGAGGCTGGAAAAGTAGGGTAGAACCAGATTATAGAAGGCTTTGAATGACAGATTAAGGAGTTTGGAGTTTATTCAAATAGGAAGAAAGGAAACAAGCATTTATTAAGCACCTACTATGTGCCAGTCATTGTACTAAGCACCTTATAAATATTATCTCATTTGATCTTCACAATAATCTGTCAAGGGAGGTTCTATTATTACCCTCATTTACAGTTGAAGAAATGGAGGCACAGAGGTTAAGTGACTTGCTGGGGTCACACAGGTAGTAAGTGTCTGAGATCAGATTTGAATTCAGAACTTCCTGTCTCCAGGGCCAGTGCTCAATCCATTTTCCTACCTGGTAGGTAATAATGAGTCAATGAATGTTTCTTGAACAGAGGAGTAACATAATGAGACTTATACGTCAAGAAACTTACTCGAGCATCCTTGTGAAGAGTGGACTGGAAGATGGACAGCTTGGAACAATGGACAGAATGCTCGCCTCTGAGTCAGGGCAGCCTGGGTTCATTTTCTCCTCTGATACATCCTCCCTTTGGGACCTTAAGCAAGTTGCTTAACTTTTTTGAAAAGGCCCTGATCTGTGCTGCTGGAAGAGGCTTTCCTTGTCAGGAGTTCCAATGAAACATAGACCTGGACTGGGAGGACATATTTTGGAAAGGGGAGAGGTTAGGAAGGGTGGGGAACCTTC
The DNA here is from genome assembly GCF_011100635.1 of Trichosurus vulpecula. Taxonomy (NCBI): domain Eukaryota; kingdom Metazoa; phylum Chordata; class Mammalia; order Diprotodontia; family Phalangeridae; genus Trichosurus; species Trichosurus vulpecula. Next base: position 245,299,864 of record NC_050578.1, read on the forward strand.
AGCCTGGAGGCCACGTCTGGTCCCTACAGAGCCAGATGTGGCCTGAGGCTGCAGGCTCCCCACTCCTGAGCTGGAGGCTCAGAGATTAGTGAATTGTAACGATGGTTCAGACAACATGAACTAGGTTGGTGAGAGGGGCAAAGAGGGGATGGATGTCAGAGATGGTGGAAGAAACATCTGAGGTGACTGTGCCAGATTTTGCCTTCCAAGCCCCATGTGTCTCTTTCACGTGCAAATTGAGACTCTTTGAGACCATGGTTTCTATATTACGTTATTTCCCAGGACCAGATTCCACTGAACCTCTAGTCAACACTGGAGCTGTTTGGGTTTATGGTTGGTTGTAAATGAGGCTTCAGAGTCCCATCACCATGAGTTCTGCTCACCTAAGGCCCAAGATTCATGACACCTCTTCATTATCTTTCTCCCAGATGTCTTAGATGCCAAAGAAGCTGCCCTTTCTGTAAAAGAAATCCCTTCTCTCTCTCTTTTTATTGCTGTCATATTATATTTACTTCTAGCCGCTGCTGACGATCCCCATCGCATAGACTCCCTTTTTCCCCTTCAGTACTCTCCATTTCCCTGGAGAGCGTCTCTCTCCTGAATCACAATCTTTTCCATTAACTCTGTGTACTCCTCGGCCTGTTCCAGGACATCAAACTTTAATTTAAACAGAAAATAATCAATAAGCTTAGCAAATTGTCCATGGCAACCTCCACAGGGTGAATCAAGGGATTTTATTGGTAATTTAGAGGGTGTCCTCACTCATCCCTCAAGGTAAATGCATCGCACATGACAGTTCCCTAGACACTCTTTGCATGGGAGGGGGAGTGTTTGGGGGGAGCTCTGCAGGTAGCATTCAGATCTGTAGAGCTAGGCTGGATGTGATCAGAGTTCTTATCACCCATTATTGCCCCCACTTCTTTTGCTTTTAATCCCCAGCACTTAAGGTCCTAGGATCCCAGACTTTGAGCTGTAAGGCACCTTAGAGATCATCCACTACAACACTTTCTTATTTTACTGTTGAGAAAACCAAGACTCAGAAATATCAAGTGCCTTGTGCAAAGTTAGTCAAAGACTTAGGATTTAAACCCAGAACCTCTGTTTCCAATTCTGCTGGGTACAGAAGCAGACTTGGAGAGTTGGAGACAGGAAGACCCGACTTTAAATTTTACCTTCCACACTATGTGACCTTGGATGATTCGATTGACCGCTCTCTGCCTCAGTTTACTGATCTGTAAAATGGGGCTAATAATAGCACCTCTCCCAGGGTTATTGTGAGGTTCATGTGAGACAAAATATATAAGGTGCTTTGCAAAAATCAAAGCACTAAGGAAATTTTAGCTATCATTAATATTACTCTTGATAATAATAATAAAGTTATTTTGAGTTGAGTTTGGACTTTGGAGCAGCATGGGCCATGATCCCAGCCAGTGGCATAACAGAAATTACTGAATTTGGCATCAAAAGTTGTTGTTGTTCAGTCATTTCAGTCATGTCTGACTCTTCATGACCCCATTTTGAGCTTTTCTTGGCAAAGATACTGCAGTGGTGTGTCCTTTCCTTCTCCAGCTCATTTTACAAATGAAGAAACTGAGGCAGAGTTAAGTGACTTGCCCAGGGTCACACAGCTAGTAAGTGTCTGAGGCCAGATTTGAACTCATGAAGATGAGTCTTCCTGCCTCCACGCCCTGGAGCTCTATCCTCTCTGCCTCCTAGCTGCCCAGGAGACCGAGTCTCACATCTCTCTTCTACTATTAATTGTATTATTTGGGCCAATCTTTAACTTCTCTGGACTCTGGAAATTGGACTAGAACTTGGCCTCCAGGACACATGCAGCTCTCTAGGTCTTCAAGTGCAGCCCTTTGGCTGAACCCAAACTTCACAGAACAAATTGGGGATTTGTTCTATGAAGTTTGGCTTCAATCAAAAGGCCACACTCATGGACCTAGAAGGCCTCAAGTGACATCGAGGCTGTAGGTTCCCCACCCCTGAACTCAATATTCTCTACTAACTCCTCCAGCTCTAAATCTAAGAGCCTCTGAGGCAGGCACCAGTGAGCACCCGCCCCCCAACTCAACACAATGATGACCCAAGGGGATAATGATCCAGGATCAGACTCGGAGAGCTCTGCTGCTATATCCTCCCATGTCTCCTCTGCACTCACTGTTTCCCTCTTCCTTGCCCCCAACTAAAGGCTTCTTTAATCTAAATTCTAATCTAAGTCCTTTCCCATTATCTGGTTCCCCCAGACACCTTGGCAGCCCAATCAGTGCCTCCTTTTCTTCAGGCAGCCCCAGAACCCAGAACATTCCTCTCTCAGAATAAGACTCTGCCTAGGCTCTCTCCCCACATGCAGCACCCCATTTTCCTTGTTATACTGATGCTTTCTATTTCTGACTCAGGGTAATTTGGAAGGTACTGGGAGAAGAGGAGAGGAGGATCTGGTTCCTGGGGCAGGGGAGACTGTTTAAGAGAGGACAACTGTTTGCCTTTAGAATTTGGAACCATTTAACCCTGGGCAAAATGGACAGTCTGAACTAAATAACCTCTAAGGTCACTTGCATTTCTAGATCTATGATCCCATGAAGAAAAAAGGAGTGACCTTAGCTATCGGGTCAGAATCACAGAATTTCAGAGTTGGAAGGGACTTCAGAGGCAAACCAGGCCAATCCATACTCCCCAAACAAACCTCTAGTACGACATACCTGATGAGAGGTCTCCCCAGGATCTGCTTAGAGAGCTCTGGGGAGGAGGGGAGCCCCTCTCTCCAGAGGTATCTCCTTCCGCTTTTATGGCTCTAACTCCTAGGAAGTTTTTCTTGACAATAAGTTGGAATTTTGTCTCCTTGGAACTTCCACCCATTGCTACTAATTCTGCCCTTTGGGACCACACGGGACAAATCTGATCCCTCTTCCCTGGGACAGTCCTTCAGATATTTGAAGGCAGCCATCAAATTCCCCTTCCCGGCCCCTTGAGCCATCTCTTCTCCAGCTCAAAATAACTGTCAGTCTGGAATATAGCCTTTTCCCTATTTTAGCTATTCTTTGTTATCCTTCCACCGGAACAACAGTGTTTATGAAATCCTGGGGCTGGAGAGGGATTTGAGAGATCCTCAAGTTACTCTTCTATTTGCTGGCCAGACCCTCATCCCCAGGCCAGATGGAGAGCTGCTCCTCTTCTGAAAACCTTCTCATCCTCCTCAGAGAAGATGCTCTGACTTCTCATGCATTTAGGACCAAAGGGTTCTTTATGTCTCATTTCATTGCTGCATTTCTCTCTAACCTTAGTGATGGATGGAAGGGCAGCCCATTGTCACTGGGACACCCCTGGAAGGAGCAGGACCTTCTCCCCTGACTCACATTCCTCACACTTATAGCATCAGACGCGGTCCCTACGTTGTAGAAGCTGTGGATGATGACTTCAAAAGCTTTTCATGCGGGCCACTTCTTTACTTTCTCTGCTTCTGATTTTAGAAAATGTAGCTTCTGAAAGTGGCAGAAAAAGACACAACGTAAATTCTTTGAGGAGTGGACTTGTTTTGTTGTGGTGGTGGTTGTTTTTTTTTTAACCATAACTAGACTTCCCTAAGAGTTTCTCTCCTCCCAGAGACTCCTCAATCCTTTGCAGTTCATCTTCCAACCTCATCATTAAACTAAAATTGTTCTCTCCAATGATACCAATGATCTCGTAATTTATAGATCTGGCAGTTTTGTCTCAATCCACATACTTCTTCTTCACCTATCTATTGCATTTGACTCTGCTGACCATTCTCTCTTCCAATATGCTCTTTTTTCTCCCAGAATTCATGGCCCTACTCATTTCTGGTTCTTTTACCTGTTTAACTTCTCTTTGCATGTCTCTTTTGGTGGCTCATCATCCATGTCATACCTCTTAACTGTGGATATTACCCAAAGCTCTATCACAATTTTTCTCCCCTCCCCTTCCCCTTCCCTCCCCTCCCCTCCCCTTCCCCTTCCCTTCCCTTCCCTTCCCTTCCCTTCCTTTCTCTTTCCTTCCCTTCCCTTCCCTCCCTTTCCCCTTCCATATCTTTCCCTTCACTTTCCCTTCCCTGCTCTTCCCTTCCCCCCTCCTCATTACCTTTAATTAACTTAATAGATTTAATTGCCATCTCTATGCAGACAGCTGCCAGAACTATATACCCAACCCCAGTGTTTCCCCTGAACTTCAGTCCTGAATCACTAATTGGCTATTAGACATTTCAAACTGGGTGTCCTGGAGACATCTTTAAGCTCAACATGTCCAAAACTGAACTCATTATCTCTCCCCCAAAACTTATTCCTCAGCTCCTTATTCCTCCTTGACCCACATATCTAGTCAATTGCCAGATCTTGCTATTTCTCCACCTAATCCATTTTTCTCTGCTCACACAGATCCTATCTTACTTCAGGCCATCACCTCTCAACCTTGATGGAAGCAGTAGCCTAATTGGTTTCTGTGCCTCGAAATCAACTAGAGCCATCAAAAAGCAGATTGGACCAGCCCCAGAAGTGGGCAGAGGTTCCTCCTCCATAAAGGTCTTCATGTGGAGGGAAGAGAGATGAGCATTTGTGGGCATGTTTTAGGGGGTGTTTCTTTCATAGATGGGTTGGCTTAGATGCCACCGAAGTCCCTTCCAGCTCATGATGTGTCTTCCCACTCCAGTCCATCCTCCCATCGTGCTTCTGCCCAAAGTGGTTTTCCTTAAATCTATAACCATGTTCCTCCATTACTTAACAAATGCTCTACTGCCTCTAGGATCAAACTTAAGCCCTGTTTGGCTTTTAAAGCCTATCACTCTACAAACCATCTTTGCAGCCTCTTTGGACATGACTCTCCGTCCCCTTCTCTGCAATTCAGCCAAGTTGACCTCTCCATTCCTCACAAATGACACTCCATCTCTTGTCTCCATTCATTTACATAGCACAGCCCTGGAATTTACTCCCTCCTCACCCAGGCCTCCATGGAATCCCTTTCTTCCCTCAAGACACAGCCTGAAACCTCATCTTCTAAAGGGAACCTTTCCTGAATCCACACTCCCAACTACTTGTGCCGTCTGTCCTAAATTATCTCATGGTAATTAAACCCATTAAGTCTTCTCTTTCCGGGCTAAGTAGCCCCAGTATCTTCAACTAATCCTCATGTTAAATGGCTTCCAGGGCCCTCGCCATCTTGTTCACTCTCCTCTGGACATTTGCCAGCTTGTCAATCAATTTCCACCTTAAAATGGGCTGCTCAGGACTGAACACAATACTCCAGATGTGGTCTGCCCAGCATAGAGTGGAGTAAGACTATTAACCCTTCAAGGAGCCTGGAAACAGAGCCAGTCCTTTGAGTAGGCAACTTATTTGCCCACCTGGTGTGATCTGAAGGGCCTCAAGAAAATCACCTTTCTGAAAATATCTCCTCTACCATATGGGCTATTATAGTGTTTAAAATTCTAGCATTCTAACCAAGACTTGAGGGTCCTTAGAAGATGTTGGCACATTAATTGGTTTAAGGCATTAATGGGCAAATGAAAGGAGGAGTACAGAAAGTGGAAAATAATGTCTTTGCTTCCCACAGTAACCTAAATTATTAGTTTACCATAGTAAATTACAGCTGGAAGGATCCTTAGAGAGTATTTTGTTCATTCCCAATGGATAGGACACTGGACTCAGATTCAGGAAGGACTGAGTTCAAATCCTACCTCAGAAATTTACTAGCTTCGTGACCCTAAATGAGTCATTTGACAGCTATCTGCCTCAGTTTCCTCAACTGTAAAATGGGAATAATAAAAGCACCTTCCTCCCAGGGTTGTTGTGAAAGTCAAATGAGATAATATGTGTAAAGTACTTCATAAGCCCTAAAGCACTAAATAAATGCTTATCATGTCATTATTATTTTGCAGATGCAGAAACTGAGGCACAGAGTGCTTCAATGATTTGCCCAAAGCCATAGAACTAGCATGTAGCAGAGCCAGTATTGCCTCCAAAGCTGCTGCTCTCTCTAATATTTTGTTGGTTTATAGTATAGCTCTTTATTATCCATTGGAACCTAGAGGAGACCAGGAGTCTAAGGAAACAGAGCACGAGCCAAATTCAGTTTGGATAGAGGAAGAGACAAAAGAAAAAAAATCACCCCAGAGAATTTTGGTTTCAAGATGGGAGAAAGGAATCATAAGTGGAGGCTCCGGTCCACTGGAAAGTCAAGAGTAGGTCTGGGAGGGGGAACGGTTCATGGCTTGGGTACTTAATAAATGCTTTGGAATTGGTTGACCTCAAAATGGAAGTCAGTGGAGAGTAGATTAAGTGCTGACCTTGAGTCATGAAAAGCTGGGTCCACATCCCTCCTCTTTAACGCTAGCTCTATCACTCCATAGTCGCAATCTCTCACAACCTCTGTGAAGCTTAGACTCCTAATCTATAAAATGGATATAATGATGCCTGTAGAATCTGCCTCACGGGGTTGTGGTGAGTCTCACGTGAGAGCATATGTATGAAACTAAAACATGTATTCATTATTGTTGTAACAACTAAGAAGGGCATTTAGAGAAGAGTTGGGGGTTTCTTCTGGGCCCAAATCCCCTGGATGACCCAGAGGATCTTTTCTTGGCTAGTAAAGTCTTTCAGCATGGCTCTTTTCTGTTCAATTTACCAAACAGAATGAATCTGTGTCATCCTTGTCCCTGGTTCCCGGAAAGGGGTTCCCTAGAACCAAGGTAGACATTCATGGGCTTTTCTCCAGAGTACACTCATCTCTACTCAAAAACATCCTTTAGGAACAACATCCTCTGAACAAGATGGAGCATTATGAACCACCTGATAGAGAAGCAATGTCCATGCCGAGTGGGTGTTTATCATTCTTAGTATGACCCATTTCTTCCTGTAAGATACTGCTCAGGCCCCTTCTTCTAACCAAAGCCTTCCCTGATTTCCCCAGGCATTGGTGTTTCCCCCCCACCCTCAGTTACCTTCTATCTAAAAATTATTTTGGATATATTTGTATTTATTCATCTTTATGTTTAGCTGTATGTGTTTACATCATACTTCTAGTCTTCCCATTAGAACGGGAGCTCCTTGAGAATAGGGATCACTTCATCTTTGTACCTTTACCCACAGTGCCTAGAACAACGCTTGGCCCATAGTTGACTCTTAATGAATCCTTGTTGATTGATTGCTATGTGGGGAGAAAATTAGAACTCAAAATATTATGGAAGTGACTGTTGAAAACTAAAAATAAATAAATAAAACTTGAAAATAAATAAATAATGAAATGCTTATTCCCTTCCTCCACCTGTCCTTTAGTCAGAGGACCAGCCTAGCTAAGTTTGGAGAAGTTTATCACCAGAAGGTTTTTTACAGAGAGACCCCCAACTCACAAAAAACCATTTTCTAAGGCATAAAGGAGTTGTGGTCTCATCATAGGTAGAAACCTCTTAGATACTTGACTTTTTCGAAGTATTTTTCATGGCTACTAGACTAAGAGGCCCTTGAGGCCAGGGACTTTATCTCATTTTGTCTTTGTTTCACCAATGCTTAGTTGATCTAGGGGCAGAATGCATAGTGGCTAAGGAGCAGGCTGCAGATTCTGAAAGAGCTGGGCTCCAAATAGAAAACGTGCGTGTAATAGAGGGAAAACAAGTGGGTCCATAGTGACCCTGGGCAAGTCACTTAACACTTTTTGTCTCAGTTTGCTCACCTGTAAAACAAGCTAGAGAAGGAAATGGCAAACTATTCCGTTATCCTTGCCAAGAAAACCCCAAATGGGGTCATGAAGAGTCAGATATGACTGAAACAACTGAACAACAGAAATCTAATAAAAATCCCATTGACTTTTAAATTGTATATCTTTGATTTTCTGGCCCTATCATAAACTCTCATTGGTGAACATGTTGTACACCTCCAATACAATTTAAGTTCCTTGAGGAAAGAAATGGTTTCTTTCCTTGTATCCCCAGATTTTAGCATAGTGCCTGGTACATAATAGGTGCTAGGTAAATCTCTGCTGAGTTGAAATGAAGTAGGGGTAAGTTGGAATTAGGATCTTGTAGGTTTAGGTCTTGTGCTTTTCCCCAATGGCTCTACCCCTAATATGGCATATTAAAAATTGAGTAGCAGGGATCTGAGATCCCAGCTCCAATGCCAATATCATATGAATGAATAAATGCATCAGCACCTGATACTGACCATCAATGATGAAATGATGGAAAAACAAAACAATACCAAGAAGCAGATCCCATATCAAAGCAAAGAATAAATTTCAAGTGAAGCAGAGAGATCCTGGGGCAGATAATGATAATCACAGCAATTCCAGAGGACCCATAATGAAACATGCTACCCACCTTCTGACAGAGAGGTGATAGACTCAGGATGCAGATTGAGACCTATTTTTTAGACAAGATCAGTATGGGAAATCATTTTGCTTGACTATGAATATTTCGTACAAGGACTTTGTTTTTTTCCTCCACAGTATCAGGAAGGCATAAGGGAGAGAAAAGAGAATTTTGTTAATTCAAAAAATTTAATTTAAAAAAAACATCTAAATGATAAACAAAAGATCTATGGGGCCCTCAGAGCCGGAATGTATCTGAGTTTGATCCTAGATGGAAAATCAGAACTGCAGTGTAAAGTAATCTAAAATGGGCATCTAGGTGGAACAATAGATAGAGAACTGGCCCTAGAATCAGGAGGACCTGAGTTCAAATGTGACCTCAGATACTTCCTAGCTGTGTGACTCTGGGCAAGTCACTCAACTCCAACTGCCTCCCCAGAAATAAATGAATAAAGTAATCTGAAACAACCAAGACATACTCAGAAATCATATGGATAAAATTCACAAAATGCTCTCTATACAAATAAAGACAGATCTTAAGAATTGGATAAATATTAATTGCTCAAGGATAGGCCAAGCCACTATAACAAAAATGACAATAATTTACTTATTCAATGCCATACCAATCAAAATATCTTAGAGAGCTAGGAAAAAAAAATAAAATTCATCTGGAAGAAGAAAAAGTCAAGAATTTTAAGACAAATAATGAAAATAAAGGAGGGAAGGAAGCTTAGGAGTACCATATCTCAAACCATACTACAAAGCTGTAATCCTCAAAATAATTAGGTACAGGTTAAGACATAGAGAGGTTGATCAGATTAGATACACAATATATACAAGTAAATAAGTGTAGCAGTCTAAGGTTTGATAAACACAAAAATCCCATATACTGATAAGCACTCACTATTTGACAAAAACTGATTGGAAAATTGGGGAAAGCAGTCTGGCAGAAACTAGGTATAAACGAACATCTCACACCATATACCAAAATAAACTCCACGTGGGGTTCATGACAGACATATAAAACATGATATCATAAACAAATTAGAAAAGCAAGGAAGAAAATACCTGTTAAATTTATGGATAAAGAGTTAATAAGCAAACAAAGTTTAGAAAGGATCATGGAAAGTAAAATGGACAATTTTCTGATCACATAAAATTTTTAAAGTTTTGCAAAAACAAAACCAATGCAGCTAAAATTAGAAAAGAATCAGGTAAATGGAGGGGGAGGCAGATCTTTGCAGCAATTTTCTCTGATAAAGTTCTCATTTCTAAGATATATAGTGTGTTCCAAAAGGATACTCTGCCTAGGGAACTGATTCAAATTTACAGGAATAAGTTCCATTCCCCAATTGCTAGTCAAAGCATATAGATAGGCAGTTTTCAAAGAAAGAAATCAAAGCTATCAATAGCCATGTGAAAATATACATTAAAATAACTCTGAATTTCTAATTCCTATCCATTAGATTGATAAAGTTGTCAAAAAAGGAAAATGACAAATTCTGGAAGATTAAGGGAAAATAGTCACACTTAATGCACTCTTGGTAAAGCCACTCTGGAAAGTAGTTTGGAAATATACCTCCAAAGCTATTTAATTGTGCATATACTTTGACCCAGCAATACCACCACTAGGTCCATACTTCAGTGAGATCAAAGAGAGAGAGAAAAGACCAATCCGTATAAAAATATTTATAGCAGCTCTTTTTTGTGATGGTGAAGAATTAAAAGCTGGGGAGATGCTCATCAATCGGAGAATAGCAGGAAAAATTATGGCACACAAACATGATGGAATTCTAGTGTACTATAAGAAATGATGAAGGAGATGGGCTTTAGACAAGCCTGAGGAGAGCTTTATGAACTTACACAGCGTGAAGTGAGCAGAATGAGGAAAATGATTTATAAAATTACAACAATATTGTAATGACAGCTTTGAAAGACTTAGGAACTCTGATCAAAGCAATAACCAAGCATGAGTCCACCAACGATAAAGCATGCTCTCCATATCCCTACACAGATGTAGACTGAGACATAAATTTTTTTAGACATGACTAATGCCAAAGTTTGTTTTGCTTATCTATACATACTTGTTACAAGAATTTTGTTTTTCTCTCTTTTTCAGGGGGACAGTTAGGTGGCACAGTGGCCTGGAGTCAAAAAGACCTGAGTTCAAATTCAGGCTCAGACACTTAACAGCTATATTACCCTGGGTGAGTCACTTAACCCTATTTGCCTCTGTTTCCTCATGTGTAAAATGAGCTGGAGAAGGAAATGGCAAACCACACCAAGTATCTTGGCCAAGAAAACCCCAAACTGGGTCACAAAGAGTCCAAAAGGACTAAAGAACAACCAAATGAAAAGAGGAGAGAAGGAAAAGGTACTCGGTATTGTTTGAAAAATAAAATTAAAAAAAAATCTGAAGGAAAGCTAGCCCATGTCTCTTTACCTCCAGGTCTGTCTTAACAGGGACCATAAGTGCGGAGTAAATGATGTTTCAAAAGCCAGGGCTTTCAGTGGCCTGAAGTAGCTTAGAAAATGCTGTTTCTTTTCCCTGAGCATATACACTGGTGCACCAAGTAGAATGAAATCCACTTAACTTGATTTTATAGAATGTGATTCAAACAAACTGTGTTCCAAACGGCCCTTTGTGGCCCTGCTAAGTGAATTACTGAGAGAGTAAACAGGCCTGCATGTACATACACACGTACAGGCTAAAGACAAAAGGCAGAAAAGAAATTTGAATCTGGCATGAGAAATTCTAGCAGTTGCTGCCATTCCTAGGGAATCTTGCTTTTAAGATGCCATCTCCTTTATAGAAACTAAGAATCCTAGAAGGTCAAGGGAGAGAGGGAGCTCCGATATCCTCTGGTTGTCAGACTCCGGATCATAGGGTCATAGATTTAAAGCTAGGAAGGACCTTTCAAAGTCATCTAGTCCAGGGGGTTTTAACTTTTTCTGTCTTATGGACCTCTCTGTCAGTATTTTGAATACTCAAACTTCAGAATAATGCTTTTTAAATAAAAGAATTTGGGAAAATTTAATGTAGAAAATCCAAAATTTTAGTTACAAGTTTTGTGAGAATAAAGTAGTGTCCCACCCCCTCACCCCTGATCCAAGTTTATGGATCCTCTGAAGGCTTTCCGTGGACCAGTCCATGGACCCAAGCTCAAGAGCTCCTGATCTAACTCAACACTCTTATCTCACAGTAACACAAACTAAGCCCAGAAGAGTTAAGTAGCTTGCCCAAAGATATACATGTAGTCCAACTCCATTTTGCAAATTAATCAACCAAGGTTTAGAGAACTAAAGGGCCGGCCTAAGACACTTAACACACTTACTAGCTGTGTGACCTTGGGCAAGTCAACCCCAATTGCCCTGCCTTCCCCCTGCAAAAACAAACAAAAAAACCCTACAAAAACATAGAGAACTAAAGGGACTTAGCTCAGCATCAGACTTGAAATCTGGAGGACTTGATTCCAAATCTCACCTCTGACATTTACTAGCTATGTGCCTCTGGTCCTCAGTTGTGGTTCTGTTGTTGTTCAGTCATCTTCAGTCATGTCTGACTCTTCATGACCCCTTTGGGGGTTTTCTTGTCAAAGATATTAATTTTCCATTTCCTTCTCCAACTAATTTTACAGATGAGAAAACTGAGGCAAACAGGGCTAAGTGACATCCACAGGATCACACATCTAGTAAGTGTCTGAGGTCAGATTTAAACTCTGGTCTTCCTGATGCCAGGCCCGGTGCTCTATCCACTGTGCTACCTAGATATCCTCAGTTTACCTTTCTGTAAAATGGGGATAATGATGCCTCCAATGCATTCCTCACATGGTTGTCCTACAGTTTAATTGAAACAAAGCATCTAAAGTACTCTGTACATTTTAAAGAGCTTCATAAATGTCAGGTATCATTATTGTTATTAGGCAACCATGGCACAGTGGACAGAGCTAAGAAGACCTGGGTTCAAGTCCCACTTCTAACATACACTGGCTGTGTGATGTAAATCACTGAACCTCTCAGTGCTCTGGGAAAGTCCCTCAGATCATAAGTTACCTGCATTTGTAAAGAGAATGTCCTCATCTGGGAGTCTTTCATGAAAATGAAATCATGGATCCATTTCCTATCAATATTATTTATTATTATTATTATTAAAGTCACGCAGGTAGTTCAAAGCAAGAATTAGATCTCAGGTATCTTGATTCCCAATTCAGGGCTCTTCCCACTATACCAATCAACTTCTTCCTTGAGGACAGATATCTCTCTCTCTCTCTCTCTCTCTCTCTCTCCCCCCCCCTTTCTCTCTCTCTCTCTCTCTCTCTCTCTCTCTCTCTCTCTCTTCCTCTCTCTCTCTCTCTCTCTCTATCTCTATCTCTCCATCTCTCTTTCTCTCTCTGTCTTTATATCCCCAGCACCCAGGACAGTTCATACCACATAGTAGCTATTTGATAAAGTGCCCGTCAAATTAAATCACTCTTTAATTCCTCTTGCAAGCTCACATAACACATTGAATCTCCATCTAGCACTGACCACATATGGCCTTGTACTCTAATGATTTTTGTGTGTGTGCTTGTCTCCAGGCTAGACTGTAAGCTTCATAAGGGCAAGACCCATGTCATATGCTTCTTTGTACCTCCCTCAGCACCTCGCTCTTACAAAATGTTGGTTGAAATGAAAACCATCACACCTGTGGTTCAGAATGTAGATGGGCACATAAAATGAAAAGTGGATATGAAGAGCCAACCCTAACGTAGTTCTTAAAATAGCTGCATATACCCATGGGTTGCTGTCTTTAAAAAAAAATACTGCTACGAATTGCTTTGGGGAAATTGCGTAAACGAACCCCACGCTTCTCCCTGAAACATAAAGCCATCTTTCTAACAGACGTATTTTTCTGCCGATGATGGCTAGCCTGGAAACATGGAATGTGACAGTCTCTCTAGCTGAAGGTCGCCCAAAGGGCAGTGGAGAGGTGAGTGGCAGCACAGTATCACTAATGAGAAGACTCTATCAATCAATAGCCAAGCATTTAAGTGCCCACTAGGTGCCAGGCAGTGTGTCAGCCACTGGGGACCCAGAGATAAAAACAAAACAGTCCCCAACCTCAAGGAGCTTACATTCTACCCGGGGAGACAATATGTACCTTTATAAATAGATATAGAATAAAAACTAAGTAAGTGGACTGGCTGGGGAGGACACTAGCCAACAAAGGTCAACAGAGAAAAGAGATAACTATGCGCCTCATTGGTTAACTATACAACGTCAAGAGAGCCTCCTAGCAGGTTGGATTGCAAATCCTAGTGGGGGGTTGGTGGGACATGTACAAGAGTCACCCCAGATAAAAAGGCATCAGTGAGATGTGATCTGCATTTCTGTAAGGGGCACCCACGCTAAGGAGATCACAAATCCTAGAATCAAGTAGTGAGATGTCAAGATACTGAGCTTTGAAAGAAAACATTTTTCCATTATTTGTAATAATAGCTCATATGCAAATAGTGCTTACAATTTACAAAATGCTTTATTCACAAGCCTGTGATTTTGGGGGGGGGGTGGAGCAGGGAGGAGAGTCATGGCCTATCATTTCTCTGGTATAGGAAACAACTCTTGGTAAGGAACAACACAGATAGCAGATAGCACCTGCTCTACAATTTAGGATCCTAGAGAGATACTGAGGCACTGAGAGGTTAAGGGATTTGACCAGGGTCATACAGGCAGTATGAGTCAGAGTTGAGATTTGAACCCTGGCAATATCAGGTCCCGTTCTCCATTTGCTGTGTCATGAAGTCTCTCAAAGTAGGTAATCCAAGTATTATCACCTCCATTTTGCAAATGAGAAAAGTGAAGATCAAAGAATTGAACTGGCCTGCCCCCGAGGTCTTCAAAGGTGAAGAAGGGGCAGGTCATAGTCCCTGCAGCCCAGAGCCTTCTGGGCCCCAATCTCATCTGAATCTCCTCATGCTGCGCTTATTACAGGAAACACCCTTCCCCATTTTATAACAGGAAGCATGAGTCAGGGCTGACGCTGAAACCTGAGCCCACTGGGATGCCGTGGTCAGCACGGTCAGGCTGGATCCAGATAGGCCCAGGCCCAGGGGACTGACTTCACCATTTCAATTCCACATCTCCTGGAGTTTATGTGGGAAGAAGTGTCCTAGAGTGGAAAGTGTGCTTGATATGGAGTCAGGGGCCCTGGGTTCAAGTCTTTACCCCCATGTGTCTCCCCACTCTCTAATCCACCCTCCACCCAGTGGCCATAGTGATCTTCCTAAAGTCCTAAGGATCTTCCTAAAGACCACATCACCCCCTCCCCCCATTCAGTCAACTCTGTATTACCTCCAGGATCAAATAAAAAATCCTCTCTTTTGCTTATGAAGCTCCCTACAACCTGGTCCCTTCCTACCTTTCCAGTCTTCTTATCCCTTACACTAGCTTCCAGGCCCAGTTAACTCTGTGACCCAATGACCCTGGTTTCCTTGTTCTTTCTCAAACTAGACAACCCATCTTCCGTCAGATGAAATATTTGTAAAGTGCTTAGTGCACTGCCTTGCACACAATAGGCGCTATATAATGCTTATCTCCTTCCCTTCTCCTTTCTCTATTCTTCTGCTGACTGAGCATTTTCCCTGGTTGTCCTTCTCACTTGGAACTAACTCTCTGTCTCTGTCTGTTTCTCTGTCTCTGTCTCTGCCTGTCTCTGTCTCTGTCTGTCTCTGTCTCTGTCTCTCTTGCTCTCTGTCTGTCTCTGTCTCCCTGTCTCTCTCTGTGTGTCTCTCTCCATCTGTCTCTGTCTCCCTCTCTGTCTCTCTGTCTGTCTCTCTCTCTTTCTCTCTTTTCATCTCCACCTCCTGGATTCCCTGGCTTCCTTCGGGTCTCAGATAATGATCCACCTCCTGGCAGAGGCCTTTCCCCACCTTCCTTAATACTAGGGCCTGCCCTCTGTGGATTATCTCCAATTTAACCTGTGCATATCTTGTTTGTACATAGTTATTTGCATGCTGTCTCCCCAATTAGACCATGACCTTCTTGAAAGCAACAATTGGCTTTTGCCTTTCTTTCGAAAGTATTTTTCAAAATTTATTTTGTAAAGTATTTTATGAAAAAATTCTGTAAAGTGTTTAGCACAGTGCCCGGCACTGTCAGAGGTTGTGAGAGAGTTTGTTGCACAGTGGGAAGAGAGGTGATCTTAGAGAAAGCAAGTCCTGTTTTCCAATCCTGCCCCTGACACATATGTACCTGTGTGACTCTTGGCAAGTCACATCAGAGGCACCGTACCAAACCCAATTCATGCCAATGGAATCCTGTCTCTTAAATTCCCTGTTGGGAATAAAAGAATTCCTTTGGTTATCACAAGTACGTTTCAGAGCAATTGATTAGAATGGAGGGGCAGACTCAGCAGCCTGGTCTCCCTCCACTGTCAATAGCCAGGTGGGCCTCCAACCACCCGCCTCATAAAAGCAGAGATCTTGAGCCGGAAGAGAATACAGAGATCTTCTAAGCCTCTCATTTTACAGATGAGGGAACGGAGGCTCAGATTAATAAATTGATGGGCTGCAGAAGGATGAATTTTTTTTTCCACCTCAGCCACTCTCAATGATGATCTGTTAAGACATGGAAGTGTTTTATTTATTTCAGCAAAGAAAATACCACTACACCTGAAGCCACAGATCCTTGAGGAAGAAGTTTATTGCTAAATGGAGCCCTGGAGCCTCAGCCAAGGTCATACAAGTGGCACATGGCAGAGCCAGGACTTAAACCCAGGACCCTGGACTCCAAATTCAGCATACTCTCCCTTGAACCAGGCTACCAAAACATGTGCTTCTGAGAGATTATAGATCTAGATCCCTGAAGGGCTTTAAAGATGTCCTCGTCCAAACTCCCTGCACCCCGCCCCCAGCCATTCAACAGATGATGAAACCGAGTCTCAGAGGGTGAAGTGATGGAATTGGGATTTGAACCCAAGTCCTTGGGCTCCAAATACTGTGTGGCCTTTCAGTCTTGATGAGTGATTGATAATGGAACCACAGATGAAGCAAGCTCCCCCCAGTCTCCTCTCCCATGACAAAGTCACTTCTCCGGTTCAGGCCAGGTGGTATCTCTACCACAAATCAATCTCAATGTAAAGTGAATCGTGAGAGCTTTCCAGGAACCCAAGTCATTGCCCAGTCATGACATTCATCTTCAGAAAGGAAAGGTATGCTTTTTTCCCATTCCACAAAGCCCCAGAGGGAGGCTGGGTGATACAGGAATAGAAGCCCCGGTTGGTTTGGGCAGCTGGGGAAAATGGTTGGTCACCAAACTAGGCTGGGTGAAATACAGATCAAGCCATTCTAGGAAGAACCTCACATCATGGGTGGGCCCCATGGAACAGCCTCCCGGTGTGGGTTTGAGAATCCCAAGCCTGCTTTCACAGTTTGAGCTGGAGCAACGAAATCTCCCCTTCGAGGCACCCCTGACAATGAGCTGTACGTCTCCAAAGGCAAGACTGAACCAATAACGGTGGGCCCGGGCAGGAAATTACACAATGGTTGTTGAAAGGTTGGCTTGTTGAAAAGTTGTCACTCGAGTAATAAATGCCTGATTTCCTGTTTTTGCTGAAAGTTAAACCCTGGACATAATTAACCAGTAAAAAAAAAAAAGAGCAGCTTTGGCAGAAGGACAAAAATAGCACATTTGGGGAGCCCGGGCCAATTAAAATGGTTTATACAGCCATTTAGCAAGATTTTTCTCCAAACAATTATGACTAGGGGAAATATTCGTCATGAGAGTACATCAGGTCCTGGAGAAGAGAAACAACCCAACCACCCACCTTTAAACGGCCTGGTGCTGTTGGGAAGACTCACAACAAGGACAAATGATTTCATAACTATCCCTCCATCCATCCCCAGCTCCCAGGAGATATCCTCAAGGCAAGCTGCCCACCCCTGCTCTGGCAGGTGGACGGATTCAGAAGGTATCAAACTGCCCAGTGTTAGCTAGCTGAGCATCAATTATATCAACTGGCCACAGTCCCACCATGTTTGACAAGGCAACAATTATGCGTTTAGTGGTCTAATGTGCACATTAGTCATTTATGTGCTCTGGCTAAGTTGGGCACGGGACTTTTTTTTTAATGTGTGCCATAGGATAATGGGAAATACTCTGGCTGAGCTACCTAGAGTCATTTTCCATTTCTGATGTTTGCTAGTTGTGTGATTATGGGATAAGGCACTTCAGATCCTCAGTCTTCCGATCTTTCAAATGGGGACCATAATGCCTGTCATAACTACCTCATAGAATTCTGGTGAAGGCCAGGTGAAGTAATGTATAATGTAACGATTCATTCCATTGGTTATAATTCTTCTTTACCACTGGACTATTATGTAATTAAGTCCAAAGTGAAGGTGTATGTAGAACCTACATTGGATTACACACTGTCTTGGGGGAGAGCGGGGAGGAGAGGGAGGGAGAGAAAATTTGGAACCCAAAAACTTGTGAAACTGAGTGTTGTAAACGAAAAATAAAAAATAAATTTGTTTTTAAAAAATGATGTATAATGTATAATAATGCAAACCTTAAAGCATTATACAAACGTTGGCTCTTATCATGACTAATGTTGTCCCATCCTTCACTGGCCATCAAGTAAAGTGTCTGGATTAGTTAAGGCTCAGGACCAGCCCTTGGCAAAATTGTGAAGCTGGCAGAGTTGGCCTTCCATATACTCAACTTCTTCCCTCCTCTCTCTTTCTTCATCCTCCCAGTGCCCCCCTCTCCCCCTCCACTGCACACCCTGGCGCCCAACCTCATGCTCTCCAAGGAGAAATTGTACCAACAGCATCACTTTAAATGGCCTGGCAGTTTTAAGAGATTTTTCCATGAGAAGAAACGCTTTCACTGGTTCTCAGTTACACACCGAAAACTTGAAGTGTTTCCCTTCCCCAGGGAATTTGTACTCTGACAGGGATCAAAGCCTTAAGCTAGTGAGAGGAAACTCTAACTTCAAATTCTAGCTGTCAGTCAGTCAATGAGAGAAATGTTCTCAGGCAGGGGCGGC
Organism: Trichosurus vulpecula; assembly: GCF_011100635.1. NCBI lineage: Eukaryota > Metazoa > Chordata > Mammalia > Diprotodontia > Phalangeridae > Trichosurus > Trichosurus vulpecula. The sequence continues at coordinate 245,318,201 of NC_050578.1, forward strand.
CTTCCCTTGGACCTTGAGATCAGAACAATGCCAGCCCTAGTTAAAATGGCCAATTCTGGACCTTAGCCAAGAGTTTCTGTGTGTGTGTGTGTGTGTGTGTGTGTGTGTGTGTGTGTACACTGGTGTATTGTGGGTGTGGGTGTCAGAGGTTATGAGAGAGTTTGTGGCATAGTGGGGTGAGAGATGACCTTAGAGATAGGAAGTCTTGGGTTCAAATCCTGCTCCTGACACACATGTGGCTCTTGGCAATACTGTCTCTTTCAACCAAGGAGGGCAGGGACTATATATATCACTCTTGTTTTTGTATCCCCAGCACCTCGCTCAGTGCCTGGCACATAACAGATACCTCAAAAATGCTTGCTGATTAATTGTCAGCCTCTCTATGCTCCCCAGGCATATGCTCCCCTCTCTAACATCATAAGATGCAGAGCGCACATCGAGTTAGATGAGGGAGTTTCTTCATTGAACATTTTCAACTTCAATGAAATCCCAGGTCCAGTCCGTATGCCATTCATAGTACGTCACCATCTTTGTGGAGGCTTTTGGTCCAGACTTGTAATTTCATTGGTATACACAAGAGAGGCAAAGCAACAGAGCGTCTGGCCTGGAGTCAGGAAGACCCAAGTTCAAATCCAGCCTCAGACACTTATTAGCCTCCATTTCCTTATCTATAAAATGAGCTGGAGAAGGAAATGGCAAATACTCCAGTACCTTTGCTAAAAAACAAACAAACAAAAAAACCTAAATGAGTTCATGAAGAGTCGGACATGACTGAACAAAATGAACACAGAAGACGCATCTACCACATGGCGCACAGGCCCATGGGGTCCACAGCACTATTGAACGTGGCCTGAACCAGATTAAAATGTAATTGAGAAATATTTAACAAAATAAATAAAAATATAATAAAACAGATAATACTAACAGGCGGCTTTCTAAATTGGCATGTAGCCCTCAGAGATTCTTATTGATGATATAGCAGCTCTCACTTCTATTTGAGTTTGACGCCGTGGGTGTACAGTTCTCTTGGTATGAAAACTCTCTCTACTGACGCTACAGGTGGGGAAGGGGGCAGAAACATTCATATAGCATCAGCTATGTGCCAGGCAGGAGGCTAAGTGCTTTACAAATAAGGCATCACTTGATTCTCACAACAACCCACTTTATAGTTGAGGAAACTGAGGCAAACAGAGGTTAGGTGAGTGTTTGAGGCTGGAATTGAACTCAAGTCTTCCTGATTCTAGGCCCAGAGCTTTTTCTGCTGTGCCATCTTGCTTCCGGATTGAAAACTTGCCCAGCTAAAAAGCACTTTGGTTGGGATGCCAAAGTCAGCTGGCATGCCCCACTCCCTAAGGCTCAATGGCAAGACTTTCCCATTAGTACTTGGTCCCTTTTCTTGTTAAAGACTTTATTGATAGCCCCCCCCCACCTTCTGGTTATTATATAAAGGGCTCACATTTATATACTAATATGATTGCCACGTTTCTTATCTGTTTTGAGTTATCACCTCTGGGACTGGAGTGGTGATGCCTGAGGGGGAAAGAGAGCTTTCTACGTTTAAATAAACTCATGCCATCTCCCTCGCTATCAGATTTGGGTGCTTGAGAATGCACAGTGGGCAAGAAACATGACAATAGGACAGAAGAGTTGAGGTCTGCATACGTGTATCCAGAATTAATTGTTAACAGGATTAGCAGAATTAACCTCCATCATCTTTGATACTGGGGCAGCTAGGTGGCTCCATGGATAGAGTGCCAAGCCTGGAGTCAGGAAGACCTGAGTTCAAATCTGGCCTCAGACTCTTATGTAGCTGTGTGACCCTGGGCAAGTCACTTTACCCTATTTGCCTCAGTTTCCTCATCTGTAAAATGAACTGGAGAAGGAAATGGCAAACCACTCCAGGATCTTTGCCAAGAAAATCCCAAATGGGGTCACGAAGACTCAGATAATGACTGAATCAACACCCTTCAGGTCTAGACTTTCTGGTACTCATTTAGGGCTCAGGCAAAAAGCTGCTGCTACAGTCAGACTGAGGCTTTGGGCTTGGAACGAATGAGCTATACCACAGCCTGCCTGTCAGCAATCAGGCGTAGAGAAGAAAGACTGAACACTTTACCCTCTGATGCAGTAGAACTAGAGGCAAGAGTTAAGACCACAGTCAGTGCTCCCCTAAATCCGGAGCACCCAGAAACTACCACGGCAGGAAACTAAGGGATCTAGGAATGGCAGTAACTTGCTGGTGAGATGGAGAGAAAGAGACAGCTCTCTCTCACCAAGCTTTCCCCCATTTCACTGAGACAGGGTCCCAGACAAACAATCCCTGCCTTTAATCCTTTCCACGATCTCAAGGTGTGGGAAGAGGTTTGGGGTTAGAGATGGAGGACTCCATGTAGGAGTATATAACCTTTTTCCTCTCTTTTTTTTCTGTGTTCAAATAAACTGTGTAACCACAATATGCTGAATGCCAGTGTCTTGCAAATTTTGAGTATGAGAGGGAGGATTTTGTCAACCAAGAGAGGAGATTCCAGATGTGGGGCAGGGGCTTAAGAGTCATAGATGTCATATTTCTGATATTTTGAGCAATATTCCATATTATCCCCTATCTAAATCAAGAATCCAGGCAGTTTGGGTTTTAATCTTTTCAGCACTGCTGTTCATGCTATATTTTGGGCCCTCCTGGATCAGATTAAATGTCAGTGGTAACTGTTTCTCTTTTGACTAGCAACCTTGAGGGTCTTCCCCTCCTGGTTTGATTTTTTTCTTTTTTCTAATTAAAGAGGCCACCCCTTGACTCACTTCTTAAAGAGGCCTATTCACTGAGTGAGAACCTGAAAAGGCCTTAGCCTGAAAGGACTAGAGTCTCCCATTGCATCCTTCTCCAGTCATCCTGGTGAATATCAGGCCACTGGACCCAGATGACTCTGGAGGTAAAAGTGAGGCTGGTGACCTTGCACAGGCCTTTCTCACTCAAATCAAAGTCAACTGCAAGTCATGTCATCATTTTCCTGATTTCATGTTCCTCTTCGAAAACAAAGGTCAAACATAGCTGCCATTCATAACTTCACATTGTGGAAACAGTTGGGGGCAACCTAGGTTATTTTCAGGCTGAATACTTTCTAGCATCCAAAATTGATGCTAAAGGCATTTGAGAGGTTCTCCTGTGTATGAATCAGAAAGATCAAGGAGATTGCTTGGCTGATAGCTTAAGTAGGATACCATCAGGTGAACAACTCCCTTGCTGGAAAATTACTATAGTGACACACTGCCTTCTTGGATGCTTCAGGACTGGTCATGTTGATTTGGACTATTTACACTGGAAAGCCACTAACACAGTGTCCTGAGTAGCCCCCCCCTATATATATATATATATATATATATATATATATATATATACACGCACAAAGAATCACAATAATAATAATGTCACATCCTTCTGTGATAATTTCAGGTTTGTAAGCACTTTTTTTTCTTCAATAATACCATGAGGCATATTGTGCCAACATCCTCAGTTTGCAAATGAAGAATACAAGGCTGAGACTAGTAGAGTGACCTACTTAAGGTCATACAGTCTGTGTTGCTAGAGTCAGGACTCAAATATAGGATCTTCTAACTCCAAAGCCAGAGCTTTTTCTAACACATGGTCAATCACAAGGCTTGAGGTGAGGAATAGACCAGATTCTTACCACACAAAAATGGAGACTCTTTCACTAGAGGGTCCCATTCTAAACATATATCTAATCAGAGAAAATATCCCCATTCTATTTCTGCAGACCTCGAGAGAAAGAGAGTCTCTCATTTTCTTCCGCAAGTCATACCATCTAACAAGCCTCAAAATCTACAGGATCCTCCTTAAATCTTATCCAACTCTCCAAGATTTCAGCTTAACCCTGTTTTCTTTTATTCTCAGGGGAGATGAAGAACCACGGGGCTGCCATCCTTTCTGTAACATTTTATCTACTTCAAAATCTTTATTCGGGCACCTCCTCATCTTTCTAGTCTCTAAATTTAGTAATCATAATTCCTTTATCCTTTCCTCATAGTGTGTCTGGTTGCCTTTTTAAACACAGAACTAAGACAGAAAAATTCACCCAAAATGTCATACCTACTTAAACACTAAGGGGCCATGTGAGGAGATCACCCTAAAGATAAAACTGTCTTAGGGCATTGATATTTCTGGCATTCAGCACTGTACTAGACTCTGGGGAGACAAGTAAAAAGAATGATATCATCCCTAACTTCAAAGGACTTACATTCTAATGTAAGCATACACCATAAACATAAAGTGGATAAAAACAAATATATGCAAGGTAGGCAAACATAGGGTGGCTAGGTGGCAAAGTGAATAGAGTGCTGGGCTTGGAATCGGGAAGACTTATCTTCCTGACTTCAAATCCAGCCTCAGACACTTACTAGCTAAATGACCCTGGACAAGTACTTTAACCCTGTTTGCCTCAGTTTCCTCATCTGTAAAATGAGCTGGAGAAGGAAATGGCAAACCACTCTGGTATCTTTGCCAAGAAAACTCCAAATGGGATCATGAAGAGTTGAGAATGACCCAAAACAACTGAACAACAACAGGTAAATATAAAATAGTTTAACAGAGAGGACATTTAGTAGCTAGGGGAAGGTATTAGAAATGATTTCAAATAGAAGGTGGAGTTTGAGCTTAAGGAAAATTACTTTGGCAGCAATGTTTAGAAAGGACTGGAATGGAGAGAGACTTGTGTTAGGGAAAGCAATCAGGAAGATGTCGCAAAAATCTAGGTGAGAGATCATGAGGGTCTCAACTAAAGGTTTAGCTATGTGAGCAGAGAAAGGGGGTCAGATGCAAGAGATGTTATGGAGGGAGAAACTAAGATTTGGAGATGGATTGACCATGTGGAATTGGGGACAGTGAGGAACAAAGGCAATGCTGAGATTATGAACCTGAGAGTGGTGGTGTCTTTGATAGAAATAAAGAATTTTGGAAGAAGGTGAAGTTTGGAATTTGGGAGAAAGGGAAGTTTTAGACAAGATACCTGAACCCCCATGGATGGATGGAGTCTATGCTGAGTTATTTTTAACTCTTCTATAATTATTATTATGTCATTATCCTAATAGTCTTAAATCATCTGATGCCTTATCCTAACATGGAAAGGACTCTAGGTTTTCAAAGGCCTTGCTAGTAGAACATAAGTTGTGGCCAGTCCTATCAAGATGGAAATGCTTTGAATGGTTGTTGACTGACTGAGTGACTGAGTATATGAGTCTTATCTGAGGACCAGCCTAGCCAGTTTCAGACACTCCCATCCCAAGGTCAGCTACAAAGTGGTGTTCGGCATCTTCCCAGGGCTATTTCATTATGAGTGGTTGTAACATCTATCAGAGTATGGAATGCCATATTGATGAAATTGATGATCCTTCAAGTATTTAAGAAGTAACGTATAAAGACACGATGGTGTGTCAATGCAATGGATCATTCCTGTGCTGTAAGAAACAAGGAATCTACTGGATACAGAAAAGCATGGAAAGACTTAAATGAACTGATGCATAGAGAAATGAGCAGAGAATACACCTTGACTACAACTTAAGTAGAAATAGAAATAAACACAAAGCATTAAAGAATAAACATTGTAAAATTACAAAGAACAAGCCTGACCCCAAAGAAGAAGTAGGAGAAGACACCTCCTCCAACTCTTTTGAGTGGTGGGGAGTCCATGGGGGTGGAGAACATTGCATATACAGTCAGATTTTTTTTAGTAATAATTGATTTTGATCTTTTTTTCTCTCTTTCCTCTCTTTTTTTAATATTTGTTATATGGGATGGCTCTTTGGGAGGAAGGGGAAAGATACAGGGTGAACTTCATGCATTATAATAGAAATATTTCAATAGAAATTTTTTTTAAAGAAATAATGTGTAGTGTTAAAGGAGGGCATGTTCTCAGTGAAGTTATATGGACCTCTAAGCTCCCCTCCTAACATGTGATATACTAAGACCCCTCCCAGCTCTGACATTCTATATTCCAAGGTTTCTTCCAACTTTGATGTTCCGTATTCTAGGGCTCCTTCCAGTTTTAACATTCTTGTTCTAAGGTCCCTTCTAGCTCTGGTGTTCTAAAGTCCCTTCCATTTCTGAAATTCTAAGTTCTAAGGCTCTTCTGGCTCTCGCATTTTATGATCTAAGGTCTTTTCCAACTCTAAAATTCTGTTCCATAATTGAAAGTCTCTCTCGGCTTTAACGTCCTATTTTTTTTTTAAGTCTGGCATTCTGTGAGTCGACAGTAACATTTTAATCTGATGGTATCCACTGAATTATTCAATTGGTAAAATTAAGGTTTTAGAGAGGCATTAAAAACACAACCCAGCAGCACTCCAGGGCTACCAAGGTTCATCCATACCTTGGGAGGTATTCATAGGTGGCAATTTGTGCTAGTCTGATTTTCCTTATCATTAATTCCTGTGCAAAAGACTCACTCAGTTCCTGGTATCTACCTCCCTCTGTCAATAGAAGGTAACATTCAACAAGATGGCAAGATAGAATTTGGCCTAAAAGAGTGGGTTAGAGAGCTCAAGGCATAGCCAGTGACTAGAGAACAGTCAGATTCATCCGAAGCTTAGAGTATACGAAGGCAGAGCTATAACTAACAATTCTGACCCTTAGAGTAAGTCCCAGAAGAATACCCAGAGGAGCAGCAATAGCCAGTGTAAAGCACTAGACCAGAAGTTGGAAAGACCTGGGTTTGAATTCTACCTCAGTCACTGAGGTATCCTCTGCGCAGGGAACTCAGCCTCAGTTTCCTCGTCTATAAAATGGGGATAATAACGGCACCTACCTCACAGAGATGATGTCTGGAAGGTACTATCAATGCTAGCTATTATTATTATTAAATCAATTCTTAAAGACAAATTCAATAGGAGGGAAGAAGAGAGTTTAAATCTCAAGGTCCTGGAAGCTAAAATCCCAGAAAGCTGCTAGACGGGCTTCTACTTGGGAAGGTGCACATGTGAGGCACAGTGATGCCCGTGGAAGCAGGGTGAGCTGGACTGGAAGCAGACCATCGGGGAGTTTCCTGTTTTAGCTAAATTTTTTTTGCTAACCGCGTGCTCAGCTCAGTTGATCCTGCCTGCTGAAGGGACACTCTTCAGTTATGCAGGGTGTTGTCAGTACCTTCTAGACCAAGTCCCAGTGGCCCCACCCTGGTTACAGTTTGGCCCAACAGGCAGGAAGGTGAGATAAAGGCTGGGTGGGGTGGGGAGGTCTTGAATGCCCAGTGAAGTTTCAACTGTAAGAGGCAGAAGGAGAGGGGGAGTCTAGAAAGGGTAATGCCCAGAGAAAAGTAGGGAACTGATATCAAACATAACCATTGTACAGCATGGACATGCATCCACACAAATTTCAGCGGTTTAAGCTTTTTTCTCTCCTCCAATATTTCTCGGTCTTGTAATCAAAACACCAACACTCAAGGCTTAATGGGTGAAAAAAAACAGGTACCTCTCCTGTCATTGTGCAAGTCTTGGTTCTTGAATGTTAGTGTTTTGGCTACAGGATTGTGAAATTCTAAATGTGTACACACACACACACACACACACACACACACAGGCACACACACACACACACACACACACACAGAGATAGATGAACTTTTCTCTGTATGTGGCACCTCGTTCTCAAGCAGCTACCACAGGCTGTGAAACTTCCCCAACCAATCCTGAATTCCAGCCTGGCCTCATCCTGCCTCCCAATACTTCTGGGTAAATGGGGATGCAGTTCCCAGGTTGGAAAGAAGCTTGAGACCCTCTTTAAAACATTCCAATAGAATGAATAGAGCACCAGCCTCGGAGTCAGGAGAACCTGAGTTCAAATCCAGCCTCAGACACTTGACACACTAGCTGTGTGACCTTGGGCAAGTCACTTAACCCCAATTGCCTTAACTTCCCCCCTCCAAAAAAAGGTAAAATAAAGTAAAAAAATAAGAACATTCCAGTCTGGAGCCGGTCAGATAAGGTGAAACACCAAGGCTGGTAAGATTCCTTCAGAGTCAAAGTTGTACTCAAGGATAGCCAGGTCAGAGGATGATAGATTTAGGGCTGTTAAAGGCCATCTAGTCCAACCCTTTCATTTGAAACCACAGAAGCCTCCAGAGCAGATTGGTAGCGCAGTGGATAGAGAGTTAGACCTGGAGTCAGTAAGACCTAAGTTCAAATCTGGCCTCAGACACTTACTTGCTGTGCGATCCTGGTCAAGTCACTTGACCTCTGTCTGCCTCAGTTTTCTCATCTGTAAAATGAGGATAATATTACCTACCTCACAGGGTTGTTGCAAGGATACAATGAGATACTTGTAAATCACTTTATGAGTCTTGAAGCACTATATAATAATGATAATGACAATAACTAATATTTCTATGGCACTATGTGCCAACACAGTGTAAAGTGTTTTACAATGATAAATTCTAGCTAGTATTTTAAGAGGGAAAATGACTTCCCCAAAGCCATAGAGAAAAAAGAAATGACTTACCTAAAGTCATACAGAAATGGGATTTGAACCTAGGTCCTTTGGCACCACCTTCCCACACTGCCCTTATGTGCACCTTCCCATTGCTGCAGGAATCCCCTTTATAATGTCCTGGCAAGTGATCTGCCAGCCTCTTTTTAAATCCCTCCAGAGACAGAGAACCCACTCCCTCCCAAAGTGGCCCCTTTCTGTTGGGAACTACTCTAATTTTGGGGAAGCTTCTCCTTATGTTGTAACATCTATTTCTCTATAACATCCACCCGGTTCTATTTCTAACCCTGACTCTACCCTCTGAGATGAAGAACAACCCCTCATCCTTCTCACACGTGCCAGAGGCATTGTAGAATAGAGGAGAGACTATTGGATTTCCAGTTAGGAGACCCGATTTTGAATCCCAGGTCAGCATGACCTTAGCCAAGTCACTTCCCAGCTATGGGCCTCAATTTTCTCATCTATAAAACAAGGAGGTTTGGATTAGATAACTTTAAGACCGTTCCCAGCTCTGGATCCTATGATAACAGCCGTGTTATAATGGAAAGAACCTTAGTTCTGGAGTAAGAAGAGCTGAGTTCAAATATGAAGGCCCTTCTGGCTGTGATCCTACCATCCTGGGATCTGAGGTCTCTTCTGTTGCTGGAACATGCAATTCCATCATTCTGTTATTCACCTCCCCTCTCCTTGGAGTAACACTTTAGCTTATGGTAGCTGAGTATGACAAGTACCCTTATAGCACGCTTGCTGCCAAGGGGATGATAATATGGTCTCTCCCTGGATCTCTTTTCTCGCCACCATGGATCATTTGGAAACATTCCTGATTCTAGGCCAGTAGACTCAATTCAACTCAACTGCACAAACGTTCATTAAGAGACAGAGTAGGATACTAGGGCAAGAAGACTTGGGTTCCAAAGCTGCCTCTGACACATATTAGATCTGTAGTCAATGGCAAATCACTTACTATCCTGAGGCAGACTCTAAGCCTGTGAACAACTGACAAGTTGTAGAAGTGTGTTGGTGAAGGGAGACTCTGCACTGGAAGTTCCCCCATGCTAATGAAATCAGAGGTCAGGACCAAAAATAAATAAAATAAAATATGCAAGGCACAGTGCTGGGGTACAAAAACAACAGCCTCAAGGCAAGGGCAGAGATTGGTCGACTAAAGAGATTGAGAAACAAATCTAACCTTGAGAAACCACCGCTAAGACTACAGGGGTGGGAGGAGACACCCACTCCTGGGTTGTGGACCCAGGCATGTGGTTTGGAGCAGGTTCATTCCTGGCCTCTAATGAGAGGGATTAAACTCTCTCTCATGTTCTTCAACTTATTAAATCCTCACCCTGGCACCAGGTGGACAACTTTACTTATAGCTTAAGTTATGACTCCTGTTCACAGTTTTCCCAAAAGAGGGGAATAGACAGGTACTCAACGAATGATATGAATTAAGACACGTACTCATCCCTAGCCACAAAATCATAAAAGCCTCACAACACACATTAATAAAACTTAAAATAAGATTTGGTGACTTAACATGTAATTCCTGTTATAATCTTGGCTCTGATCCTTTCCACCTATGAAGCCCCCTTCGCACTACCCCACCATTTTCCTCATTTTAAAGAAAAATGGGGATAATAATTCTTGCGTTACACTGTGGAAGTGAAGAAGTCACAGAGCATTTTCTGTGGGGAGTACAGAGAGCCAATTGACCCAGACAGAGGCATATTGGAAAAAGGAGCTGCCTGGCGTTCACAAGCCTGCCAAATGACTGCCTTCATTGAAACAAGTGTTGGGCTGAAAGCTATTGATTTTAGTCGCTCTAATGGCTTGGGATGTGAGCTCTTATATTAACAGTTCCGCTCTGCCCAGAGGTATTAATACACTTGGAGATTCAGAGTTCCTTCCACAGTCACCTAGGGACTGGACGACTAATAAAGGAGTGTCTACTTCAAATTGGCCTTTTTAGATGGAACCAATGGGTGTTATTTAAATAGCTGTCCAATGACCAAGGGGAGTGCAGGCCCCTAAGAAACTGCTCAATTTTCTCAACCATCAATGACAGGGCCTTGGGACCAAAGCCAAGTCATAACTTCATAAACCCAGTAGGATTCTCCTTGGATGGAAATTCCCTCCTCCCCACCTCAAGTCTTTATTCAAGGTCTGAAGGAAGGAGAAGAATGAATAGCATTTCACAGAATCATAAATTTAGAGCTGGAAGGGAAGTTCAAAGCCCTTATGTTACATTGAAGCTCATAAAAAGGAAGTGACTTGCCCAAGGTCACATAGGTAGTAAATGACAGAGCTGGGATTGAACCCAGGGCCTCTGACTCTAAAGCTAGTGTTCCCTTCATTGCATCATGAATTAAAAAACTCAAAGGCATAGTGCCAAAAGTGGCAACCCATTGCAGCTGAAAGATCACTTCCAAAAGACTGGAGCTGAAGCAGGAAATTCACTTCCCAACTCTGTTTTGGCTCTTCTGAATCCTCCTCTGCCATTTGCAATGGCCCCAGTTACACCAGCGCCCACAAGGGTGTCTCTGAAGCATTGTTCCATGAGGGAGTCAGAATAGTAGAAGCAGTGTGGCATGGTCGGAAAAACACTGGTGTTGGCATCAAGTGACCTGGTTCTGCCATGACTTTAAGCTCAGCTTCTTCCATTTTGGAATGATGAAATTGGACTTAATGACCCCCAAGGTCCTTTCTAGTTCTAGATAAAAGGGAAAATGGAAAACTAGAAAGAACGCTGGTTTTGGAGTCACAGGAACTGAGTCTCAAGCCCCACCTCCAGTGCTGACCACTATACATTCTTCAGCAACTCATTTAACCGGGTTTCAGTTTCCTTATCAGTAAAAGGATAGGATTGGGTTTGGCTTCCTCCGAGGAGTCTAAATTGATAAATCCCGTGATGTATAGCCCTATTTCTCTAAGGGCCTTCCCAGCTCTAAATTTATGAACCTAATAACAATAATAACTCTAATTCAGAGGTGTGTTTGTAAGTGTTTAAAACCTGGGACTGGGGGAGGGGAGTGTGTGCAGGACACGCTGCATCATTATTATTAATATTTTCTTCATCACTTCCTCGGAGCTAGACAATAAATCAAGCCCTGACCTCTAGCATTTGCTAATTTCTGTTTTGCAAACGCTCATGCTGAACATTTAACAATCGACTGTCCCAAGCCAGTTTGAGCTGGCTCCAACTCAGACTCCTGATCAAATGACATAAGGTTTAGAGCTGCGGGGGGAGCATAGAGAGGATAAGGTCCACCCCTTCATTTTTAATAGATGAGAAAACTGAGGCCAATGAAAGAACTTGCCCAATGTCAATCAGAACTTGAAACCAGGTCTTCTGGCTCCCCAACCACAGAAGCCTCTGCTGGGGGAAAAATGTCACAAAGCTCGAAGAGGGGAACAAGGCACTCACCTCCACCCTCAGACCTGCTTGAGGGCTCTCATCCACTGGCCCGGTTACATCAGCCCTCCAGTTTACAGCCTACAGCAGAGCTTCTTAATCTCTTTTTAGGTCACAGACCTACCCTTTGGCAGTGGGGTGATGCCTATGGACCCCCTCTCAGAATAATGCTTTTAAAAAAATTGATATTTTATTTTTCCCTCAAATAACATGTAAAAACAATTTTAACATTCATTAAAAAAATTTTGAGTTACAAATTGTCTCCCTCTCTCTCCCCTCCCCCCTCATTGAGAAGGCAGGCAATTTGATATATATTATACATGCGCAGTCATGCAAAACATATTTCCATATTACTCATGTTGTGAAAGAAAACATGGATTTTAAAAAAAACCAAGAAAAATGAAGAAAATTTTTTTAAAGTATGCTTCAATCTGCATCGAGATTCCATCAGTTCTTTCTCAGGAGGTGGATAGCATTTTCCATCTTTCAGAATTGTGTTGGGTCCTTGTATTTCTGAGAATAGCTAAGTCGTTCATAGGAGATGATCATACAATATTGCTGTTACTATGCACAATGTTCTCAATCTGTTCCCTTCACTTTTCACCAGTTCATGTAATTCCAGGTTTTTCTGAGAGCATCCTCATCATTTCTTATAGCACAATGCTTTTAAATGCATAAAATAAAATACCTAAGGTTACAAAGAGAACCAAATATATTGAAATATAGTTAGAAAAATATCTTTAAAAAACACACATGTAAGTTTGTGGACCCCAGGTAGGATCCTCTGCTCTACAGACTACTTTGCTAAAACCAGTTCCATGAGGGAAATGGATCAAAACGGTGGAAGTTCTGCTAGCCTCATTTCCTAGATTGCGAGACTGAGAACATGGTCTGCCATTTGCTAGCCCATGACCTCGGTGGGGCAAGTTACTTCCCCAGAAACTGACCCAAGTTTCTTCCTCTGGAAAGTGAGTGGGTGGACTAATGACCTCTCAGGCCCTTCCAGGTCTAACATTCTGTAATTCTAAGAACCCCAGGGGGTCTCATCTGCTTCCTTTTTCCTCCCATCAGAGCCCTGCCTTTTCTCTGAAAGACAACTTATAACCTCGGTAGGGCTGTGAGTCCCAGAGGCAACCAGGCCCCAGTGTCACTCCCTGCTGAAGCCCACCCTGCTGTTCTATAGGGGATGCCCTTGGACACTCCCCTCCCTTGCTACCTCTCTGCTCTTTCAAGACTCCTGATGGAAAATTTGAGAGGATGTTTGTGCCTGACATGCTTTTGAAGAGAATGTTTCCTTTCTGTCTCTAGGGCCTTGTTTTGGGGCTTCCTTCGGAGGAAAGTGACTCTGAGTTGCTCTGGGTTTCCTTGGCCTTCCACAATTTACTCTGCCTTTGAAGTGGAACTAAAGAGCCAGTTACAAAGAGAATTCATCTAGTCTGTCCTTTGGCGGCCCAGTTAATTCACCTGCCAGCTCTCGTGTCTTCCTACCTGCCCACCACAGTCTGAAAGCTTCCCCACTCTGCTTATTGGCAGCCAACAATGTCTCTGAATGTCATTAGCTTCAGCTTTTCGTCCCCAGTGATTATTCAGCGATAACCACTTAGTCCACAAGCACTGTATTAGCTAAGTGGATGGGCACCAAGGCCATACCTTGAGGATGTAGAGGGAACCAAGGAAAAAGCATTTAGACTTAGAGCTGGGAGAGACTTCAAACCTTAGACCTCACCTAGCCCAACTCCCTCATGTTACAGATGAGGAAACTGAGGCCCAGAGAGGCTGCTTCACTTGCTCAAGACTGCAGAGATATTAAGTGGCAGGACCAGGGCAAATCCTCCTACCCTTTGGACCCAGCTATATGTCAATAGCAAGTCACTTATAATCTTTGGGCCTCACTTTCCTCAGTGGATGGAGCAATGGGCCTGGAATCAGAAAGACTCATCTTCCTGAGTTAAAATCTGGCCTTAGATACGTTCTACCTGTGTGACCCTGGGCAAGTCACTTAACCCTGTTTGCCTCAGTTTCCTCATCTGTAAAATGAGTTGAAGAAGGAAATGGCAAACACTCCAGTATCTTTGGCAAGAAAACCCCAACTGGGGTCACAAAGACTCTCACATGACTGAAATGTGGCTGAACAATAATTTAAAAAATGGGGACCAAAATGTATACCTCGCAGCTTTCTTTCACTGCTTAGCTCAGACACTACCTTCTACATGAAGCCTTTCCTAATCCCCTCAACTGCTAATGTTCCTTCCCCAAGTCACCTTGCTTTCATTTTTGTATAAAGCTTGAAACTCAGGCTTTCTCCTGCTCTTGCCAACTCTGCCCCACCTCTCACGCAGGGCAGGACATTTACCTCCACCTAAAAGGAAAGAGTCTGATACCATTGGGCTTTGAGACAGAGGTAACATTTTGTATATAATTATGTGCGTAAACAGTGTCTTCTCCAATAGAATATAAGCTCCTTGAAGGCAAGTAATTGTTTCATCTTGTCTCAGTATCTCTAGCACCTAACACTGTGTCTGGCTCGTAGGAGATGCTTAATAAATGTTGATGGATTGGCTGAGAAAAGGAGATGATAATTGTAATCTGTTTTATAAACTTTAAAGGGCTATAAAACATCCGTTGTAATAATAATGATGATCATGATGATAATATACTCCAAGGAGATCAAAGACTGAAAGAAAGATCCTATATAAATCATTCAGGCAAAGAACATTTATTAAGCACCTACTATGTGCCAGATACTATGCTAAGTACTGGATATACAAAGAAAGACAAAAGACAGTCCCTGTTCTTAAGGAGCCCACAGTCTGAGGGGGGAGACAGTATTATGTGCAAACAAGTTATACACAGGAAGCGTTTGAATTAACCAACAAGAGGAAGGCACCAGAATTAAGGAGGATCTGGGAAGGTTTCCTGTAGCTGAGACTTGAAGGAAGCCAGGGATAATAGACACCAAAATTATTCATAGCAGCCCTTTTGGGGGATCTATTTCCACCTCCTCCCCACCCCACAAAAACATGGAAACTAAGTGTGTACCCATTCTTTGGGGAATAACCAAACAACTCACCAAATATGAGTGTGTAATGGCACACACGTCACTTCCTACTCAGCTCCTCTCCTGCCGACTTCTCCGTCACATCAGAATCTCGTCATTGTTGGTCCTCAGACTCTATCAGCACTTTCTGCCTGTCTGCCCAGAGGGTGAAGAGCACCTCCCAAAGCCTTCATTGAAGGAGGGGGCTCAGGCCCCTCTTCATTTCCCACCTGACTACACTCCTTTGGATTTATCCATCATATGTTCCTTTCCTCCCCTTCTCCTTCCTCTCCCCCCTCCTTTTTCAGTTTCCTTTATGTATATTGTCTATTAGATTATAAATTCCTTGTGGGAAAGTACTGTTCTGTGGGGCAGTGAATAAAGAACTGGACTTGGCGTGGCCTCAGACACTTACTAGCTGTGTGATCCTGGGCAAGTCACTTCACCCTGTTTGCCTCAGTTTCCTCATCTGTAAAATGAGCTGCAGAAGGAAATGGCAAAGCACTGCAGTATCTCTGCCAAGAAAACCTCAAATGGGGTCATGAAGAGTTGTACATGACTGAACAACAACAAAATCCTTAGTGCTTAGCATAGCACCTGGCACATAGTAGGCATTTAATGAATGTTCACGGACCGACTGACTGACATAAGAAACAACATCCATGAGGATTTTGGAGAAGCATGAGAAGATTTCTGTGAACTGATGCAGAGTGAAAAAATCAGACCCAGGAGATAGAGATAAATAATGAGCACCAAAAGACAACCAGACTCAGATCAGTTGCAATGACCTATCTTGGTCATGGGGGCAAGTGGTGAGGGGAGGAGAGGAAAGGAGTATGAAGCCTACCTAGAATCATAGAATATCTTTGTTAGAATTAGGGCTGGGCTGGAGCGAACTGGACCCTCTCCTCTCAAAGCTATTGTGAAATTTTCAATGTGAGTATTTATACCTTGGATATCAGCAAATGCTACAAATTAAGGCTTGGCTTATTGTTTTGTTGATTTCTAGACTTGGCAAAAAAATAAATATATCATGTGTACATTTGGGGGTAGGGGTGGGGAAGAGCTGGTTGTTAAATATTTCCCAGCATGTTGCCAATTGGAAGACACTTTGCCTAATCCAAGTGTGTGGGATGAAAGACCCTCATTAATTGAAAGTTAATAAGGAGCCATCTCAGGGTGGGAACAGAAATAAATTTTATTCAATTCTCGAGAATTGGGCATCCCCCGCTAGAACGAATCCAGCAAGGGAGGCAGTTTACAAGGAGCAAGGCACCCATAATTATACCTAACACAAGAGAATTCCCGCCCACCTCTGACCCTTCTCACCATTGGCTTACAATCTGAGTGCTAAAGCTATACAAAGAACCGGGAAATTGAGGCACAGAAACTCCAATTCCCATTCCCTTAGTTAGTGATTACAACTGAGGTGACATCTATAAATCTAAAGAAAGAGAATAGGATAAGGAGAGGGGGAGACCCTCTCCATTCTCTTACAGTACTTTTACAATAAAGGAAAGCAGGTCACAGTGACCCTATTCTTACTGAGCAAATCTTTAAACCAGAACCAGAAGAAAGAACAAAAATTTTCAGGGTAAACTTTCCCAGAGGCTGAGCCATCAGACTCTCACAGCCTCAGAATCTTCCCCTTCCCTATATCTTGATTTTTAAACACTCTTGTATATAGATATGAATAGATATGAATATTATATACATCCTCCCCTGTGAAATCTTCACATTTCACTTATTTACCTCACACACAAGTCACTTCCCAGAAAAGCAGGGACCCATGCTATGAAATACTTAAGAAGAGGTCATCCAGCCAATGTCCAAAGACCTCCAGTGAGTGGGACATTTCACATTTTTATACAGGTAAACTGAGGCATTAGCATGTGGTTGGAAAAGCACAAGATCTGGTTCTAGGCCCATTTCTACAACCCAACTGCTTGGGTGGCAATGGTCAAGTCACTTCCATTCTCTGAACTTCAATTTCCTCTTGAGGAATTAGGGTTTAAACTCCATCTCTAAAGCCTTTTCTTTCCTTGTCAGGGCCATTTCCAGTCCTGATCTATATCTTGCCACTGGACCCAGATGGCTCCAGAGGAGAAAATGAGGCTGGTGACTTTGCATAGCCCTCCTTCACTTAAATCCAATTCACATGTCATGGCATCACCTTCCTGATGTCATAGAACTCGAAGGACAAACAACAATCCTTGCCATTATTCTATTATTTTTTCCTCTCTGAAGAACTCTACTTGACAACTTCAGTGGAATCCAATCCTCAGTGGATTCCCACCCCATCTCCATCCTTTTGGTTAGGTTCCTGGTCCCTATTGCCTCTGCTCCCTCCACAATTGCCACGTATTTGAAATTCCATCATTAGAGATGAATTCCTTTGAAACTATCAAAATCCCTATTAAAATGCAAATGCCCACTGGAGGTATGTAATACCTTAATCCCATATCAGCTCTCACTTGAGCAGGAATTATCTGACAACTAAAACCTTCGGGAATGGGACTTGGAACAGGCTCCTGTAAGGGGAGACAGAGGGGCATCAGGAGGGAGAAGAGGTGCTGAAAGGAAAGACAGGGGACAAAATAGTCAATTTTCACTAACTTCACAATTTTTATGAAGGCCTACCCTGGGTCTTCCTAAAGGCTTTGGCTTTTGGGGAGAAAGCAGAGAGATACTGTCAAAGGGGACTTGAGGGGAGGGGGAGCATGAGCAACTGACATAGAACAAAAGACCAAAGTGAGGCCTGATCCTTGAATACCCCTCCTCCCAGCTCCCCAAGGTACCAACTCTTCAGTCACTTTTTCAACAAGTGTGTTATTTAGCTCCTACTGTATTCCTCACCCACCCCCAAATAAATGGAAAATAGAATTTTGAGTTGGGCATTGGGGGGGAGAGGGGAAACAGGAAGAGAAAAGAGCCCAGATGGCTTTGGAATGGAATGTTTTTCAGAGGATTCCACAAATCAGTGGTCAGTGGAAAGCCTCTGATGTCAATTGTGTTTGAGTCCCCAAGGGACCATCTGGGGGTGCTGGAGAAAAATGACCAGCTGGTTTGGTTCATTGTGGATTATCAGAATAAGGGGTAGGAGGCAGGGTGCACACAGGCCAGAAATCTCATATATTTGGCTACCATTGAAGATGCCAATCCAGCAAATGCTCCCCAAAAGGTGGCTTATTTAGTCCTCACTTTTGGCCATATTATGAGTCAGTATGCCCTTCAAAGAAATGGAGCCATGACCTTTGTCAATACCACTTGTTGAAATGAGCCCTAGGGCAGCAAAGCTGGGGGCCCATTTTAAAGCGCTCAAGCAAAATATTAAAAGCAACTATTTTTTTAATGCCCCTGTTCCTAATTGAGCACTTCTCTCAGAAATGTTGTTCCCAAATATATGACTTTTCTAAATTGCTGCCATCTTTGGAAAAAAACATTAAGATACACTTTCAAACCTTTCTTCCTGGGATTTCAGCATCAAAGAGGCTGAGTGGGAACACTTGGGACAAGAGTCCAGCCCGGTCCATTATTATATAGCAGATGCCCAGAGAGGTTGGATTTTGCCCAGACTCACACAACTAGTGAATGTTGGAGACAGGATTCAAACCCAGTATATCCAGCTTCACTTCATAGACATACGCTACAGGTGTTCCCAGTTCTCTGGGTCTGTTTCTTTGTTTATAAAATGATAGATTTGGACTAAATGATCTCTAAATTCCTTCAAATTCTAAATCTGTTGCAGAAACCTAACCAGGAATAATTGTGCCTGGGGCAAGTTTAGTTGGTGGTAGGTGACAGCAGCGGTCCAGATGAGAGATCAATGGTGCCATCTTAGGGGGACATCCCCCTAGAGAATTCAGTTGTGCCCCAAGTGGGCAGCCCCAGAAAAGGAATGGCAAAGTAACCGAATTCAAGGGAGGTGGCCTCGGGTGTGACTGGTGGAGGAGCACAATGTGAGATCCAGGAAAGGAGGCTTCCAATCTGCCTCCTCCCACGTGACCCCCTTGTATGTCAGCGCCCTGAGGCATAGTTCTTATTGCCCGTGTTAGTTGCAGCTCTGACCTGGAACGGTTCCCCCTCTGCTTTCTGACAGTCTCTCTCAAGACTAACATTCCAACTTCTCACTCTTTCCCACTGGAAAGGAACCAACAGCTTCGGGAAAAGAGAGGCAAAGAGAAAAACCTGGTAGGGTCACCCTTTGGAATCTGGCTCCTCCTGAGCAGGGAGCCCAGAGGCTTTTCCTGACCTGTCTGCCTCCCTCTGGCAGCAGCCACCTTGGCCAATTGGAGCTGAGCCCCTGATTACCCACCATTCCCTTCCTGTGAGGACAGGCTCTGATGTGTTGTCTTTTGATAACACTGACTCCTTTAGAGTAATAGTATTGGTACAGCTTCCTGTCTAATCTTAAAGCAATTACTGCCCCTCCACAGAGAAAACACTTTAAAAGAGTCCAGTTTTAGCCCTCAGTGATAACAGAGACATTTGCCTTCTAATCAACATTAATCCTTGAGTTGGACAAAGTTCTCTGGCTCTCCCCATCCCTGGAGGGGCCAACGCCTCCTTAGGGATAGCTTTCATAAAAGGTTGGTGCACTGCCACACTGAGAGGTGGAGGGACTACGATACTATGATGCCCATTTCATAGATGATGGAACTGAGGCGGGGAAAGCCTAAGTGACTTTTTCAAGGTCACAAAAATCTGCGATCTAAAACCTGGCCTTTTGACTGAGTTTGGCGAATTTTCCATGAAATCACTCTCACTGCCTTTCATGTTGATACAAAAATAAGCAAAGGGTCTATGATTCTCTTAGCATGGGAGCAGGGAGGAGGGTGACTCCAAGTATGGGAACTCTATTCACCAAGGAAGATAACTAGCCATCAGGAACTTAGGAGATAAGTCATAAGGGGTTGTACCAAGGAGAAATGACTTGCCCAGAGTCACACCATCAGGGAGGTAGAATTCAAACTCAAATCTTCCTTATTCTGCTCCCTCCTCTCCACTTCGATACCTCATTTAAATACCACATTAAAGTTTACTCTCACGACAATCCTTCAAGACAGGTAGCACACTTGTCCTTAGCCATTCATTTACTTTTTCATTTACCATCCACAATAATAGCTAACATTTATACAACACCTACTATGTGCCAGGAACTGTGCTAAGCACTTTGCAAATATTTTCTTATTTGATCCTCACAACAACCCCAGGAAGTACGTGGCATTATTATCCCCATTTTACAGTTAAGGAAACTGAGGCAGACAGAAGTTAAGTGACTTGCCAAGAATCGCATAGTTACCATCACAGGCAGGATTAGAAATCAGATCTTCCTGACTCCAGGACCAGTGCTATATCCACCATCACCTAACGTTCATTCAGATATCTCTCTTTTATAGATGAGTGCTTTTGAGTAGCAGCATAGTGGCTTTGGAGCCAACAGCCCTGGGTTTGAATACTACCTTTGCCATTATTATTCTTGGAAACTTGAGCAAATCAGTTGGTTTCCTTGGGCCTCTGTAAAGGGAGAAGGTTAAACAAGATGACCTCTGACGTCTCTCTAGGCTCTCAATATATGATTCTAGGTCTTTTTGGTCTTGCTAAGTATAAATTGAGACATTTAAATAAGAAGGCATCTTAGAGTCTATCTAAGGATAAGTGAGTGAGGGAACACCATCCAGGAGTCATCAATAGGCTCGTAGAGTAGAGCTGAGAAGCCTCAGAGGCCATCTATTCCAACTCCCCATTTTACAGATGGGGAAAGTGAGACCCAGGAAGTTTGCCCAAGATCACCCAGGTGGTCAACCTCAGAGGCAGCATTGGAACCCAGCTCCTCCTACTCCAGAGCCAGCAAAAAAAAAAAAGTTCCACTGTACCATGCCTTGCCTCCCAAGAGAACATTCCTTTCTGAAAGGAGAGTTCAAAAAAGGAATATTCTACCCCTAAATTGCCTGTCACATACTGCTTTTTCCTACAGCTGTCACAAGGGGCAGCTAAGTAGCACAGTGAATGGATCGCCAGCCCTGGAGTCAGGAGGACCCGAGTTCAAATGTGGCTTCAGATACTTGATATTTACTAGCTATGTGATCTGAAACAAATCACCCAACCCTGATTGCCTCGCCAAAAAAAAATTAAAACAAACAAAAAAAATGCAACTGTCATATTCCCAGAATCCACCGGGATAGGAAGGGGAAGAAGCAAGCATTTATTAAGCACCTGCAATGTACCAGGCACTGTGCTAAGCGCTTTACAAATACCTCATTCGATTCCCACAACAACCCAAAGAGGGAGGTGCTATTGTTATCCTTGTTTAACATTTGAGAAAACTGAGGCACAGAGAAACTAATGACTTGTCCAGGGTCATGCAGCTAGTAAGACTGGCCAGAGTCATCTTGCGGAAACCTTTTAAAGCCCCTGGATTCTGTGCCGAGCAGGGAGAACAGGGTGGGAAGGACTCTCCTCTGTGCACCACACAGTGTCACTCCCTTCTCACAAAACTGGACCCAAACACTGCCTCTTCTAGGATTCCTGCTCTGCTTAGCCCCATCCCATTCCTTCCACTCCTCAGTGTTTACACTTTCTGACTTTTTTTTCTTCTTCTTCTTTTTTTTAATAAGTGCACACCCTGTGTCCTTTCAGAAATCCCTATGACTTTTTCCACGAGTGTATGTTTTGTGGTCTCAGAAAGCAGATAAGGAAGCATTACTCCCCTCTGCTACAGAGAGGCGAGGGACTACCTGGGCAGAATGTTATGTATGCCAGCAGAAGTTATTACTGAATTGTTTTGTTCAGCCTTTTCTTTGATTCCCTCCCCCTCCCCCTATGCAAGTGCCTTCTCTCCCCGAACCACCTTGTCCCTATTTTGTGTAGATATACATACATGTGATTGTAGATTCAGAGATGGCAAGGACCTAAGAGACCATCCAATCCAACCCCTACATTTTACAGATGAGGAAACCAAGGCCCCAGAGAAAGTGACTTGCCCAAAGTCACCCAAGAGGCAAGATGGGATTTAACCTGTGTTCAAAGTCACTTGATGGCTCTGGAGGAGAAAGTGAGGCTGGTGACCTTGCACAGCCCTCCCTCACTCAAAGTCACCCGAGAGTTGTATCATTTCCCTGATGTCATGGTCCTCTTCGAGAACGAAGGACAAACACAACAACCTGTTGTCTACCATAAGAGAATGGAAGTGGGGCAGCTAGGTGGCACAGTGACTAGAGTACCGGCCCTAAGTTCAAATCCAGCCTCAGACACTTGACAGGCTTACTAACTGTGCGACCTTGAGCAAGTTACTTAACCCCAATTGCCCTGCCTTCCCTCTCCCTGCCCCCCCCCCCGCCCCCGCAAAAAGAGAGAGAGAGAGACAGAGAGAGAGACAGGGAGAGAGAGAATGGAAGCACCTGAAAAATAGACATGGCTTCATTTTTTGTCTTGGTGTGCTGGTGCCTTGCACGCAATTACTCACCCTAAGTGATTAATAAATACTTGTTAATCGATCACAAAGTGTGTAGTGGGGGAGGGGAGATATACCAAGAGATTACTGTGATGTCAATAGGCAGTTAGGTGGTACAGTGGATAGAATTTTTAGTCTCTTCATTCCTCTGGGCCTCAGTTTTTTCATCCACAAAATAAGCTCTAAGGGTCCCTTAGCTCTAAAATTTTCCTCTCATCCAATGTAAGGGCTGACTGCTCCCCTGGATCTTCTCCAATTGGTCCCTTTTCAGAAGCAGAGGACCTGGATTCAAAAGCCAGCTCTATGACCTTGAGAAGTCACCTATCCTTCTCCCAGGGTTCAGTTTTGTCAGCTGTAAACTGGAGGGAGGAGGGAGGGGTTCGACTATGTAGCCTCAGAGATCTAGGACCCCATGATGCTATGAGCAAATGGGGATTGCCTTGTCTCCCCATCATCTAACAGCAACTGGGGGCTCCATTTTGAGGACATCTCCCTGGCCAGCCCAGGCCCCACAGGGCAGGGTACTGGCAAGGGTACCATCTCCACAGATCATCATGCAGAAGCTCAAGGGATGGACTATCTATATTTCTCCAAGTAAAATGGGTCATTTGATTGGTTTGGCAAAGTGACTTTGTCCTGAAACAGAGAGGCAAGTCCTTGCCTCTACACTCTACTAGCCTCAAGCCCTCTGTGACCACTACTAAACTCCTGACTCAGTTTCACTTCAGGAATGGGTCACTTAATAGACAACCCCTGTCCAGAGAATGAATATTCTTGCCAAATATTAGGAGCATTCAAAATAAAAGAAGCCCCAGTGAGAGGTGGGGTGGGGTACTGGGGTTAACACAACTTAAAAGGAAGGTTTGGGGGCCCATGTAGAGCAGAGGTTAGAGCACTGAGCTTGGAATCAGGAAGACCCATCTTCCTGAGTTCAAATTTGGCCTCGGATGCTCATTAGCTGCGTGACTCTGGGCAAGTCACTTCACCCTGTTTGCCTCAGTTTCCTCATCTGTAAAATGAGCTGGAGAAAGAAATGGCAAACCACTCCAGAATTTTTGCCAAGAAAACCCCAAATGGGGTCATGGAGAGTCAGACACAACTGGAAAAAAAAAACTGACATTATCCTAACTCTCTCTCTCTGTGTCTCTCTGTGTCTCTGTCTCTGTCTCTGTCTCTGTGTGTGTGTGTGTGTGTGTGTGTGTGTGTGTGTGTGTGTGTGTGTAGAAGCTCTATCTGCCCCTGAAGTAGAGCAGAGAAGGAAGTGAGTCAGGCATCAAAGGGCTGTCCTTCCTCAGGGAACTGTCCCTAATCACTATTATCCCCTTACAATAATACCGTTTCAGAGAGCTGGGGAGCCAGAGTCCTCTGTAGCCATGTAAAATGCTTCCTGTATTTGCCAAGCCAAACAGCGGCCCGGCAATTAATAGAATTCAGCTATTCCTCCCACTCTGATAAAGCCACGGGGCTGCTGGGGCTTTGGCATTGTCCTAGGGGCCACCCCCTCATCCTCCCCCACCCCCAACACACACACCTCATCCTCCAGCCTCCTCCGCCCCCCCAGCTGGGCCCTCTTCCCTGCCTACTCCAAGATCACAAGGGCTTGGGCCCCAGGAGACTAAAGAGAGCTAGCAACTTTCTGTTTGGGTCTGAAATTTCACAGAGATGAAAAATATTTTCATACTCTCACTGAAGGGTTATCACAGAGAGCATCCCCCAGGAAACCCCTGGATGAGTCATAGCCTGCTTCCTCCTGTCAAACAGGCCTCCACCGCACCACTGACCTTGGTGGTGGGGGGAGGGGGGGACCCAGGGAAAGTGGGGAGACTCAGAGAGGTAGGTCGGAGAAATTGATGCCTTCTCTACCAAAACTGATAGGCTAGATCAATGGCCTCCAGAGCCCACCCAAGGTTCTGGAACATTCAAGCATTTTAGATTCTTACAATTAACTCTGCTCACTGGAAGGCCTTCTAGGAACTACTCTGGAGAAGGGATTTGGCCCCGGATAAATCACTGGTGATTCTCCAGGAGCTGTCAGAAAACAGAGTTTCATGGTGCTAAGAACCCCTGGCCTCCCTGGCCTCTCTGGCCTGAAAATCATTGGGCAATACGCAGATAATTGGACATTACAGAGACTTGATCTCATCCATTCTTGAGGCACCTGGTCCAGCATTGGAAAGACCGGGCCTCCTGTTTCTCTAGAGGTGGGTATTCATTCTTGTCATAGAAGCCAGAGCCAGAGCCAGGGCGGGTTTTTCTTTGAGTGGGCCAAGTCTCCATTTAATAAGAGGAAAAAGAAATTCAGTTGACTTCTAAGTCATTGCAAAATTCTCATTAAGGCCCAATGGAGATGCAACCTCGCTTAGGATCATAGATTTAAAGCTGGAAGGGCCCTTAGAGTTCATCTGGTGCAACTTCCTTGTTTACAGATGAAGAAACTAAGGCCCAGAAACCTGAGGTGATGATGCCTAAAATCGTGCAGGTAGCAGAGCCACAATCTGACTCTGATCATGTCTCTTCACCCTATCACATTGATTCTCTGCTTTGGGGACTTCAGGTAAGGGTCCACATTTTCCCCAGAGTAAATACGAATTAAGTCACTTAGAAGTCTGCTTGAATAAGGCTCAGGGCAGCCTGTGAAGCAAGCCAAAGAGGATGTGGGTCTTTTAAAATTGGCTCTTTCTTTATGGGAAGTCTCTCTCTCCCCGGGTGATTTGCAAATGCCTTCTACATTAGGTAATTTCCCCTCAGATTTGGGCTTTTGCTGTGTGTTAGGTTTGGACACACATACGAGTCCTAGAGGTCCTGAGGGAAACCATTTCTGGAGTCCCGACATCCTTCTAGGTTGATTCTGTCAGGACAATCCAGATTTAGACTGTTAGAGCTGGAAGGACCCTCAAAATGATCTCCTCCAATCCTTTGATTTTACAATTGGGGAAGAAGAGGACGAAGAGAAGTGACTCGTCCAACTTGCCACCCCTGGAAGCCAGGACTTGTGATTCTAAGTACACCTGCCTCTTGCCACTACATCAAGCTTCCTCTTCCCTTAGCTCTCAGGTTCTGACATTCTAAGGCAGGCTTTTTTTGAGACATCATTTGTTATTGTGAACAGAATCCTGGCCTTGGTATTGGGATATATGAGCTCAGTTCCCACCTCAGATACCTACTATGTGACCATAGGCAAAAAATTACACCTGCATTTCAAACCTCATGAAGTTGATGCCAGGAAAGAGCTGAATAAAGGTTGTTATCGGTGAGTCCTATCTGACTCTTCTTGACCCCGTTTGGGGTTTTGGCAAAGATACTGGAATGGTTTGCCATTTCCTTCTCCAGCTCATTTTACAGATGAGGAAACTGAAGCAAACAATGTAAAGTGACTTGCCCAGGGTCACCCAGCTAGTAAGTGTCTGAGGTCACATTTGAACTCAGGTCTTCTTGACTTCAGGCCTGGCACTCTAGCCACAGTGCCACCCAGCACAATAAAAGTAAACATTTGTTATTTTGGGTAGGAGTTGATTTAATTATTATGTCGTGTTCATTGGCTTTATTCCTAAAGGGATACTCAAGTATTTTAGTTTCCCAGAAATAGCAGATCTATGGGGTGAAATTCAATTTTAAAGAAATATTTATTTGTTAGGGGCTTGGGGGGGAACAGACCTGAGATTTCTTTGGATAGGGAAGACATAAGCATTTATATAGCACATACTACGTGCCTAGCAATGTGTTAAGTGCTTTAAAAAGGATGAGGATTTAAATGAGGATCTCATTTGATCCTCAACCCTACAAAGTAGATTGTGTGATCCCCATTTTGTACTTCAGGAAATTGAGATTAAAGGACTTGTCCAGGGTCATACAGCTAGTGAGTGTCTGAATACAGGTTTGAACTCTGGTCTTCCCGACTCCAGGCCCATCCACTGTAGCACCTAGCTACTTCCTGGTGAGGAAAATCCCTCTATCAAAGCAGAGTGACACCTGCTGGACAATTTATACTCTTAGAGAATTTTCTAGGCCAATGAGAGGTAAAGTGATTTTCCCAGAGTCACACAGCAAATACTCATCAGGATTCTAACCCAAATCTTCTTGGTTCAGCACCAAAGCTGCCTCCTTCAACAAGAATTCAAAATTTATTTTATGCATTTGTATGTTTATGTTTATTCTTCATGAATAAATAATTTAACATTTAATAAAATATTCATATTCATATTTTATTTTTATATATTCTTTTAACATCACCTACATTTTCCACTGTGTTCCTTCTTCCCCCAGATAGGCATCTCTTAACATAAAGGGGGAGTAAGAGGAGGAGTGTTCAGTAACATCCAAAAAGTCTGATGTTACACGATGGACCTGGAGTCAAGAAGACTCATCTTCCTGAATTCAAATCTGGCCTCAGACACTTACTAACTGGGTGACCCTGGGCAAGTCACTTCACCCTGTTTGCCTCAGTTTCTTCATCTGTGAAATGAACTGGAGAAGGAAACAGCAAACCACTCCAGTATCTTTGCCAAGAAAAGCCCAAATGGGGTCCTGAAGAGTCAGATACAACTGAAAAATGTCTAAACAACAACAAATTGCTATATATAAATGCTAGCTAAAATTGTTTTGAGAACAGGGGTTCTTAACCTGACTTCCTTAAATAGATTATATCTTGATGCTATGTATTTTATTTTATGCATTTAAAAATATTAATCTGCAAAGGGACATCTAAGGCACTTCAAACAGTTGAAAACCTTTGTTTTAGATTTTTCCCTCAAACATGGGCATCACAGAAAGCCAAGAATGTGAGCCCCCAAAAGCTGGGGGCACATTAGGCCACATCTCCAGTGCAGGCCTTGCAGTCTGTGATAGATAACAAATCAATAGCAAGCATGAGGAAGCAACAGGAAGCCAAAGGCTAATCTTCTCTGGCCAAGCAGTGGGAGCAATTTGGAATACGGAGAATAGAAAGCATGGCTTCTGATGGGGTGTACTGGGAATCGGAAGTCCTCTCCCCTCCCACTTCCATCTCTCCAATTTGTTTCACTTAACAAGATAATTTTTAGTTTGTATCCCTTTATTTGTGCTATATCTAACAACAACAACAAAAAAGGGCCAACTTAAAACTTTTACTTGTTACATCATAGTACCCTAAAACTTTCAGGGCCAAATGCAATGATGAAATCATTATTATTACAGAAGACATAGGCTTAAGTCTGGGTCTCTGCAACTACCCTCTTGGCCAAACTGCCAGTGAAGTCCCTTACTAGATCAGTGACCATGGGGCCAGTCAATTTATCTTCTGCCTCAGTTTCAGCATTTGTAAAATGATAATAATTATTATAATAATATTTAGCCATTTCAGTCATATCCCACTCTATGGATGCTGTAACCTTGGGCAATATCCTTCACCATTCATGGCCCAAGCCGACAGACTTTTGAAATGATAGTGTTGGACTAGATCTCTCCGATCATAAGCTGTAAAATTCCACGAGGCAAATTAGTAATTAGCACAAAATTGCCAATAATGCCGTAAATGGTAGAACCCTTGAGATTCTCCTTGTGTAAATGGGCTATAGGCCTAGGGTAATTTCAGGCAATTCAATTTTAAGAAGAAGAAAATGCTTTTTAAAATAATGGCTGGGAATCCTAGCCGGGCAGTCCAGTTTGTTTGCTATTCAGCTTCCTCTCAACATTTCCTTTTGCAGGTTTCATAGAAGCATTGACCTTTGGGCTAGAAGCAAAATTCTTGTTTTCCTAAATATCCCCTCTTGTCTAGGCTTCGCTGCTTCGTTTTGCTTTTTAATGGCTTAGGTTTCTCAGACTGTCAGAATAGGAGGTTGGAGGGCTTTAAACTTGAGAGGACCTACTGCCTGTAGAGACACAGTGTGAGCTGCTATGTCTCCAGGTCGAATTATTTTGTGATGGAAATTGAGCTGATGGGGATAAGTCAATTAACTCCAAGCTGGCAGGGAAGCCTGCCTAACTCAAAAATTATGTCAGCAGGAGAAACAAACAAAATCCTGCATCATTATGACCATAATAACTCACATATCTACAGCGCTTTACAGTTGACAAACTCTTCCCCTTCTTTAAGGTAGAAATTAAAAATGCTACTCTTCCCATTTTATAGCTAAAGAAACTGAGGCTTAGAAAGGTGACATAATTAAGTAAAGAAAAAAAGTAATGAGTATTCTCTGGCCTCTTTCTCCCAGAGCGATGTCAGTTACATCTCCCCCTCAAGGTTGTAGGGACACCTCTGAGGGATCATGGGGTTTGAGGTGCCTGTGGCGAATGAAAATCCCAAGAAACAGTTTCTGGGTGATTAATAATCATTTTATTAATTAGGTTAGCTGGCAATCAATAAATTGGTGGTCAGTGGTTTCTCTTGGTAACCAAAGACCCAAAGGAAGACCCCGAAAACCCTTAAATACTAGGGAATTCTGAATGGGAATTCCCCGGACAAGTGAAAAATCAACGCTGATTGGGGGACATTTAATGCGGAGGTAGACTAAAAGTCTTCAGCAACTCCTGCTGAGAACATGGCTTGATCATGAGATTCAGCAGCCTCCAGAAATCTGAGCAGGGGAAAGCCCTCTCCATATAGATCTCTCTGGTTACTTTTCTCCTTGATGAGCTGGGTCACCCTAAACTCTAATGAAGGGGACCAAGGACAAAGGTTCCTTCTCTCAGGGTAAGGAATCACTCAGACTGGATTTTGTTTATACTCTAAAGAGAAATTAGGTTTCCTGGTTAGGTGGGGTCCTGCCCAAAGTTGGATGAGGTCTCACCCAAAATTGATGAGCTTGTGCCTTGAGGACTAGAAGCAATCTCATATCAGCCATGCCCTTCACTGACTCACTGATCTTAACTGGAGTTGGGCCTTTACAGAAAACAGAAGGGAAAAGGTTGGATCACAATGAATAATTACTTATTGATATAATAGTAAAATATTAATTCTCTCATCCCAGTCCAGGAGTGTTTCTCCCACATTTACCTGCCAAAGACTAGTGTCCAAGTTCCATTTATCTATTTAATACCAATGAACTTTTACAAAGACAAATTTACAGTGAAGGCATAGCAACAATACAAGTACAAATATTTCTCTCCACAACCTGCCCTGCCCAATCTACCCTTTACTACTTTTGTCTCTGGGGCAAATGGGCTCCTTTTTAGCATAGTTTCTTCATAGCAGTGGTCTTACCAAGTTCACATCCTAATGCTGATAAATTACTCCTGTTTTGACTACCTCTGCGCTGGGTCCCAAAGATTGTTCTTTGAGGCATCGATGCCAAATTCAACATAGACTCAATTCCTGGACTCCCAGACTCCCAGACTACCAAATGGCTTACTGTCTTGACTTTTCAAAGTTCCCAAGGTCATAGCCTCCAACTTGGTTTCCTTTAGTTAAAATGAAAGCAGGCAAAGAATTAAGATCCATATTCATGAAGCTATATTTTGGCCTCAGAGGAGAAAAAGCTGAAGGTCACTTCTCTTACAGTATTATATCTCACTGGACACTTAGCAATGAAGTCAAACCAATGGAAGAGGCCCAACCAAGAGAGACTAGCCTGAGGCAGACTAAGGCCTTTCAAAGATACCACAACTTTAGCCAATCAACTCACCACATGGTTAGCAGACCAGAACTGGTTACAGAACATCTACCCATGATCTAAAGTCTCCCCAAGTTACCTCTGTCATATGTCATCACAACATTCCCAAAAGCAGGGTCTTTGTAGGGAATTCTATTAGCTGAACCAGCTGGTGTATTCTACACAGGTTCACAAGGACTGGGCTTATTGGTCAGGCCCTGGTTACAAAAAAATAACAACTCATGTTTAGATAATGCATGTAAATCTTGCAAATGAAATAATGTATGTGCAATACTTTGCAAACCTTAAAATATTGATTAAACATCAGATGGGATTATTATTGTTATTGTTAGATGTTTTTATAAAGTGCTTTCTTCACAACGACTCTGTGAAGTACTTAATGTGTAACATCCTTCTCACTGTCTGTCCTGCTTCACAGATCAGCCAGGTTTTAGCCCATTAGGGAAGCAGGGAGTTAAGTGATTGAGAAGTGAGGAGAGGGGGCAACAGAGTTAAGACAAGCCTCAAACCAAAGATCAAGGTTAAATCTAAAAGAGGGATTACAGAGTG
This sequence comes from Trichosurus vulpecula, assembly GCF_011100635.1. Classification (NCBI taxonomy): domain Eukaryota; kingdom Metazoa; phylum Chordata; class Mammalia; order Diprotodontia; family Phalangeridae; genus Trichosurus; species Trichosurus vulpecula. Next base: position 245,348,720 of record NC_050578.1, read on the forward strand.
AAATGGTGGAAGGTTCCTGGGGTCTGCCACTGTGTGAGGAGAGATAAATGTCAGAACCTAAGAGCTTCCTTGCTCCATGATGGCTAGTTGCAAACAAGCAGTGACAGTGATGAGACATCAAAGAGAAAAATATTGGCCATTAGAAATTCCAGTTCATACCAGATTCCAAGTCCATGTTTATTCCTGCAGGAGAACACAGATCAAGAATTCCTGCGCTTTCACCTAAAGATCAAGTCTATAAGTTGGACTTGATGGCTGCTGAGGACCTTTCCATTCTCCAGTTGTGATTCTGTGACTAGTCCTACTGGATGCATGATTTTAATAACAGTTGAGAATGGTTTTGTATTATCCATAGTCTTTGATCCATTAGCAGGAAGAGTGACCATGTGGAGCTAATTATATTTCTTATGTAAGAGAAAGTGACCCATTAAGGGAATGGCCCATGAGGGTTGACTTGTTTGGAGTATGTCTGCTTCTAGGCTCCTTGACAAGTCACTTGTCTGGGCACAAGTCTGCTCAGAGTTCTAAGAGACACAGTGATGGAAGTTAAGTCTGACTCAGAGCTCTAAAGCAGCGGTCGCATTTGAATGTGATAAGCTATAGAAAATGGGAATAAATGGAGAACCCAGCTTGCTAGGCTTAAAGCTGAAAATGATGGTTGCTACAGTTTCTATGGAAGAATCAGTCCTTCTTAGAAGAGTAGCACCTTGGAAGAGAAGAACCAGAGAATCACCAATTGTATCAGCTAAGCTGAGACATTGTGTCCAGTGGGATTTTAGTCAAGCACAGCGTAGATCAGTTGATTAGCTTGGCTGTGAAAGAATCTGTTCACCACAGAAGCTGCATCCATCCAGGAACTTTTAAGGTCAGCTCTTGAAACAAAATGAGAAAATGAAGTTTGTAGTTACCCAGACACATGGGTTTTCCTCATTCAAGTTCCCCTTGTCAAGTTTCTATGTATGCCCATTCTTCTTCATGGACACTGAGTACATTGGTGGGAAAATGTGACCCTTGGTTTATGTTTGGATTTCAGTATGTTTATTATTCCTGCATTTGCTCCAATACATGTGATAACATGTGATGTTTTGCGGTTGTGGTTTTGTTTTGGGTTTTTTTTTTTTTTTTGCCTTATTAAGTAACTCCTAGTGTTTAAGATTGAACTTTGTCAACATTGTGAGTGACTGTTTTTGTGTAAATAGGAGCATACTGGGGCCTGTAGTACTGAATACAAGGTGTGTCTTCCCCCACTGGGAACCTAGACCTGCCAGTGTGAAGATGGGTTGGAGAGAGAAGACAGCCTAGAGAGTGAGTGTAAGTGTCCATATGGCCCATTTGAGAGGTAGAAGGAGTTATCCCATGCATGTAAGTGACCACCCTGTGTATGAATTAAACTGGAATCTTAGGATTCAGAGTGGCCTATGGACTATCTGGAAATTGCCTAGGTCTTGGAGAAGTCATGGGTATCCAACCATGTTTTATATGGATGGTCTGTTTTGTTGCTTTTATTGATTCTATGCCAAGGTTAAAATGCTGGCATTCAGGGTGGATACTCTAGGGGAGATTTATAGGGGGATATGGACAAGAATTACACAGGATAAGAAGGTGCCTACTCATTTTCTATCCTCACAAGGCAGTGCCCACTCCTTTGAAATCAGAGATCTACAGAACTACTGAAAGGAAAAGACAGGATGAGAGCATCCTTCATAGAATGGATTTTCTTTTCTTTTTTTAGAGGGCCATGAGCTGATAGAATCACAGAATCATACCTTTAAAAGTAGAAGGGAATTAGATGTGGTGTAAAGAACCCAGAACCAAGGGCCATGGGTAGAAATTGCAAACAGACCAATTGATGCTTCATGTCAGAAGAAATTTCCTAACATTTAGTTGTACAAAAGGGCTGTAAACCCTCGGTAAAAAGCAAGCTCATTGGGAGCAGGGAATATTTTACTTTTCTCTCTGCATTGTCAGAGCCCAGCATATAGTAGGAGCTTATTAAATGTTTGTTGGAATGAATTATGTTGTTGAACTTTACCCTCCTCCTCCTTGGAGAGAAGCTTGTCAAAAAGGGAGGAAATGTTACATGTTGTCTTTAGGTGAAGGAAGTCAGCCCTCTTCAAAAACTTTTTATCTCTCCTCATACAGATAGAAACACTTGGTGTAGGGAGTGGTCAAGAATGACTGCTTGGTAAATTATATTAATAGAAACATCCCCCCCAAAACCCCAACTAACTAACAACAACAAAAAACAACCATACCACAAAAAAATGGAAACGTAAAAATTTAGAAAAGACTAGGACCTGATATTGCACCTGCTTCCAAAGAAGTGGATGGTTGGAATAGACCAAGTTTGCTTTCAAGAAAAACCAAACATTTCAAGTGGGGAAGGCTGAATGAAGCCCCTTGTAGTCTGTCTCCTGGGTGCCAATGATAAAAGCCACACGTGATATCATTAGGACATAAATGCTCTGGCTGAGCTCTTCTCCCTCCCATCATAAAGAAGCCTGAAGCTTATGCAGAAAAGAGCAGTGTGATATAGGTGCAAACCCATGAGATCTGGAGTTGGAGGACCTACAACCAAATCTTGGATCTGCTGCTTGGCAGCTGCATGCCCTTGCACAAAACTACTTCAGCTCTTCAGGATTGAGCTTCCTCATCTTAGAAAATAAGGTGGCTAGACAAGATGACTTTTAAAGTCTCTTCCAACTCTAAATAATCGCTAGCATTTACAATGCTTTAAGGTTTGCAAAGCACTTTGCAAATATAACCTCAATTGATCCTCACAAAAGCCCTGAGAAGTAGATGTTATTATATTTCCATTTTTCAGATGAGGAAATTGAGACTTTTAGGGGGTAGGTGACTTGCCTAGGATCACATAGCTAGTAAGTATCTGAGGACAGATTTTGAGCTCATGATTTCCTGACTCCAAGTACCATGCTCTCTGCATTGTGCCCCCCAGCTACCTAAGCAAATCTAAGATCTTATCATTTCCAAGATCCTTTCTACCATTGGGTAGCTAGGTGGTGCCATAGTGCATAGAGCACTGGGCCTGGAGTCTGGAAGACTCATCTTCCTCAGCTCAAATATGGCCTCAGACCCTTACTAGCTGTGTGACCCCAGGCAAGTCACTTAACCCTGTTTGCCTCAGCTTTCTTATCTGCAAAATGAGCTAGAGAAGAATGGCAAACCACTCCAGGATCTTTGCCAAGAAAACCCCAAATGGGGTCATGAAGAGTGACCAATTCCAGCTCTATCTCCATGATCACAGGATCTCAAAAGTCCCCTTCTAGCTCTGATTCCTACAAGGCTGTGTGGTACAATGGAAAGAACAGTGAACTTGGAATCAAGGGACCTGAGTTCAAAACCTGACTCTATTACTCACTTCCTTGTTTGACCTCGGGCAAGTCACTTAATCTCTAAAAAACCTCAGTTCCTTCATTTGTAAAACAAAAGAGGTTGTATTCCGTGGCCAGTAAGGTTCCTTCTGGCTCTCAATCTATGATTGATCATTGGAGCCTCTAAGAACTTTGTTGAGAGGGCTCTAACAGAGGCTTTTCTGAAATCCCATGTGGATGAAATAGCCCTTCAACTTCCATGAAGGGCTTGGGACATACAATGTGTAATTTTATAATAAATAAAGTGTCTTGCCTTTATCTCTATCAATGGAAGTCCTCTTTATTACAGTTCCAGATTTGGCATCACTTCCTCTGGTAGCCTTCTTGATTTCCTCCCACTGAAAGAGATCTCTCCTTTATAAAATATTTGCTAGCCCTTTTTCTGGATCCATTCTTTGCTCCCATCTCACAGCACTCTCATTTATATCAACTCAAAGGAGTTCCCTGATCAGATTGATGAGCTTCCAGAGTGGTAGCCTGTGCTCATGACCTTTGATTGCATCTCCCCAGGGAGAGTATGGAGAGGTCCCTATGTGCCTCTGGAGGAGAAGTTTCATTGATGGAGGTTGGTCTCAAAATGAGTCAATTGGTTCCTGCTATTGTGGAATGGTCTCTTGTGGCTTAGAACCACCCTGTCTTGGTACAGGGCTCAAAGAATTCCCATGACTTGACACAATGGAACATACTCACTGTTGGTTTGTTGGCATAAGCTTTATTGAAGGATATATGGGAGACAGAGAGAAGTTAGCAGTCTCAAATAGTAATTGCTATTTTCTCATTAGCCCCTGCATCAGTCAGTCCCCACATTCGGGGATGAGACAACCAACACTTAGGAATCTGATCTGTGTAGATTAGGACTTTGAATAGAGGTAGGGAACCACTGCCTCAGAGGTTCTCTAGGTAAAGGATCATAAAAAGAGGGATCCTTAGCTTCAACTCAGGGACCCATTTGTTTATGTCACAGAGATTTCCTCTACTCTGAGGTCAAGGAAGAGGCATATTCCCAAGGCTAGATGATAAATGTAGATCTAGGGACATGGTCATAGCTCTCAGACTGTTCCTACTATCCAACATACCCATTTGTTCTGGCTGGGAAAAAAAATCCACTAGACCTGTTGGTCTTCTTTTTCATCAATTTCACTTTGCCTATGACATGCTGTGAGTGCAGATTCATCCTGGGATCAGAGAAGGGGCTTATCATCTTCCCACACCACCATCTCTACAGGAGTCACCAGCAGCTGCCTTGAGGCATGGTGTTAGGAGTTCTACCACCACTAGAGAGGGGCAGCTGCCCCAATACACTGTTGTAGGTAGGAATGTGCTCACACTATCACTCCATTTTGTATGGCTGAAGTCTCTGCCTCATTTGAACTGTGGAAAGAGTACTAACTCTCAAGTAAAAGGACATAGGTCCAAGTCTTATTTCTGATATTTTAGTGCTGTGTGACTTTGGGTGAATTATTTTACCTTAATGGAACTTTGTTCCTTCATCTGCAAAATGAGGGGTCTAAACTATGTGGCCTTGGAGGTCCCTTTCAGCCCTCAAGCTATAATCCTTCACTCAGTCCTGTCAGATCTACAGACTTGAAGTGGTTCCCAGGCTTAACCTGAGAGAAAAATGGCATCAGAAGCTTTTTTCTAAGTTCCAACTGCCTGAAAGTCAGCTTTCTGAATTTCTGATTTAGTGGCTGCAAAGAAGAGGAACATCTTATCTCCTTTTAACTTTGAAGTAATTGATAATGTGATTTTAAATTGTATTTTGTGGCCTGAGAGTGCTTATTATATTTTACACCTCCACCCTATTGGATCAACCTAACTTAAGCCTGGTCCACAACAGGGAAAATAAGTGAAAGAAAATGATGTTTTGGGGGCTAATCTCAGGATTGACTCCAGTCAATAGAAACTCAGAGTTAGATACCCTGGGCCATGGGTTACATATGTCAATGTCCTATCCCTCCGATCAGATTGCAAACTCCTAGAAGGCAAGAACCATGATATTTTTAATCTTTGGGTCCAGAGTCCCTCTGGCATTGTACATAATATGCCCTTAATACACATTTGATGAGCTGAATTAAATTTGTATATTCATTATATTCAATTTTGGTTAAGTAACTATAAATAAATCCAGGATGAAAAAGTTTGTTCCTCTCTGACATGACCACATTTAAGCCCCCGATTGTCCCCTCCCCTGTAATGTCCTTTTGCCATTGACTATGACTCACTTTCATTATTTCTCACTAAAAATTTTTTGTGTAGCAAATGTGCATTGACCATTAAAGATTTCCAAGAGCCCCATGAAAAAGATAATTATAGTGCATTAAAAGTGACTGGATTTAGCCCTTAGCATAAGACATTTAAAAAATAGACATTTTAGAAAGCCTGTTAGTATTCCAAGAGTCGCCAGTTCTATGACTTGAATGATCATTAAAAGTTGACCTTGACCATTAACAAAACTAGCAGAAACCAGGCCAGAATGTGGAGGCTGGGAAAAGGATAAAGAGCTAAATCAGAGTCTAATCTTCCCTCCTACTTTCTGTTAAATAACTTCTGCCTATTTTTATGCTTATGCCTCTTATCTCTTTCTACCTACCAGCCCTTCAACAGGGTTGGCATCTCTAAGTGGTGATATGGATCCCACAGACTGGGTAGGGTGAGGAAGAAAGCCCCAACCTTGCCGTTCTACTTTCATCATTCACTAGGTAGGTGAGGGATCTTGGACAAGCCACCCTCTCTGAGACTCAGTTTCCTCATTTATAAAATAGGGACATCTGCAACAATCAACCAACCAGAATTTATTATCAGCTCTGTACTAGACACTGTTCTTGACACTGGGTAAACAAGTACAAAGAATGAAATAATTTCAATTCGCAAGGAACTTAAGTTCTAGGGGGGAAGCCAATACATATAGAAAGAAGGAAACAAGCAATTATTAAGCACCTACTGTGTGCTGGGCACTGTGCTAAATGATTTAGCTCATTTGATGCTCACCATAAGCCTGGGAGGGGGTGCTATCACAAGCCTCATTTTACAGTGGAGGAAACCAAGGCAGAGCTGCCATCCCTCTCTCACCCCATGCTCAGCTCACCTCCTTTTCATTCCTTTATTGATACCTTTTCCAATCAATCAATTAATAAACATTTATTAAGTGCCTACTATGTGCCAGACACTATGGTAAAATCTGGATCTAAAGGGGGAAACAACAAATACATATGCACAAACAAACTAGATTTAGGATAAATTGGAAATAATTAAGAGAGGAAAAAGCACTAGAATTAAGAAGAATTGGGAAAGACTTCCTAAAGAAGATGTATTTTATTTGGGACTTGAAGGAAACCAGAATTTGCATTCAATCTGTCATTGGTATCATGCTGCCTATGCATCCCCAACATCCATGTATCCTCTGTTCTCTGGGTGACCCACAACTATGACTTCTCAGAGAATATTCCATTCCATCATACCCAGCTGTCTAATATCGCCAGAAGAAGTTTGGTGTTAATGATAAGAGAGAAAAAAAATGATGCAGAATGCAGACCACTTCCTGAGAAAGAAATGATAAAACAAATATACAGAATAAGACATACATTTTTGTACATGGCCAATATGGAAATTATTTTTGCTTGACTGCACAATTGTTGCAAGTGCATTTTTTTCCAGTGGGGAGGAAGAGGAAAAAATGCTTGCTCATTGAAAAAAATTAATTAAATTTGAAAAAAAATGGTGTCATAATATTGGTTTTATTGTATACATAATATATAATTATATAATATATTAAATATTACATTATTATGTAATATAATGAAATACTAAATTATACAAATACAGAAAACATTTTGGGGGGGGTGACTTGAGGCATTAAAAAGCACTGCACAATATCCCAAAAGGCAATCCAACCTACTGTCCTCCTCTTCCTGTCCAATTCTGGGCCCAGCTCATATTATCTATCCAAGACATGCCCAGCTTCCTGGGCTGTCCATCCAATTGTATAGCATAATCGAGACAAGAGGCAGTGTTCATCCACTTGGTTTTTCCAGATTGTGAGGCCAAATTCTTTAGAAGGATTAAGGATCTTATTTAGGGGACCCTGAAGTATTCCAGGGTTTGAAGCAATCAGCCCAATGCCACCTGCAAGCAGCAACCTTTGGAGGACCTTAACTGCTACAAAGAATCTCTTCAATTAGGGACTGAGCACCCACCTTTGGTGAGGATATAAATATAGTTTTACACCTCATTTGATATTGATAATCACAGGATCACTGAACCTGTGTTTGATATCTGAACCTGATACCTTTGTATATCTCTTGTGTCTATCAAGGGATGTTTATGATCTTATGTGGGAGAAGAGAAACTTTGAGCCTGCTCACTGTCTATTTACTGTGATTGTCTAAGAAGTATGTAAACTAATGTAGTCATTCTATTCAGAGGTGTCAAACTCAGGGTCAGCACAAAACTCTCTGAAAAAATTAAAATGTAATTGAGAGAATGTCTAACAAAATAAATAAAAAATACAACAGAGACAATGTTAATTTGTGGTTTTCCAAGTCAATCTATGGCCCACAGGGATCCAATTTCTATTCGAGTTTGATACAACTGCTATAGGTCATCCATCCAACTACATAGTGTAGTTTGGACAACAGACATTCTTGACCCACTTGGAGAGAGAGGTTGGTGTCAAAAAAGATGGATTTTTATCTCAGGGACAAAACAATTTTGCCACTTGGGGCAATTTTCATGAAGCATGCCCTCAAATCAACTTTTTAAAGGCAGGTTCAGTTGGTGGGGAGAGGGACAAAGGAGAAAGAGGTCTTAGTCACTGCTGGGAAGGTTACTAGGGGGTGGGGAAGGGGTTTGCTGAAGGAACAGGAAAGGGCTGGGCCAGAATAGAGAGGTGTTCATCTGAGGTGAAGTCACTAGGGTGGGAACACAGGGAGACAAAGGGTGCTATCTGATAGTTTCTTATTTTACTAATTATTAATGAAAATTAGGGGCTAAATTTAAGTTGATTCTATGATGCTAACGGAAAGTAATTTTCACCAATTTAACATAACTAACTCATTTAACTAATTTACATTAATATTCTGGGGCATGAGCCATTGCCCTGGTTAACCTATCCTAGTTACATGCTCTAGTCAAGGAGAAAGCTTAGAATTATTAAAACCTCTAGGAAATTTCCCAAAGGCAATTCAGGCCCCAGGTCATTGTCCAATGGTGGTGCTTGACTCAAATTTATGTAATGCTGAAACAACTCATTCCATCGAGGTCCAGCTCGGCCTATCCAGCTGCATATCACAATCTGAGCAATATGCAGTCTTTTTATCCCATAAATATCAAGAATCATAAAAAGCTTTTGATTCCTATCTTCCTATTTTCTGCCATATTCTTGCAGAATCACTGGTAATGGCTGATATGAGCCTACACCTACTATTTAAAAGATGGAAGATTTTTTTTTAAAGATTACAACAACAAAAGGAACAAAAAATAATAATAACCACCTGAAGGAAAATAATCTCTTTAAAAAAAAAATTAAAAGCCAGGCCAGCCAGCCTGCTCTGCTGCTGTCAAGTGCAGAGGAAAGAACAGTGGAAAAGAGAGAGGGAGGGAGGGAGGAAGGGAGAGGGAGGGAAAGAGAGGAGGGGGGAGGGAAAGAGGGAGATAGAGAGAAAGAGAGAGAGAGAGAGTATTATTCTTCAGATTAAAAGTTCCAATCATCTTCCAGATTAACTACTGAGACATTAGCTAATCCCAAAATAAAAACCAATACTGGAGCATTTAAAAAGTCTAAATTTAAGATTTTCTTTGTTCTGTCCAGCCCTGGGATTTCATTAGTGCAGGAAAATTCCCTCTGCTCATGCAAATAGGCTCTTGTTCAGTCCTTTAGTCAAACAGAATTATCTAGGGGCATTGAGAGGTTAGAGTCCCAAGGCTCCCTTAGAAATATTTCCTATCAGGGTGAGGAAAAGAAGTTTGGCATGAGGAACACACTTTCCAGCTCAGATAGTCCACCTGCCTCCTTTTAGGAGTAAGGAAATGGAGAAGGGAAGTAATTCTGACAAGATCAGAAAGATCTTTTGGGGAGACCCACCACTAAAATCTCATTCTCCCAACTCCCAGTCCAGTATGCTTCTCCAACACTGTTCTGCTTAACATTAAGATGTAATGTTCCTTTCTTTATTATAAATTCTCTGCATAATTTCTATGAGGCAAAAAGGCAGAGAGAACATCTGTCAGCAAGCATCATAAAGGGAAAACAAAGGGTCCCGCTTCATCTGTACAAGGCATAGATGATAAACAATTAAGAATAAAATAGATTCATCGGAGGCTCTCTCTTTTCCCTTGGTTATTATGACCACTTGTGGTTTTTAGATGACTAATTTATATAGAATTTATCTGGAAAATGTGCAAGATTAATAAATGTATTATATTGTATTTTCTATATAGTAAAATAATTCAGACTGAATTAATTTGGGATTTGCAATAATTCAATGTAGTGTATGTGAATCTTACCCCCCATCCCCCCACCAAAAAAATACCTTTTGTTTTTAAAGGCACAGATAACATGGTATAGTGAAAAGTAGACTTGGAAAGAAAAGACTGGGGTTCTAATTTCATTTCAACCACTTAGAAGCCTTGTGGCTCTGGGCAAGCCACTTAAACCCAGAGTTTTAGAGTCTTCATCCATAAAATGAAGATAAGAACATTTTGCCTATCTCTTACCCAAGATGGTTGTGAGTATTAAATGAGACTGTGAGGGCAGCTAGGTGTTGCTGTGGATAGAATGCTGGGCCTGGAGTCAGGAAGGTCTGAGTTCAAATTTGACCTCAGACTGTGTGACTCTGGGCAAGTCCCTTCACTCTGTTTTCCTCAGTTTCCTCATCTGTAAAATGAGCTGGAGAAGGAAATGGCAAACCACTCCAGTATGTTTGCCAAGAAAACCCCAAAACATTGTCAGGAAGAGTCCCTTAACCCTGTTTGCCTCAGTTTCCTCATCTGTAAAATGAGCTGAAGAAGGAAATGGCAAACCACTCCAGTATCTTTGCCAAGAAAACCCCAAATGGGGTCATGGAGAGTCATATGTGACCAAAAAAAGACAATAAAAAGCAGTGAAGGTTTTTTCTAGGCTCTGTAAAAGACAGATTCTGAAATTATCATCAGCCAGGAAGTATTGATTGAGTGCATGCTACCAGGACTCCCAGTAAAGAGCACAACAGCCAAACATGATCTGAGCAGGGGAGAGGCCAACGGGATGAGTGGCGGCAAAGGCTTCCGCAGTTCGCCTCTGTGGGAGAAGCCTAACTTGGCGTTCTCCTTCTCCTCCTCCTTTCCTCATTGTCCCAGATGATGCTGCCTTGCTGCTCCCTCCCACACTCAAAAAAGGCTTCTATTTTATTTGTATAAACTTACCTTTTAGTACCCTCACCCCTAGCAGCAGCAGCCAAAGAATGTAAGTTCCTTGGGGGCAGGGATTGCTGTCTTTGTATCACCCATGCCGGGCCCAGGGCCTGGCAGTGATAGGCACATTATACATGCTTGCTTGCTGCTGGATTGATTAAGTAGCACCCTGGTATAATAGGAGTGTGGACTTGGAATCAAGGGATTTGGGTTCAAATCCTGATTCTGCCACTAGCTACCTGTAGGATCTTGGGAAAATCATCTAACTTCTTGGACCTTAATTTCTTCATCTGCGTATGAAAAGACTGGACTAGATGCCTTCTGTTCATCCTTCTATCTGTGATCCTAGGACCCTGGATTTCTGAAGGCTGTGCCATGAGAACCCAAGATCTAGAAGCTCCTGCCATGTTGAAAAGGCATTGAATATATTCCTGAACACTTGACTCTCCTGTCAGAAGACCAGCCTCGCTAAGTTTGAAGATATCTCTCATAAATGAATAAATGAATTTTGTTGTTGTTCAGTCATGTCCAACCCCTTCATGACCCCATTTGGGGTTTTCTTGGCAGAGATACTGGAGTGGTTTGCATTTCCTTCTTCAGCTCATTTTACAGATGAGAAAACTGAGGCAAACAGGGTTAAGGGACTTGCCTAGGGTCACACAGTTAGGAAGTGTCTGAGGCTGGATTTGAACTCAGGAAGATGACTCTTCCTGACTCCAGGCCCAGCACTCTATGCACTATGGTGCCATCTAAGGAAAAGTATTTATTAGACACTTTGTGCAGCTAGGCAATGCAGTAGAAATGGTGTATGTGTGTATATACAGATATAGATATAGATATAGATATATACACACATATGTATGTGGGATATTAGGGTTTATATATGTGTGTATATATGTCCATATATGTTAAATGTCATTTATATGTAGGGTATTAGAGTATGTATATACATTAGCTTTTTTTTTCATGTTGTTTCCCCACTAAAATGTGAGCTCCTTGAGGGCAGGGACAGTGTTTTGTTTTTTTTTTCATTTCTTTGTATCCTTAGTGCTTAGCACAGTACCTGAAACATAGTAGGCACTCAATAAATGCTTTTTTGACTGACCTACCACTTGTGATTGTTGTAGAAAGAATTCTTCATTGGGCGTAGACTGTTATATTAACATTTATAATTTACCCTCTTCCATGGTTTTGTTATATCCTAGATAAGACTTTGTTCACTCAAGAGTCTAACCACCATTTCTGCGGGCAGTCTTCCTAACAAACCTACTAGCAAATGAATTTTGAGAATCTAAACTGTTTGTAGGTTGAGGGCTTCTTACACTAAGACAGGCCAGTGGAATATAGTTATCCCCTCTACATCATGTAGGTTAGGGGTGCAGTCCCCCCTGATCTGGAAAATCCACGTAAAATTTTTTGGCCCTCCCCTCATACCAGAGAAGAAGTCTGAATTTTTTTCTTTTTCTTTTATGGGATATTTATAGTATCTTATTGTAATATTTGGATTGATGTTAAATAATAGTATACATATATTTTGTTCATTTCTGAGTTTCTAAACTTTTTCTGTGTCATCTGCTGGCTTTCATGAGTTGTCTGTGGCTTCTGCAAAGCTTCTCATTTGATTTCTTATACCGACCCACAACATATCGAAACCACAGTGGAGAAAGTTGTGATGTGGAAGGGATAACTGTACAGTGGAAAGAGGACTAACCGTGAAGTCAGAGGACCTGGCTTCAACTATTATGTCTGTGATCTTAGGAAAGTCCCTAAATTTTTTGGGCCTCAGTTTCCTCATTTGTAAAATGAGAGAGTTAGATGAGATAAACTATAACGTCCCTTCCAGCTCTAGTTCGATGATATTAAACACAATGTTTCACTAAGCTCCACCCACCCACCCGAGCAGAAGAACTAGGAAATAGCTCTCCCCCAGAACCCCTACTCTCAGCTTGGTTCTGTTTTTCACTCTTTTTGCCCTTTTCATCAGGTGCCTCAGTCTCTCTGCTGAGCCAGAAATGCAAGTTTCACAGCTTTTGGATAAAAAGGCAGCTGCGCCACCTGGAGGACACCAGAACAATTCAAGGGAGAGGACATTTCATTGGGATCATGAGTTACAAGCTACATGAGACCTTAGTACAACCCCCTTAATCTGAAAGATGGCCCAGAGTAGGGCATATGAACAAACAGGCAGTAAATAGCAGAATTTAGAGTTGAACCCAGGTCCTCAGACTATGGATTTAGCATTATTTCCATTATGATTATGATGAGCTAGAAGAGGTTGTGGGAGTCACCTTGTTCACCCCTCTCATTTTTCAGTTGAGAAAACTGAGACCCAGAGAAGAAAAATCAGTCAGTCAAAAAGCATTTCTTAAATTCAGCAGTGATTTATCCACGATCATACAGGATAACAGCAAAGCTAGAATTTGAATTCAGGTCTTGTGACCCCAAGTTCATTGTGCCATGCTATCACTGGGCACTCAATAGATTAATTTAATTAAACAAATATTGATTAAGCACTTATTTTGTGCCAGGCAATATGCTAAGAGTTAGGAAGAACAGAACTGGAAAATGAGTGTCTGCCTTTAAGGATGTTCCGGTCTAAAGTGTGGGAGGCAGGGTGCCACTGTTACAGATGCACAGATAGATAAAATATGTAATTAAATATCTTAAAGCAAGAGTCCTTTACCTGTGGTCCAGGAAATTTTAAAAATATTTCTATAACTATTTCAACATAATTTTTAATTTCTATGTTTTAATATTTTGTTTCTATATATTTCATATTTCAAACAGTGATATTTCTATACTTGTCTCAATATAATTTTTACTTTCTGTTTCAATATTTTGTTTCTATATATTTTATAAATTATATATTAATATTTCTATAACTATCTCAATATAACTGGTTCCCTTTTTAATCCTATGTGTGTTATGTAATGCATTTAAAAACATTATTGTGAGCAGGGCTCCAAAGGCTTTACCAGACTGCCCAACCTACAAAAGTAGGTTAAAAACTCCTATTTTAGAGGCTAACTGGACACAGAGGACTTTAAGATATTTGGGGAGGGAAAAGGGAGTCATGTGAAGTGGACAGAGTGCTGGATTGGGAGTCAAAGAAACTGGGTTCAAATCTCTTCCCTGTTACTTACTTCCTGTGTGATCCTGGGCAAGTCCCTAGATGTCTCCGGGTCTCGTTATCTTCCAAAGGAGTAGTTTGGATCAAAAGACCTCTGAGATTCCTGGCCGCTCTATATCTATGATCTGAAGACTTCAAGAAGGAAGTGGACCCTATACCTATAGTTTTTTTGGGGTGATAGGGTGAAGATGGGGTACCAATGTCTTGAGGTTCCTGCAATCTCCTTACCATGGCCTCGCTCTCTGATCATCTCTACTCAACTAGAAACTCAGACTCCTCTCCTTGAGCTAATAGGTGAGTATTTTGTCTTCTTTAGCCTGAATCCAGGCCACCATGACACTTCCTGTGATCTTACTCTGGGGGTACCCTTCCTGCCTTACTCCTAGAACCCCTTTATACCTTGTCTTTCTTCATTAGAATGTAAGATCCTTGAGGGCAGAGACTATCTTGTTTCTGTGTGTTAGAACCTCCAGTGCCTGGCACATAGTAAGAACTGAATGAATGATCTATTTATCTAACCATTCATTTAGTTATCTACATCTATTTTTCTCTCTACTTGCCCACCTGTCTGTCTAATTTGAAAGATTCTAAAAGGCAGAGAAGAAGCAGCCGTTCATTCCGGGCACCAATAGAGGGTAGGGAGGAGAGGCCTAGGCACTGATCTCTCTCTAATTCAGGTTTCCCTCAGGTGGCTATTCAGCTTTGCCTTGATGGACTGGGAGGGCTCTGGTGGAAAGGAAGGGAGCCAGCATTGCAGGCAGTCATATATTGTAGACAGCACATAAATAGCCTTCAATAATTATCCCAGTGGGGGAAGCTAGGTAGCACTGGATAGAGCACTGGCCCTGGAGTCAGAAGGACCTGAGTTCAAATCCAAGCTCAGACATGTGACACTTACTATCTACGTGACTGTGGGCAAGTCTCTTAACTCCAATTGCTTCATAATAATAATTAACCCTGTTTTTCTGGGAAATGCTGGGAGTCCTTTAACAGATCTTTAATGACACATGAGCTAGACATCTCCCAGAGTAGCAGGACTTTGAACCTTGAGGGTTGATCACAGTACAAACAATAAGTCTTTCCTACTCCAAAGGAAGCCTAACAATACCAGATCTCCAAATAGACTACAAACGAGCAGTCATTAAAACAGTTTGGTACTGGTTAAGAGAGATGGATCACTGGAACAGATTAGGAAACAATTTTTGAGCACAGTAGCCTATTGTTTGGCAGTTAGGTGGTACAGTGGATAGAGTGCCCAATCTGGAGTTAGGAGGATCTGAGTTCAAATTTGACCTCAGACACTTACTAGCTGTGTGATCCTGGGCAAGTCACTTAAACCCTATTTGCCTCAGTTTCCTCATGTGTAAAATGATCTGGAGAAGGAAATGGCAAACCACTGCTGTATCTCTGCCAAGAACTCACAAAGAGTTGGACAGGACTAACTGAATAAACAACAATGGCCTAGTGTTTGATAAACCCCCAAATCCCAGCTATTGGAAGGAAGGGGGAAAAAAACCCATTTACTAAGGACTTACTACGTGCCAGTAGGCACTATGCTAAGTGTTTTACAATTATTATCTCATTTGATCCTCATAACAACTCTGGGAGGTAGATGCCAATCCATCTTACAGTTATGGAGAGGGGGGAGGGAAGAAGGGAGTTGGGGGAGGTGGAGAGAGGGGGGGAGGGAGGGAGAGAGAGAGAGAGAGAGAGAGAGAGAGAGAGAGAGATTAAGTTACTTGCCCAGGATCACACAGGTGGTAAATGTCTGAGGCTGGATATGAATTCAGGTCTTCCTGATTCTAGATCCCGTGCTCTATATATTTTGCTACTCTTTTGAAGTAAGAACTCACCATTCTATAAAAAACAATGAGAAGCCAGGAAAGTGATCTGATAGAAACCAGGTATAGACCTACATCTCTCATTGTACACCAAGATAAGTTCTAAATGGGTACATGACTTAGTCATAAAAGGTGACATCCTAAACAAATTAGAGGAGCATGGAAGAAATTACCTGTTAGCTCCCTATGAATGGGGAAGAGTTTGTGACTAAATAAGACACAGAAAGAATCACAGGAGGTAAAATGAACCATTTTGATTACATAAAATGAATATGTTTTTGCACAAACAAAACCAATGTAGTTTAAAGAGAAGCGGGTAAATGAGAAAAAAATCTTTTCAGCAAATCTCTGATAATGCATATGGAATTTATTTAAATTTCTAAGAATAAGAGACAGATTGTACTGCATTGAAATGGAGAGCAGCTAAACAAATGTAAATATAATAGATTATTACTGTGCTACAAGAAAGAACGAAGATGAAGAATTCAGAGAGGCCTGGGAAGTCTGGTGAAATGATGAGGTGAACAGAACCAGGGAAACAATACATACAGTAATCACAACAATGTAAATGGAATGAGGTACACTGAACACAGACTTGCTGGTCTTCCTGAAAATACCATTTCTCATACCTGTGAGTTAAGGCTTTTTCTACTCTTATTAAAATGCAGATGTAACAAATGGTAGGGTAAACTAATATGAAAGGTATGTTGGTGTAGTGGGGGAAAAATATGGTGTTTCATGTCAGGAGAAACCTAGCTTTAAATTCTGTCCCTGACACTTAGGATCTGTCTCTGCATCTGTTTCCTCATCTGCAAAATTGAGGAAAGGATAATATCCACAGAGAAGATCAAATGGGATGAGTTTTTTTTTTAAACTTTTTTTGAGGGAGGAAGGCAGGGCAATTGGGATTAAGTGACTTGCCCAAGGTCACAGAGCTACTAAGTATATCAAGTGTCTGAGGCTGGATTTGAACTCACGTCCTCTTGACACCAGGGCTGGTGCCCTATCACTGTGCCACCTAGCAGCCATAAATGGGATAAGTTTTGTCAAGCATTTGGAGACCTTAAGGGGTAATGTAAATATGATAAGAAATCTAGCAGATAGAAGCTGTACACAAACTGCTCTATCAGATTAGCTTGTCAGAGAACAAAGCCAGGGAACAGGGAGAACCTAGAACACGGGACACTTGAGAATGGCAGACCTGAGGGGAAGGGCATAAAGAAGCTCCAAGTCATCAAGGCATGAGGACAGAACACCAAAAAGCAATAGGATTATCCTTGGAAGCAGATACCATTTCGGTTTTGTTTTAGAAAGCCCTGGGCCCTGCACAGTGCCTGGCTTGTGTTGTTTGGTCGTTTTAGTCATGTCCAACTCTTTGTGACCCCATTTGGGCTTTTCTTGGCAAAAATACTGAAGTGGTTTGCCTTCTCCAGCTCATTTTGCAGATGAGGAAACTGAGGCAAACAGAGTAAAATGATTCACCTATGGTCACACAGGCTAGCAAATGTCCGAGGCTGAATTTGAACTCATGAGGATGAGCCTTCCTGACTCTAGCCCCAGCACTCTTTCTGTGCTATCCCGGTCCATAATAGGTGCTTAATAAATGATTATTGATTGATCTTTTATTTTTATATCTCCTTCAATTCCATCTACATCTCACCCTTCTCTTTCCCCTTCCTCCATTCCCCGGACCCGTCCTCCTAATAAAGGATAAGGCAGGAAGAAAAAACAAGACACTTTTGCGAAACTAACCTGGTAACATATGCAGTGCTCCATGCCCATAGTCCCCCAGATCTCCAAAGAAGGGAAGCAGATGCATTTTCTCCTCTTCTCTGGGGTTAACCTAGGGCATTATAATTTCAACATTTTCCATTTGCTCTTTCCATTTGTGTTGTCATATGTGGATGTTTAAATGGCCCTTCTAAAAGCCATGTCCAGTCCATCCCTTTTGGAAATTTCTTCATTTCTCAGGGTTTTTGTGGAATGACTATCAGATGCCCTCTAGTGGCTGAGCTGAAGACTACTGTGGGTCCCATTTCACCCTTAACCCATTTGGTTTCATGTACCCACAAGTCACAAGACTCTTGCTTGGAGGTTTATTTGAGGAAAGAGGATCTGTGGTGTATTTAGGACTTCTAAGAACCACTTTATTTACTGCAGCAAATAATAGGGAGTTTACTTTTAAATGTATAATTGCAAACGCGCTTTTTCGATATTTTCTGAAAAGGATCTTTGCCTTTCTTTGCTCATCTATTTCTTCTTCCTGGAACAGCCTCTTCTCCTACCTGCAACAAACGGGTCAGGACTCAGGAGCGGCATGGTGTAGGGGGAAGTGGAATCAGAAATTAAGGAGGTAGCAGTGTTTCCTGGAAAGAGGGTTTGGTCAGGGAGTCACTGAGACCCCCAGCCCTACCACTTGTTATCTATATAATCTCAGGGAAGTCACTAAATATCTAAATATTTCCTCTTCTGTAAAGTTTGGGGATTGAACCACGGGACCTCTAAGTTCCCTGACAGCCTTAATTCTATGACCCCATGCATAAATGAACCCTGACTCAGCCATTGGTTACTTAAATGACCTTGGGCAAATTGCCTAGCTCATTTGAGGCACCATTTCCTCTCCTATAAAATGAGGGGAATTACACTAGATGACCTTGAAGATCACTGTAAGCTCTAAGTCTATGAGTGATCAGGCAGTTCTAGAAAGATGGGAATTTTCCCTTTAAAAAAGTAACACAAATACAGTTTTATAATTCATCCTCAATTAAAGTTGTCCTCCTTCGATTGTGGAAGTCAGCATGGATTCTCAAAAGTTCTGGCAGGTTCTGCCAAGTCAGGGAGACTCTGAATAAAGGCCAGGAAGATAAACTGGATGGCTGCCATCTAAGGACCAGCCAGTGAAGTTTCTAGAGGCTCATCAGCAGAGGGTTGGCCACTAGGTAATGATTTGGCTTGTTTTTTTTTTTCAGTCATAAAAACACAGAAGGCGATCCAGCAAGTCTGGATCTGAATGGACAAAGACAACACCCATATCAATAAAAACCAGACATTAAAGAGATGTACAAAAACATGGAAAAGAATTCCACTCTTTCTTACTATTTTTTTTTTGTTTTGGAAAATATAGTTACTCTTAAACAATTATTTAACATGCAATGTTTTTTTTTCCTTCCCCTCTCCCTCCCAGAACATGGGTAGTGTGGAAATTTGTTTTGAATGACTTCATATTTGTAATCAGTTTTGTATTTCTTGCCTTCTCAAGGGGTGACAGAGGGGATGGAAGGAGGGAGGGAATTTGGAACGGAAAGTAAAATGAAATGGAATTTTAAAATATTTGAAAATAACGTACAAGATGGGTTTATTATTGTTATTTTAAATGAATTACTTAGTATTCATTATTATCCCAGAAGTATTGAGATATTGTAATTCATTTGTTAGGGTAAGAGTCACCCCAAGTCCAGTTCACAGAGCCCATCTAAAGGATACATAATGGTCTGATACACTGTTTCTGCCTAGAAATTTGTTTAAATTCCACATGAACACAAGATAGCTTCAGAATACTCTCAGCACATGTCTGTAGGGCCTCTTCCACCTCCTTTCAGAGACTAATAGCAATAACAGTAACAAAAATTGGTATTTATGGGGCACCTTAATATCTGCAAAGCATTTAACATGCTCATCTCATTTGATCCTCATTTGAGCTCAGTGTTCAGGGGTCTTTCAGGTATGCCTGACTCTTCATGGCCCCATGTGGGGTTTTCTTGGCAAACATCCTGGAGTGGTTTGCCATTTCTTTCTCCAGCACGTTTTACAGATGAGGAAACTGAGGCAAACAGGGTTAAGTGACTTGCCCAGGGTCACACAGCTAGTAAGGGTCTGAGGTCACATTTGAACTCAGGAAGATGAGTCTTCCTTATTTCAGGCCCGGTGCTCTGTGCACTATGGCGCCACCTAACTGCCCCTGTGAGCTCAGTACAACAGGTGTCAATTATCTTCATTTTATAGGTGGCTACCATCTCTGAGGCTGAAAGAGCTTAAATGACTAGTTAGGATGACTCAGCTAATGTCTAATATCAATGAATTAAATGATTGAGTATTTATTAATCACCTGCTATGGGCCAGGCACCATGCTTTGGACAGTATTTGTATCCCCGGCACCTAGCACAGCACCTCACACATAGTAGGTGCTTAATAAATGCTTGTAAAGTAATTGTTTTGCTAGGCACTGAGATAGAAGTCAAACCTAGGTATTCTTAACTCCAGTGTTTTATCCATCATACCTTGCTGTACACACTGTGGCCTCCTTGCTGTTTCTGAACATGGTACACTATCTCTCCACTCCAGGCATTTTCACTGGCTGCTCCCAATGCCTAGAATGCCCCCTTTCCCCATCTGCCCCTTCTGCCTTCCCTGGTTTCCTTCCTTCAAGTCTAAGCTAAAGCTTTACCTTCCACACGAAGCCTTTTCTATCTAACGCTTGCCCTCTGGGGTTACCCCCCCAACTGATCCAGCATATATCTTTATTATGTAGCATTTCTACTCTATGTATCATATATGTCTAATATATCATTTTTAGTCTATGTAGCATATATGCCTTAGATACCATGTATATTATATGTAGCATGTATCTCAGATATTTATATTCTATGTATCATACATAGCTATCATTTATATTCTATGTCATTTATATTATATGTAGTATATATCTTAGATATTTACATTCTAGGTATCATGTATATCTAGCATTTATATTCTATGTAGTATAGATATCTTATGTCATTTATATTCTATATAGCAATCTTAGATGTCTAGATTACATATGTTACCTAGAACATAAATATATATATATATATATATATATATATATATATATATATCTTAGATATTTACATTCTATGCATCACATATGTCTGGAGGCAGATAGGTGCTTAATGGATAGAGCACTGGGCCTGGAGTCAGGAAGACTGGAGTTCAAATTCAGCCACAGACACCTACTAGTTGTGTGACCTGGATAAGTCACTTAATCTTTGCTTGCTTTAATCTACCAGAGAAGGAAATGATAAACTGCTCTAGTATCTTTGCCAAGAAAGCCCCATATGAAGGGGTCACGAAGAGTCAGATACAACTGAACTAAACAATAACATCATATGTGTCTGATATGTCATTTATATTATGTGTAGCATGTATCTTAGATACACTTATATAACATATAATATTATATCTCTTATGTATCACACACATTATGTGCATCGTATATATCTCACATATACGTAGCTGCTTGTATGTTGTCTCCTCCATTAGACCGTGAGCTCCTTCAGAGCAGAAACTTTGTTTTGTTTTAATTTTTGTCTTTATTTGTGTCCCTAGCACATAGCTGTTTCCCTCAGTTTCCTCAGCTGTAAAAGGGGAATAATAACAGCACCTGCCTGTGCTGTTACAAGGAAGCGTTCAATCTGGGGGAACGAAGGAAATAACTGCAAAGACAAAGGCATCAAGAAATGATTTGTTGTTGCTGCTGCTGCTGTTGTTGTTAATGAATGTGAAGGGTAAAAAGGCAACAAAACTAGACTAAGAAAGGTGGAACCTCATTCTCTTCCACGTATAGGTTGGAGAAGTAGGGCTTCAGAACTGGAGGTAGACCCCAAACTAAGTCTGGGAAGTCTCAAATCCCTGTGCAATCCAGGAGTTGGATGAGAGCATCAGACCAGGTCCTCTAGAGTTTAGCCTCAGATACTTACTAGCTGGGTGACTCTGGATAAGTGTAATGTGCAAAGTGGGACTTTTTGCTGTCTTTTTTTCTTTTGGAGTTAAGTTTCTGTAACAATTAAGTGCTTAATGTAAGGTTAATTTAATTAATTAACCATTAATCCAATTAAGTGCTGACCTCCAAGCTTCTCAGCACTAAGGCAATCAAGTACCTTTGATTGAGTCTTGCCTTTGACTGAACCAAGAGCCTTTGATTGGCAACAGTATACATTGCATTGCTTGGAGGGAGAGTAAAGAGAGAGGGAAGCAGAGCTGAGAGAAAGAAGAAAGCGTGAGTGGTCTAGAGGAACTTGCTGGTGGGAAGGCCTAACAGAAAGAATGTTTGTTATGCCGGCACTCTATGGATCTGTGTTAATTTCTCAGACAGAAGGCCTGTCTGTTGGTCTGTGTTAATTTCTCGGACAGAAGCCCTGTCTGTTGGTCTGTGTTAATTTCTCAGACAGTATGCATGAATTGAGATGATGGTGCTAGTAATGTAGCCCTGTTAAGCTTTGTTCTCCTAGAAACAGAAGCTTGGGGCAGGAGCCCCTGGAGCCTGCTGTCAGGCAAGAGCAAGAAGAGATTGGAGTGGAGCACTCCCCATGAGCTGAGACAAGGAGCAGGAGCAGAGAGCTGCCTGTGTGTGAACCCAGGCAAGAGCTGGGAGCAGTCAGCCCATGGAGGAAGGAAGTCATGGATTTGGAAGTCAATCTTGAGTCAAGATGAAAGAGGACTTTACTTGGACACTCTGTATTTATTGAGGAGATTGTAACTTACTGTGACCTAGGGGTGGATGGTGTTTGCATTTTCTGCTACAGCTTAAGGATGTGTTGGTGCTAGGGAAGACCCTGGCCTGGGACCTCCTGCTTGTGTGAACAAGTATTTTGGGGATGCAATGATATATGCTGTGTGACTATTCTGAGGAATTCTATAAGATACATTGAATGACATGTTTTGTTTAAGACTATGTGGCTACTACCTTAGTAAAAAGTTATGTTATGTTGTTGTGAATGTTATACTTTAGTTTCCTGAATAAGGTTTAGTTCTCAATAGAGTTCATTATACTCTGTGACTAGACACTTAAAGCTATTCACAGCAGCAGTCCTCAAGTGTGCTGCCATGATTGGCATTACAATAAGTCACTCCATCCTGTTTATCTCAGTTTCCTCATCTGTAAAATGAGCTGGAGAGGAAAGTGGCAAACCATTCTAGTATCTTTGCCAAGAACACTCCAGATGGGGTCATGGAGAGTTATATACAACTGAAATGACTGAACAAATCAAATCTCAAAGTTGTAAGGGACCTTTGAGGTCATCTGGCCTTCTCTGACTCTACTCCCCTTCCTGAACCTAAACCAGTTCCACCTTCTACGGCTAAGTAGAATCATTCTTGTCCCTCTTGTATAAGAGAGTTCAATCCTCTTCTGATATGGTTCTAGTCCCCTCACAATACTCATTGTACTTCTCTGAATGTACCCTTTCCCTTGACTATTTTAATAGCTTCTTAACCTTATTCTCCATCTAATACATCCACAAGGTGGGGGCAGTAGGGAGAGAAACAAGGGGAAGGGAATAAGCATTTATTAAGCACCTGCTATGTGCCAGACCTGTGCTAAGTGCTATACAAATATTATTTCATTTGATCCTCACAACAACCCTGGGAGGTACGTGCATTTATTAAGCACCAACTATATGTGCTAGGTAACCATCCAATAACATAATGTCAGATTAATCCTCCAAAACCTAAAATTAGATCATCTCACCTCAAAAATGTCAATGATTAACAAATAAAATTCAAATTACTGAGCTTGGAATAGGTAGCTATTGGGCAGCCAGGATTGTCTGCCATCTTGTAGACTGCCCAGCCTAGCTTGCTTTGGAAGGATCTAAGTTTGAACCATGTCTTGTGGTATGGAATGGCCAAGGATGGATAGCATCATAGATATAGAGTTAGAAGGGACCTCAAAAACCACCTAATCCAATCCCTTCACTTTACAGGTGAGGAAACTGAAGCTCATAGAGACAGAGATTTGCCCAAGGTCACACAGCTAGCATGGCAAATGTATTGTCAGATGGCTGGCCAGTAGAGATCCAGAGTTCTGTCTGTGGCCTTATATGGATTATTCATGCCACGGTATAAAAGGGGAAAGCCATCTTGTCTAGGTGGGTCATTGTGAGGCTGAAGCACAGTACCTGAAAGTAATTTGTGCTCTCCCTGGCCAGGGTACCCCCATCAGAGTGGGGCTCTGAAGAGCGACTGCACTATCATCATCCAAGTCCAACACTACCCAGAATGGGCAACCAATTGTAGTCCAAGTGGGCAGTGCCATTTCCCCCTCTCTCGGTGGGGAGGAAGAGAGGGATGGCGAGACATTGGAAAGGAAAGATTTTGCTTGGCAATTTCAGCAGCCATGTGATGGTGGGCTGTAGACTAGCAAAGAAAGAGAAAGATGCTTCATCAGGCCCTTTGGATGGCCACTACAGCTGGGATATTGAGGAAGCTTGAGCTCTCTCCCAACTCACTGTCTCTGACTCTTCCAACCCCTGAGCTGGTATATGTTTGGAATAGACTTATGAAGTGTTTATTCCTCCCATTCTTTGCCCCCTCCACTCTGCAGTCATTTACTATAATAAGAATTCTACCCTTTTGGTTATTCCTAATTTCTGATTTCTCATATTGCCTTAGAAACACTTTCCTCTTTCTTTGCCATGAAATTATAACCAGTGTAACTTTTTTGTGATTTTGTGTTTGTCCTTAATTATAAACAGTAGGAGTTTCAAGGGAGCAGGCTAGTGAATGGGCAAGATTAGCACAGAGAAAAAGATAGAAGTCCAACCTCCTTTGTCTAAAATAGCTAGGGTCTGTGTGTGTGTGTGTGTGTGTGTGTGTGTTCCATCCTAGCTTGGAGGCTCTAAGCTATGATAGATAATTGTGTTATTTTGATTATTAATAACTTTTGACAAATTCTCCAAATAGCAGAATTTAAACCTAACCTGGGGTTTTCCTTTTTCTTTTCAGGTTAAAATTGTGAGGCTAGGTGATTTGGTAAAGGAGACGAGTGCCCATGAGCCATGTTGCTTTTCCTTGAGCATGCTCAGCAGAGTAAGGACAGTGACTAAGGAGTAACTGGCCGCAGTGGGAGGAGGAAGGTAGAGTGTAGTACCATGCCCCAAAATTCCAAGGGTGGGGGCTAGAAGAGAGAGGAAGCACCTTTTGATTTTGCCTGCTTCTTCAAACTTCCAAACCTTGCCAGGCAGCGCCACCAAACAGTTACATGTAGAATGATGCAGTTGGACTAAATGCCCTCTAAGTTCTTGCCAGCTCTAGCATTCATCTTATTAAGAGATCTTCTTCTGAGCCTCCACAGAATTCCATTTATATCTTTGATGGCACTTTTACATGACTCATAATACAGATTCACCTGTGCACAGACCTTTACAATTTACAACATTGTCTTCAAGACAGCCCCGTAAGGTACTAGCTATCTCCAGCATCGCATTAGCCATTCCCTAGGGCCTGAAATGTACTCGCACTTTCATCTCTTTGTTGTCACTTTACCTGATCTGTAATCCGCTACCACCCCATTGTTAATATATTCTCCCCCCTTAAATTGGCCATTAGGTGGCATAGTGGATGGAGCATTGAACTTGGAGCCAGGAAGACCTAAGTTCAAATCCTGCCTCAGATACTACTAGCTGGGTGACCCTGGGCAAGTCACTTAACCTTTCTTAATCTGTATGGTGAAGATAAAAATAGCACCCACCTCTCAGAGTTGCTATGAGGACCAACCAAGAAAATATATGCGAAACTTGAAAGACTATGTAAAAATTAGCTTTTATTATTACCAAATTATTTTGTACATAATTATCTGCAAGTATGTTGTCTCTTTCCAGTCCAATGTTTCTGAAGGGCAGGACTATTCCTTTTCTTTCTTATTTCTTTTTGTCTTCGTATCTCTAATATTCAGCGAAGTACTCAACATACAGGCAGTGTTTAAGAATGTTAGCTGAATTGAATCTTCCTCCCTAAAGCTCAATTTTTCTATCAATAAATGGGGATAACAATACTAGCACTACCAACTTCCTAGGGTCGTTGTGAACAGAAGTACTTTGTGAATTCTAAGACTCTATACGCATGTGAAATTATTATTATTTTCACCAATAACCGTAATTTTTTTAGGGTAGATGATTGTGAAAATGGAATGTCAATGAACGAATAGGCATTTATTAAGTGCATGTCATGCATTAGACATTGTGCTAACCAAGCACTGAGGATACACATGCAAAAGGAAAATAGGCCCTGCCCTCAAGAAGCTTACATCCTGGTAGGGGCAGATAGCACACATCAGGGACTGGTGGCCAGGAAGGAATGTTTTGGTCTAAGAAGTCACAGGAAGGTTGAATGGGACCATAGGGCATTTGATTGGCATTAATTAATTGGTAGTATATCATAATTAGTTATATATAATATCTAATAAATGATATAATAAAATAATTTAATTAAATATTTGTATATTAGAAAAATAAATAAAAATAAAATAATAATAAATAATAAACCAGTTAATTAATTAATTAATGCATTAATTGGTGCTTGTGAACTGGTCAGAGTTGATGCTGTTCTGTATTTCATTGGGCTTGTGTAATTTTTAAACAAAAATGGAGGAATCTTTCATTTTCTTATAGCATAAGGGATAGATGTCACTTTTAAGGCATGTGAAATACTGCTAATTTAAAATTAAGCAAATGCAAAACTCTTCCATTACATTTTATTACTATTTTCCTATTATATGGTATAGCCATTATATCTTTTAATGTCTATAGTTAATATCCCTGATGGAATTGGGCATGAAGAAAGTACCTACTCAAAGTTCTCCTTATGAAAATCACTTATGGTTTGATAGATGGACACAGGTGTGACAACTGGTATAGACATGGCTTTGTGGTGCTGCCAAAGCGCTCATCCACCCCTGGCTTGTTCCCTGACTTTCTGCAATCTACATAGGAGCAGGCTGTCAATTAATTAGTTAGTTAATGCATTACCAACTAGAGAAGGTAGTATATACTCCGGCCACCAGATAGTGCTACCTCCAGGCTACCAACCCAATGGCTGTCAAAGGTGACCCCAAGGGTCCCACATGTGCACTTTTAGGATTTCCTACTCCTCACTAGGGGGCACACATGAGTAACACTCTCCCCTCTCCAACTGTCCAGAACTCTCTTAAGCTTGCAGGCAGCATGGTTGACTCCAAATTCTATGCAGATTTAGGAGTGTGACTTAACACATACTCAAAAATGACCAAAGTAGGAAATCTCTTCTTTAAGCCCCCATCCCATCATTTGGCATCTCCCTTCCTCATTCACAACTGAGCAAATTCACTTATAAGACTTAGATACTTTACTTTTTAATGGCAGTGTGATTTATTGAAATACAATAAAGTGGGGCAGCTAAGTGGCTCAGTGGATAGAGCACTAGCCCTGAAGTCAGGAGGACCTGAGTTCAAATCTAGCCTCAGACACTTATCAGTTGTGTGACCCTGGGCAAATCACTTAACCTCAATTGCCTCAAAAAAAAAAAAAGAAAGAAAGAAACACAATAAAGTAAATGAGTTCTAGATTGCCTTCTGATATTCCCCTCCTTTATCTTCCGTCTGCCTGGAATCAGGAAGAGAAGAATCAGGGAAGGGATCATGAGTTTGAGGCTCACTGAAACCGGCTGGGCAAGCTCTTGAAGAAACAGGGGAAAGTACCAGAGGTTGGCGCTACCCTCTAACTGTTTTCCTCACTGCTCAAGTCTTGTCTACCTCCTCTGATCTGGTCCCAGCTCCATTCCACCTGTCATTGCTTTTGCACACCTGCCATGGCCACCACTAATCTCTAGGATTTGTCTCAGTTCTTCCTTCATTCCACCCCCCTTAGGTAACAGTAGCAGCAGCACAATGGGAGTGAGGGGGTGGGATTTGCAGGGACACCTTGCCGGGTAAGGGCTCCCAGTCTCTCAGAATCTTCCCCTACCCCAGTCCCGTTGAAGGAAAAGCAACAAATGACCAAATCGGGCAGATGAAACAGAAGGGTTAGTCTCATGGAAGAAGCTTGCATCAAATTGTAGATACTTTCAAGTGAAGCCCATGAATAATTTGAGGGGCTTGTGCTCCCCAAAGCAAAATCTTCCCCTATCTTCTCTAAAGCCTCATGCTTGCCTGAAACTAATAGTAAGACAAAGGGAAATTCACCTTGTTGTACAGGTACTATTAGCTAACTCCACAAAGCAAGGTTGGAAATACATAATAGATTTAGGGGTAGATGGGGCATTGGAGGCCAATGAGTCCAACTGCCCTCCCTTTTACAGATGGGGAAATCAAGTCACAGAAAGATTAAGTGACTTGCCACTCACACAGAGAGTGAAGAGCATGATGTTCTTAAAGTCAGAAATCTTGAGCTCAAATTCCAGTTTTGCCACCTGCCAGCTAAATGACCTTGAACAAGCTATTTAACTTCTCTGGCCCTCCATTTCCTTAACTATCAAATGAGGATAATAATCCTAGTCTCCTATCTACTTTGCAGGGTTGTTGTGAGCAAAGTGAAACCACATGGAAGTGAGACTTAATACTGTTATGTGAGACTTTATATGTACCAAGTCCACTACACCCCAAGGCTCAGGGTCCTCTCACAAGGGTCTCTGGGCTCATTCAGATCCAAGATCATCCTTGAAGGTCCTGACCCCAGCAGGGTCAGATTCTTCCTCTGGCTTTGCCCCTATCCAAGTGTAAAATGTCAGAGAAATCTTACAGGATTAGGTTTCCTCAGATGTGAATACAGGGGTTCCTCTCACAAAGGTCCTCTATGTACAATATAGATAATAGGTATGGAACAACTTTTTATTTGTTCCTTCACCAAAAAGGCATAAGATACAAAGGACTCATAGACATGAATGAACAAATATAGGCCACATAAAACACTCAAATGGCCCATTATACTCATTATTCTCCCCAGAAGGTAATGATTCTTTGTGGAACTGCTGAATGGATATTTTGAATTCACCCTGAACCTGCACTGTCTGAGCAATTCACAGTAATTATGGGGGAGAATTTGGCAAAGTCCAGATCTCCTGTTGTCCTCCAGTTGCTGGTCATGCTGGTGACCTTATCCTCTCCTCCTTCGCAAAGTATGCTGCTGAGAAAATTATCTCCATCTGTGCAGGTAGCACCTGACTCAGAATCTAAGGAATTCTTAAAACTAAGGAACATCCATGGAGTAATTGGCAAGACCATAAATATAGATTTCTTAGGATTGCTAGTCACTGACCTATACTCAGGAAAAGAAACAAGATGGAAAATGGTAGCCAGAAATTATAGATTCAAAAAGCTCCAGTCTCAGACTGTCCCGGATAAGTACATAGATCCCAATACCGAGTGCTTCTGCTGCATTATCCTCCCACTGGTAGGTAAGTTTTGTGTAAGATTTCCTTGGTATTTTATACTTGGCAAGGGGCAAAGCCAGAGAAAGAATCTGACCCTGCTGGGGTCAAGACCTTCAAGATTGATCTTGGGTCTGAATGAGCCCAGAGGCCCTTGTGAGGGGACCCTGAGCCTCAAGAGATAGTAGACTTGGTGCATACAAAGTCTTACATAACAACATTAGCATATTGGCATAGAGTTTCTAAGTGAATACACAACCTGCTGGGATCCTTATAGATATTAGATGCTGTTGAGCAAGAGTGAAGCAAGGATGCCCATCATCACCACTATTATTCAATGTTGTATTAGAAAATGCTAGCTATAACAATAAGAGAAGTAAAAGAAATAGAAGGAATTAGAATAGGCAATGAGGAAACAAAATTGTCACTCTTAGATGATATGATGGTATACTTGGAGAATCCTAGAGAATCAACTAAAAAATTCATTGAGTTAATTAACAACTTTAGCAAAGTTGCATGATAGAAAATAAACCTGCATAAATCATCAGCATTTCTGTATAATACCAATGAAGTCCAGCAGCAAGAGGTAAAAGGAGAAATTCCATTTAAATAATTGTAGACAATATAAAATACTTGAGAGTCCACCTCCCAAGACAAACCGAGAAACTATAGAAACACAACTACAAAACACTTTTCACACAAGTCAGATCTAAACAACTGGAGAAATATTAATTGCTCATGGGTTGGCCAAGCCAATATAATAAAAATGAAAATTCTACTTAAATTAATTAATTTACTTATTCAGTGTCATACTAATTGAATTACCAAAAAATTTATTTTGCAGAGGTAGAAAAATGATAGTAAAAATTCACCTGGAAGAACAAAAGGTCAAGAATATCAATGGAATCAATGAAAAAAAAATGTGAAAGGTGGCCTAGCTGTACCATACCTCAAACTGTATAATAAAGTGGTAATCAACAAAACAGTCTGGTACTGACTGCAAAATAGAATGGTAGATCAATGGACTAGATTGAGTATATAATACACAGTAGTAAATGACCATAGTAATCTAGTATTTGATAAACCCAAAGGCTCAAGCTTTTGGGACAAGAACTCATTATTTGACAGAAATTCCTGGGAAAAATTGGAAAGCAATTTGATAGAAACTAGGTATAAACTGACATTTCACACTGTACACCAAGATAAGGTCAAAATAGGTACATGATTTAGACATAAAGCAAATTAGAGGAGCATGGAACAGTTTACCTGTCAGATCTATGGAAAAGGGAAGAATTTAGGACCAAATAAGAGAAAAAGAGCCTTATGGGATAGAAAATGGATAGTCTTGATTACATTAAATTTAAAAATGTTTTGCACAAACAAAGCCAATGCAGCCAAGATTAGGAGGAAAGCAGAAAACTGGGGGAAAATTTCTTTTTACAGCACAATATCTCTAATAAAGACCTTATTTCTCAAATATAAAGAGAACTAAGTCAAATTTATAAGAATACACCATTCTTCAATTGATAAGTGGTCAAAGAATAGTTTTCAGACAAAGAAATCAAAGCTACCTATGGTAACATGAAAAAATGCTCTAAATCACTATTGATTAGAGAAATGCAAACTAAAACAACTCTGAGGTATCACCTTATACCTATCAGATTGGCTAATATGCCAGAAAATGAAAATGACAAAACTTGGAGGGGATGTGGAAGAACAGAGATACTAATGCATTGTTGGTGGAGTCGTTAACTGATCCAGCCGTTCTGGAGAGCAATTTGAATTATGCCCAAAGGGCTATAAAACTACACATACCCTTTGACCCAACAGTACCACTACTAGGTCTGTATCCCAAAGAAATTTTTAAAAAATAGGAAAAGGACCTCTATGTACAAAAATATTTATAGCAGCTTTTTTCGTGGTGGCAAGGAATTGGAAATTGAGGGAATGCCCATCGATCGGGGAATGGCTGAACAAGTTGTGGCATATGATTGTGATGGAATACTATGCTATAAGAAATGAGGAACAGGATGCTTTCAGAAAAGCCTGGAAAGACTTACATGAAGTGATGCAAGAAAGAAGTGAGCAGAACTACAAGAACATTGTACACAGTAACAGCAATATTGTATGATGATTAACTGTGAATGACTCAGCTATTCTCAGCAATACCATGATCTAAGACAATTGCAAAGGACTTATATGAAAAATGAGATCCATATCCAGAGAAAGAACTGATGGTGTCTGGATACAGACTGAAGAATACTTTCTTTTTAACTTTCTTTATTTTTCTTGGGTTGTTTTTTTTTCTTTTTTTTTTTTTGGTCTGTGTTTTCTTTCGCAACATGACTAACATGGAAATATATTTTGCATGACTGCACATGTATAACCTATAACAAACTGCTTGCTTACTCATTGGGAGGGGGGAGGGAGAGAGGGAGGAAGAGAATTTGGGATTCAAAAATTTTTTAAATGAATGTTTAAAATTGTTTTTACATGTAATTGGAAAATAAAATATTTGAAAATAAAAAAGAAGCCACTGAGTCCACCCTTCCTCCATTTTACAGATGGAGAAACCGAGGCACAGAGAGTTGAAGTAACTTGCCCTCTGGGTTCAGACCCTGGCTAGGACACCTAAGAGTTGCATGATTCTGGGCAATTTGCTTATCTTCCCTATGCTCTTCACCTATAAATGAGGGGGCTGGAGTTGATTGCCCATAAAATCTCTTCTAGCTCAATCTATGACCCTTTGGTCTTATGATCTCAAAAATCTCCTCAAAAAAAAAAAACAACCCTGAAATTTTCCATTGAGAGATGTTTTTTCCCCCCTGTTGTTCAGTAGTGCCCAGGCCCGGCATTCTATCCACTGCCACACCTACCTGCCCATAAAAACAAACAAAACTATTCTAATCAGTGCAATGTTGTTATTCAGTTGTTTTCAGTCACGTCTGACTCTCCATGACCTCATTTGGGGTTTTCTTGGCAGAGATACTGGAGTGGTTTGCCATTTCCTTCTCCAGCTCATTTTACAGATGAGGATATCGAGGCAACCAGGGTTAAGTGACTTGACCAGGAAGCTAGGAAGTGTCTGAGGCTAGATTTGAACTCAGGAAAATGAGTCTTCCTGACTCCAGGCCTGGCACTCTATCCACTGTGCCACCTAGCTGCCTGAGTTAATAGCTAAAAAACAAAATATTGCATTGCAATCTGTGATCTTGTCAATGTGGGTGTTCCCTCAGAAAATACAGACAGAAGTTCATCTATGCTTGCTCATCTATCCCATGAAACTCTTGTCCATGGTCCTCCATAAGTCCGGGACAAGGATTCCTTCCCTGCTTCCTCTGGCATAACAGTGGAGCAAACACAGGCTACCTCTAGGTTATCTACCCCTCACTCTTGGTGTGTGACTAGCTCATCTTCTTTCTTCAGTCCAACATTTCATTGATGACATCCTTTTTTCCAGTTCTTCCTAATTCCTTGCTTGTAATGCACACCCACCATGCACCTCTATTACCCTCTGGGTGATGATCATTTTCAGTTCATGACATCTTGCCGTCACGCAACAATCTATGAATGGCTTGGACAGCTTAAGACAGTGGTAAGCTGGTAAATGTTTTAACAACCAGCTCTCTGGAATGGCACAGACTTGTTAAGTTTACTTGGCAATGCTAACATTTTCTCCATCACTCTCACATCTCAGCTTAATAACTTAGTGTATTCATTCATTGAATGAATGAAGGATCTAACATGGACAAGGAACTGTGTGAGGCACCAGAGGCGGAGTGGGGAATATAAAGATTTATAAGATAGAGAACTTGCTCTTGCAGAGCTTCTACAAACACAAAGTCAGGGAAGGATTCTTGCAAAAGATGAAACTTGGACTAAGACCCGGAAGAAGCCAGAGAAGCCAGAGGTGGAAGCGAGCAGAGAGAAAATTCCAGATACGGAGGACAGCCAGTCCAAAGGCATCCAGGAGGGAGATGGGGTGTCCTATTCAAGGAATAACG
The DNA here is from genome assembly GCF_011100635.1 of Trichosurus vulpecula. Taxonomy (NCBI): domain Eukaryota; kingdom Metazoa; phylum Chordata; class Mammalia; order Diprotodontia; family Phalangeridae; genus Trichosurus; species Trichosurus vulpecula. Next base: position 245,381,628 of record NC_050578.1, read on the forward strand.
AGGATGGTCAGCCTTGTCGGATCGTTGAGCACTTGGAAGGGAGGAAAGTGTAGGAAGAATGGAAAGGTAGGAAGGGACAAGATTGTTATGGGCTTTGAATACCAAATAGAGGATTTTATATATCTATATGTGGATGGGGGGAGGGGGCGCCCATGTAGGTTATGTGTGTCCACATGGAACTGTCCAGATGTGGTTCAAAGACAGGCATGAATAGATATCTCAAGGATATCCTCTGTCCACCCTTCTCCAAGGCAGACTTTGAAATCTGTAGATGTACAGATATAGAGATATGCATACACACACATAGATGTGTATATACATATTATTGTTAGTCTACGGAAATAATTTTTATATTCAAGCTATGCTCCTGATCACTATCCCTTAACAGAGATCCAAGCTATATATCCAAGGCTTGACACATTTCCCACAAAATGCCAGTTCCACAAAGACCATATATAGAAAATAGTAAAAAAGCCAGTTTATCCAGGCTCATAGCAAATAGGAATCAAAGTACACAGATGAGAATATGCCAGAAAATACACAGGATGAATGAGTTCTTGTGCTGGGAAAGACAGAGAGAGATAGAGAGAGAGGGAGGGAGGGAGGGAAGAAGGAAGGAAGGAATAAAGAAAGAAGGAAGGAAGGAAAGAAAGAAGTAAAGAAGCAAAGAAGGAAAGAAACAAAGAAACAAAGAAAGAAACAAAGAAACAAAGAAAGGAAGGAAGGAAGGAAGGAAGGAAGAAAGAAAGAAAGAAAGAAAGAAAGAAAGGAAGGAAGGAAGGAAGGAAGGAAGGAAGAAGGGAGGGAGGGAGGGAGGAAGGAAGGAATAAAGAAAGAAAGAAGGAAGGAAAGAAAGAAGTAAAGAAGCAAAGAAAGAAGTAAAAAAAGAAAGAAAGAAAGAAAGAAAGAAAGAAAGAAAGAAAGAAAGGAGAGAAGGAAGGAAGAAAGGAAGGAGGGAAGGAAGAAAGAAAAAAGAAAGGAGGGAAGGGAAAGGAAGGGAAGGGAAGGGAAGGGAAGGGAAGGGAAGGGAAGGGAAGGGAAGGGAAGGGAAGGGAAGGGAAGGGAAGGGAAGGGAAGGGAAGGGAAGGGAAGGGAAGGAAAAAAGAATTGCAGACATCAGCAAAGGGGAAATTCTCCCAAGTCTCTAGGTGTAGTGATCTGGGTATGGGTACAATGACTTATTAAGGGATCAGTTCCTCTACATCAGAGCTGTCAAATTACCAGATAACAGGAATAGAACCAGATTAAATTATAACTTGGAAATATTTAACAAAATAAATACAAATAGAACAAAACATAAGTAATGTTAAGTTGTGATTTTTCCTGGCATTTGACACCACTGCTCTATACATTGACTTCTTCCTAGAGCCTCTTTCCCTTCAGAGACTGAAGAGAAGCTGGTACCACATGTCTTCTGTCTTGAAGTTGGAAGTCAGAACACTAGGCACTCTCTTCTTCCAATGACTTCACCATCCATGAGGAGCACAAAAGAAAGCAGTCTCTACCAACAAATTGTAGGAAACCACTGGAGTTTATTGAAATGGGGATAAAGGGTGGTGGCGACATGGTCAGACCAATACTCAAAAATTAATTTGGCAGCTGAGTGGATGATAAACTGGGGAAGAGAGAGACGAGGCAGGGAGACCAACCAAAAGAATATTAATATAGCCAAGGCATGAAGTGATGACAGCTTGTACCAGGGTAGTTTTTGTGAGTGGAGAAAAGAGGATGTATAAGAGAAATGTTGTCAAGATAAAAAAAAAAACATATTGTGATCAGATCCAATGGGTAGAAAGGAATGGAGGGGGAAAGGAAGAAGGAGTGATGTGCCTTTTGCAGTAGCCCCAGTAATTGAACACCCACATTGTTCTCTTTTTCTCTTTGCTGAAAAAGCAAAAAGCTACAGATGTAAAAAGCTGGTGACAAGAGAATATGTAAGGGGTATGTATGTGTTGCCTGTGTGGGTTAAATGTGTCCTCATGGATCTATCTAGATTGGTCTAGAAAGGAGGCATGAATAGATAATGCTAGAGTCTCCTCCACCCACCCTTCTCCAAGAGAGACTTTGATTTCTGCCAGGAGGCAGAAGCTGGAGGTTGAGACCAGAGACTGGCTACTCTGTTCTCTTCAGAGAAAAGTACCAGGCTAGAATAATATCTATCTTCCTCCCTAAACATTGTTAGTCTAGGAGAGATAATTTTTAGATTCAAGCTGTACTTCGGATCTCAATCCCTTAACAGAGGAGTGACCCAAGCTTATATCTAAGGCTTGACCCCCTTCCCACCAAATGTCAGTTCCCCAATGACATCCATAGAAAGTAGCAAATAAACCCTTAGCCAAGCGGATAGCAAATCAAAATCAGAGAAGGTACACAGATGAGAATATACCAGAAAATACATAGAGTAAATGAACTCTTGCACTGGGAGTAAGATAATTCAGCTCAACCATTACATTGAGTCTCTCGACTCACTCAAAGGGAAATTCCTCAAAGTCTCACAAGCTGAGGATAGGGACATGATCAAGGCTTCAACCCTTCTACCTTACAGATTCTTCCCAGAGTCCTTTTCTCTCTTTAGGGACCTGAAAAAAAATCCAGAACTTGATGCCTTCTCTCTTGAAGCTGGAAGCCAGATGACCAGTATCTCTCTTCTGAGCAAGCTTTCCTAAGTCCACCCTTCATACATTGAGCCACTGAGTAATCAGTCTCCACCTGGGTGGACAGTCTTATGCAAATGAGCTTGGAGCCTCCAACTACAGAAATAAGAAATGCCTTCCTAGATTAGACCCAGGTGGTCCATTCTTCTCAGTATTCTGTCTGTAATGCTGGTACTTAAGGGTCATATTTGGAAAGGAAATATTCATCCTTTCTGACATCAGCTTTAAAAAAAAAATTGTTGGGGATTTTCTTCCCCTCCCCTCAGATTCCTCCCAAACATCCCAGTTTCCCTTATGACAACTAATTTTTTTATGCTGACCCTAAATTATGTTTATAATATGCAGAAAAGCCTTCCCTATAATCTGGAAATAATGATTATTAAATAGTCTAATGAAACTCTCCTGGAGACAAATGAGAATGTGGTGCCAGAAAATCTGCAACACTTATGGTGCATGTTTAATAGATTTCCATGGGGTGGGGAAGGAAAAGGCACATGGTTATTCCCAAAATGTATTTAATGACATAAATCATCAAAATTGGTGCTTCTGAAATTCAGTATTAGTAGATAAACCTGTGTATATCTCATCATTTTTAACTTCTGTGGTTAGCATATGATAATTTAAAATTGTAAGCTGTTGGCTAGAATTTTGCAAAATGGATGGAGGAAAATGATTAAGAAGAAGGAATTATTTAGTATGATGGAACCAAACAAGTACTGTGTGAAAGAAGGAGGAATTACCTAGTGTGATGGAACCATACAAGTACTGTTTGAAGGAAGAAGGAATTACTTAGTGTGATGGAACCATACAAGTATACTGGTGGTACAGTGGAGCTAGAGTTTTTGAATCAGAGGATGTGGGTTGAAATCCTGGCTTTGCTATTTCCTACCTATGTGACCTTGGACAAATGCCTTTACCTCTCAGGCCTCAAGTTTTTAATCTGAAAAATGAGGGGATGAAGTGACCTCTTAGGTCCTTTCCAGCTCTAAACCTAAAACAAAGGTCTATTATATTCCACAGAACTGTACCTAGGGCATCTTTCATCTATTAGGACCTTTTTTGTGTCATGCCTTTGGCAGTCTGATGAAGTCTATGAACCTCTTCTCAGAATAATGTTTCAAAATGCATGAAATAAACTACACAAGATTACAAAGGAAGCCAATTATATTGTAATATAGTTATCAAAATATTTTTAAAAACAAAACCCTAACCTAGAGTAAAAACAGTAATAGAGGAGCATGATGAAAGACATCATGACTACATGTATCACCATCATAGTAAATAATTATGATCACCATGGGGGAAAAGAGCATCTTCCCTAATATTAATGCCCTGGGTCAAAGCCCGATTCACCTCTTACTAATTTCATATGAAAGACACATACACATACATACACATGTAACAAGGGGCTATATTGGATTATGGGATTGTTTTGTACCATTTAAACCTGTAGATCTTATCACTGTTAAGTCATTACAATGATTTATGACTTTAGTTACCCAATGCCAGAAGGAACAAAGAAAACCATAATTCAGATCTGTTACATAAGACTGAATTTGACCTGACAGATTTCATTACAGTACACCCTATCCTGGCACTTGCTACATATGTGGGGCAATGGTAAGGAGCCAGATCACAGCCCTACCCCTAATACTGTTACTACTGTGACTCCATCTGCTCTCATTCGAACACTGGGGCTCCTAAGCTCTCTACTTGTCCTAGTACACACTAACTCATTCTCTCTAGTACCGAATATGACTACAGAAACCACCTTCACTTTAAACTCATTCCTTAAACACACTCTTGCTATTTAATCTCACTGCAATGAGCAATCCAGCTAACCAAAGATTCTTCTTCCAAACTACCAGGCTCATCATTCCCAGTCTCAACTCTGAAGGAAAACACTCACACCAGACTTGAGGCTACTTCCTTATGCTCCTGTGGAATTGGAGGCACCTGCTAGAGTATACCTGTTTCTCCTTTTTGCCCTGTACTACCCCAGGCTCCTAACACAGGCTTTCCTCTAGCACATTTTCATTTCAGTTGATTTTTGCGGTTTGGTGAGATCACATCACTTACCATCTTGCTTCTGTGAGCCTTCTCTGTAATATTTTACAGAATGAGCTATAATTCATAGCAGGTATTAAAGCAGAGAGTTTGGTCCTGGGCACAATGAGGCCAGACCATCCTGAAAGCATATGTAATCCTAATTCTCAAAGCTCACTGGTATGGGACTCTCTTCCTTGGTGGAGATGAACACCCTTTCTCTGCATTGTTGAGAGCAGGAGAGCTCCAGTCTCTTCAGTCTTGAGTCCCCAAGTCTCTTTGGATTTCAGATGCTTCTAGCTTCCAATTTTAAGAATGAAAATGTAAGAGGCCAACTTCAACTCAGATTGCTGAAGGAAAAGACTGGGGAAAAGCTGACATGAAAGGAACTAGTAGTCACCATCATGTCCCTATTCCCAGCTTGCTACATTAGGGACTTTGGGGAGTATCTCCTTGGATGAGATCCAGAATTCTCTCTACTGGTAGAGTGAGCTGTTACCTCACTAGCAATGGGAGAGCTCCTTCACTCTATATTGTCTGGTATATATTCTCATATGCATATTTTCTATGATTTTTGTTTTGCTATGATTTGGATAAATGGGTTCTGGGCTATTTTCATTATGTGTATTCATTGTAGAAATGTATTCAGTACAAAAGGGGTCAAAAAAGCTTGGGGTCCTGCTCTTCCCAATAGTGAACAATTACCAGAAGTTAGTTTGAGTCTGAAAATCATATCCCCTAGACTAATATTTAAGAGAGCAAATAGATATTCTAGACCAGTACTCCCTTTCTTTGAGGAGGGCAGAGAAGCCAAACAATCTGGCCCCAACTTCCTGCTTCCCTTTTTGGCAGGAATTAAAGTCTCCCTTGGAGAAGTAGGGAGAGGGAAGAGAAGAGGCTAGAGATGTTTCTTCTGCCTCCTTTTTTGAGCCACACAACACCCCCATGCTACATGTGTTAGGATATCCTCATAACGTGTGAGGCCTCACCACACATAGGAAGATGAAAGAGGACGGAAAAATATATATATAGATGTGAAATGGTACAGATCTGCTGGCCTTTCTGTGGCAATTTATTCTCGTCAGCATCCATAGGAGAACAACATTTGGTGTGCTATCAGAAGTAGTAATAGTATTTTAGAAGATGAAAACTGGAGTGCCTGAATCTGAACGCACATGTAAAAAAGAAGCAGAAGAAATCAAGGCCAGGAGTGACATAATTTTAAAGTGTCTCTTTTTTTATAGCTACATCATTTGATGTACTGGTTATTAACTCCAGGGCTTATCATTGACTCAGCTCTGTGATTTTACTAGGAAGGCCTTGTCCCTACATCTTGTATTTTCTTTTATAGCTTTGGGCTGTTTCTGCTTCAGTAGAGTCTTGAGCTCGGTCACTTGAGGAAGAATGTCTGGATGGGGGTGTGGGTAAGTACAGTCGAGGAAAGACACTAAAATGTCTAATTCTAATAAGAAGCTCTCACTCCCTTACCTGGATCTTGTGTAAAACAAAATTTCCCTTCAACAATCTCATTGACACTTGGCAGAGCTGCCATGTTCTGATCTATAGTTTAGAATACAAAAATGGCAACATAAACCAGAAATTATGTTCTGAATGTGCCAATATTTCTTTCAGAACAGAAATTTAAAATGACCATGGCAAAGTCATAGAAAGGCTCTTCCCATCTTTCCAGTCTTCCTACACTTTACTCCCCTCCTCCTACTCTGTGATCCAGAGACAATGGCCTTGCTGTTGTTACTTAAACTCAATGCTCAATCTCTCAACATTTTCACTGGCTACCCCCACACTCCCTTCTCATCTTTGCTCCCTGGTTGCCTTCAAGTCTCAGCTAAAGTCTCGCCTTCTGCAAAAAGTCTTTCCCATTACTCCTTAATTTTAGTGCCTTTCCTCTGAAACTATCCCCAATTTATTTTTTTAATAATTAGTTTAACATTCATTTAAAATTTTTTTGAGTTCCCAATTCTCTCCCTTCTTCCTGCCCTCCCCCCACCCATTGAGAAGGCAAGCAATATATCAGTTATACAGGCAAAGTCATGTAAAACTTATTTCCATATTATCCATGTTAAAAAAAAAAAAGAAAAGCAAGAAAAATAAAGAAAGCAAAAAAAGTATGTTTTAATCTGCACTCAGAGTTCATTGGTTCTCTCTCTAGATATATAGGGCATTTTTCTTAGGGAATCCTTTGGAATTGTCTGGGATCATTTTATTGATCAGAATAGCTAAGTCTTTCGTAGTTGATCATTGTTACAATGTTGTTATTGTATACAACGTTCTTCTCATTCTGTTTACTTTACTTTGCATCAGTTCATAAAAGTCTTTCCAAGTTTTTCTGAAAGCATCCTGCTCACTAGTTCTTATAGCACAATAATATTCCATTACAAATCATATACCAACATTTGTTCAGTCATTCCCCAATTGATGGGCATCCCCTTGACTTCCAATTCTTTGCTACCACAAAAAGAGCTGCTATAAATATTTTCATACAAATAGATCCTTTCCCTTTTACTTTAATCTTTTTGGCATACATAACTATTAGTGGTATTGCTGGGCCAAAGGGTATGTATAGTTTTATGCCCTTTGGGCATAGTTCCAAATTGTTCTCCACAATACTACTCCCCACCCTTTTTTCTGGATATATCTTATTTGTACATAGTTGTTTGCATGCTGTCTTCCTATTGGACTGTGAGCTCCTTGAGAGCTCTGTTTCCTGCAAAAGTTAATGCCATATTGTGAGTAGACGCAGGTCAGAACGGACTAGGATGCCAGGTCAATGAGGTGAAACTGTTATTAAGTCCTGAATTCAAAGCTGGTGTTAAACCAAAGAGAACAAAGACAAGGTTCACAGGTAACCCAGTCTAGTTAGGATAAAAGAAATGGACTGGGAATCAAGAGACTGAGTTCAAGTCCCAGCTCTGGCAGTATCTTATGCATATCAAGTCCTCCCTTTCCTCATCTGTAAAACAGACAATTTTCAAGGTCTTGGCCAACTCTAATAACCTATAAATCTATCAACAATCTATAAACCCAAGTTGATGGATCAGTCACTGTCCAGCTCAGTTGTTGTTTTGGACCTTCTTTTTCAAAGAGGACTAATGATATTACAGGTGATGTCTTGACTTGTTCCTGAATTGAATTTAAGTGAGACAGAGTTGAAGGGTTATAGACAGAAGTCTGCTCTGGGGTGTAAAGATAAAAGTATGGTATTCAAGCCAGGCATGAGAAATCATTGAATCTCCTAGTTGGAAGAAACCCCAGAAGTTATCTGTTTAAACACGAACCTAAAGATGAATCTTCTCTAGACATTACAACCAATCAGCAACCATTTATTAAATATCTACTATATGTCAAATGGGTAGCTAGATGGTGCAATGCCACCTAGGATAGAAGACCGGACCTGAAGTCAGGAAGACTCATCTTCCTGATTTCATATCGGGCCTCAGATACTTCCAACCTGTGAGACCTTGGGCAAGTCACTTAACCCTGTCTGCCTCAGTTTCCTCATCTGTAAAATGAGCTGGAGAAGGAAATGGCAAACCGCTCCAGTATCTTTGCCAAGAAAGCCCCAAATGGGGTCACAAAGAGTCAGACATGATTGAAATGACTGAACAACAAAAATGTGCAAAGCACTGGGGATGCAAATAAAAATGTAAGATGATCCCTGCCCTCAAGGAGTTTATATTCTAAATGGGGGAGACACCAAATATAGAAGGTTTCAGATGCAAGTCTGAAAGGTGAACAGGTCCCATGGTCATTAGGGGGAAACGACAAAGCAAAGAGGCCCTGCCTCTTCTTGAATGTCACTTCCACTGATAAAAGTTCTATTAGTTTCTTGGTATTTGACAGTGCCAAGGATTTTGGGGACAAGAATTTTCTTTTCTAGCTTCAATAGCTACGGCTTTACTGCCTACAGGAGCAGTTGCCAGGCTGCATCTCCACAAAGATTGCTTCCCAAGATGATGGTGGAAGGAACTGGGCACTTGTTATTCCCTGGGCTCTTGGGTTCAGGATCCAGACTATGTCCACCAGAGACTAAGGGGAGATGGCCATCCAGGGGAGGGTGGTAGGGAGTCTGACTTGCATGACGCCTCCCATCTTCCCCTTTGGGCATCATGCTCCTTCATCTAGGCTGGCTTTGGGAAGAGCTGTTGTTTGGCATTTGATGGGAAGGCCAGGCCCTCCTCCACAGGAGTTGCCTCCCCAGGTGATGGCTGTGAGACCTGGGCTGAAAGCAGGATCCATGGTCTGAGAGCTACTGTCAATTACAGGACTGGGTGCCTGACTATTGATAGAAGTTGTTACAAGTGGAGATGAGGAAGGTGAACTCCCTTCCAAATTGATTTCCTCATCTATGGAATACAGGAGTTGGACCAGATGACCTCTGGGGTCCACTCTGGTTCTAGATCTATGATGTAATGATCCTACTAAAGGTGCAGAGAACTTGTGCTCAGTAGGAGTGAAAGGAGCATTTGCCCAGTTAAAAGCCCATGTGCTTGAAATAGGGCTGTTGCTGCTGTTGTCCAGTTGTGTCTGACTCTTCATAACCTCATTTGGAATTTTCTTGGCAGATACTGGAGTGGTTTGTCATTTGAGTGGCTTGCCATTTCCTTCCCCAGCTCATTTACAGATGAGGAAACTGAGGCAAACAGGGTTCAGTGACTTGACCAGGGTCATACAGGTGTCTGAGTCTAGATTTGAACTCAGGAAGATGAGTCTTCCTGACTCCAGGCCTGGTGCTCTATCTGCTATACTACCTAGCTGACCAGAAATAGGGCAGATCTGGCTACTATACTCAAGTATTGAGGCCAACTGTTCACAATGTTATCTTTTGAAAAAATTAAAATTAAGAATGCTCACCACAGGAATAAACTTGAGGAATATGGAAAAGCATGGGAAGCTTATATGAATTGATGCCAAATGAAATAAGGACTTGAGGGAAAATAGATAAGACTACAATAATTCAAATGATACAATCCACCAATTAAAAACAAACAAACAAACAGAACTGAACACTCTGATATGACAACAAATAATCAAGCCTCGCTCCAAACAAGGGATGTGAGGTTGCTCCATGCTTGTTGGCAGAGGTGAGGAGGCTACTGGGGTGCAGCACTACGCATACCAGGAACGGAGAGCCCACAGCCTCGAGGCCACACGTGACCCTCTAGTTCCTCAAGTGTGGCCCTTTCACTGAATCCAAACTTCACAGAACACATCCCCTTAATACAAGGATTTGTTCTGTAAAACTTGGATTCAGTCAAAAGACCACACCCAAAGACTTAGAAGGCCATATGTGGCCTCGAGGCCACAGGTTCCCCACCCCTGGTGTATACCATCACTTAATTGACAAGTTAGTTAATTTTATGAAATTTCTTTTCTCTTTCCTTTTTTTTTTCTTCTTTGTTAAAAAGAAAGTTTCTCCGGGTGAGGGGCACATAGTATTTTGAGAGACAAAAGCGATGTGAAAACAAAAGATATCAAACAGAATTTTTTTTAAAGTATGCCAAAGGAATTTATTTCTTACAGTTTAAAAGATGAATTAATTTACATAAACTACTCAATACAATAGGTCTGATGTATAATCTTTTTAATCCTATTTTGATAGATTTTTTAAAAACTGTATTTAAATAACCTGATTTTGGCCAATGTGAAGAAAGTGACCAGTCAGGGATGCTCAAAAGTGAAATAGACCTACTTGTCTATTGCCAGGTCTTCAGGGTTTTCTTGACAAAGGTATTGGAGTAGTTTGGTCATTTCCTTCTCCAGCTCATTTTACAGATGAGGAAACTGAGGCAAACAAGGTTGAGTAACCTGCCCAGTGTCACACAGCTAGCAAATGTCTGAGGCCAGATTTGAACTAATGAAGATGAGTCTTCCTGATTCCGTGCTCAGGGCTCTATCCAAAGCACCACCTAACTGCCCCTTTGCACATAATAAATTCTCTTCATTCATTAAGGAAATTCAGCCCCAGACAGAAAGAGTGATTTACCTAAGGTCGCACTGGTAGTAGAAGTCAAGTCATGGGGCAGCTAGTTGGTGCAGTGAGTAGAGCACTGGCCCTGGAGTAAAGAGAACCTGAGTTCAAATCTGGCCTCAGACACTTGACACGCTTACTAGCTGTGTGACCTTGGGCAAGTCAATTAACCCCAATTGCCCTGCCGTCTCCACCCCCCGAAAAAAATAAAAATAAATAAAATCTTAAAAAAAAGTTGAGTCAGAATTTGCACTCATCTTCTGACTTTAATGATTCTGTCCATAAAAGCCATGACCTAGTGGCTGAGCCTTTGGTGATCGAGCTTCTTTATTTGTTGGGGCCTTAAATGACAGATCCACAGATCTACTGCCTGACTCCTAATTAGGCAGCTTTAGATTGATAACATCTTGTCAGGCCTTGCCCTCCACTGGTATAACTTTCAAGGATACAGGGTCACTTCTATACCATGAGGAGGTGTCAGAGGAGGATCCTTATTATAATGCAAAGAACTTCTTTTAGCTAAAGTTGGCACCCACCAGGCTGACAAATTGGTAAGACTAGTAAATACTGAGGCAGCTGTACAAAAACTTAATTAAACTTAATTAATCTGTGTAGACTCGTGCAAAAGTTTGCCACTACTAGCTCTGAACCACTTTCAGCTAATAACATTTTTTAAAAAGCATTAAAGTATACCATTTGTACCATTTCCTTCCTCTTCCTTGATAAGGCAGGGAGTAAATACTCAGAACCAGAAGCTCTAGAAAGGAACTCTTTCACCTGGGGGCAAAAATAATATTAGGGCTGGGAGGAGAATGGTGGCAGAGACCCAAAAGACTGGCCACTGGAGTATGAGGGAAAATGGTGGGGCAAGGATAAACCAAACTTGGGTACCGTTACCCTGGGGAAAGGGGTAGCTCATTGCCCAGAGAATCTGACCCTCACTCTCACAAAGATTAGTGGGGGGAGGCGGGGTCTGGGAGAGGGGCACCTTGACTAAGGGACTCTGGGACAGAAGCAGAAGACAGGGGGAGAAGAGCTCCTGAGGCAAAGCCTAATGGGCTTCTTAGGATAAATCAAGCTTCAAGCATTTATTAAGCACCTATTATACACCAGGTATTGGGGTAACAAATAAAAAAATGAAATAGTCCCTGCCCTCAAAGAGCTTCCATTTTATCAGGGGAGAAAATAGAGAGGGAGAATAGGCAGAGAAAGATAAAGAGAGATACATACACACTCACACACAGAATATATATATATGTATATACAAGAATAGATACAAAGTAATTGAATACAAGGTTCTTAGGGAGAGGAGGAGCACCCACTCACCCCATTGTTTAATGAACAAAGTCCAAATCCAGTAGTTTTAATGACCTAGGAAATACTTTCACATCTGTTCACTTTTCTTCATTCTTACTCCCATTTAGATCCCCGTTACCTTCTGTTTGAACTGTTAAAAATAGGCTTCTTAACCTAACTCTGCCCCTCCCTCAAGTCTCTCCTAAAACCTGATCAAAAATCTTCCATGGCTCCCTATAGTTTGCCAAATCAAATCTCAATTCTTTGGCCTTCCTTTTAAGGCTCCCCTAAATTTATTTCCTAATTATCTTTCTAACCTTCTCTTTATTTATCCTCACTGTGTTCCAGCCAAACTAGGCTGGTAGTTGTTGTTCAGTCATGTCCAACTCTTCACCACCCCAAAGCCCATTGTATGCTAGGCCCTTCTATCCTCCACTATCTCTCAGAGTCTCTCCAGCTTCATGTTCTTTGCTTCCATGACACTATCTATCTATCTCATTCTCTGCAGAACCCTTTTCCTTTTGCCTTCAATCTTTCGTAACATCATGGCCTTTTCCAATGAGTCCCATCTTCTCATTATGTAGCCAAAGTATTTAAACTTCAGCTTCAGTATTTGATCTTCCAATGAATATTCTGAATTAATTTCTTGAAGTACTGACTTATTTGACCTCCTTGCTGCTTAAAGGACTCTCAAGTCTTCTCCAGAGCCACAATTTTTGAAAGTGTTGATTCTGCAGTGCTCAGCTTTCCTCGTAGTCCAACTCTCAGAGCCATACATTGCTATTGGAAAAACCATAGGTTTGACTATATGGATCTATGTTGGCAAGCTTTTTGGTATGTTGTCCAGATTTGCCACTGCTTTCCTTCTAAGGAGCAAGTGTCTTTTAATTTCATGACTGTAGTGGCCATCTGCAGTGATCTTGGAGCCCAAGAATATAAAATCTGACACTGCTTGTTTCTTCTCCTTCTATTTGCCAGGAAGTGATGGGACCAATGGCCAAATATCTTATTTTCTTGGATGTTAAGCTTCAAGTCAGCTTTTATACTCTCCTCTTTCACCCTCATCAAGAGACTTCTTAATTCCTCTTCACTTTCTGCCATCAGAGTGTGTTGACATTTCTCCTGGCTTTTGGTTCATCCAGCCTGGCATTTCACATAATGTACTCCACGTATAAGTTAAAAAAATAAGGTGATAATATACAGCCTAATCATATTCCTTTCCCAATCTTAAACTAATCAGTTATTCCATGTTTGGTTCCATGGCTTTTTGGCCTGCATACAGGTTCCTCAGGAGACAAGTAAGATGATCTGATACTCTGTTCTCTTTGAGGACTTGCCACATTTTGTTGTGATCCACACAACGGCTTTAGTGTAGGCAATGAAACAGAAGTAGATGTTTGGAACTCCCTTGCTTTCTCCATAGTCCACTGAATGTTGGCAATTTGGTCTCGAGTTCTTTTGCCTCTATGAAAACCAACCTGCTCTTCTGGTAATTCTGAGTTCACATATTGCAGAAGCCTAGTTTTCATAACCTTGCTGGCATGTGAAATGAGCACAGTCGTTGGGTAATTTGAACATGCTTTGGCATTGCCCTTCTTTAGGACTGGGACATAGACTGATCTCTACCAATCCAGTGGCCATTGTTGAGTTTTCCAAATTTGCTGGCATAGTGAGCACAGCACTTTAACAGCATCATCTTTTAGGGTTTTAAATAGCTCCGCTGGAATTCTATCACCTCTGTTAACCTTACTATTAGCAGTGCTTTCTAAGGCCCACTTAACTTAATCTCCAGGATGTCTGGTTCTCAATCAGTAACCACACCATTGTGGTTATCAGTGATGTTAAGATGTTTTTTGTATAGTTCTTTGGGCTACTTTTGCCACTTCTTACTCTCTTTGGCTTCTTTTAAATTCCTACCATTTTTGTCTTTTATCATGCCCATATTTGCATGAAAGTTTTCCTTGATATCTCTAATTTTCTTGACAAGATTTCTTGTCTCTCCCAAATGGCTGCTAGTCAGTTATTGAACTCTTCCTGCCTTCTGCTCCTGTGCCTTGGCTCAACCTGTTCCCCATGAGGGAGTGCATTCTCCATCTGTCAATCAATCACGCTATAGGCATTTATTAAGTACCTACTATGTGCTTGTTGACTATCAGGATACTATCCATACTTCAAGGTCTAGATCAAATAATACGTCCTCCATCAAGCTTTCATCCAGAATCCATCTCTGTCGTCCTTTTAATTCCCATAACTTTTTATTCAATAGGAATATAGTTCCAAAAGGATCTTAGAGGGCATCTAGTCCAAACTGAGGCCCATAGATATTATGTGACTTGTTCAAGGCCATATAGGTAGTAAGTAGCATAGGTGGGACTTGAACCCAGGACTTCTGACTCTGTTCTTCCCACTGTACCCAGTCTCCTCTTCTCTATGACTTTGTAGTTTATTTGTGTACTTATGCTTCCCAGAGGTAGCTAGGTGGCTCGGTGAACAGAACACTAGACTTAGAGCCAATACTACCTGAGTTCAAATACTGCCTGTGACACTAGCTGTGTGAACCTGGCCATGTCATTTAACCCCATCTACCTCAGTTTCCCCAACTGTAAAACGGAGATTAATAATAGCATCTACCTTGAAGAGTTGTTGTGGGAATCAAATTGGATAATAATGGTAGAAGTACATAGCACATAGTAGGTGCTTCCCTTCCCTAATTAGAATGTAAGTACCCTTACAACAGGGTTTCATTCTTTGTATTTGTGTCCCCAGGAGCAAGAACAGTGACCGGCACATTATCAGTCACTTAATAAAATGATTATGGATTTACTTGACATTCCCTACTAGACAGCAAACTCCATGAGGGCATATATAATGACCTATTTTTCTCTTTCAGCTATTTGTTGCAGTGCCTTGTACATCGAAGGGATTCAATAACCATGGAACTGAATTTTCAAAGGGTCTTCCTTAACTTTCCTTTTTATTTTATTTTTGTTAACTTTCCTTTTTAAAAAAAAAAAAATCTCTGGACCTTTGGAAGGGTGAGACCAAGGTATCACTTAATGTAGGTAGAGAGTCAAAATAAAGATGCAAAGGATTAAGCCTGGTCTTGGAATTTTTATCAAGAGCTAAATACTAGGGTGTTTTTTTTTTAATCCACTTCTTAAATTGAAGACGTGGAAAGTAACATGATCTTTTCGTGCTGACTCAGTTATTACTGCTTTACAGTGACGCTTCAGGCTATTGAGTGGGAGCGCCAATGGTTCCACATCAATGGGCTGTGGAGTTGAGAAGTCCAGCTTTGAGAATTGGCGTCAGTTTCCACAGCCATCCACCCCGCCCACTTCTACTCAAGTGTTTGTTGTAACCTTAGGACACTCAACTAGATTCACTGTAATTTTATGTACAATTCAGAGACAGTAGGCTCGGGTCTAAAGGTGGAGTTAGGATCCTGGGAATCCCTTTCCTAAATGCTCAGTGGGGTAGTGGGGTGGTGGTGGTGGTGGTGGTGGGTGTGTGTGTGTGTGTGTGTGTGTGTGTGTGTGTGTGTGTATTTCTTTTTGCCACTTTCACTTTCTTGGCTGGGTTCCAGATGGTGGAAGACTGACCTGTGAGAGAAAAGTCATTATTCTCAGTCTTTCAGGCTAAAAGCATTTCAGAGTGTGAAATTGTTTCTGAGTAACTCATGTTTCTTTATATTGCCTTTAAAAAAAAAAAGTTGTTTAATGCTTTTAAATATTCAGATGGCAAAAGGGACTGATCCCTTCCGGAAGCAATAGATTTGCCATGAGGGAAGGAGAGAGGTGAAAATTGGGGAGACTAGTGGGTAAGGAACCCAGAGCATTTGTTAAAGAAAGCTAAAGGTTTATTGAGGTAAATGCAATTCTTAGATACTGGCTTCAAAGGATTGGAAGCTGGAAACAAAGGTCGGGTAGAAAACAATCTCAGGCTAGAGTCAGGAGGCCAATTTGGAGCACAAAAACTCACATTAAACCTTAAAAACACAAATGCCCCCAGGTACGCCTTTAATTTACTGGTGGGACCTATGGCCAGAAATCAGTCCAAGCTTCCTTTCCATAGAAGGTAACTTAGGGCTTAGCTCGGAGCCCCTTCTTCCTTGTTTGCACCTAAAAATAGCTTCCCTTAAGCGTCTAGGACTGAGGTTCCAAACCTTTTTGGCATCATGGACCCTTCTGGTAGTCTGATGAAGCCTATAGACCCTTCTCTAAGTAATGTTTTTAAATGTATAAAATTCATGGGATTACAAAAGAAAGCAATTCTATTTGAAATACTTATTTTAAAAACTTTTTTCAAAAATTCAAGGACTGCCCCCCCACCCAGGTTAAGAACCTCTATTCTCCAACCTACTGACTACTCTCAAAAAGGAGAACCCCAAACCTTAATCATAAAGGCAGGTCCCCTTTTGAAATGCTAATTGACTGCCTAGCTTTCCCCATTACCTGTAAGTCACACTTCCTAAACTAAGGTCAGAGGAACTTTTGCATATTTCCTGTGACTTATTCTAAACAAAGAGGACAATCTGAGATCCTGGCGTATTCCAACTTGTAAAAATGCACTGATTTCTGAAAGTGAAGAAATCACTGTACCCCCAAAACTAAGACTGAGAATTCTACTGATTAAAAAAAAAAGGAAGTCTCTTGTATACTTGTGCAAACTGTGCATGGGATCTCAGAGGCCACCAAGCCTAACCTATTTTCCTGATGAGAAAACTGAATTTATGAAAAGATTTGCCCAAGGCACCTACAAGAGGTAGGGGGAGGAGTCCTGTGCAGTTGAACACTATTGCTTATCCAAATCAATGAAGAAATTCACCCAGCTACTTTGGGGCAGAGCCTGGACTAGAATCCAGCTCTTCCTAGTCCAGTCTTTGTCCCACTTGACCATGAAAAGGGTGGGAAGTACAATGCAGCCATAGGCTAGGGAAGAATACCCATGCTTGGCCCCGAAATGACTGGATAAAGTTTACTTGTGGAAGCCGTGTGGCATAATGGACAGAGAGCTAACTCTGGAGGCAGGAAGATGATAGCTCCAGTCCTGTCTCTGATATAGTGACCATGGGTAAATTATTTTAACCCCAGTGCCCTTGGGTAACTCCCTCTGATTCTATAATACAGTTTAGTTGCGTTCGGTGCAGGGGGATTATCTATACCGAGAGTTCCTTGTACAGATGAAAACACATCTGCTTTCCTGAAAATTGTTTTTTTTTTCTTTTTCTAGTCATTATACAGTTATTTTTTATATCTATTATAAAGTTTTCCCAAAGCTTTTGGTTTTAGGACATTCACTAATCACCAAATCCTACAGTATTGAAGTTGGAAGAGACCTGGGAGATCATATAGTCCAACTCTCTATTATAGGTGAGTCAGTTAAGACCAGAAAAGGGAAAGGACATGTTAGTCAACTGTTTCTTTACCAACTGTTTGGTAAAGAAACCAATCTTTTGTTTCCTTATAAATACAAAGCTTTAAGTAATTCATCCCTCTGAGTATAATGGTTAATTACTTCTCATGTTCATTCAAGTAAATAGTTTATGTCTGTTCACCTATATATATATATATATTTAAGAACATATATGTACTTATCTGTTTACATGTTTTCCCTTAATAGAATTTTTGTTTTGTCTTTGTGCTCCCAGTACCCAGACTAGTGCCTACTATATAGTAGGTGTTTAATAAATCCATGTTGCATTGGATTCGATTGATAAAGATGGGCCTCTCTACCATGGGATGAAGAGCCAATCTTCTCGCCCATTCTTGGCACCCTTCAAGTCCTTGGTGGTCCAGTGGTTTCATGATGCCCTGTGCAATTCAGCATCCTACCCAGGGCCTACGATCTCTAATGTACTCGTCACTATTTTCATCCCATGCTCACATGAAAAGACACCTATTGTGTGGCTCATTCCTGAATGGATCTGGTCTTAGCTATGTGGCACTTTGAAAATAATCTGAAAACTAATTTACACTAGGATTTCAATGATTAAGATTATACTTTAAGTTGAAAATTTTATATCTTCATTTTAATAAGGAATAATGCTTTAGTCGGAAGAAATAAGTTTCAGTAGTAGAACTGCAAATATTTTTATTGTCATTCTCTGCTTCTCTTGGGTCAAAGAATGAATGAAAAACATACTTATGAAATGCTTACCATGTGCCAAGTGCACGAATTTGGGCGTATACTGCCCCCCCCCCCGCCCCCACAGAGCCCCATACCAGGCACCTAGGTGGCACAGTAGATAGGTCTGTAATCAGAAAGACCTGAGTTCAAATCCAGCCTCAGACACTTACTAGCTGTGTGACCCTGGAAAAGTCATTTAACCTGTGACTGCCTCAGTTTCTTCAGCTGTAAAAGGGGGATGATAGCAGGACCTCCCTTGCAGAGTTGTGAGGGATTTGTAAAAGTGCTTGGCACAGTGCCTAGCACATAGTAGGCCATTTATATAAGTGCTTATATTCTTATAAGTTGTTTTCTCCTTTCTCCTTCCTTCTTAAATATCTGTCAAAGCATTTTTACAACATGCTCCCAAAATCTAATTCCTGACAGTAATCTTCCTTCCTTTTCCCACTTTTTTGCTTTTCTACCTTTACTTTCAGCACTCCGGCTTCACTGCAGTATTCGAGAGGAGACCAGGTGAATGACTTCTAGCAGTGAAAATCAATGGTGACAATGGCTTTGGAGTTAAAGGACCTGTCTGTCATTACATGTACAATTTTGGGTTGATTAGACTTTTTGGTCCCCAGTTCCCTCATCTGTAAAATGAAGGGGCTGGGCTAGACGGCTTCTAAGGGGCCTTTCCCATCCAAATCTATGCACCTACGAATCTTGTTGACATAGCGCTTTAAGCTTTGTAAAGCTACAGAGAGATGTACACATATAGACATACATATATGTACGTGTGCGTGTGTGTGTGGGTGTATGTGTGTGTAAAATCTCACTCTTACTTCCTAACTCTGTCAGGTAGTGACTATGAGTATTCTCATTATTCCGTTTACAGATGAGGAAAAACAGACTCTCAGGGAAGCCTAGGCTCTTGCCCACCGTCACAGGGCTAGCAAACACCTGAGGCAGACAATCAATCTCCTTGGATCCAAGCCCTCCTAGACCAAAGGTGTCCCAACACACGGCCTGGCCTCAAGCAGCCCACAACAGTGGGCCCTAAAACAGAGTAACATGCCATTGAGAAACATTTAACAAAATAAATAAAAATAAAACACAGATAGCATTCCACTTTAAAATTAAGTCAATATGAAACCTCTGTGGCAGGGACTCTTATGTATGGTATAGTGACCCTGTTTCTGAGTCTAATATCAAAGGAGGAGACCACACTGCTTACTGAAAAATAAGTATACAACTCTTAACACCTGAGAATCCCCAGAGCTTTGATCTTGGAGGGGATGAGCCAAGGTCCCTGGGTTAGGTTCAGGCAGGACTGCCGATCGTTTCCCCCAGGGTCTTCCATCCAAACCAACACAGGGAACCTACCTATCTTGCTGGCTGGGAAAAATCAGAAAACAAGAACTAGCATTGAAAAACAAAAACAAAACCACCCTGGAGTGTCTTATCCCGGATCTTATTTTCTCCCTGTTTTGCCTCGATGCCCCCCTCAAGTCCACTCTCTGACACTGCTTTTGTTCAAGTACACACCATTCCTTGCCCAGGCTCGACAAACTTGCTGAGTCATCATTCTTCCTTCCTCTCTGAACCCACTCGGTTCGGCTTTTAAAGAACCGTGCGGCTGCTCTCCACATTTTCCTTCCTGCCACTGCAGCTCCAAGGCAAAACCCTCTTATCCACTCTATCCATAATCATTCTGTCTTACCTAGGAAAGCCTCCCAGCACTCCCTGTGAGCTTTCTCTAAGATATAACATCTAGCTGGTCAAAGAATACATTTTTTCTACCAAAAGTTTTGTTTTGGGGAAAAGGAACATTATGGTACACCATAGACTGTGTAAACTGGTTTCCTGAGCATATTATATATATTATATATAATATAATATAATATATATATATATAAACATTAGGGGCACTGATGGGTCAGAGAATCATAGATTTCAAGTTGGAGGTGACCTAGATAGCCTCCAAGCCCTACTAATCCCTTTTAGGGCAGCTAGCGGAATATAAGAAAAAAACGATTTTGGACCATTTCTTCGCATAAGATTGTTCCCATTTCCAACTGAACAATTCAGTAGACCTTTAAACTAAATTCTTAGAACCCAAAGATAAGGGAAAAGATATCAATACTTAAATAGTAAACCATTAATATAGGGTGGAGCTGTGCTAGTGAACACTTTTAATTGAGAAATTATTTCAAGGCCTGACCGCTTGTGAAAATATTTCCAATATAACCAAATTTCAGTGAACGATATCACCAGAGACCATGTTCTTGACTCTCTTTTTCTCTCTCTTACATATCTATGCAATCACTGTTCTCAAGGAGGGCAGCATTTCAAGGGAAATTGCTAAATACAATACGAATTTCCCATCAGTGGGAAAGAAGCATTATGGAATATGCATTACCTACAGAGAGAACAACATTATGCTTCAGCTGGCAAGAAGTCAGATAATTAGGGGCTCTGCAGCAAGACTTTGATAATCAATCTGTAAAGTGTTTCAAATCATGCTGAATAAAAGATACTATAAATTCAACATCTTCAAATTATTTAAATGAGAAATCTGTGATGATCAAATTGAGAACAGCAGATCAAAGATGCTGGCGAGCTCATTTTTTAACTAAAATGAGGGGCAGGTGAAAGGTACTAGAGAGACAGAAATGAGACTCAAATGCACATTGGGCTGGTCACAAATGACAGGTTAACCAGAATGTTTTAGGCCTTTCATACTTCAAACTGTACCTTGTCACAAAGCGTGTCATTTCTAAAGACCATTTTTGGTCAATGTGACTGCATCGTTTATCATTCTAGATAATATGACTGGACCGAAAAGTTTTATTTCTGCTAATAATGGAGGAGGAGGTTAGGAAGCAGGTAGTGAAATTGACTAGGAGTCTAGGTCACTGCGCCAGATTTTAATGCCACCCAGAGTGGACCTTGCCAAAAAGATAAGCACTCTGTAGCCAACCTCTCCTCCTACTTAGCCCCTCCTCACTGAGCTAGGCCAGCCTTACAAAACAGGCTCAGAGTACCCTCGCTAGGCCTTTACAGCTTTAGAACTAGTCAGGGCTCACCCTCTCTTGGTCTAGCCTTTGATAACCCTGAGTTACTTTCATGCCAGCATGAGGCAATCAGGCACAGCTTCAGGGAAGGAACTAATTCCTTTAAACCAGAGGTTTTTACCTTCAAGTCTATAGGCAGATTTCAGGGGGTCCATGTACTTTTATGGGGAAAAGATTACATCTTTATTTTCAATAACCTCTAACTGCAATTTAGCATTTCTTTCAATTATTTAAAAACATTATTCTGAGAAGAGTTCCAGAGGCTTTACCTGACCACTAAAAGGGTCCACAGAACACCTGCTTTAAAGCCTGACCTACTCCTGGCACTCCTCCAAGAAGTTTTTAGGATTCCTGATCCCAACTTGGCAATGACCTTCCCCCTTTAACCTCCCATAGTGTCTTGTTTTATATAACTGATCTCTTTAATGAACTCTTCCTGTGTTATAGGGTATTAGTTTTAGTAGTTAGCTCTGGCTCATCACCCCAGAGCCAGGCAGGGTACATATGGACTTTAGGGTTTTAGGGTACCTTGATGCTGAGGGATTGGGGTGTCTCTTTTCTTTTGCCACTGGCTTGAGCCCCATTGGTTGTTTTTATTAAAAAATAAAGTTTTTTTTAATCTACCAAAAAGTCCAATAAAGGCAGCGCTCAGTGGCACAGTAGATAGAACCTGAAACTTGGAATAGGAAAGAGTTGAGTTCAAATCCAGCCTTAGACACTTTATTAGCTGTATGACCTTGGGCAAGTCACTTAACCTCTACTGTAAAGTAGGGGATAAGACCTATCACTCAGGGTTGCTATGAGGACCAAGTGAGAGAATATTTATAAAGTGCCTAGCATATAGCAGGCTCTCAATAAAGGCTCGTTTCCTCTTTGCAACTCCACGGAACCACAGCTCACCCTGCCTTTGTATCCTCCATTCTCTCTCAGAGTCTGCCCAAGTTCATGTTCAGTTTCCATGATACTATCTATTCGTCTCATCTTCTGCTGGCCCCCTTGCCTTTTGCCTTCAACTTTTCTCAACATCAGGGAAAGACTAGTGTTGTATCTCAATTCTGACGGCTGCTGGACTTAGAGCAAACCACCTGACTCCTTTGAGATTTGGTTTCCTTATTTCACTGAGTCGTTGGAAAAAACGTTTGCAAACAATACAGAATTATATAAATGTGAGCTATGATTATCCTAATTTGGTGGGATAGGAAGGCTAATACCGAAGTAATCATGGGGCTATGGTAGATAAAAAACTAAGAAAAATTATGGCAAGTATTCTAAATATATTTCATGTGTTATTTATAAAACTGTAGTATCATAGGATCCTGGAAAGGACCTCAGAAGCCATCTAGCTCAATCACACTTTACAGAGGCTCCGGAGGTTAAGTGACTTGTCCAAGGTCAAGTAGGTATCACAGGTTAGATCTGAACTCTTGCTTCTTGGATTTATACTTCCTTTATGTTCTAGTCTGAATCTTCGTTGTGGGGGGAGGCTATTTTGGATTCTCAAAGAACACAAGCTCTCAAACTAGAAAGGTTCCAAGTATGGACCAGACTGTACACAGACTGTAAGCGTGTGCTAGCTGAGAACTAGATGGGGTTAGTTTAAAGAAGCTCGTTACCAGCATGTTGGCCATAGGATGACTGATTTTTTTTTTTTGGCCGTAGCAGTTCAAGATAATATTGTGGTTGTGATTTACATCAACGGAGGGCACATGCATAATGGTGAACAGTACCTAAATATGAAAGCAGACATCTTGGCCCTTCTGCCACCAATGGGAAGAAATGGAGATCACCACAAAGGAGTGGCCAGCAGTCAGCCTTCCAAACAGTAAGGTCTTTCACACAGCTAGTATATCAAGTGTCTGAGGCCACATTTGAACTCAGGTCCTCCTGAGTCCAGGGCCAGCAAGCAGTACGGTCTTTACTTATCTTAGTTTAACTTTACTAAAGTGCCTTGCTTGTACTTCACCTGTCATTAGGAGCTTTTCTTTGGCTTGTTAACCAGAACTAGAAGGGTCAGGGGTTGATTAATCTACTAGTTAAGGCAGAAAGAAATGGAGAAGTGAATGGAAAAGGTAGCATAGGAAAGGCTGAGAGACAATGATTCAATTAAATTAATATTTCCTGATCATCAGCAAAGTAGTTTTAGGTACTGAAAGTAGTAAAGATAAAGACAGTCCTTACTATTCAAATTTGACATAATAGGAAAAATGAGATACGCACCATGAACAGAAATTAAAATTGAAACTAAAAAGCCAAATGCTTAGTAACTTCTGGTATGGAACAGGATAAGTCTTTGTGAAGTAGATAGACAGACATAGCCCTATCAATAAACATTAAACGTCTACCATGTGCCAGGCACCGTCCTATGTTCTGCTAGTTTTTTTCTCCTCGAAGCTTGATCAAGGATTAATAATGCAGCGTAGGATGAATTGGACTTTAGAGGCCACCTGGAGAAGGGTCCCAGATCTCCGACGGCCCCCTGACTAAAAAAACCCTCAAGTGACTTTTTATCTTCCTTAGGTTAAGTACTGATGAAAAGTGTGGAGCAATAAAGACTTCTGCTTTTTTCTCTTTGAGCATACCACCCCAGTTCTGGTCCCCTCCCTCTCACACCTAGATTATTACAATAGCCTCTTTACTCGTCTTCCCTCCCACAATCTCTAATTCATTTTCCAGACTGCCATTGGAATCTTTTAAGTCTTCATCACCTCACAATCTGTTAAAAAATGTTGCTTAATGGTCCTATTTCCTATAAAATAAGGATGAAAATCCACAAGACCTGGCCAGCCTTCCAAGTACTCGGCAATTCCTCTCTCATCTGGAAAATGAAGAGGATGTACTAGGTGATCTCTAACAAGAGCTGACACTTCTCTGGCATATTACGTTTTACAGAACACTTTTCATCCCTTATCTCATTTGATCCTGGCAACGATCCTATGAAGTATGTGCTATTCTCACCCCCCACTTTACAGATGACCAAACTGAGGTTCAGAGCCGGTAAGTGACCTATCCAAGGTCACACGTCTCCCTATCTTCTCGATTCCAGGTTCAAGGTGATATTTCACCAGGCTGCCTCACACTTATTAAATGCACAATTCATCCATGAAACCTTTGGGGGTAACTGGTTACACACCCCGATTTTTACACGAATTAATTTTTTCCCTTTTCTTTCTCATGCTGATAATGCCTTATTCCTGGCCCTTAGGATCTCTCACTTGGATTCTTACACGATCTTACTAACGGGGTGATCCTGCTTTTTTAGTCTCTCTCCAACCCATCCAACCACGGCTGTCAAAATCATCTTCCGGAAGCCTCTGCCCGACGAGGACACTACCTGCTCCAAAGTCCACTGTGGCTCTCAGTGGACCAAAGACAAGAGGGGTTCCCTAGCTTGGCGCCCCCAGACACCGCCACCTCCCCCTCGGGAGCATCCCGGACCGGGGCTCGGGCCGCGGTGCACGTGGCCCTGCTTGTCTGCACCTCTCAGGGTCAGGCTCGCCCGCTCTTCCTCCTCCAATTCTCCTGAATCGTGCTTAGTTCTAGACCCGGTGCCTTCCTCATCCTGTACTCGAAGCCCTTGCGCATGGGGCTGTCTTTATCCCCCCAGCGTCTACAAGGACCTGTGTCCGTAACCTCTGCGGAGGAGTGATTCCAGGAGCGTGATCACCGGGTTCTCTCTTTAGACCGCAATCGAGATTATAGGCTCATCTGTACCGTGCAAACCAACCATGGCCGTGATGGGTGCACGGGTTGTCCGAGCTTTTGCACAGGCCCCGGGCCCCCTCACTGCGGGTCAGCTACAAGACCGGCTTGAACCCGAGGCCTGGCATTATCCCTCAGGCCCAGAGCAAGCCCGCCCCCGGCTAATTCTGTCTTCATTTAGAGGTGGCTACATGGCTTCCCTCATGGAATACAAGGCCTTCTAGGGAAGCACAGCAGCTAGCACACAGTAGACGCTTCGTACTTGCTCACTTCCCACTTTGCATACTCTTGGTATCCGGTCATTGCTGCCCCTTAGGAAGAAGGCCACCGGAACAAGTCCCGAGCCTCGCTGCCCCGGCGGGTCGGTGTTTTCTGAGCCCTGCTAGGCACGCTTCATCTCCCATCTCCTACAGGCCTGGGGCGTAGGTGGGGAGGAGACGGCGGGAGGGGGGAGGGGGAGCGCCGCTAGCCCCCGCTCCGCAGCCCCGCCCCTCCATATAAGGGATGTGCCCAGGCTTTCCCCCCGTCCCCCCCCCCCCCCCCCGACCGCTAGACGCCTATTGTCCCTGGCCAGGCAGCTGCCTAGTTCGCCTGAAGGACCCGCGGCGGCCCGAAGGGCCGGATCGGCGCCGCCCGCTCCGCCGCCGCTGGCGGGGACCTCGCCGGGCTGAGGGCGCGGCGACGAAGCGGCGCGGGCCCGCGGGCCCGGGGCGGCGGCCGGGCGGGCACGCAGGCAGGCAGGCGTTCGCGGCGGGCAGGCCGCGGCGCCGCGCAGGCCCCCGGCTCGCTCCGCTCGTCGGCGCCCTCCCCTCCCTCCTGCCTCCCTCCCCTCCCCTCGCCGGGCTCCCCTCCCCCCGGGCTGGCTAAGTCCCTCCCGCTCGCCTCCCTCTGCCTCACTAGCGGCAGCTCTCGGTGCAGCAGCAGGGACGGGGCAGAGCGGCGCGGCGCGGCCTGAGCCCACCGGCAGACAGTACAATACAGCCCGGCACACAGCGCCACCCTCCCCCCCGTTCGGCCGCCCCACTCCGGATCCTTAGCGGCCTCCGCGCACGCACGGTGAGCCCGGCCCCGGCGCGGCGGCAGGGCCCGCGGCCTCGGCCTGGGGAGGGGGCGGCCTCCGGTCCACCCCCCCACCTCGGTCCGCCGGTCGCGTCCCCGCTCAGGAGGCGGTGGCGGAGGGCCGCCCCACCCCCCCTCCCCCCGCCCGGCGGGGACCGTTGCTCGGCGGCCGTTGGCGGCGGGCGCTGCGAGGCCCCGCCCCCGGCGCTAGCCGCGGGCCCCGGGGCGGCCAAGGCCGGGGGAAGAGGCTCGCGTGGGGGTGGGGGGGGCAGGGTCCGGCGAGCGGGCCCGGCGCGCGCCTCCCTCCCGGCCTGCGCGCGCGCGCTCGGCCTCCCTTAGGCGGCCTCGTGCTCGCTCCCTCGCGCGCGCGTCCGGCCCCGCATTTCCCTCCCCCAGTCCCGACCCCCGAGCGTCGTGCGCGCGCCCCCAGTAGGGCGGGCTCGGCGGCCCGCCCGGTGCGTCGCGTTTTGTCCCGCGCCTGCCCCCGTCCGCCCTCCGGTCGCTAGCTCTCTCGCTCTCCCTCCTAACCCGGCCCTCTTGTCTTCTCGCCCCTGTCGGTGTCCAAGATGCCCTCGGCCACCAACACCACCAGCAGCGGCAAAGCGTCCGGGCCACCGCCGGGCTCCTCCTCCTCCGGAGCTGAGGCGGCCGGCAGCGCCTCGGGGCCCGCGGGCGCGGCGGCGGCGGGGTCGCAGCAGCAGCAGGCCGCGAGCGGCGGCGGCACCAGCTCGGTGCAGACTGAGGCCATGAAGCAGATCCTGGGCGTGATCGACAAGAAGCTCCGCAACCTGGAGAAGAAAAAGGTGCCCGGAGGGGGGGGCGGGAAGGGGGAGGGGGCCCAACCGGCCGCGCCGCCCCTGTCCGGAGCCGGCCCCCAACTGCTGGGGCCCGCGGGCCGCCCCGCTCACCCCCACCCCCCCGGGCCTTTTGTCTGGGCCCCGCGACCCCCGGGCCGGCGTGGGGGCGCGGGGCGGGGGGGAGGGGCTGGCAGGGCACATGGAGGAGGAGGCGAACATGGCGGCTGCGGCCGGGAGGAAGGGAAGCGCTTCGGGGCCGCCGCATTGTGAGCACAAAGCGAAAGTGGGCCCGGAGGCCGGGGTGGGGGGGCCGGAGGGGGGGCGCACAGCCTCACCCGCCGAGGGGACCGGGGTCCTCGGCTCGGCCCTTTGTTTTCCGTTCGCCTTCGGTCCGAGCCCGGGGTGCAGCTGCGGGGAGGGGGCCCCCGGCCGGTGTGCCCCCCTAAGCTATGGACTGGAGGACTAGTCGGTGCAGCTGCTGTCAAGAGGCTCCGTGCTGAACGCTGTACTGTTATTATCTCGATCGAGTCTCACAACCACCTGGCAGGTAGGGCTATTATCATCCCCATTTTACAGGCGAGCCCACTGAGGCAGAACGGAAGTGACTTGCCCAGGGTCACACGACTAGCGGGGAGGGGGGTGGGGGGGGTCTTCCAGACTCCTCTCTACCCAGCACACTGAACCTAGGCAATTTAAATTTTTTATTTACTGATAGTTCCTTGAAAAACATTCACCTGGACAGTTGTTAACACCTTCAGAGAATTGCACTAAAAAAACCTCTTACACCGTGGGTCATTGGACAGTGACCATTTTATTAGGGCGTTCATAAGTACGGTAGCACAGATTCATGGAAATTCAGGCCTATTCCATCTCCTATGTTGAATTTATAGCAGTAAGCCCTTGTTTAGATTTTATTTTGGAGTGTTGTATCAAGATGGAAGTGTTCTGTAGTCAGAAGAGTACCCTTGGTTACACCTTGAGCAAGTCAGAGCCTCTGGGCTTCCTTTTCTTCATCTGTAACTGAACTGTGTTGAACAGGGTTGATCTCAAATGTCCCTTTTGTTGCTAAGGTTCTATACCCGCAAATACTTTAGATGAGTAGAATGCACGATTTTTATGTTTTGGTTGGGGTAGCGGAAAAAATTGACAATCCTTTTAATTCTCTTTTGGGCAAGGAAACCAACAGTTATTTTGGTACATCTTAATATTATAGTTGACATCTCTTAATTCAAGGAATAGCTGAACTTACCTGCGGTAACTATTGATGTACATGCATTGAAAAAAGCCACTGGGAATTAAGTGTATCTTTTGTGTTATCTGGTGAATTAAATTCCATCTTTCATCTTATAAAGTATCTTGAAATATTTTAAGGTCTAATTAAAAATCCAGTTATGCCATTATAACTGGTAAAGGGAAGTGTACAAAATAAAATTTATACAAGTAGTGGAAATTGATTAGCAAGCTAATGGTAGATTCTGATAATCCTTCCAATCTCTTAACTGCTTTCCCCTTAATAATTTACAGACTGTATGATTAGATCGTTTTTTGTTTAGAATTTGTTTGTAGTACACAGAGATTTGTATTCCCAACCTAGGGCTTGAGAAGCTGGGAGGTAAGGGGAAGAGGAACATCTGTCTGGGAAAAATCTAAACAGAAAACAAACACCTTTGATATACATTGGGTGTATTTGTTATTGGACCTATGAACCGTGTTTAGTGGCATTTCTGTACTAGTAAAGGTAGATATTTCCTTTCTATACAGGAATATTCCACTTAAAAGAAAAACTGATTAGAACCTGAAACAAACTCACAGTTTAAGTTAGGGTATGATTATTCTACATAGAATTGGCTCTGAAATTCCCTTAAAATTAGTGAGCACCACTCAGTTTGCACTCCAGTTTTTAGGAACATGTCCATTGTATCAAATGATACATATACCTTGATAATTTGCTATTGCTGTTGCAGTTTTTTTTTTCTGAAGTTTACTTGATATCCAAATGCTTGAGAACTCCATTGAATTATACCACTCATTGAACTTCTTGAGTGATATATTGTTTTTGTGTGTGGATTATATAATAAAAGTAACGTAGTGATACAAATTACACTGGAAAAAATGGCTAGTTGAAAATACTGTATCACTTTTAAATAAGTCATTGAAGATTGAGATGATGTATACAATAAGCTATTTAAAATAAAACAAGAATTAAGGTTATTAAAGTTAAAATTTTAATGATTTTAGTTGTGAGCAAAGCATTTGTTCTAACTTTTTGATCATTAAATGAATAGCATATTATGGAATGTTTTGAGACCATTAATAACTCAACAACTAGGTAAGCATTGTGCACAAATGACTCTATAATTTGAGTAAATGGAACATAAAACTCATTTTTTTTCCCCCTAAATTATCTGGCTGCAGTTAAAAATTCTTACTGGTTAACTTTCTCAGCTATCAGTTTGCTAGTGTGGGATTAGGAAAATTAATGAAATAAAGTTAGATGACTAGATGGAAATGTTGATGATTTTGATGTAAAATAAAGAACGAAAACATCTTTCTTGTAATTAAAACAATCAAACATTTTTACCATATTTAGATTCTTTTACTTTCACTATTAAACTCTGTGTAAAGGACTCTTCCACATGGAGGCCTAAGAACTTTTCCCTACATTTTGGTCAGACTCTTTGTTCCTGTGTAACTAGTTCCCATGGTGAACTTTTTTTAAGAGATCCTCTAGTTTCAGTCTTAGGAAAATTAAGAGTTTATTCAATAAAAGTTTCACCTGGTTGGATGAAAGAATTTTTTCCCTCTACATTGTTTATTTCTTAGGTATGACATAATTAAAGTTTGGCCTTAAAAAGACCTCTTTGTAAAAGAAAAATTTAAAAGTGAAAACTGAAACTGGAAGTTTTATTATTTTAAAGTTCTGACAGGCTCAGAGGTGAGGAGAAATAGAGCAAGTAACATTTTAAAATGTTTTGATGTTGAATTTGGGGGTACCACACACCAGTGTAACTTAGGGAGACTTGGCAGTGACTGTAGTAGGTAAAACATTAACCATTGTTACCTTTCTGGAATAGCAGAAACTGACAGCTTTGTAATGAAGATGAAGTCCTTTCTGAAAGTATAATTGGTGAGAATTTCATATTATGTTAAATATTTGTTATTGATGTCTTTTATAGTTAGCACTAATCGGGGGAAAGGTGGTCTAGTTGTAAGGTAGGCCCTTATGCCAGAATGTGATGGGGTGTTGCTAAGCACTATTCTTGCTGCATTTTTTTCTGGTGGAGCTCTCTGTCTGTTAGATGACACAAAATAAAATCGTGAATGTGCTTTTCTTTTTCCTTGTAGCCATATCATAGGATAATCGATTCTTGGGGCCAAGAGATGAAATTGTTTGCCCTTTTAAATCTCTGATTTCTCAACAGGTGCATTTAGTTAGTATAGCTTTTTCACTGCATTGCAGAGGACAAGGTGGCTTCATGCTTTGCATTCACCTTGGCAAAGAGGAAAGAATCTTTAATTCTGATTTTTTAAAGAAGTAGCCAAAGTTGTTCTTTATGAAATTGTTGACAGTGATGATGAGTTTTTAGTGTGGGAAATGATGCTTTTACATATTTGACCAAGGATTAAGATTATCTTTTAGTGATTCCTATCAACTTTATCATGGAAATAAATAATTAATGGCATTTATATTGGGCTTTAAGCTTTGCAAAGTGTACATTTTCATTGGTCCTCACAATCACCCTGTGAGGTAGATAGAAAGTAGAGGAAGCCACACCAAAGTGGTTAAAGACACTAAAGATCAGAGAGAGTGTTTGAATCCATCAGGTCATTTGGACTCCCAAGCCCATTCTTCTTTTCAGTATACCACACTATCTAATTAGAATACAATTTAAAACCACAGATGATGTATCTACTTTTTTTGCTTATTTAAACTATTCAAAAAGAATTTTAAAACTTGGTACACAAATTAATTATACCTGAAGCAAAGGATTGCCCTCGTATTTGGATCTACCAAGTGAGAGAGACAATAGGGAAAATAGAAAGGATATAGAAATTGTATTTTTGTACACGACTTCCTGGATCCCCCCCCCCAACCCCCCCGCCCCGCCTCCCTTCCCTTCTGTGAATGACTGTCAGTTGAGAAGGTTGGAGCTTGGAAACTGATTTTTTCCCAAAAGGCTATCCTGAAATGGAAAGTCTGACTTAATTTCAAGCCTTGGGATGTTTGAATCCTTCCCTGAATTATCAACAAGTAGCTAGTACCCTTTCTTTGGAAGGGAGTGGGCGTGGGAGTGATAGCAGCTCCCAGAGACTTGGGTTGGTAGAAGTATTTCTTTAGTCGTGGCAGCTGTCCTGGTTTTTCTCATGACAGTGACTCTTACATATAGCCCAGGACTCTAGACTCCAAATCCAGTTTTATGCAACACTGCTTGTGGCTAGTTTTATAATAGTCTTGAAGTTTGTAACTTTTAAAAGATATGATCAGAGTATGATGGATTTCTAAAATTTTAGAAATGGTGTGCCATCTGGTCTTAATGTTTTCTTTTTTCTGCTCAAGGATGGATTCTAAGCATCCATCTAGGCCTAAATTAAAGTTCCAGGATCTTTGGAGCTAATTCACTTCATTATGGAATGCAGGTACAGTGACATTACTGTCTACTGGCATGATGAATACACCACATAAAATCATATAGAAGTTGGAGAGTGCGGTAATCTGTTAGATTAAGGTGCATTGTTTGAAGTCAAATGTGGGGAACAAGGAGAGAAATTGTCCCATCTTCTTCAGAATCTTAGTGTGGAAGAGACCTCTAGAGGTCATCTTGCCCAAACCCCATGTGCAGAAGCCCATTTGCAGCCCCTTTGACAAGTGATGTACAGGGAAGGGAAACTCAGCTACCCTCCAGGGCAGCTCATTCCACTTGGAGATTGTTCCCTTTGCAATTTCCACTCCTTGCTCCACAGTTTTGCTTATCAGGGCTAAGCAGAAAGAGTCAGTGTCTTTTACATGTCTTCCCCAAGCCTTCCTTAAGCCAAACATCCCCAGTCACTTTGACTAATCCCCATATGGCGTGAATTATATAGGCCTTTGATTTTGCTTGCTCTCCTGAATTCCCTAGCTTACATCCTTCCTAATATGTGACTATTGATGATACCCCATATGTCTGGCCAGGGAGAGTACAGCAGTTTTCTAGCATCCTGAAACTGGAATACTCCACTTTGATGTGTTTTAAGATTATGATAGCTTATGGTTGCTGTATTTTGTTGATTCTTAAAAAATTATTCCAAATTTGTGAAACACAAACCTTTCTATACATAAAGAATAAAAAGGATTATGTATGAAAGTGAACAACTAAGTTTTTAAAGGGCATATTAAATTTTAATAATAGTAGCAACTGCTCCATTTGTGTGCCTTCTGAACTTGAAAATGTCTCTTGTGTATATTTAAAAGTTTTGCTGGGTTTTTTTTTTTTGATGTCGCTATCACCATTCTCCTTCCTCCTTCCTCACTATGTCTGAAAATCTAGGACTCATTTTGCACCTCTCCATCTTTTTCCTGAGGTCATAATTGGTCATTGCATTGTCAGAGTTGTTAAGTCTTTAAAAGTTTCTTTTAAAGTGTTGGAGGTAGTGTATTAATAATTCTCCTGGCTGTACTCACTTTGTATCGGTTCTTTCAGGTCTTCTTAAGGTTTCTGTGCTTCTGTCCTTCTGTGTCATTTCTTAGAGTGCAATAATCCATTGCATTCATATTTTGTCATTGTTTATCCATTTTCCAGTTTATGGTTGTTCACTTTGTTTCTGGTTACTTGTTACAACAAGAAAAAAAGATTTTACTTTTTAATCTACTTACAAGAACTTTTCTTTTGGTGTTACTGATCTCTTTGGGTTTTGTGCATAGTAGTATCACTGGGTCAAAGGGTATGCAGTTTAGTTAACTTTTTGGTACAGTTCCAAATTGCTTTCCAGAATGATTTCACCAATTCACAGCCCCATTAACATTACAGTAAGGTGCCTGTCTTCCCACAGTTCACTAAGCTTGCAGATCACTAAGACACCTATGTTTTTTTTTTTGAGAGGGGGGTGAGCTATCTAGACATGTCTCCCTCATGTGTACTTGTTTTCTGTATTTTGAAGCTAAGTGTAAGATTCACTTTACATTTCATTTTATATTTTGTCCATTGTTTTAGCATCTTGAGATATTTTTTGAGTCCTGATTCTGTCATCTAATTTGATAGCATGCCATCTGTACCTGTATCTAAGTTTAATTTAAAAAAAATGTTTTAAACAGTACTGGGCCAAGCATAGTTTCTTAGAGAACTTGACTAGAGTGCTCACTAGCAAAAAGTTCTTTGCATCTGGCCATTTAGCCAGTTCAGAATATACTTTATCTGTTTGTCAAGTTCCTATCTTTAATTCTGGCCCACAGGAATAGTATGAGAGACTTCACTAAAATCTAGGTAAACTATCTGTAGCATTACTCTTATTGAGCCAATCAAGCATCTCTTAAAAAAGGAAATAATGGCTAGTCTGCTTAGAGTTATTTTCAGTGAAATCATGTTGGCTGGCTGTTATCACTGTTTCCTTTTCTAAATATGCACTAACCATCCCTTTAATAATATGTTCTAAAAATTTGAAAAGAATCAAAGTCAAACAAACTTGGCCTATAATTTGCAGAATACTTTGTCTTCAAATTTGTTATTTTGTTAGGTTTACCAGAGAAAACTTCCAGAGTATAAGAATGCAGATAAAAGTTCATTGTTATAGCTATTTTTATAAAGAAAGGGATCTATAATGGAGGTTTTAAATCTTGATGATGATTTTATAACAGCTCAGTAAAATATCAGTGTCTTGTAATGAAATTGTTAGGAATGACAACTTTTTAAAGCTTTAAGTGGAAGCTTTCTTAGCACTGGGGCGGGCCTCAATAAATTATTTTTACATACTGGTATACAAGTGACAGAAAAGTGGGGGAAAGCATTGTGAGTTGGAGAGTATGGCGTGTGTGAATTTTCTCACCCCCTCAGCTTTGGATCTCTTGATTCATATTCTATTTTGGGAATTGTTTGGACTTTTTATATTTGCAGTGAATGGAGTATTTAAAGGGTTAAGGAGGCTGTTTGGTACAGCATTATAATGGTTCATCTCTTGCCTTTTAATTAAAAAAAAATTCCTCATTCCACTGTTTTTCTAAGTGTATTAGCTCAGGAAGAGGAAAAACACTTGCTTCCTTAGGTTTTCCAGGACTAATCTCTTCCCTGAGAAAGATTAAGCTTTTCATCCCACTATCTCAACTAGAATGATCTTCCCTTCTTTTACTTCTGTAGCAGTTCTACAACTCAGTTTAATACTTAGGCTAAGGATACAAAATAATGATTTCTTGCTGTGTTCTTCCCAAGTTTGTAATGTTTAGGTTAGGACAAGGGACCCTATCTCTGTATCCCCTACAGTGCCTTGCACATAGTAGTATTGAATAAATTGATTCATTGTGAAATTTCATTTTGATAATTGGATCAAGAAAGGATGTGGACTACTTCTGGGACAGCAGTGCTCTGTTGCAAGGAGCTGCTCCTCGTGGTATTTACTAGGATAGATTTAAATGTAATGGGTTTTTCTGTTGCAGTTTTTAGATTTGATTAGTAGTCCAATGGATCTTAAGAGTATAATAGTGTAATTTAAAGGTTAGCAGCAGAAAGGAATGAATAAGCTTTTATTTAGCACCTATTTGCCAGACACTGTGCCAAAGCTTCACAAATATTATCCCATTTGATCCTGGGAGATAGGTAGGTGCTGTTGTTATCCACATTTTATCATTGAAGAAACTGAGGCAAAACAGGTTAAGTGAATTGTCCCAGGGTCACACAATTAGTAAATATATTAGTTTAGATTTAGCTTCTGGTCTTCCTGACTCCAAAATTACCAGGGCTTACTACATGGGATCATGTGGAATTCTTACTGACATAAAAAGCATCTTAAATTGTTCTTAGAAACATTTTGGAAATTACATTCTGTGTTACTATTAAGGAAATGAATGGATCCAAATTTTGAAGCTGATTCAAGCTTTGCTAATTCTGAATTCAAGATTACCCTTTGTAAGATGCTTGGTCTCCATTTTTAATTATAGATCAAACCTTTTGATTTTCAAAAGGGCTGGTTAGATCCCTTTGATTTTCCTGGAATTTTATTGTAATGAACATTTCTCTACGAAAATACCCAAATAATTCAGAAGATATATTTATTCAGGTTATCTACCACAGTTGTACCTTTAAAAATGTAGAAAATGTTAACAGCTATTTCAGGACAGTAATCATTGTTAACTAAAGGGATTCAACATAATTTTTTATAATACCGTATCGGTTTCTTGCCAGAATCAGCTAGTTCCATTATTTTCAGTTGTTATCTAGTGCCAAGACAATGATACCTTTGCTGGAGTAGCTGGTGTTCTGTTTTACTTTCTAGGCTCACTGTGCCTCCATGGATGCATGTTTGAATTTTTCATTAACCTCATAAAGGAATCAATAAAGGATTTTTTTTTGTATGGGCAATAATCACCTGGGAATGCAAACTTTTATGTGTCTATGGAGCTGGAGACAAATCTCTGAATGCTTCTAGGCTCACTATCTAAAAACAGACTTTTATTGTTGCACAGCTCTAATGGCTCTAAATTTATTTCCTCACCTAAAATTTCCAAATTGACACCACTAATCTCTGGTTTAGAAAAGGGAAACAAGATAGACCTTGAATTTTTAGGTCTTTGTTCATTCTAGATTTCATTTCTTCTGACACTATTGTACATTTATATTATTATTCTGTAGCCACCCATACTTTCCTGCTTATTTTAGTTTTTGTTAATTAATGCACTTTTAAAATTAGACTCACTGGCAGATTTTGTGCTGCCATATTTTTTTCCCTTTCCTTTGAGATTCTTTTCTCTTTAAAATGGTTTATTGCTTGAATAACACATAATAATTTTATTAAGTAGTTACTATAAACAAGATGCAGGAAATTAAAAAAAATAATTCCTACCATCAAGGAGTGCACATTCTATTGAAGGGATACAATATTTGCACAATTCAGTAAAAAGATAATATAATGATAATATTACTAGTGTTTTAATAATTAGTGTTTAATTTTCTTTCAGCTTCAGGATTATGTTCAATTGTAGTCAGAAATAAAGGTTTATTTTTTTACTATCAATATTCTACCAGTATGTGGCTTTGTGATTCTTAGAATGGAAGATTTAAAAATAATTATCATTCAAAGGGGTATGAGCAAGGCAGACAACACATCAAATAAGGACAGAACTAGGAAGAAGAATTAGAGGAAAAAAATCTCATCAAACTTGTGAAAAAAGTGATCTGGTCACATGGGTAGAGTGAGGGAGAACTGTTGGACAGACAACGTCCTACACGTAATTCCGTGGTGGAAGATGTAGAGAAGGCCACGTAGCCTGGGCAGGGCAGGTAGGGTGGCTTGGAATCTGCCCTTGAAAGGAGTGTCCGGTCCATCAACAAGCGTTTAGGAACATAAAAGCAAAGCAAGTTGTGCCTTCAGGGAACTTAAATTTTTTTTTTTTTTTTTGGAACTTAAATTTTAACGGGGGGTACATGTGCATAAGAGCAGATGAAGGCATTAGCAAGTGGAGAGGGGATGGCAGAGGAAGAGATGGGACCAGGTGGACCAGAAAAGGCCTCCTCCCCTGGAGTTGAGTCTTCAAGGACAGAAGCTAGGGGTTTTAAGAGGTGGACATGAGGAGGGAGCATTCCAAGTGTGGGGGATAACAGTTGCAAAGTCATGGAGATGGAGTGTCCTCCTTGAGGAGCAAGAAGTATACTAATGTGGCTAGACCACAGACTGCACAAGTAGATGAAAGAAACAAAATCTGGCAATAGGTTGAATAGATTGGATGACAATGAGGTTGTGAACCTGGGTAACAGTGAGGATGGTAATGCTCTTGGCACTAATTGGGATGTTTGAAAGATGGATAGGATGGGGGGAAAGATAATGAGTTTCCTTTTGGACATACTGAGCTTGAGATGCCTGAGACACATCCAGTTTGAAGTATCCAACAGACAGTTGGTGATGTGGGATTGGATCTGGGAATCATCTGCATAGAAATTATAATTGAACCTGTGGGAGTTGATGAGAAAACCAAGTGAGAGTAGGACACAGGACAGAGCCTTGTGTAGCCTTCGCAGTTTGCCCGTGGTGATGTGGAGGAAGATCTTGCAGAAGAGCTGGGAGAAGAAATGAGAGAACAGTTAGGAAAACTCAGAAGAGCCAGAGTGAAGAAGGTGGTCAGCAATGTTAAACACCATGGAGATGTCAAGAAACATGAGGATTGATAAAAAGGCCATTAGATTTGCCAGTTTAGAGATCATTGGTAATATCTGCTGAAAATGTTTTATTTGATTTTCAATTCCAAATATACTTCCCCCTTTCTTCTCCCTCTCCGCCACCCGTTGAGAAGGCAAGAAAAATGAAACCCATTACAGATTGTATAATGAGCAAAACAAACTCTTGCATTAGCCATGTATAAAAAAAGAAGGAAGAAAATATGGTTTCGTCTTGTACTCTTGAGTCTCTTTGGAGGTGGATCACATGTTTGATTGTGAATCCTTTAGAATTGTGGTGGTCATTGTGTTGATCAGAGAGAGTTAACTTGTCTTTAAAAGTTGATTATCTATAATATTGCTGTTATTGTGTGAACTGTTCTCCTGGCTCAGCTTACTTCACTTTGCATTAGTTTATATTTTTCTGAAACCATCCCTTTCATCATTTCTTAGAGCGCAATACTATTCCATTACATCAAATATCATGAGTTATTCAGCCATTCTCCAAATGATGGGCATCCCCTATCCCCTCAGTTTTCCATTCTTTGCCACCACAAAAAGAGCTGCTGTAGTTATTTTTGTCCATATGGATCCTTTTCTTCCTTTGATCTCTTTGGGCTACAGAACCTAGTAGTAGTGTTGCTAGGGCAAAGGGTATACACACTTTAATAGCTTTTTGGACATAGTTCCAATCAGAATGATTGGATTCGTTCACAGCTCCACCAACAGTGCATTAATGTCCCTTTTTTCCCAAAGCCCCTCCAGCATTTGTCATTGGTCACTAGAGAGAGCGGTTTCCATTGAATGAAGAAGATGGAGACCAGATTGCATGGGGTTTAGGAGAGAGTGAGGGGAGAAGTGGAGATACTGCTTTTTTCAAAGAATTGAGCTGAGGAGAGGAAAGATAATAGTAAAGAAGTCATGTGAGGGGTTTTTTTAAGGTGGGAGGGTTGGGCATGTTTGGAGGCAAACAGGGAAGAGACTAGTGGGTAGAAAGAGATTGAACATTATCAGGAGAGGACATGACAGTGAGGGTGGGGGGATGACAGGCTTGGAGAAGACGAGGATGGAGCTGATTGCAAAGGGAACAAAGAAGAGATGACCCAGAAATTACGAGCCTCAGTGACTTGGGAAAATGGAGGTGGCAAAAACAGTTAGAAACTGGGAGGAGGAGCAGGCCTGGGGAGAGGGAGCAGGGGAAGTGTTGAGTTTCTATTTTGAGGTGCCAGAAGGATTTCCAGGTCCTCATCTTCACTGAAGACATTGAAACCATCCCCCAAGAGTTCCCTTCTTATCTCACCTTCTTCATTTTATTCTCTGATAAGACCCTTCTTCTTGCTAAGACATTTCAGCCTTGACATGCTTTTAGGAGCAAGGGGAGAAACCTCACAAGTCACACATTTCTCCCCTTCCCCCCCATGATGTAATACAATTAATGATACTCTAGATCAGGGGTTCTTTAATGTAGGCGTTTGAACTTGTTTTTTAAATACTCTGATAACTAACTGTTTCAATATATTTGGTTTCCTTGGCAATCTTAAGGCATTTTATTCATTTAAAAACCTTTTGAGAGAGGTTCTTAGGTATATTACCAGTCTGCCAGAGAGGAGAGAGAAGGGTCCATGACAAAAAAGGTCACAAACAATGTTTTAGTTAGACCTTTATTTATCATCTCTTCTTTGAGATTTTGATATTGTAATAGTCTCCTAACTTGTCTTCCTGTTTCCCTTCCCTTCCTTTCCAGTAGTTGTTAAAATAATCTGCCCATGTGTGACTGTGTCCTTACCTTGTTCAAGAACCTTCAATGGCTCCCTTCTGAGTCTGGTATAGAATCTGATTCCCACTTCCCTTTTCTACCCTCATTTCACACTACTAAGATTCTCACACAGATAATTTACTATTCCCAAAATACAATCTGTTTCAGTTTATGGTGTACTCTCTCATCTAAATTTATTCCATTTACCTATTAAAATTATCTAGTCCTAGCACATATGTCATTCCCAGCTAAAAGAGCTCTCTTTTACAACCTTATCATATTCATCCTTATTTATATAATTATAGGTTTTTCAGGGCAAGGCTTAATTTTTAATCTTTGTATCTCCATTTCCTTTCACCTAGGCATTTATTCAAGAGAATAAAAGGTAGAAATACAGTTGTATTGAGTCATGATTATTAAGGCATTTAAGGAGCTTTCTGCTACTTGTGAAGGTTTCTGAGCTTTAGCAAATGTGAGA
Source organism: Trichosurus vulpecula (assembly GCF_011100635.1). Lineage (NCBI taxonomy): Eukaryota > Metazoa > Chordata > Mammalia > Diprotodontia > Phalangeridae > Trichosurus > Trichosurus vulpecula. The sequence continues at coordinate 245,420,918 of NC_050578.1, forward strand.
AAACTAAGCGTGTAGATGTGGAATAGGTTGATTTATGAGATACAGAGAGTTCCTGCTTTGGAAATCTTAGAGGTAAGGGGGACTTTTGGGGGCTGTTGTAGAGAGGGTTTACAGATGAAGTAACAGGCCCAGCCTTGCTAAGTAACTTGCCCAAGGGTCATAGTTTCTAAATCTATCAAATGAAGGAATTAGACTTTGTAATCTCTTAAGGACAGTGATAGAAACACTGGTGCTAGCCTAACTCTAAAGCTACCGATCATTTTCTCTTCATCACCCAGCCTAGAAGTAGAAACACTCACCTTACCTTTCTTAACATATACCCCCTTTCTTCCTTGACAAAATAATTTCTCCTGTGTTGTGGTGGGAAGAGTTATATACCTTTATAACTTTGATTATATACTTTTTTTTGGTATATACCTATCCTTTTAAACATTTATTAGCATCACTAAAAATATCAACATCTCTTCCCAATTAGGCCATCCTCCTGTAACTCATCAATTTTCCTTTACATTGGTATGTTGTTTTCTTGGTTCTTATTTTGAGCTAGTTTGAATAAGTCTTCCCAAGTTTCTCTTCATGCCTTGTTAGTTATGGTGTGGTAATGTTAGTTCATATTCCACAATTTGTACAGTGATTCCTTAGCATATCAATGCTCACTTTGTAGTTTTTGCCATCACAAAATACTGGTTTTAGGGGGTGGTGTGATGTGTGTTTATATATGAAGATATTTCCCCTCTCACATTGGAGGCATGTATGCCCAGTAGGGATTGCTAGGTCAAAGGGTATAAACCACCTACATATTACCCCTTCATCCCATGTATCTTAATTATTTACAAACCTTCTATATTTCAGTCTTAAAGAGTTGCTTGAAGTTCAGAGAGGTTGTAATTTTTCTAGAATTTCATGCAGCTGGTTGTCAGAGGTGCGGGATTTGAACCCATTTCTTCCTGCATTCTGTTCCACTATGCCAAACTCTTTCTTTCCCAGCTGCACAGTGGCAGAGTTGGAATGAAAAATCAAGTCAGCTAGCATCTATTAAGCACCTACTGCATGTGCTGTATTTGGTGCTAGGAATATAGGCTAATGGGAAATCACTATATGCAAACAACTATGTAGCAAAAACATATTGGGGAAGGCCCTACGATGGAGGAGGATTGGGAAAAGTTTCTTGTAGAAGGTGGGACATTAGCTGATACTTAGTGACAGCCAGGAGGTCAGGATGAGGGGGAGGAGAAGTGTGCCATGCTAGTGTCCCTGTATCATAGAATATATGAAGAGGAGCAAGGTGTGAAAAGAATGGAAAAGTAGAAAGGGCTTTGGAAGGGCAGTGAAAGCCGAGTAGAGGGTTTTGTATTTGATCCCGGAGGTGATAATAGGGAGCTTTAGGAGTTGTTGCATGGAGGATGAAATGGTCAGACCATTGATTCAAATTCCAGCACCGTAAATCTAACTGTGCCATTCTACTTGATAGCATTAGGGACAGGGATGAAATTGTCAGGTTCTCAGGTCCTTTTCAGCTCCATTTTAGTGACTTAGAGGTCTCTTACAGGTTAAATGACTGTGGCTTGGTCCTATCTCACCTGGACAGCTAGGTGGCACGGTGTATAGAGTGCTGGGCCTGAACTCAGGAACTCTTTGTGAGTTCAGATCTGGCCTCAGACACTTATTAGCAAGTCACTTCACTCTGTTTGCCTCAGTTTCTTCATCTGTAAAATGAGAAGGAAATGGCAAACCACTTCAGTATCTTTTCTAAGAAAACCCCAAATGGGGTCACAAAGAGTCAGACAAGACTGAAAGAACTGAAAAACAACAACAGCCTATCTCACCTTGACTACTGTGGTCACCCTGGGCAAATATGAAAGTTGAACACTACAAGATACTTAGATTTTGTTTGCCGTTTTGTGTTGTGCCATATGTTGTATTTAGAGAGAACGTTGGTGACCACAGTGAATTCCTTTTGCATCCCATTTACAAGGTAATGAGCTACTATGGAAACAACTATAAGAAACTCTTTCAAACCTAATCTGTCACTTAGAATTGTGGTTGAAGAAACAAGGCCTGTGTGAATCTTCTAGTAGTATCTAAGAGATGAGAATTCTCTAGTTATTTGTACCAGATAAATATAATATCTTGTTAATATATGTGAAATATGTATATTGCTTAAATCTTTTTTTAAAAGTGTTTGGCCCAACCTATTACTTGTCTTTACTTTTAATTCTTATTTATTTGGTTTATTTCCCCTCTTACATGTAAACAAAAATTTTAAAGTTCGAATTCTCTTTCCCTCCATCCTTCCCTCCCCTCACTCCTCCTTGAGAAGGCAAACAATTTGCTATAGATCAGGGCTGTCCAACCTTAGGTTTTTATTGAAACAACAGATAATTATTTTGATTTGCCATTTTAGTGAGAGCTCTGTGGTAGCTCGGCTTAGTTTACTAAAGCATTTATTTAAATTTCTATGCTTGTAGGCCCTGCTGGCCACATTTTGGACAGTCCTGGTATGGATTATCCATGTGCAATTATGCAAACCATTTCTTTATTAGCCATGTTGCAAAAGAAAATGCAGACCAAAAACCCCAAGAATAATAAAGAAAATTTTCAAAAGTATAATTCAGTCTGCATTCAGACTCCATTGGTTCTTTCTCTGAAGTGAATAGCACTTTTCATCAGAAGTCCTTTGGAATTGTCTTGGATCATTGTATTGCTGAGAATCACCAAGTCATTTGCTATTACCCTGAAAGTGTTCTCCTGGTTCTGTTTATTTCGCTTTGCATCAGTTCTAGTAAGTCTTTCCAGGTTCTTCTGAAATCATCCTGCTCATCGCTTCTTTTACAACACAGTAGTATTTCATTATAATCACATACCATAACTTATTCAGCTATTCCCCAGTTCACGGGCATCCCTTCAGTTTCCATTTCTTTTGCCATCACAAAAATAGCTGCTATAAATATTTTTATATAGAATGATCCTTTTCCCTTTTTTGTTAATCTCATTGGAGTACAGACTTAGTAGTGGTAGGCTGATCAAAGGGTATGCACAGTTTAGGCATAGTTCCAAATTGCTCTCTAGAATGGTTGGATTAGTTCATAATTCCATCAACAGTGCTTTGGTGTCCCAATTTTCCCACATCCCCTTTAGGAGAATTTTTGTGGGTGAAAGTATCTAAATACTGTAGGTTATTTCATAGGTGACAAGGTAGCTGGGTGGCACAGTTCTGAGCCTGAAGTTAGGAAGACTTATCTTCCTGACTTCAAAGCTGGCCTTAGATACTTAGAAGCTATGTGACCCTGGGCAATCACTTTAACCCTGTTTGCCTCAGTTGCTCATCTGTAAAATGAGCTGGAGAAGAAAATGGTAAACTACTCCAGTATCTTTGCCAAGAACACACTAAATGAGGTCAGAAAGAGTTAGACATGACTGAAGTGATTCAACAACAAAAACAATTCCATAGGTGGTGAGAAGGAGCTGCTCTTACTTTTTCCAGTTATAGAGCTTCACTTTGGACCTGTTGCACAGTACAAATCTGAATGTAGTGTTAGCCTCTTAAATGCAGAGTACTGTGCTGGGAGAAAGAAAAGCCTAGGTAAGACCTGGATGCTTGATTGCTCACAGTGTGTGGAGTAGGAGCATAGAACTATATTTTATGGTTATGTGCCTCTACCAGACCTGCATACCATCTACTCAAGAGAACTGATGAACTCTTGAGTAAAGATTGAAGCATATTGTTTTTCAACATCATCTAGTTATATGTTTCGGATGACTTCATGTATAATGGGTATCATTGTTTGCCTTCTCAGTGGATGGGGGAGAAGGGAGAGAATTTGGAACTCAGAATTTTAAAAACTGAAATGTTTGACGGTCGGCACATAACGATGCCAGTAATTCTCACATGGAATAATAGATGTGGAAGAGATACAAGCAATATCAGTAAGGTGTAGAGATTAGTAAGAATTGGAGGGATGTTCTCTGGGCTTTACAGATAAGAATAGTATTTGAATTGGCCTCAAGAAATAATTCGGGCCATGGTTGAGGTGCTCCATGTGTTTTTTTTTTTTTTGTGTGTGTGTGTGTATTCATTTTTCTGGGCATATTTTTGAATAGTGGCATAGAGATGAGTTCAGTCTGGTACCTAAGTCATAATCGATCATTATACCAACAACCTTGTGATTTTGAATTTTGAGGCTTTTTCCTTACATTATTTGGTTATAGTTCCTAAATGAATATATTCTTACCGTGAAGTGATGAATTTTAAAATGTCAAACTCTAAATTAGGACTACCTTCAGATTTCTTGTTCTTTATTCATCTCCAGGGGTGGGAGGAACCTAAAACCAGAAGTGACTGGTCTTTCTGGGCCACCTAAGCAGTGAGGTTAGTCTGGAAGGGAGGGCCATGTTGTGTCTCTTGAGAACGACCTGAGTGACATCCTTCTCCATTCTTTGGGTCCCAGGAAAGGCCAATTGAGTGTTACACAGATGAGAATAAATATGAATGTATGGCTTATATAGGTTATTTCATCTTTGCCAATTCAAATTTCAGTGCAGATCCCACCTCCACAAAATCTAGTCTGAGCATACCAGCCCATAGTAAATGTCTTAAATTGCTTTTATACTTATTGTCTCTGTATGACACAGTCAGTCCATTGGCCTATTCTCTAATGATTTATACCATATAATTTTGCACTTTGATTTTTTTTGCCTCTGCAAGTTACTTTTTAAAAATACTCACTTTTAAGCCACAGCAAAACAAATATACATTTACAATTATTCTCACATTAAATGAAACTACTTTCAAGTATCTATAGCAGCTTATTAGTGAATTTCTTTTTATTTCCCTTTTTTTCCAGTCACTACTTTTTTTTTTTTCCAGTCACTACTTTATTTGAATTTAGCCCTTTATGTCAGTACAGTGAGCTATTTATCATACAGGGGACTCCTTTTATAGGTTGTCCTGGTTTTTGTTGTTTTACAAGACATTGTTATTATATTAGACCCAAACCACGCAAGAATGTTCCAAAACTTGGGTCGATAGTCCAATTATAGCACTTTACCAGAGTGTTCTTGTGGAACTTATCACCCCATCCTGTTTCATCTTGCTGGGTGTTTTGACTGATTAGGCGGGGAGCATTCCTTATGGATTGTAACCTTGTTAGTTGTTTCAGGTACCTGTAACTTGTCTTTTTGTTTTGGCATTTGAAAATTGTGTTTTCTGTGCTTTTGTATCTTTTTCCTAGCTCCTAGGATTTAAAAAAAAATTGCTTGAAGCGGTGTTATGTTTTTATTTAAGGCAAAAGTAAACTTATGAGTGTGTTCATTTAATTTTATATTATGATAGTTGCCATTGTGTCTTTTTGGAGTATTCTAATATACTAATTGGGAACCTTGCTATTTTTGGTTTGGCAAACTCGTAGTTACAGTTAAGACTGGCACAAATCTAAATTATATGAATCAGAATGGAAACTTAATACTCTAGGTTAGTTTTGTAGCTTTGTCATGTTTTAACATACTTAATTTAACTTTGTCCCAAAATATTGAACTTAAACTTTTTTTTTTTTAACCTAGGGCAAGCTTGATGATTACCAGGATCGAATGAACAAGGGAGAAAGACTCAATCAAGATCAACTGGTAAAGATCTTAAATTTGTTTAAAACTTATATTTTTACTACTATAAATAAGAAAATAATTAGTTCTGTATATTTCCAATAAAGACAAACTCTTGTCTTTGTAGGATGCAGTGTCTAAGTACCAGGAAGTCACAAATAACTTGGAGTTTGCAAAAGAGCTGCAACGGAGTTTCATGGCCCTGAGCCAAGATGTAAGTAGATAGTGGATGACTGGTGGCAGTACACGTGTGCTTTTACATCAAGCATTTGGGATTAAAACAAAATTGACTGTTTGTCCACATTCTAGTCCTGGTTCTCCCACTTGCTAATGGAGTGACAAATTAATTCTTGAGGTAATTGAGAAGAGTAAATTTTAAAATGTTACAATAAATGTTCTTTAAATTCTCATCTGCCTTTAAAATTCTGTAATCTAGATACAGTGAAATATGAAAAAGTTTTAGATATATTCAAAAGGGTACATCTGCAGCTTTTAAATGTCAGTGATATTTAATTTAGTCACTATGTACATGCTCTGCTAACATAGATCACATCTAGTCTATCCTTAGTAGGTAGTCATTAAGAATTGTTGTGGCTAAAAAGTTTGTCACCTGCATCCATCTTGAATGGAAGTAATGAACTTCTCTAAACAAAGGTAGGCAGGACAGCAGACAACCCACTCTTTCATTGAGCCTGTATTTGAATCCTTTCCACCTTGGTTTAGGACTTGCCAGAGCTGGCAGAGCTTCTTGAGCCCTTTGTGCCATAATGACAATTGAAATAGGGCTTTGAAGGTTAGTGTTAAAGGTGATAAAAATGCATAAAATCCAACATTCATTTACAGGTCACTTGACATATATATAGGTTAAGTAGTACCGTTTCCAGGAAGACCTCATTAGTTAACCTATGTCTTTAAGCTTTACAGTCATCCGTCTCAGCACTTTTGGCACTGTTTTACCATAGGAATGTCCTTTTTGGGTTTTAGGTAATGTGATGTAGAGCAGAAGTGTCAGAACTCAAGACCCAGCTTGAGTTCATCCTTTTTTTTCCTGTTTGAGTCTGACACTGCTGGTGCAGAGAAAAGAACATTAGATTTGATAAGGAAGCTTGGCTTCACATCCTGACTTGGACATTTTAATTGTACAACCATAAGCAAGTGATCTAAATCTTTGAGCCTCTAGTTCTTCATCTGTAAAATGGAGGTAACACTGCTTGATAGTAACTACAGGATTATTATGAGAAGGAAAAGGGATTTATAGAGCTCAAGGACGGGATGCTTTTGAGTTTTTAAGTCCATAAGCAAAGAAAATAGAGGATGAAATTTTTATTTCAAAGTGAAATTATAGTATAAAATTGTGATTTTTGTGGCAATTGATGCTCCCAGTCTTCCTTATGTTAAAGACAATTAAGAGTGATATAGTGACTTTGAGAACCAAGACCTTGAATGAACGGTTAAGTTAGGCATATGTTACATGTATTTTAGGACAACTTAACGATTTAAAATAGACCGTGGAGTTGAATGTGAGGCATATTACTATTGATTATTTAAAATGTTTCCTTTGGTAGATTCAGAAAACAATAAAAAAGACAGCCCGGCGAGAACAGCTCATGCGAGAGGAAGCAGAACAGAAGCGTCTGAAGACTGTGCTGGAGCTGCAGTTTGTTCTGGACAAGTTAGGGGATGATGACGTCCGTAGTGACCTGAAGCAGGGTGTCAATGGTGTGCCCATCCTGAGTGAAAATGAAATGTCAGTTCTGGACGACTTCTACAAGCTAGTCCAACCTGAACGGGACATGAGCATGAGGTGTGCTGGTGATGGGGTTGGGAAAATGCAATTTTTTTAAGAGTCATCGTTTTGGCCTTACTAAAAGACACTAATGAGGCAGTACTCTCCTCCTTCCCTCTTTTCTTTTTTAAAAGGCTGAATGAACAGTATGAACAGGCATCCATTCATCTGTGGGACTTGTTGGAGGGAAAGGAAAAACCAGTGTGTGGAACAACCTGTAAGTAGCTCAGGCTTCAGCAGTAGGGGTTTGTTTGTTGTAAGGAAGAATTCTTCAGATGCGAATCTGAGAATCTCTGAAAGGTTCGTGAATGATCACCAGATAGACTCTTCTTCAGAAGTGGGTTGGTATGAGTACTTAGGGATACATTGATTAGCACAGCTGAAAAATGAAGACCAACTAAACACAGGCAGGCTTGTGACTGCCAAGGCACTGGCCCAGCCATCCTCCTGTACAGCACTCCTTTTCTACTTTGCGGTCCTTAGTCTGTTGTGGATATTGCTTAGTCTTTTATTTTGTTCTATTTAGCAAATAGAATTAGGTCAGCCTCGTAAACAGACCACTTAAACACAAGTGAGGATTTATGCTGAGTTATAGGAAATAATTCTGTGCGTCCTACAAGAAAAGTCAAAGAAGGTAGTGGCCCAAGTCAAGTCTTAGAAGGCTGCTGAATCACACTGAGCATGTGGTAAAACATTAAGTTTATTAGCTGTGCAATAAATTACATTTTAAAAAACATTCTAACTGATGTCTGCATTAGAAGACTGCTTTAAAAACATCACCAATTACTTCTGGCTTTTTTGAACTCATTTATTTCAGTTTCTTCATCCCCCAAATAAGGTGTTTTTCTATCCTGGCTTTTCAGAGCCTTACCTGACAATATTTCAGAAATATGCTTGGACTGGTATTACTGGCTTATGTGCTATGAAATTGATTGCTTAAAAGTGAACTTTTAGATTCTGTTTGAAAGAATTTAAATTTGATCCTCCTTTTCGTGAGATGCCCAAAATGATGTGGGAAAAGAGTAAAAGAGTAAATTGGCTTGAAATGTACTTTGTACATTTTGTATAGTGTTTGGGATTTTCTTGCCAACCCAGTAAATATGTAGTGTTTTGATAAAGTGTAAATTTTGTCTTTCTTTACATGAGAACTAAACAAAACCTTTGTCTAATAATAGAAGATAAAACATGAGAATTAGAAGGCCTAGGATTCCTGTCCTGCTTCTGATACTCAGTAGTTGTATCATCTTAGGCAAGTCCTTCCCCCTTATACCTCAATTTTCTCATCTACAAAATGTAGGTACTAATACTTGTAATGTTTCCCTAATGGACTTAAGTTAAAAGATAAAATGATACAGAAAACTTTGCCATGCAAGACACCTTTGAGCTATTAGTCGATTCATTCTAAGACATGGCTATAAAGTAATGAATGATTTCCTAGGGCATTCATTAAAATTGTATACTACTTCTGAGGTTGATTCTTGTATATTGAAATATTTTCTGAAAAGTTGTGTGATCTTAAAACAAGATTGATAGGCAGTGTGACATCTGACGATTGTGTTTTGAAAGGACTACAGCTAGGGGGTCAATGTAGCTTGATGATGTTTAATATATACTGTAGGAATGCACACGCTGGCACATTTTACTAATGGTTAAATAATAAGATGCCAACCGTAGCATTTCACTTGCCATTCATCTTTCACAAATAATTGAATTGTATTCAGAAGTAAAAGTTCAGTGCCAATTAAGTTTGACCTAAGGAAGAAGCAAAAAAGGGAAGAAAATTGGCAGGGCTTGGAACCAGTTGAGACCCACCCTGGGAAGGGTATTGCCTTTTACTTGCTCGCTTTGTAACCTTGGGCAAGTCAATCATGAGTCTCAGTTTCTCTCTAAAATTAGGGATATCACCTGTGGTGTCTTCCCTCACCTGACTACTGTGACTATCAAATAAAAATGTATCTACAATGTTTTGTAAATCTGAAAGCACCAGGTAGATGTTAAACTATTAATATTAAGATAGTCTTTAGCAGAATGTCAGGAGGACTTACTGAAATGAAAGGATTTTATTGGGATTTATTCTTGCTCCATGTCTCTCTTAGACAAAGTCCTAAAGGAGCTGGTTGAACGCATTTTTCAGACCAGTTACTTTGATAGCACCCACAACCACCAGAATGGCTTGTGTGAGGAAGAAGAGACAGCTGCACTTCCAGCAGGGGAAGACCAGGCAGCAGAAGCTGGTAAGTACACAGGAGTTGGTTTATTTTCATTATAGTTGAAAAGCTTATTTCAGTTTATGTCTCAATGTTGGTTGTTTAAGTCTATGCACTTGGTTATGCATTTGTATGATGCCTTTTATTTTTTAAAAAGGGCCTTTTAAGTACTAGTATAATATAAATTTACCACTTTTTGAGTCAGATAGATAAAACACTTACTGAGGGGTTACTGTGTGTTAGGCCCTGCTGAATGCTGGAATACAAATATAAGCAAGTAATAAGACAGTCCCTGCTCTCAAGGAGCTTCCATTCTAATGGAGAAAGACAACACCTGCATAGAACTGGAAGAGGGAGTAAGAGGAAAGGTCACCAATCAGAATGGGACCTCAAGGCAGAGGTTTCTCAGCTGTTGCTCAAGGAGGTGATGATTTTGATATTAATACTTTTTTACTCCCTTTACTTTTGCTTTGTCTTATTCCTAGTATCCCAAGCTCTAGAAGTTTATTTCTTTTTTCTTTTAGTTTAACCCTTCCCTTTCCTAGCTTAGAAAAAAGTGAGGTATCTAATCTCTGCCTTCTCCATCCTTTCTTCTGTTTCACTGATATGAATGCTTCTTTCCAAGAAATGTTTTTAGAATTCTTTGGATTTCATTCCCCAGAATACTGATTATTGATGAAGACAGCAGGGTTCAATAAAAAGCGATTCCATAATCCTACTTTGGGAGTCCAACCATATTCTTTTGTCTCTTTGGATCTAAACTTGGTCATTCTAATTATGCAGCATTCAGTTTTGATTTTTATTTTTTGGAGGACTTTCATGTGTACATTATCATCGTGCATGTTTTCCTTGTTGCGCTTACTTCACTCTTGCGTAATCTGCTTACATATGTTTTCCTATTCCACAGTTCTTCATATTTGTAATCTCTTCTGGCACATTGTTCCTTTATTAATATATCACAATTTGTTTAGTCATTTCCAATTTTTGAGCATCTTTGTTTCAAATTATTTTGCTACCCTCAAAAAGTGCTATCATGAATATATTAGTTCATAGGGGACCCTTATGTCTTTGACCTTTTGGAATATATGCATAGCAGTTAGATAGGGTATAAAATATTCTTGTAACTTTTTAAAAGCATAATTTCAAATTGCTTCTCAGAAGATGTGGAACAATTAAAAGCAAAGAGTTTTTACTCAGTATAACTAACCTGTCTTGAGGAATATAGTGCTAGATAGGTAGAGACGGTCACCTTCCTACAATGTCAGCATAATCCTAATGTTGAAAATAGTAATTATAATTCTGTATGGCATTGGTCCAAACCAGTGATGTTTGGTAAAATTTAAAATAATAGCTTTTCAAGAATTGGAAGTGAACTCAAAGGCGATCTAATCCAACTTTGTACCCTTTAATTCTAAAAAAATTTAAATACTGTATTTTTGAGTGAATTCTCTTCATCTCTTCTTCCTCCATTAAAACAAAAAAAGAAAAGAAAAACCCTTGTAATAAACAATGCATTGTTGAGATAAATTCCCACATTGGCTATGTCCCAAAAGTATATGTCTTATTTTACAATCTCACTCCATCGCTTCTCTAACAGTGGGGTATCCATGATCCAGGACTGGTCCTCTGGAGTTGTGTTTGGATATTGCACTGATCTGAGTTCTTAAGTCTTTGTTCTTTGTCAACTTCCACCCATTGTTCTAGCTCTACCTTTTTGAGTCAAACAGAATGAAGTCCTAATCATTTGTCTTTGGTAAAGACCAGTAACATTTTGTTCTCCCACCGTGCTCCACCCCCCCGCCCCCCACCTGTCTTATCTTCTACAGGCTAAATGACATCTATGTTTTTCTCCCCCTTCCTCCTTTTCTTTGAATTGCTTGATGGTTGTTGTCTTCTTGGGCATGCCCAAGGTTTATGTCCTCTGTGGAGTGTCAAGCTCGAATTGAGGGTCTATTGAAGGCATAATGCAGTGGAAGTCCTTGTAGCTTTCCTTGTCCTGGACACAACTGTGGCCTACAGTCATTTTGGGGGTTGAGGGCTGCCAGATTATTCTGTCTCATGGAGCTTTCAGTTTACTCAAACAGTGGTCTGGTCACATCCCTTCTTTTCTCAACTTGTCACTGCTTTCTCTTTATGAAATTGGTTTTTTGAGCATAAATTATAAAATTAGGAAACTGCTAATGATGGTGGATGAAAGGTGGTGTGGGAAAGAGGGTGTGGTATAAGGAGAATTGGTTTTGTGCACATCTGTCTTGCTTCTGATAGGTACCTTGAGCTGGCAGACCTGGGGCAAGTTATTTCCCTTCTCTGGATCTTAATTTTCTAAGCTTTGTCTTTAAAGTGAGGGGCCTGGGCCAGATGATCTCTTAAAACTCCAAATCTCCAGGAAGCCAGCTCTGCTTTTTCAGCCGTCATCTTCCTGTGTCAGATAGCTGTATTTTTCTCCCATATTGTGCTCTTCCCTGTTTCTTCTGCCCAATTCTGAATTTATAATAATAGTATTAACTGCCTCTCTACTGTTGTTTAATTGAAAATAGTATTTTTATATAATATGAAGTGAGAAGAACCATGTGTTCTCGTTGAAGATTGTTCCTTTTCGCATTATAGTTTACCAGAGATTCTGGCTCTAACTTAATTGAATTGATGGTAAAATTTTTATAAGATAGTAACTTCAAAATCAGATAAGTATAATTCTTTTTTAATGTGTAGTCTTTAAAGAATATAATAATGAAAACTTAGATTTACAAGAATCTTAATTTTGGGAAATATGCCTAAACTATTTGATCTTTTAGTTCCTTTTTTGTACCTGAATTTATTATGTGAAGTTTTTAAACTGAAGTAAAATATACTCTTAAATGTTAACATTCTTGTTTCTCTTCTAGAAGTTGAGCCGGCAGAAGAGTATGCTGAACAAAATGAAGTTGAGTCGACAGAGGTATGGTTTTTATTTGAATGTTGTTTGCGACTTTTCTTCTTTAAAAAAATGCTCAACATGCCTTTTTTTTCCCCAGTATGTAAATAGACAGTTTATGGCAGAGACTCAGTTCAGCAACAGTGAAAAGGAACAGGTAGATGAATGGACAGTTGAAACAGTTGAGGTAAGAAAATGTCTGTGTTGGAAATTGATGTGTAAGTTTGATGGCTTTTTAATCCTCATTGATGGATAATTTAATTTTGCCCAGTAATTCTGAGTTATCCCAGAACCTGGGCTTGTAAAATTACACTTAAAAGAAAAGGAAGGGGCAACCGGATGTTCCAGGCAAGGTGTGAATCTGATCTCATGGGGAAGATGAGTATCGCTGACTTTTAGAATTATTTCAACAGTATTGTAGAGGATTGGCAACAAAGTAATTGACACAGTTAAGATCCCATTTTAATAGATGCCATTGAGAAAAGAGGTATAGGTGATAAAACGATTTCCATGTACCTGTGGATCATCCATTTTAGCACTTTTAAAAAAGTCTTTGTTTTCAGCAAATGCTTCTTTCTATTTCTAGGTCAGTCCTTGTGTGCAGAATTATTTGTGGACTGTTTCTACCAAGTAGCAGTTACTTTCCATTTTCCCTTTCCATTTAAAACAACCTTGAAAGGACCCTTTACAACTTCCAAACCATCTGTTAAAACAATGCTTAACAAAAATCTCTAAGCTTAGGAAGAGGAAGGGCATGGGCATTTGTGCTCTTGGCTCAAAGCATTTTTAAAACTTGCTAATTTAATAGTAGAGAGATGATAGGCCAGCCCTCTTTGATCTCCAGAACATTCAGTTTGGGGAAAATAGGATTTCTCTGAAAATACTTTAATATTAAAAATTATTGCTACAAATCATTCTGGGGTGTGTTAATGGGATTTATTATAGCAGATTCTTTTGGCCAGTATTATGAATTAAGATATTATTTTATTTTATTTGTATTGAATGATTGTCATGGTTGGTTGTCTCTCCCTCTCCTCCCCTCCCCCCATCCCACCAGTGTGTTGTAGAGTGGTAGATTAGTGAGGATGGAAGCCAAATAGCAGGAGGTTAAAGAAGAAATAATTGGAAATGGTAGGTATGAGACTTTTGGGCATTGATAGGAAGCAAAAAAAAAAAAAAAGCTTTAGTCTCTGAAATGACTCCAGTAACAGTTTCTGCTCTTAAAGGCTTAGCTGATAGGTGCTCTCAGTCTTTATGAGGGCCTCTTAGACAAAGAGATTAAGCCTCTCTTGTTGTCGCAGAGCTTTCTTCCTTGGATCTATGATCTCGTCAGTACAAGTGGACAGAACAAGACCTGTCCGTGCTAGGAGCTTTGATGTGTCATGGCTACTGAGGGACAATCCAGGCTCTGTGATCCCAACTTGAGTAGCTTGCTCCTTCTGGTCACGCATCTCTCTGACTCCATGTTCTTGACTTGGACTACCTTCTGCTTAATATTTGGTTGAGTCTATTACATAGAAAGAACCTAAGCTCTTTGAAGGCAGAGACAGCTTTGTTTTATAAGTCTTTGTGTCTGTGCTAAACTACAGAGAGCCCAATATTGGGAGGTGCTTATTGATTGAGAAAGTAAGGCAGTAAAGAAACCAGTGTTGTAGGAGTTCTGATGTTGATGTCTGAATGTTGTAGCTTCAGTGATTGTAGTGGAGCTCTAAAGAGCTTGTTACAGAACTCTCCATACATCTTTTTCAGTGTTCATATTTGCATAAAGATGACACTTAACCATGTTAGGAGAATAATCATAATGTAAAAGGTCCAGTCATAATTTAAGGCATCCACATATGATACTGGTGTAGATTCTATCCTTTCGGGGAAATCTTCATGATGACTAATTATGGGTATTTATTAATATTTTACCTGTAAGGAAAGGATAGATAATCAGGTAATAATTTAATCAGGGTGATTTAAGTAAGCACAGATAATCAAGCTTAGCAAGAAAGATATCTAAATGGGGTCTAAACTAAAGCTGAATAATAACTATATACTTTCTAAGTACTCTATATAGTATCCTGCCATGTGATACATGGGGTTATTGTAGTGATGACTACCTTGTTTAGGTGAAATTATAATAATTGTGTACAGGCAAATGAGTTAGATAGCCCTCTGCTATTAAATAAAACACAAAATGAAGTTTGTGCTCACCAAAGGTGTTTGCTGTGGTTTTGGAGAGAGTCTCAGTAGTACCTGACATGCTCTAGGAGCATAGGAAAAAAGGAGTGAAGCATGTCTGTTTCCTAGACTAGGCTGCATAGGTGGATGATGGCTCCACAGACAGAGCTTATAGCATATTTCTTGGACAGACGTTGGCTACGCTGGACAATGAACTGGGTCCAAAACTGAACAGAAGTGGATCAATATTGAGCAATTGTGTGGAAGTTTCTATGTGAAACAAAGGCCCATGTTCTTAAATTGTAATATTCTTCTGGTGATTTTCCTGGTTTTGAGTCCTAGAATTCCATATTCTACACAAAAAAAAAATAGGAGTCACCCAGAAACAATGGAGGTCCATGGGCATAAATAGATGGCAGCGTGTTAATAACATGTAATATCGTACAAACAAAGGGAACATAAGAGTGATCAGAGTGATACTTGACCAGAAAGAGCTAGAAGGGTCATGTTATGAGATCAAGGCATAACTAATGGATGGTCCTCATTCTCCTTGGTTTCTGCACAATGTCAGATGATTTAGAGGAAGGCTTCCATACCACTGTGTGAACTCTGTGGAGTATTAATGGGAAGACGTAGAAGGCAGCTCCACTAGGGTCAGCCCCAGGAAGAGGAGATGGAAATGAGTTTTGATCTTACTGAAGATCATAATCATCTCTGACGCCAACATCAGATCTCATGGAAGCCGTGGAAACATTAAAATAACATTTGAATAGTATCCACATTAAAGCCTAGTGATTTATGGCACTAAATTATTACCTAATTTCTAGCTGCTTTGTAGTTACCTGTATAACAACTTTATTACCCCTTACCCTCCTCACTTTTTCCCTAAGGTGGTGAACTCACTTCAGCAGCAGCCGCAAGCCGCATCCCCCTCTGTGCCAGAGGCCCACTCCTTGGCTCCAGTGGCTCAGGCCGATCCTCTTGTGAGAAGACAAAGAGTGCAGGACCTTATGGCACAAATGCAGGGGCCATACAATTTCATACAGGTGGGTAAATAGACACAACTGGTTTTTAAATTAGGATAATTACTTCTTGTTGAATTATGATTTCAAAGACTTTGGAAACTCCCCCAAACTCCCTTCTCATTTCTCAACATCTCTACCTCCCATTCCTCAAAACATGATTTCTGGTTCCCACCTGATCATGGCTGCCATCTTCTGGATGGAGAGTACAATAGGACACTGATTTCTCTGGTTCCAGACAGGATTTTGGGGTTTGGATTGGTGATCTTACCAGTCAGTAACTGGTATGGAAACCGCATTGGCTTGTAGTGGCCTGGGAGTTGTTTCAGGCCTTGAGTGGGTCACCCAGGCAGAATCTAAACACCCCACCCCCCACTACCAGAGCTGTGAAGCCCTGTGGCTTCCCATGGTGACCACTGTTGCTCTTTTCGTTTGGGTTTATCTTGCTGTAGGATTCCATGCTGGACTTTGAGAGTCAGACACTTGATCCTGCGATTGTGTCTGCACAGCCTATGAATCCATCCCAGAACATGGACATGCCTCAGCTCGTCTGCCCTCCAGGTGAGTGACAGCAGCATGCTTTGGGCATCTCTTTAATGTCAAATATATGAGATGGTGGGGAGGGAGAGAACTGAGCCCCTCCCAACCTTGATTTTCTCATCCGTAAAATTGGGATGATGATAGCACATATTGTCCAGGGTTGTTAGAATCAAATAAGATAATATTTATAAAGCTCTTTGAAAACATCACATTGATATAGAAGTGCTACCCATTAATACCATCATCATCAGTATTATTAGTTGCCTGAGCAGCCTAGAGGCTAAGTGAATTATGGAAGGTTGCCTAGTCAGTGGCAGAGTTGATATCTGAACCACTCAAGGCTTCCTGATTCCGAGCCTAGTACCTTCTCCATTTTATGAGACTTTAGGATTTGGGGAGAGGTGGTGTTAGTTCAGAATGCCCTGCAGCAGCGGAGATGTTAGCTGCTGAATGAAGCAATTTCCTCTTTAGGGGGCCTTGATGTCCGTGGAATTATTGGGATGAGAGGGGAAGGGACATTGGAAAGAAGCTTATAGATCTGCATAGAAATACATTTGAAAGAGCTGTGACATTACCAATAATTTTGGTTCAGTGCTTAACAAGCTTACTATATCGTAAAAAGCCAGACACATTAGATCTTTAGAAACTGTAAAGGAAATAAAAACCCATAAAAAGTCAACATTTTATAGTTCTTTTATCCATCTACCCCATACTTAGGGTTGAATCTGTTAGAAAGTATCCAAGACAGTGTTTTTCATCCTCAGAATTCTATTTGAAAAAGCATTTCTGTATGACTTTCTCATTAAGTTTGTTAAAATAATTACGAGCAGCAGTGATGTATCCCTAGTGTTGCTTTTGAGCTACTTAGAAGGACCATAGATGTATGGTTGGAAGGAGCTTTCTAGGTCAGGGGTGGAGAACCTGCGGCCTTGAGGGGCAGGTGGCAGGTTCCCTACCCCTGTCCTAGGTCATCTCTCCCAGCTCGCTCATTTTTCAAAGGAAGAAGTAGGCCCAGAGGTGTGAAGTGACCATGATAGGGAACAAGTGACACAGCTAGAATTTGGACTGTGGTCCTCTGACCCAAAGGCCAGGGCTCTTCTACAATATCACACTGTCTACTTTCAGAGCCAGAGAGTACCCCACAAAAGTGTATCTGCTTTTGTCGGAGGGAATGAAGATCTTTTGAATCGATTAGCTGTAATTATATGTTATGTAATTTATAATGTAGTTTATACATATAGTAAAGTTAGTGTTTATGTATGTATGTGTATATATACATACATACATATGTATATATATGTATAAATGCATTTGGGGAAAAATTATTTTCAGACATTTCTGCTGGTTATAAAGAAATTGTGAGGAAAATGACTACAGACTCCTCAGCCTTTGGTTCAAGCCATAGGCTGAAGTGGCACTTGGGTAGTTGCTTCTCTCTCTTTTAATGGAATTTTTTATTCTAAACTTCAGTAAAAAAAAAAACAAAAAAAAAACACCGCAGAAATATAAACCTAAACTATTTCACTTCCAATTCCAAAAAAGTGTGTATTATCTTTAGCAATGATATCCAAAAAAAACCTTACTGATTTTTGTGTTCAGTCACAGAAACACATGGTTTTTGGTATTAAGTTTTGACTACAGTTTTTAGTATCAATATTTGTTATATCTTTTGGTATAATAATACATTTTAACATTTTTAAAATGGATTACCAAAATTTAGTGTTCTCTCAATAAGATCATTTGAAATTTGTTTTATATGGCTTTGTTTGATCTTAGCTATGCTATTTCCATCATAGTACGATAATGGTTATAGAAAGGAGCTAGCCTTTCATGAAGTAGTTGAAATGTTAGCTATTTGGAATTGTCTAGAAATGAAGACATATCAATTCTCAGTTCTTTGTCAAATTGCAGTTCACACTGAATCTAGACTTGCTCAGCCTAATCCAGTTCCTGTACAGCCAGAAGCTACGCAGGTGAGGGTAACTGTCTATCCTGATCTCCCCCCGCCCCACGCCCCGATTTTATTGTGATCCTAGAAGGTCATAGCTATCGGAGACCTTGGAGGCCTTCTTACCTAGTTTAGCCCCCCTCATTTTATGGGTTGAGAGACTTAGGCTCTCACAGAAGTTACCTTACCTGGTAGAAAGTGATTTTTTCACCAGAGTGGTTAACCTGCACTTTCGTTAGAGTTTGTTCCTAGGTTTGGACACTGTTAACCTTTCATTTCAAATCAGTGTTAATTTGTTTTTTAGAAAACCTTTATCCCTATATCACCTGTATCTGTCTTGACTTCTCTGCTGGCTGTAGTTGAGGGATAAAAGAAAAAGATTTTCAGTCAAAGATAAGGAGAAAATTTTACCAAGTAAATTTCACAAAGACCAATTTCTTAATTTTAGGCTTTGTATAGCAGAGAGATTACATTAACTTTAAAGAAATAATTGTGACTCCAGAGTACAAATTTACCCAAACTTGAGTTAATGCAGCTAAAGAACTTCTTTACACACACGCACACACGCGCGCACAGACACACACACACACACACACACGCACACAAAATATAAATGTATATGTATATATACACGTATACTTTATACATATACTTTTGTTATCTAGCCTTCAGTTCTTTATCTTCAAATTAACTGTAAGATTAATGCTTAGCATAAACACAAGTGCTACTTTGATGAATTTTTTTTTTAAGGTACAATATTCCATACCTTTATTCTCCATGTTAGAAAGAACAGATGTGCATCTTCTCAACTTTTAGTTCCTATCTTTTGACCAGTTTTGACTTGGGCATGATCAGTTCTTTCTTAATAAAGCACTTATTAAGCATTTACTCTGTGTACAGTCCTAGGGATACAGATGGAAAGCTCTTGAAGAAATCTCACTCTGATGAGGGAGGCTATACCCCTGGGAGGCTTCAGCTTCGAGGCAGAGGGGCAGGGCCTCTTCTTAGATGTATTGTGGTCATTTGCCAAAAAAGATTTTTCTGCTCCTTGATAAGGAGATTAAATCCTCCCAGTTAAGGAAAGTGGATTTTTTTTTTTCCTGCTCCATTTGGCAAATCTGAGCGGCCTCAAATGAAATTTCTACCCTTTCTCTTCTAGGTACCTTTGGTTTCTTCAACTAGTGAGGGGTACACAACATCCCAGCCCATGTACCAGCCTTCTCATGCTGGAGAGCAGCGACCTCAGAAGGAACCCATTGACCAGATTCAGGTAGGCTTGATGGTTGCAAAGTGATTGTCTACATGAAGATCATTAGACAGAAGACATTACTGTTTACAGTAGAAAAACCACACTTGAACAAGTGAGTTGTGTTGTTCTGGATTAGTCTTAACCGTATAAAAGGTACATATAAAAAAATAACCCATTGTCGTGCTCTAGTCACTTGAGCACAGGACTCTGCTGACCAGTGTTTTGTGCGCTTCTTTAGGCCGCAATATCGCTAACTGCAGACCAGGCCCCGGCGTCCTCACCCCTTCCTGCTGCCTCTCAGCCCCAGGTATTCCCAGCTGGATCAAGCAAACCTCTACACAGCAGCGGCATTAACGTCAATGCAGCTCCATTCCAGTCCATGCAGACGGTAGGCAAGGGAGCGAAGTCTGGATGTTCGTGACTTTACAGGATTTACAAGTTTCTAAAACTTGTGTTACATGTAATTTAAAAATAAGGCTTGGGATTGGGAAATTGGCTGTCACATGGTATATTAATAACTTTATCTTCTTATAGGTATTCAATATGAATGCCCCTGTTCCTCCTGTTAATGAGCCAGAAACTTTAAAGCAGCAGAATCAGTACCAGGCTAGTTACAACCAGAGCTTCTCCAATCAGCCTCACCAAGTGGAGCAAACAGAACTTCAGCAAGAGCAGCTTCAGGCTGGTAGGTAAACATATTTCAATTAAATAAATAACTCTTTCTTAGGTAGTTTCTTGGTAATAAGGTTGTTTATGGACAGAGTGAAGTACTCATAGTTCATAAGGGGGTTTTGTGACTAGGTACTGCACTGGCTATAGAAATCAGTTATCTTTTGCTTACGATACATTGAGTAGCTTCTTGTATCTGAAAATATTGAGAATTTAAAAGTCAGGTACTGAAATCCATAGTGTTTACATATTTAAATGAAATAATATCCTGGAAAGTCTGTAGTTATGAAAATCATGGGAAACATACTGGCATTTAGACTCTTAGTTGGTCTGGCCCTAGATGTATCTGCCATATTACCTAAATCTTTTTAGAGCTAGATCAGTTTACTTAATCCTAGCTCTTAAACTTGGCCATATTAAAGCAATGATCCAAATTATTTATGGAGTAGAGATTTAGGGTAAAGATGATAAATGGATTATAAATGTTAAGTCCTAGAACAGTCTCTATAACAATTCTTCCCAGTCCCTCTAATCCACGCAGAGGTTGGACTCTGCTCAGTTAGAGTCTGTGTTCATGTGGCAATAATCAAATGCTTTAAAAAAAAACTGAAAGCATTCTGGGAGATTCATCTTTCAAAACTGTGCTGTGTCCAGCTACAGAATTTTAAGGACTGTTTCAAGCATTCTGTGATTTTTACAACTCGATTCCATCCCTGTGGATTCACAAGTCTTTTCTTAAGCAGGCACTAACCTACTTTAGCTGGATCTTCACATAAAACATGCTGTCTTAACAGGCTGACCATTTTGGATGTGAAATTTTGTAGGTGGTATAAAATAATGTTAAATATTCTATTTGGTCATAACCATTCTTCTAAACTTAGTCTTTTTCATGGTAATCTATTTCCAGATGGTGCCTGTTGGCCATGATCAGTCTATCAGTATAGTGTTATATTCATGGTAGTAACTAACTGTGCATGTCCCTAGGCCAGTATGTTTACCTCTTGTGTTCACTGGAATCCTCAATATGTAAAATAAGAGAATTACTCAAGGACACTATCTCTACAGTCCCTTTCTTGCTCTAATACTCTATGAATCCTGAGATTCTTTTGGTTGGATTTGTCCTATTTTGGAATTTCTGAACTGATCGTTTTCCACATTACATCTTAATATTACGTACTTAGCAGTTAGCTGTAATCATACTAAAGAAAAGGGCCTGCTATAGTCTTGAATGTAACTGTTATTGTTCACTTGCAGAATTCAGGGTTAAAAGTGACTTTGAGCGAAAATTAAAATGGTAGTGACCTATTGGTCACATTTTATTCATGTTAAAAATTTAGTTCTACAATGATCTGTTTAAAAGCTCTGACTTCTGTTTTAAACTCCAAAACTTATTTTTAGAAGATTCCTTATCTTCCCATTACTCTCTTGAGTGTTACAACAGCAAGAATCTTTGGCCAGAGGTAGTAAAATTCTGTCCTGAAGGGGTGATTACAGTCAAGTTCTGTATATCTTTAAATAGTTGTGTGATCTTTTTTATAATCCAGATCTGTCTGGCAAATAATTTTTTCAAGTGGTTGACTTCAGAGAGGCCATCAGAAATATAATTTTGAGTCTTAGTTATAATGTAGAAAGGTCATGTATTAAAGTTTATCAAAGAAAGGGAATCAGGGTGGGAGATTTCTGGGATGTAGTGAATAGCAGCAGTAATTCATTCCCGTACTGTTTGTGACCTATCAGAAAAGAAGCTCAAAGTATTGTACCAGCTCAAAAAGGCCATTGAAAAATTAATTCTTGTCTGTGGCATTTTTTTTCATCATTGTAGAGTGGGCTGTTAGTGTATTAGCATTTAGCATAGCCTTGGAAAGCACTTGTGGCCATTCAGGAACGTTTCTAGGCTGACTAAATAATTATAGAGATTTCCTGGCAATTTTGAGCTTACTTAGAATGTGAGAATAGATTGTGTGATTGATGGGAGTAGTAAGCTTCTAGTAACCCCTCATCTGCCACCCCTCTCCCCCAGCACCTTCCAGTGGCCACTCTTTGATCATCAAGTTGAGGATTGGCAACAGAATTGTTCAGCACCAGCTCAAAGACCCAAGCCTGGTTTCCTTAGGATGGAGGTTGGGAGAGGAGAGATGACTACTAGAATGGGTGACATAGGCCCTTTGGTACTGAAAATAAGAAGTATAGGACTTATGGGCATTTTAAGTACCCAGAGGATTCAGGATAATGTGATTGAGTTTACCTGATATAACTCCAAGGGCCTCTTATCCTTGTTGATTTATCTTGTTTAGTAAATATTCTTTACTATTCCATAAGGCACTATGCAAAGTGCTAAGGAGCAACATGAAAAAAGTAAATTCTTGCCCTTAGAAACAAGTATGAAAAGGTAACAGGTTTTATTAATGAGTAGTGCTAAGATAGGAGACATGTCATTGGGCTATTTTTGCTGTCTTTTAATCTCCCTGGTATAGAGTTTTATAGCCATTTATATCTAGTCTTTGAAATCATGAAATTTGTATTGTAATATGGAAGCATTATATAGATGTATTCTGTTTACGAAAGTTGTTGAGTTAATTTTAAATGCTGAGGTTCTCTTTCTTAGCAGATTAAAGTATAGAAATGGGTATTTTGAGTAAAAGGTAAATCATGTTCCACTAGGTTCTATCCTCATATCTGTCCTGCTAGATATGAAAAATCATTTTCAAGTAACTTGATGTAGGAAAAAAGTGATTATGCATGCTCGTTTTATGTCAATTGAATTACCCTAGAACCAGGCTTCTTAACTTGGGGTCTAAGGACCCCCAATGTTTTCTGTAGATAAATTTTGGACTTGGATAGGAAAAAAAATCAAATTTTTGTTTCAATATTACTGGTTTCCTTCGTAATCTTGTGCATTTTATTTTATGCATTTAAAAACATTTATTTTGAGAAGGGTTCCATAGGCATCACCAGACTACCAAGGAGCGGGTGTCTATGGGGTCTGTGACAGAAAAGAAAGGAAAAAAGTTGTGAACTCTTGGTCTAGAACAAGGTTAGTAATGAGTTATTTGCACTTTGTATTGTGCTTCATCGACCTTCTCTAGTACTGGTCTGATCATGTCTAGCTTATCATGATGGCACACCTTGAAAAAGATACTGTCAAACTGTACCAAGTACAATGTTGAAACCATGTCACGAGGAACAGTTAAAGGAACTTGGTATGGTTTGGCTTAGGGACTTAAATTAATAATCATCATTTTCAAAGTCATTAATGATTAGATTTATTTTTGTTGCTGCAGAGGGACAGACCTAGTCAATGAGTAGAAACCACATGGAATTTGTATTTTGACTTGTTCTGAGGAAAAAATTTCAATGTGACAACCTTGTGGTAGTAGGGTGGGCTCATCCTAATGGAAGTATTCAAATGTGGGATAGATGATCCTCAGTAAAGGAAGCCATAACATGAATTTCTACTTGGTGGTACGTATTGGACCAGATTTTTTCCAACTCTTAAACTCTTAATATTATCTTTTATGTCTTTCATAATGATGTGCAAGATATTTTATAGGATTTAGCATTCTAACTAAATTGTACTCTTGTATTTAACCATGCCCTTATATTTGTGTGTATATAAGTAAATGGATATACTATATAGTCATGGGCTGTGTGTGTGTGTGTGTGTGTGTGTGTGTGTGTGTGTGTGTATGTGTGTATGTGTTATATTTCAGTGGTTGGTACCTACCATGGTTCCCAGGACCAGTCGCACCAGGTGGCAGGTAACCACCAGCAGCCTCCACAGCAGAACACTGGATTTCCACGTAGTAGTCAGCCCTATTACAACAGCCGAGGAGTGTCACGTGGAGGGTCTCGGGGCACTAGAGGCTTGATGAATGGATATAGGGGCCCTGCCAATGGATTTAGAGGTAAAGGAGGAGTTCAATGAATATCTGTTATTTACTGTACTTTCCTTTAGTAAGTTTTTCCATTAGCTTTTTATACTACTTGAACACTTTTTAAAAACTTTTCACTTCAGTATTAAATTGTGTTTCCAAGAGATTTCATTGGTTTCAGAAGGTAGTTCACTCAGTCAAATAAACAAGAATTTATAAAGCACACCTATACCGTCTGTAGTCGCTAGGGTATAGAGACCAAAGGAAGTAGTCCCTTCCCTTAGGGTGCTTGCACTCTATCTTTATGCACCAGATTTTGTCACTTATTTTCCAGTGGCTCTTTGTTACCTAATAAATTAAGTGAAACTCTCTACCTGACAGTAGCATCATTTCCCTCGCCATTGCAATAACCTGATTGGTCTCATTGACTCTGATCTTTCCCCTATCCGTTCTCTGGTTCGTAGATACCAAAGTGATACAGCATGTGCCTGGCATGTTGCTTCCTGGTAGCTATAGCATTAAACACAAATTCTACTGTTGGTATTTAAAGCCTTTCATAGTCTGCCTGCAACATACATTTTTCAGTCTCTGACCATGTGTCTAGGTTGTGCCATCTGGCTAAAATGTGCCTCTCTTCGCCTCTGCCTTTTAGAATCCCTATTTCCTTCAAATCTTAGCTCAGGCTCCTTCTCCCCTATAAGGCCTTGCCTTGGGCCTTCCCACTAAAATCACTTTGTATATGTCATCTTCTTTGATAGAAGCTAAGCTTCTTGAGGGCGAGGATTGTTTGATGTTTGTTTTATCTCATCTATTCCAGTGTCTGGCGCATAGACCTGGAATATATGATTGTTAAAGCATCCCAAACCTTTCAAATTTTGGCATCACGCTACTAACCTATACAGTTTTATCTCAGACAACTTTCCCCTCTCAAATATACCATCAATTTCCTATTTCCATAATTTGTCCATGCCACTTTGCTGTCTTCCTTTCTTAGGCTTTGCCTTTCCTTTGCTTTCTCCAACCGTAATTCTCACTCCCAATCTCTTCTTTTAAAGTTGATCAACAAACATTTATGAAGTACTTAGTATGGGCCAGGCACTATGCTGAGTGCCACATCTTATCTCTCCTTCACCCCCCACCGTACGTGCAGTCTTTTTGGAAAAGATCCCTCCTCTGATTTTGACTGGTAGCTGCCTACATTTATTTTGCACTGTAGCAGTTGCATCGTTACTTTATAACATTATGTATTTGTCCTGTCTTTCTAGGCTGTAGATTCTGTTAGAGGAATAATCTTATTTATCATTCTGCCTCCCTCTAGTGATTATCATGATGTTTGCACATAATACCGGTCACTTAATGAATGAATGATTGCTGTTTGGGAGATATTTGAAAACTAAATACATCAAAACAACAGTAGGTTTCTATGCACACATAGAAACAGAAGACCAGGAATATTAGAAAATTGAAAAATATCGTTTCCTTTTCTGATAAAGAGTTTGGGGGGGAATTGTCTTATCAGTAATCTTTACCTTACCCTGCCTTCCTCGTACCCTGTCTCCATACCTCATTTTCTGATACAAATCTTTGGACAAATATTTAAAATCTCTTGAGTATAAATATTTTTCTTTTATCTTTTTAGGAGGCTATGATGGCTACCGCTCTTCATTTTCTAACACTCCAAATAGTGGTTACACGCAATCCCAGTTCAATGCTCCACGAGACTACTCCAATTACCAGCGGGTGAGTAAACATGTTTTACTATGCTAAAAACTAAATTAATTACAATAATGACAGGATAGATAATTACATAGGGAAGACTACAGAGCTAAATATTTCTCTGCTTTTGTTATTTAGAGAGACAAATTGTATATATTTTTTTAAATGCAAAGAAACAATTCCAGGCAAGAGAGTTTATTTTTTTGGGGGGGGGGAGAAATAGCATATTTTATTAACATGAAAAAGCATCTCCTGATGGAAACCTCTTTTTGTAAATTCAAATTTTTATATATCAAGCATTCTTAAAATGGGGCACATCAGCAGGTGCAAATTTCCATGACATTGACATTCATTGAAAACATTAAGCAAAGTAACTAATATAAAAAAGTACACAGAATTCTTCCCTGTTCCTGCTCCCTTTCCCAACAATGGGTCTCAGCATCTACTGAACCAGAAAAAGGATCACATTCAGCCTAGCAAATAACCCTTGGGCCTGGCCTTTACCATTCTATGTCCAGTTTCCTACAGCTGCTCTTTGTCCTTTGCTTTCCTCTCCTGCTCCCTTCTCTGCTTCCCAACTCCCCACACCCTTTGACTTCTGCCTGCATGCCCTCTTCCTGAGAGCTTATAACATTTGGAGAATATTCTCTCTTTCAAAGTCCTTGAAAGAACTTTTTGAGCTCAAGGGAAGATGAATACGTAAAGTTCAATTAATAAATAAGTAAACAGATGTCAAGGCTACCAGCTGTCCTAGTAACAAGACTTTATGCTTTCCTGGTTCATGCTATTTTCAAGACATGAGAGCACCTAATGAGTTAGTCTTGCTCACAGCCCTTCTCAAAAAAAAAAAAAATGCCATGCAAGGGCAGTCTTAGCAATAAGGCAATGGCTTTGTGTGTGGCCACTTGCCACGAGTCCCCTACACTTCCCTTCCAGGAGCCAGGCTGTCTGACATTGGAGGGGTCCTCCTTTCCTCCATCCTTCCTACTCCCATGTGAGGAAAATGGGCAGGAGGAGGGAGATCCCATGAGAATTCCTCGTCTCCAGTTGTAACAAGTAGATGACATTGTCTCTATCAGTTTGAAGATGTCCTTTGAAATACCACACAATAGGATTATTAGATCACAAATCTAGAGAATGAAGAGACCTTGGGGGCCATCCCATCCTAATCCCTCATTCTACAGAGGGATAACTGAGGCCTATCTTGCCCAGAACTTCTGACTCCAGAATCAATGCACTTTCCACCGTATCAAGCCAAGAGCCCTTAGAATCATAACCAGGGAGTTCTGTCCATTGCTTTCTTGTCTCCACAATCAATAAAAATAAATCAAGCCCTGATTTGTAGCATTTGATGGTTTTTGAGATGCAGATATTCACACTGAAAACTTAAATGGCTCTCTATGTATGACACACTTTCAGTTTGTATCATTAATATTTTCTCCATCACTTTCTTGGTCTTGACAATCAACAAAACAATAAATGTAGCATTCAATCATTTCTGAGCTGTCATTGCTCATACTGAACAATTTGATCATCAGCTTTCCAGCATACCTCTGATCACAGCTAACCTTACTATATAGCACTTCACACAAACCATATCATTTGAACCCTGTAAAAACCTAGAAAGAGCACTGTAACTATTTACTATTCCCATCTTTCAGATAAGTAAACTGAGGCTGAGAGGTTATGTGACTTCCTCATTTGCTTAGTAAGTGGGACAGGTAGGTGGCACAGTAAAGAGAACTGCATCTGGAGACAGGAAAAACTGAGTTTGAATCCTGCCTAAGGCAAGACATTTAACCTCTCAGCTTCCTTATCTTTTTTTTTTTTTAAATTTACTATTTATTTTTAATGTTCTTTTCTTTTTTTTTTTTAGATTTCTTTATTTTTAGTTTACCACACAAGGAGAGTTTATTTTAACACATAATGTTTCTATGTAACATTACACCAGCAGTTGTTGAAGCTACTATTTGAAGAACCAATTTCTGAATCTATTTAGGATACTTGGTCTCTTCAGTGAATTTCTAAAAAATCATAAGATTAAAGTAGAAAGTAATCTTAAAGATAATGTGTTTGAATGTATGCTTTCTCTTAGTGTAAGACCTTTGTAAAAAGACCATTTTCAGCTATTTTTTTGGGGGGGGGTAGTACACAAAGGGGTTGAGGGCAATGAATCTTGAAAAAAATAAGGAAAAATGTGTTTGCTTTCTTCTTAAACTTCAAAGGTAATTTTAGGAAAATGACTTGTTGTATTTATGTGTTTGATTTTGCCCAACATTTTGAGTGTGTTATTGTTTTGTTTTGGTTTTTTGTCATTTAGGATGGATATCAGCAAAACTTCAAGAGAGGATCTGGGCAGAGTGGACCACGGGGAGCCCCTCGAGGTAATGTAGAGGAATGGACATGTAACAGTTTTCCACTAGAGTGCCTTGACTGTTCCTTATCTGCAGTTAAATTTGTTTTCAGAATAAAATCCATCCTCACCAGATATAGGATTATGTTATTTTAAAAAAGGTTGAGGGTTTATTACTTTGAGTTAGAAGTGACATTCAAGATTTAAACTAACCTGGTCATTGTGAAGATAAGGAAACTGGTGCCCAGAGAGCCCCATGTTTAGTGCCATAGATTTCAGTCCCATAGATTAGTTGCTAGGGAGTATATTGTAAGCAAAAAGCACAATTATGTGCATGCTTATTTATCAAATCAATTTAACATTATATAATATTTGAATTGTTTTAGCAAGATGTTTTCATTTAGTCCATTTCTTTTAAAAAATAGTATTAAGCAAGGAAAGTTGGAATATTACTGATCTGTAAAATGAGGCTTTATAGTGGGCTAGATAAACTTGACATTTTATAAAAGGATTCACCAGAGGATCTCTTTAAATAGCTACAGAAGTACATTATAATAGGTGTAAGGTTTGCTTTATTTTAAAGATGATTTTTATATGCAGACTTTTTAGCAACAGACCTATTAATAGCTACAAGGTTGACTTTGGAATCCAGGGGCATTGGATGAAATTTGGGGAAGCATGTTTAGGCCTGATTCCAGAAGAGAAATGAAAAAACAATTAGAATTCTCTCAAAATGGTATGGGGAAGTTAAGTAGTGAGCTCCTCCTCTTTTCGGGACCATTCAATGCAAATGCTGTAGATTATCGTTCTAGATGGGCTCTTGATATTTTATAACTCAGATTCTCTGACAAGCTCCATATGTAGGATACTGGGTAAGGGCTCCCAGGATAATGGGGTCCTAAAGACAGGTTGAAGAAACTAGTGTTGTTTGGCCTAGTGGAAAGACCCTAAGTAATCTCTTTGAGGGCAGGGACTGTCTTTTGCCTTTCTTGGTATACCTAGCATTCAGCACAGTGTAGTGTAGTACCTAGTCGTCACTTAACATATGTTTATCCATGTATTCTTTCCATGTATTTGGAAAGGAGGTACTGCTTAATCATAGTAAAGTGACTTAACTTGGCCTACTTGGACAAGAACTAGGATATCGTAGTGGACCTGAGTTGCTGAGTGCTTATTACTCTGGTCTTTGTCCCTTCCCTGGCCCAGATTTCCTTGCTGCTTGACAATATACCCTGCGAGAACTAAAATGTGGAAAGGTGAGGCCTGCCTAAAACTGGAACAATGCAGAAGAGTTATGTCCCCTTCCTAGGGAAAAAGTGGTAGATTCCTCTTTTATACAAGGCTGGATGACCACATGCTTGTTGTTTTCTCCATTGGTTTATGCCCACTGCTGAGCCCAACCTCTATCTTAAAAATTCTAGGACTTAAGGATCCAAATCTTGAACATTCTCTCTTCCAATCAGTTTTTTTACTCATGATGCTTTCATGTTGGTTTATAATGGCATTTTTTGTGCTTGCAGTACATGATCATATAAACTCCTGTCAAGGTCATTAAATAACATTTTTATATGAAATTATGTATTTGTGAACAGAACCTCCCTTTTATTTGTACATTAATTCTATAAAAATTCTGAGAATCATTTGGGGTAGCTTTTTTTATATAAGGAACTCAATTTTGAAGGCTGCTCGTGATACAAACCTGAAACGTAGTTACTCTTGATTCTTTAAGGGTAGATTCTCATACAAAACATGCTGTTTTAGAGAGGTTTTTTTGGTGATATATAGAGAATTTTAGTTCCCTTTTTGAAAGCCGGGAGAATTTGTTCCTTGTTTTGTAGATTATCTATTTTGTTAACAGTCCTACTGATTTTGAAGACCCTAACATGCCATTCTTGGTTTTGGGGAAGGGCGTCATCTGATCACTAAGATGAAGCAGTGTGGTACAGTGGTAAGCACTGGTTCTAGGGTTAGAGGACCTGGATTCAAATCCCACTGGTGATACTTGCCACTCGTGTGATGTAGGGCGGGCCATTTAACCCCTGCACTGCCGCTCGTAGGGGCGCCCTCCCTTGCCTCCTTCATTTGTAAGTACAAAGGTTGGACTTTGATGCTCAGAGATTCCTTTCCCTTGGTAGAGAGATGGGTGATGGGCGATAGTAGTCATCTTCATTTAACAAGTACCCACTGCATATAATCCGCTGGTTACAAAAATAGTACAAGCAAGCTCATAGTGGTTTAAGCTTAACGAATAATTTTCCTCACATCCTCACTGTGAGGGATAGGCAGTGCAGGGCCATTTTTCCTTTCTTTTAGAGACCCAGGGGGTTAAATGTCTTGCCCATAGTAACACAGCTATTGAGAAGCACGGTGGTCCTGTTGAGTGGTCTTGTAATGAGGAGGACCTGATGTGGAACGCTGGGTCCTGTCACTCTAGTAGCTCGATGATTGTGGGCTGGTCCCTTAATACCTCAGTTTTCTTAGCTTTAAAATTAAAGGAATGCCCGCCATACATGTTGGCATTATTATGAACTTAAAATGAGAGGTCTGCCAAGCACTGGGCAAACCTTAGCAAATCTGACATAAATATCAGGCTTTACTATTATGTGACAAAGTGAAGATTTGAACTTTGGGCTTGTGCTTTAAAAGTCTGCCCTTCTTTCTGATAGACCTTCTCAAAGGGAGTTTACAGATGAGTGGGTGATGAGGACCATGTCTCAGGATCACTTTCCAGCTTGGTGGTAGGGGCTCAATGGTTCTGGAAGGCTTCAGAGAACAGAACTGGTTGCATTTAGTCTTTGGGGGATTGGTCTGGTGAGCTCCAGAATGAGTTGAGAGCAAGAGCCTCAAGGCAGAAAAGATGAACATGGTCCACTTTGATTGACATGTGTCCCGTATGTTCGGAAGAATAATATAGTCATTGGTGAAAATGGTTTAGTTCTATTGTAAAACATGTTTTGGAAAGAAGAGATAAGTTGAAAATTACTGGGGTAGCCATGCCCGGTGGGTAAGTATGCCACAAGGGTATTTATACTTGCAAATGGATTATTTTCTTTTCCTCTAACTTGGGGTGTTCAATAACTAGGACCTAGTTAGCTAAACGAATTAAAAGAACTTGAATTAAACAATCCTGGTCCTGATTGTAATAGCACAGAACTTAGGTTTGCAGTCTTGTTGCACCACAATGCAGTGACTGTATTTTCTTCTTAAAAGGTAATATCTTTCCTTTTTGGTGTTTATATTTGGAAAGTATTTATTTGCTTTGTTTTTATTTTTTTGGTGAAATGAACTTAATATCAGTGATCAGTTGAGCTGAAGAGCCTTGAGTAAACATGTGCAGGGCAATCTATAAAAGAGGAATCTTCAATACATGGAGAAGGGCTTGAGGTATGGGCTTCTAGCCCTAGGCCTGGCATTTCATGCCTGTGTCTGTCTTTTGGAATTTTGTCTTGAAGAAATTGAAATACAAGTATGGGGGAGAGACCTCAAAGCCCATTTTGTTTTGTTTTACAGGTCGTGGAGGGCCCCCAAGACCCAACCGAGGGATGCCACCAATGAACACTCAGCAAGTGAATTAAACTGGTTCACAGGATTATGTTTAAAACGCCAAAAACACACTGGCCAGTGTCCCATAACATGTTACCAGAAGAGTTATTATCTATTTGTTCTCCCTTTCAGGAAACTCATTGGTAAAGGGACTGTTTTCACCCCATAAAGACAGGACTAGAGTTGTCAGCTTTATGTTACCTGGATATGGAAGGAAACGATCTTTACTCTGCATGTTCTGTCCTAAGCGTCATCTTGAGCCTTGCACATGATACTCAGATTCCTCACCCTTGCTTAGGAGCAAAGCAAAACACATACACTTTCGGGGTGATCAGATCTCCATGGTTATTTGATTGAAGTGGCTTGGAAAAAGCAAGATTGACTCATTTTTCACATTGGATAAAATCGGCAAATCAGCCCTAGTTGTTGTTTCGATGGTAATTGACAAAAACTAAAATATTTCCCATGAAAGGAAGATGGAAAGAGTGAAGTGTGGTTTGGCAGAGCAACTGCATTTCACAGCTTTTTCTGGTTTAAATTGGAGCAATGAACGTTTAGATGCATACTAAAAGATGCATGGGTCCCTAATTACACAAATAAGGCTGACTACTTTTGATACAGCACCATTCATCACCAGGCCAAACTACTGTGGTTAAAAATATATACACATAAATTGCTTTGTAACAGCTGATATTGTACAAGACAAAGCCAAAATGCAAAATTAGGCTTTGATTGGCACTTTAAAAAAATCTGCAACAAATATGGGATGTAATCTGGATGGCCGCTTCTGTATTTAATGTGAAGTATTTAGATACCTTTTGGAACACATTTAACAGTTTCTTTGATAGCAATGACTTTTGTAAGGATTGGTACTATATGTTTATCATTCCTTATGACATGCACATTGTCTGTCACTAATACTTGACCTTGCTGTATTGTCATCTAAATAATTGGTACAGGTACTGATGGAAATCTCTAATGGAGAATCATAACACTTTTGGTCACATGTCTCTCTGCAGCCTGAAGGTTTTTAAAAGAAAAAGATATCAAATGCCTGCCGCTGCCGCCCTTTTAATTGCTATCTTTTGAAAAGCACCAGTATGTGTTTGGATCGATTTCCCCTTTTAAGGGAAATGACAGCCAGCAGTTTCAGTTCAAATGGTATAATTAAAACAAATAAAACGTGTTTATAAAAATTGTATCCTGGAACACTGGTGTTGAGCAGCTGACATACCCGGTTGAGATCCTATAGTTGTGCATTTTCTCTTTGAAGTTTCAGTTATCTTCTATTCCACTGAGGTTTTCCTACAGCTTTTGTTGTGTACCTGCATTTACTGCTTTCTCTTGAATGATCCACATCAATGGAGTTCAGTTCTTTCTTCCTCAAGACATTGGTCTTGCCCACAATAGTGATCTCTTCCGTTACATGAGGAATCCCCCAGGCTTCCTGGAGGAGCCCAGGGCGGTGGTGACTTAGCTTTTCTCATGCCATCTTGGTGCATCTCCTGTGCGCAGTTGGAGTGCTAGCTGTACTTCGACGTGCCTGTGGACTTCTCTGCTGCTTGCTGTTGCATCCCACTTTGGCTTCCTGTTGAATTAATCCCATGTATTAAGCAAAGGCTGCTAAGTTAATGATACTTGTAGTCCAGAAACTGGATTTTATTTTCAGCCTTCAGCTCAGTAATTGGACGAGTAGGTTTTCAGTTACTTTAATTTTTGAAACTATTCTTAAAACACTCATTGTTAGAAAACTGGACTTTTGCTGACCTTGTAATCTACTAAAGTGATAGGCTATTGAAGGACTCTTGAGAACATTCCACATTCAGAAGTTTTGTAAAGGGGCTGGGGTTGAAAGGGCGGGGGGTGTCTTCAATGTTTATTTTAAAATAAAATAAGTTCCTGTCTTTTCTCATTTTTGGTTGTGGTACATCTTATTGGAAGGGTTATCTGTTTACTTTCATAAGCAAGAAAGGCTTCTTGGCCAGTTTTCTCCCCTAATTAAATCATATCTGGCAAGGATGTACCACAACCATATATAAGTGCTGATAAACAGAGTGGATTTTATTAGGCAATCCATATGTAACGTAATACCTAACATTATTCCCATGGAGAACAACTTGCTGCCTGTATGAGAAGGTGCCTTCACAGGGTTTGTTTTTGAATAAGATTGAGGGCACATACCATGATGAAATAGTGCTTTCTGTCTTCCCTCAGGGATCCAGAACCCCAGTTGATCAGCTAGAAGAGAATGAGAATGTGAGATGGTATTAGAATTCCGATGTCTGTCAGATACACGTGCACAGTGTGCATGTATACAGCTTTTCTGTTTAGGTTGGAGGAAGTGGGCGGTAGGGACACGGGACAGACACCTTTTGCACTTTTTTTTTTGCACAGATTTTTTTCATTCATGTACCAATTCTTATCATTAGAGATTTTTAAGCTTCATTCATCAAGGGATAGATTGACAGCAATGCTATTTTTATATTGCATGCTGTTTTATGTAGATACCTCATCGTGGCATGGTGGTAGCCCTGTGTTTTTGGTCTATACCAATTTTGAGGTCTGGCAAATTCTATCAAACCAGAAAGGACTGGGTTCAACAGGCATGTGAGAAGACTATTTTGCCTAAGAAAATGCTTTGTTAGACCCATTTTGGTTGTCAGGGCCTCTGAACCCAAAAACTTTAGGAAGATCATTCTTGAAGTATAGTTTGCACATTAATAATTGGAAAAATTGTCTAGTTAGTGGGAATTGGTTTCTATTTTTACATGTTGTGGTCACATTGCCCTGACAAATCTGTCCAATTTTTTACTCATCAGTATGCATCTACTTGGGTCTGCCCTCTTCAGCTGTAACCCATTCACCAATAACAATGGAAAAAAGACATCTTAGCTAACTAAATTTTTACAGCAGGAGAATGTCTTATTAAAAGTGAGTGATTTCCTAATGAATCAGATATTGGTATATAGGCTGTAGATGGGCACTATCAAGCCCTTTAACTGGATCGTGGAGCATTTGGTTTATTTACTTGATTGAAAAATGTGGTAGACATGCATTGGTCAGGACTGGGCTTTTTCCTGGGATCCTGATTTTTTTTTCCCCTTCAAGGAATATGGAGAATTCAACTATAGTAACTTGTGGTTAAATGTCCTCCAACCAGTTTAGTAATAACTTAGGAAACCTGTTTATGTCCCTGTTGTGCATACTACAGTGTTGCTGAGAGACTTTAACATTTAACCAGGTAATGAGATTTTGAAGTTGAGTCTCTGGAGCTCATTAACAGAAATGTCACCTGAAAACTGCTGAGGAAATGCGGAAAGCAGTAAGTATATGGGGGAACCCCTGATGGACCTTTCTGAGGAAAGAAGATAGATGTTTTCCAGCAACCAGAGACTTTGTAAGAAAGGAAGACAGGGATGAGTAAGAAGCGATAAATATACCCTTGTAAATGCAGTGTCTTATTAAAACCTTGTGAGGCCATGGCCAGTAAAATAGCTGCCTCTCTTTGAGCTCTGAGTTGCTATTTAAAGCCACCCAACATGTAGTGTTAGCATTCAAGCAGCGGTACTACAGGCCTTAGACGTCCGGTCTGGATAGACTGGGGGTCTTAAAGGAATTGAGGTCGGGTGATTTGGGTCCCAGTGTTCAAGGAATCTGGTGTTTGGAACCCACTTCGCTTTAAAAAAAAAATTTGCCGGGTTAACTTTAATTCCGGACTCTGGCGGCAAGGGTGGGTGTGGCCTGATGGGGGGAGGGAGGGATGAGGAACATCTCGAACTTGTCCTGGGCAGTCGCTCGCAGGGTGCCGTGTAGTATTTGTGAGATTTGCAGCCTTCAAGGACTTGGAGCCCCACTAAACAGCAGAATTAGGGCAAATGGCCTAGTAATCGGTCACGTGCCTTTCTCCAGGCTGGAACCTCCGCATCAAAAGCCCGAGGGCGTTTTAGAAGGGCTGATCGTGCGGGGGTCGGATGCCCCCGGGCCGGGCCGCCCAGGCTTAAGCGCGCCAGGGTACGAATCCGGCTTCGTCTGTGCAGTCAAAAAGGGTCGTGCTCGGGAGCCGGGGTCGCTGCCCACTGGACGTCCAGCTGCCCGAGAGTCTGTCAGTGACGAGGGGGCAGTCATTAGGGACCCACCCAGTCCTGCTGGGGGACCCAGGGACTGGTGTAAAGGCCACACGGGCTGCGATGAAGCCCTCCTCGCTATTCCTCTGCGGGACCCCCAGGAGCATGGCAGCGGCTCCTCGGATGGGACCTCAGGGATCGCGAGTGCAAAGGTCGGGAGGTGGGAGAAAGTCCAATGTCCCTGTTTGATTAAATTAAAGCAGGGCAGAGAAGAAAGTGGAAATACGGGCGGAGTTCTTTGAGTGAGAAACTGAGCAGAAACAAAGGGGAGCGGCGGAGATAAGGCAAATATCGGAGGCGGGACAGGAGAAAACTTTCCCCGCGCCGGGCTCTGCGCAGCCTCAGTAAGGAAGAATTCTTGTCGGGGCCCCGCCTCTACTGGAGAAGTGCGTGACGTCACTGGAGGGCGACGCTATCTTGCTAGGTCCCCATCGGCCCGCGAGTGTTACCTGCGCGCGTCTGCTCACGAGGGCAGAGGAGGAGGCGCGGTCTGCGCGTTGTTGCTTTAGGCCGCCTCCGTGTTCACCTCTGCGGAGGGCTCGGGGTCTTCTTTCTCGTAGCGCCTGCGCACGTGCGGCTTGCTCCACGTGCTTCCTGTTCGTCTGCCCCAAGCGGAGTTCGCAGGGCTGGGCTGTATTCGCCCGGAGAGGTAACTAGGCCAGGGGCTGCGTGGGGTCGGGCAGGACGCGGGGTGCCTCCCTGTGGGGGTGGGGGGTGGGGGCCCGGAGCGTCCAGGGACGGGGGCCTGGCCCTGCGCTAGGTGCTCGGGCTGCAGGAAGAGGCACCGGACCGTTTGTCACACGGATCGCGGTGTCCGCGGGATGACCAGGGAGGGCCGAGCTTGTAAAGCTGTGACACCCCCTCTCATGCGTCAGGTTCCTCCCCTGTAAAGTAAGGGAGTCGGACTCGGTCTTCCTGCTCCAGCCCCCTGCTCCAGTTAGGTAGGGGGAGGGGAGTCGGAGCTGTCTAACGCCCATTAACCTCCGCCATCCTGCCGCTGACCCCTTGTGGATCCCACAGATGGGGGGCGCTTCATTAACCCCCCTGGAGGAACTGGCCCCATCCTGAGCCTCCCCCCAAGCAGTGACGTGGGCAGTGCCGAGCGGGGGACTCTTTTCTTGTCATCTCTTGCTCCTGGAAGCCCGTGGAGACCCACGCGTGTGGGTGACACTCGTGACCGTGTGTGCGTGCCCCCACGCACGTTCCACTGTGTTCAACTCAGACCTCCCTAAAGCTTGACCCATGCTTCTACTTGTGCATTCCAGTACTTGCCAGCCCCTCCCCCTGACTCAGTTTCCCCATCTGCAAAGCGGGGATAACCGGACCTAGAGACCTCGTCATTTCTCTGAGCCCCGTCCAGTCCCGGGCACCGCACACGGGAGACAGATTGCAAAGACTCCTGGGCTTGGCTGTAGCTGGGGCCCTTGGGGCTTAATTTGGGGGGAGCCTCCCAGTTTACGGAGCTAGAGGTGAAATGATCCCCTGCACACCTTAGTTTGGTTTTAAAACACCAGACCCCAGGGTGGCAGAGCCAGGAGGTCCGGCCCTAGGGAACCAGACGTGTGCTGGTCCGTATTCCCGCTCTGCGTAGTCCTGGTTTTGTTAGAGGCCGACTCAGAGTCTCCTTTGTGCTTGTTTTCTCCTCAGTGCCCCCCTTCACCATGCAGAGGAAGAAGGTGGACAACCGCATCCGAGTCCTCATTGAGAATGGCGTGGCAGAGCGGCAGAGGTCCCTCTTTGTCCTGGTGGGGGACCGTGGGAAGGACCAGGTGAGACCCCAAGCGCCCTTTGTGCTCTTCCTCCAGCCAGCGCATCATTGGGAGAGCTGTCCAAGGTCCCTTGTGGAGAGGAGGAAGGATCCAGGACTGTAGGGAGCATCTGCCTCCTCTTCCTCCTCCTGCAGAATCTTAGACAAGCCCTTCCTGGGTGTGATGGGAGATTTCTGGATGGCAAAATGTACTTTCTGCCCCGAGCAAGTGAATAGTCTTTGGATCTGGAGAGAATCGGATGGGGCACAGGGGGAATCCAGTTTCTAGTGCTTTTTCTGCAGCTGCATAGCTGGGTGGCTCTTGAAAAATGCCTCAGTTCCCATTGGTTCTGTAAGGCTTACAGGCTGTAGAGCCGGAAGGAGCCTTAGAGATCATTGTATAGATGAGAAAGAGAGGAAGTGACTTGATTCCTATGTCTCAGGTTTGCATTAGACATAAATAACAAGGACTTGGCTAATCCTTATCCCAGCCTAGTTAGGCTCCATAAACTTCATGTGGAAGATGGAACCATAGAATAAAGAAGCGCAAGGAAGGCTTTGCCCCGTGGTGTAAAGCTCATGGGATCAGTGGCTTTGGGGTCCATTTAGGCTTATGACTGAATTACAAGGGGTTGGTGGAAGCCTTCCCTCTGAAAAGGGCATTAAGTCCTAAGGTCTAATCAGTCACTCAACCTTTGTTAAGGGCCTACTCACCAGGGAGGCAGAAAGGATAACAGTCTCTGCTTTCTAGGATATTCTGTCGGGGAGATATAAATACAGAATAACTTAGGGAGGGGGAGAGCACTAGAACCAGGCAAGTCCTACAAGAAGGTGAGGAGGGAGAACAGATTTCTCTCTTCTGTCATTAGATTGTAAGCTCCTTGGGGGCAGGAACTATCTTTTGCCTCTTTTTGTATCTCTGCCCAGTAGCCCAGTGCCTGGCACATAGTAGGTGCTTAGTAAATGTTTATTAGTTGATTGGTTGATCGAGTGTTGCTTTTTTAGGATTTCAGAGATGTCATTCTTCCCCCCCCCCCCCCCCCAATGACTTAGATGGTCTTCTTTCATCGTTTCCTATCCTAACGATCTGCTGTCTCTTCCTTTTGGCAGGTGGTCATACTCCACCACATGTTGTCTAAAGCAGCTGTGAGGGCCAGGCCATCTGTGTTATGGTGTTATAAAAAGGAACTAGGTTTCAGCAGGTAAGCTTGGCCCCATCTTTTCTCTAATCCTTGTAATTTTGTAATTGTTTCACAGGCCTGGAGCCTCCTAGATTTCCTGGTGTTTGACCTTCAGATAACAGGGATGGAGAACCTGTGACCTTGAGGCTGCATGTGGCCCTCTAGATCCTCAGGTGCAGCCCTTTGACAGAATCCAATCCAGACTTCACAGAACAAATCCCCTTCATAAAAGGATTTGTTTTGTAAAACTTGGACTCAGTCAAAAGGCTGCACCTGAGGATCTAAAAGGCCGCATGCAGCGTCGAGGCTGTAGCTTCCCTACTCCTAACTGTTAGAAGAACAACAGTAGCTAGTGCTTATAGGGTGCTCTAAGGTTTGCCAAATGCTTCACGAATAACATACCTCATTTGAGTCACCATGGCCCTCGGGAGGTAGGTTCTGTTGTTAACCCCTCTTTACAGTTGGGGAAGCTAAGGCAAGCAGAGGTCTGTGTTCAAATCCTGCTCAGTAGGTGGTGACCTGGGCAGCTCCCGCCCTCACTTCCAGACCTGTTTCTTCTGTAAAATGGAGGTGATTGGGGCCGTCAAAAGCGTCAGGCTGGAGGCTGTGATGCCCTCTGCACGCTCCCAAAAGCTGGCTTCTCTTCGCAGTCACCGCAAGAAGAGGATGCGGCAATTACAGAAGAAGATAAAGAGCGGAACGCTGAACATCAAGCAGGACGACCCCTTTGAGCTCTTTGTCGCGGCCACCAACATCCGCTACTGCTACTACAACGAGACCCACAAGATCCTGGGCAATACCTTCGGCATGTGCGTCCTGCAGGTAACTGCCCAGCAGCCCTTTGGAGATGGGTCCTGTGCTAAGGACTTAGCCTAGGCCCGAGGGGAGGAGGGTGTGGCCTCTTCTGAGAGCGTGGGCTCTCTTGTCCTGCAGTGGTTGTCCAAAGGGCGGCAGCAGTAGCCTCTATTTGCAAAGTGTTTATGATAGCATACGTAATATACGTTCTTTAGCAGAAACATTTGTATGTATACACATATATGTATGCATATGGAGCAGCTAGATGGTACCATAGGGCGTAGAATTCTGGGCCTGGAGTCAGGAAGACTTGAGTTCAAATCCAGCCTCAGACACTTACTAGCTTTGTGACCCTTGGCAAGCCATTTAACCCTGCTTGCCTCAGTTTCCTCATCTTTAAAATGAACTGGAGAAGGAAATGGCAAACCACTCCAGCAGAGGTTCCCAAACTTATTTGGCCTGCCACCCCTTTTTTTAAAAAAAATGTACTCAATATGCTCCTGGAAATCTGTTTTCTTTAACTTTTTTTTAAATTTGTGTCATTTTAAAAAATATGTAGATTTTTTTAAAATGACACATCTTTAATAATTTATTGTAAATTTGTGGTTTTTCCCTTGCATTGAAAATTTGGTGATGCAATGTTGCCCCGCATAACTGTATAGTATTGTATTGTAAACAAGTCATTGCACATACATGTTCCTGCCAGTGCATGCTGGACTTCATAATACTGTGTGACAACTTGCCTGCCAACACTTGCTTGTTAAGACCTGTCAGCAGACTTGACCAGTGATCAGTTGTAACTTGCGTTTTGTGTGTTTATTTGGAAAATGATGTCATCGTTACAACTTGACCTCTGTTACACAACAGATGAAATGTGTGAGTGGTTTTTCAAATTTTTCTTCTTATGCTTCCACTGCTCCCTTAGTTTTATTCGATGCCCCCCAGTTGTACCTGAGGCTGCTACTATCCCTCTGTATTGTTCCAGCGCCCCTCGGGGTGATATTGCCCACTTTGGGAACTTATGCACTCCAGTGTCTTTGCCAAGAAAATCCCTAATGGGGTCATGCAGAGTCAGACATGAGTGCGATGACGGAACACCAACAAGAAGCATGCTCATACGGGTATACATGTAGGTAGATATGTCTATGTAGATATGTACCTATGCATATATAATGTGATACATATCTACATCATTACAGTTAGATGCAGAGAGAGCTAGCACTTCTATAGATCTGGAGGGTTTGCAAAGTGCTTTACAAATGTTTTATCTTCACAGTGACACTGGAAGGTAGATACTATCCTTATCCCCTATTTTACAGTTGAAGAAACTGAGACAAACATTAAGTGACTTGCCCAGGGTCACACAGCCAGTAAACATCTGAGGCTGGATTTGAGCTCATGTCTTCCTGATTCCAGGTCCAGCTCTCTATGCACTGAGCCCCCTAGCTCATGAGTTTAATGTAATATTTTCCTCTTGACTCCCTGGGAGGGTGGGGGCTTGGTAGTATCTTGTTGTGGTGAGTCCTGAAGAGAGGCCATCGCTGGCTTCATCCCACCATGGAGGGGTGGTCTCTAGTGGAGTGCCCCAGAGATTGTCACTGACCCTAGCCGTTGGCGTCATCCTTGTGTGTGTCCTGACCCGAGGCTGAGTCACCACTTTGGATGAAGAGGTCTCAAACCGCAGCCTGAAGCGAATAAGATGCTCTTTAATGTGGACTGTTGGTTGCTTCCTACCTTATTGAAACACGTTTATTGGTGGGGAAACATGCTGACCATGCAGTTAAATTGAGTTCAGTGTGGAGCTTTGTGTTCCACTCCCTCCCTCTGTGCTGGGCTGCCCCTGGGCTCTTGCAGGCTGCTGGCAGGGCCTGAGCTGTGCCTGGTGCACAGAGCCTTTCCAGGCCCTGTGACGGGGGGCTGTGGCTAGAGATGGGGCTGCCCTGGGCTCTTGCTGCAGTCTTCAGGCAGTGGGGTTTTGGATGAGCAGTGTTTGTGTGTCTGATCCTCTTCTTAGGATTTTGAAGCCCTCACCCCAAACCTGCTGGCAAGGACGGTGGAAACAGTGGAAGGGGGCGGTATCATTGTGATCCTTCTGCGGACCATGAATTCCCTCAAACAGCTGTACACCATGACCATGGTGAGCCTGTGGTGTTGGCGCAGGCCTTGTGGTCAGTGCTCCAATGGGGAGTGAGGGAGCCCCGTGCTGAGCCATTTCTGGCTCCCACGGGCCTGGGATGCCCTCCCTCTGCTCAGGCACTCATACCGTGATGAGGCCTGATGACTTCACCTTTTAAAAATGGGTGGATGAGGCCCTGGGTGGGGGGAGCATTTGCCAGGCAGCTCAGCCCAGACTCGGGCTCCAGCCCTGCGTCCTCCTGACTCTCCTCCAGCCTGTCTGGCCACCTCTTCTTCATCTCCTTTCCTTATCATCCCTGTCACTGGGGACATCCCCAGGCCTGTCCTGGGCTCTCTTCTGTCTCCAGACTCCCTTGTCCTGTGACCTCCTCAGCAGTTACTCCTTAATCACCACCTCCCTGCAGACGACTCCCAAACCCCAGAGCCGGCCCCAAGCTCTCCGAGCTTCCTTCCTCCGTCACCTCCTGTCTGTTGGATGTTTTGAAGTGGGTGCTCCAGAGGCATCTCACATTCAGCATCTTCAGAACAGACCTTGTCCCATCTCCCCTCCAAAGTCTCCCTCTTGCAGACTTGCTTCTGTCAAGTACCGGCATCCTCCCAGGCCCCGCCCGTCTGGGGGCCTCTCCACACTCACTCTCCCGCAGCCCACACTGTCAGTCACTTACCAGGTTTTGTCCCCTCTGTCCCAAGGCCTTCCTTTCCTCCTGCCTGGTCTCTTTGCCTCCTGTCCCTTCCTTCTCTGATCCATCCTGGGACTACTCTAAGAGCACAGATCTGACCATGTTCCTCCCCTGCTCAGCAAGCCTCCATGGCTCCCTATTACCTTGAGGATCAAAGAAAAACTCCTCCTTCACAACCTGGCTTCAGCCTGCCTGTCCAGGTGTTTTTTACAAGGTGACTCTCCTTCACCCACTCCACTGTCCAGCTAAATTAGCATTGTCGACATTCCCCTCACCTCCCCCCACCCCCAGCTGCTAGGGTCTCCCCATGAAAATTAAGGTCCCTTGAACCTACTCTTCTGTGTCTCCTGGAGTATTAGGCCCTTCATAAATGCCTGGGAGTTGATTGATTGAGTAGATGCTTAGGAGACAGGATTTTCTTCTCCTCCATCAGCGTAACCACCATGCTGGGCACGCAGCTCAGTGAGGGGTTGGGGCATTCAGCCTGGACACAGGCCCTGCCCCTCAGGCCCGGTGGGGAGAGAAGATGCAGACGCAGATAATGAGAATAAGCATCATTTGTTGCACGCTCTGCCTGTTAGGGAGTTAGTTACCTAACAAAGGACTGCGTGAGCTTGGAAGAAGAACGCCGTTCCTGATCTCCTGGGCTTTAGGGATATTCTAGAGGAGTTAGTATTGGAGCTGGAATGTCAGAGACCTCCTTTGGAGAGGGATGGCATCCTGGGCACAGGGGCTTGCACAGGCAAATGCATGTGGTGGGAAAGCCCAGGCTGTGTTGGGAGCATGAGAGGAGGTGTAGAGAGGATAATAGGAGATGAGGCTGGAAAGGTAGAGTTACCTTAGAATGTAGAGGACCTCGAGTGCCAGGGACAAAGCGTGGTCTTGCTTCAGTAGGGAGCCACTGAGGGTGTTTGAGGAGGAGGGTGATGTAATGCTGGCATCTGTCTCTGCACAAGGGCATTGATCAAGCAGTTGTCTACTGGATGGAGGGAGGGAGGAGGACAGGGCTGGTGCCAGTGAGAACAGAGAGAGGGGAAAGCTCAAAGCCCCATGGCCCTGGAAGGCTCTCTCTGTACCCACTGACAGATGTCTCCTTGTCCTTCCAGGATGTGCATTCCCGCTACCGGACGGAGGCGCATCAGGATGTGGTGGGTCGGTTTAATGAGAGGTGAGACTTTGGGCCACGCCACTTGGCAGACTCGTGGGGGCAAGGGGTCCATCCAGAAGCTTTGACCTGGTTTGAGGAGAGGCACAGGGGGAATCAAGGTGATTATCCTTTAAAAAGATAAGAGAGTGTTACCAGATTAATGGGGGCAGCGTAGACAGTGGAAGGGGTCTGGCTTGGGGAGTTGAGACCTGGGCTGTTGTCTTGGCTCTGACTGAATTAGGGAATGGAACATCAGGATTCAAATCTGGGCCCTCTGAAGACAGATTCATCTGTTCTTTTTCCCCACTGTACACCGATGCCTCCCTATTAAATATAAATTAACAAGGGAGAGTTTAGACCAGAAACTAAGAGGGGGCATTTGAACTGAGGCTTCGAAGGGAGCTGGGAATACCAAGAGGCCAAGGCAGAGAGAGCATTTCATGCCTGGAGGACGGACGGATGGACAGGTGGACAGCCTGTGTGTGCTAAGGGAGACAGGCATTCAGGGAGTGTCCCTCTGGGCCTCTGTGACCTTGACTTACGCTAATCTCTGGTTCCCTCCAGCACTCACATTCTGTGACTTTCTTTGACTTAGTATAACTTGGTCACCACTGAACAATCTCGTTTATTGGTGGTTTGGGTGAAAGCGCCCGTGGGAACCTTATTAGATACACAGGTGAAATGGGCAGCTCTCAAGGCTGCTGGGGAGCCTCAAATGAGGCAAAATGTGAAAGTCAGAGATGTTGGGGCATCGTAGCTAGGCAGGAAGATCTGGGTTCGAGCCCCACGCCTGACACACAGAGCTTATGTAACCGTGGGCACAGTCCCCAGACCCCTCAGTGCCCCAGACAGCTCAGCTCTCTGTGGTCCTGGGCTGCCCGACGGGGCTTAAAGTGACCAAACCTGTGTCCAAGGTCTCATCTGATCCTCTAAATAATCTTGTGTCATAAACAGACATACATCCCGCATTTTGGCAGCTAGGGATACAGTGGATAATGCTAGAGGTCAGGGAGACCCAAGTTTGAATCCCCCTTTAGACATGTAGTTATGTGATCCTGGATAAGCCTCTTCACTTCTGCCTGCCGTAGTTTCCTCCTCTGTAAAGTGGGGATGATAATAGCCTCTAACTCCCAGGGTCGTTGTGAGGATT
Source organism: Trichosurus vulpecula (assembly GCF_011100635.1). Lineage (NCBI taxonomy): Eukaryota > Metazoa > Chordata > Mammalia > Diprotodontia > Phalangeridae > Trichosurus > Trichosurus vulpecula. Next base: position 245,465,458 of record NC_050578.1, read on the forward strand.
GAGTGATGTAGCGTTGGTAAAGCACTTCATAAACCCTGGAGCCTTCTAGAAATGCTGGCTGCTGCTGTCCTCGTCGTAGACAAGGACACTGAGGCAGAGGGTAGTTGAGCTGTCTGGTCAGTGGCAGAGCCAGGCCTGGGGCCGGTGCAGCTCCGGCATCCCCTCAGCTTCCCTTTGGTGCGGCTCCCTCTGCCGGAGGACATGGAGGCTGAGGGAAGCGGCCAGCTGGGTGGGGCCTGAGGCGCTTCTTTCTCCTCCTGGCCAGGTTCATCCTGTCCTTGGCCTCGTGTAAGAATTGCATCGTCATCGATGACCAGCTCAACATCCTACCCATTTCCAGCCACATAGCCAACATCCAGGCCCTGCCTCCAAAGACGCAGGTGAGCGGGAGCCTCTGCGGCTGGGGCGGGCTGGGGCTGCGTCATGGGCGTGCATCACCGGCCTCTCTCCTGCAGGACGATGACCTTTCCCCCTCAGACCTGGAGCTGAAGGAACTGAAGGAAAGCCTGCAGGACACCCAGCCCGTGGGCGTGTTGGTGGACTGCTGCAAGACGCTGGACCAGGTGAGCCCAGCGTGAGGCTTCCCGGGCCTGGGGAGGGAGGCCAAGGCCCCCGAGTGCCCAGCGGGTCCCTTTGTACAGTGCCCCCTTCACACAGTCTGCCAGTGCCCTCTTGGGTTTCCATGGCGCCTCATCCCAGGCGCTGCAGATGTTTCTCTAGCATTCAAAGGATCCAAAGCACCTTCCTGGCACATTCATTCGGTCCTCACAACAGCTTCTTTTACAGGTAAAGAAACTGAGGCTGGGGTTCCTTGACTTGGCCATGGTCCCACGGCTAATGAGACTCAGAGTCAGGATTCACACCCATGTCTGTGTGATACGATAGTGAGAGCCTGCTCAGTCAGGCCCAAGTCCTGTGGAGGCGTGGCCATGGAGAAGCTGCGTGACCTTGGGGATGGCCTGGGGGTCCCTGCACCTCTGTTTCCTCATTTGTGAAGTGGGCAGGCCCTGCCTGCCTCAGAGGGCTGTGGAAGGCGCTTTGTAGCTGCCACATTCTGTCCTTCAGAAGACCTGAGTTCAGATCCAGCCTCAGATACTGGCGAGTTGTGTGTCTCTGGGCAAGTCACTTCACTCTGCCTCAGTTTCTTCATCTGTAAAATGGAGACAGTCATAGCACCTGCTTCCCGGCACTGTTGTGCAAGCTTTGCCAGTGTTAAAGCTGTGTAAATGCAGCTGTCATCATCGTTGTTAGAACGGAAGCTCCTTGAGGGCAGGGACCAGGCCGCTCTTTTTCCTCTTTATGTCCCCAGCGCTTAGCCCAGGGCCTGGCACACAGTAGGTGCTCTATCAGTTTATTGATCCATCAATCATTATTATTATTAACAATCATCTTGTCTCTGAGCCCTGTTGAAGGCACATTCCCCAGATGAAGCCATTCACTCTTTCTGTCCCTGCCTTTTCCTTTCCTTGGGGGGCAGGAAAGTCCCCAAGCCCCTGTCACCAGGCCCAGGAGGTGGGCTCTTCTCCCTGGTGTTGCCCCGGGCCTGGGCTCTGGGTGTAAGTTATGGTCTCTGCTCATCCACTGGCTGGTTTCCTGTTCCGTAGGCCAAGGCTGTCCTGAAGTTCATCGAGGGCATCTCGGAGAAGACCCTGCGCAGCACGGTGGCGCTCACAGCTGCTCGAGGGCGAGGGAAGTCAGCCGCCCTGGGATTGGCCATTGCTGGGGCAGTGGCTTTTGGGTGAGTGGAAAGGATGACCTGGAGCGTCGTCCTCCTTTGGTCTTCAGGGTACAGCGTGGCCTCTCCCTGCTCTTTACTCCTCTGTGAGATGGGACCGATGCTGGCTGTGTGAGCCGTCATGACGGAAATGGAGAAAGTCGGGAGAGACCCACGCCTGGAGCACTCTGCTGGCATTCCAGAGGCACACAAACCCTGGCCCCTTCCAGGGCTTTGTCTTGGCCCAGGAGAAGGGTGATGAGCTGTTCATACAGCCAGGAAGGCTGTTTGTACTTGGGGCCTTTAGTGTAGCACAAGCTTCAGGCGCCTGGGGAAGACTTAGACTGGGTGTCCTGCCCAGCAGGCCTCTAGAGACAGAGCCCAGAAGCCCTGCCTTTGGCACTCCCCTGCCTGTGGGATCTTGGGCCTGTCTGTTTACTTCCCTGGTCCTGGTTGGACAAGATGCTTTCTGATTGCCTTCCCATCCTGAGAGACACAATCCCTAGGTCCTCTAATCATAAAGGGAGCTGCTGCGTTTATTTTTACTGATCGGGAAACTGAGTCTCAGAGGGGTCATTCACACAGCTAATTAGGGGCAGGACTGTAATTAGGACTCTGCTCATGTTTCCGTGGTAGGCTTTATTGTTGTTATTTTTTAAGATTGCTGTCATCCCAGTAACTCCTCAGTATCCTCGCATATAAAAAGGATATGCAGCTCAGGAAAAACAAATCAGCCTGTTGGCTCACATCTCACAGGACTGTCTGACCTCTGTGGTTGTGAGTGGTTACTGCCATGGCCAGAATTCTGAACCCGTCCCAAACTCATATCATTGTACCTCCATAATCTCTTGGTTCCGCGGCCTTCCCTCAGACCATGGCCCCACATTTACCATTTCCTTAGGGCATTAATGTTCTCTCACGTTCATAGGCCTCCGTTTCTCATCCTTCAGTTGACTGGCGCTGACTGTGGGAGGGTGAGTGGGGCAGGCCCTTTCTGGAGGCACCTCGTCCTTCTGACCTCTTGTCAGGAGACTGACCCTGTGCTTTTGGCCTCAGGACCCGGCTCTGGCCGTAGATCTCACAGTCCCACGCTCAGCATAGCCATGAAAATTTGGGGGTCGGGCATGATCAGAGACGTGGGGGTGGGGGAGCTCTGCAGACCTCTGGACAGTGCAGGGGGTTGTCTTTGTCACCTCCCCAGAGGGGACTGTGTTTGAGAGAAACGCCAGGAAATCTCCATGAAGTTACTGTCTTTCTCCTGACACAGAATGTGGGGGAGGAAGGCTCGGCTGGAGATGGGAGGCCTGACTAGGAGTCCCAGCCCTGCCCCTGGCTGGCTGTGGGACATGGGACAAGTCAGAGAATAGTGGGCTGAGAAGGTCATCAGTTCTCCCTTCCTGAGCCTCCCTCCCCTTCTGTCTCTCCATCTTTAAAGTGCCGGGGCTGACCCAGAGGGACCCTGATGGTCACTTAGCGCAAAATCCCAGCAGCTCCTTTGTCTTTCATCTCCTTGGGCTCCTTCTGTGCCTCTGCCCAAGTCACACCCTTGTCTGCCCCGCTGCCCCCCCCCCTCCTAGGGCTTGGTCGGACACCAACACCCTCCCCACCCCGATCTTCCTGGATGCTGGTGCCTCGTGCCCTGTCCATCTGTTTACTTGTGGGCATGTGTCATTTCCCCAAAAGCTGCCTGAGAGCAGGGTCTGTTTTATTTCTGTCCAGTTCCCCATTTTACGGATGAGGACGTAGAGGCACTGGTTGAGCTAAAGTGACTTACCCAGGGTCATACGGCTACAGGTGGGCTTGACCCTAGGAGTTCCTGACTCCAGGCCCGGTGCTCTAGCCACTGCCCTACCCTGCCTGGCACACTCTGGGCACTGGATAAATGTTGGTTGCTGGACTGGTTATTCCCTTCCCCATTGCAGATCAAAAGCCCCTTCTTCTCTCTCCCCTAAAAGTGTTCAGACCGAGGCTGGATGACCGTGTGTCATCTTCACTGTTTTAGCTGGGGGTCGTGGTCTGCTAGAGGTTGGATGAGCCGGCCATTCAGGTCCCTTTCCGTCTCATGACTCTGTGGCCCTTCCAGGTCCCAGCTTCTATCTCTCCTTCCCTACGTCCCCCATGCAGCTATGGGTGAGGATCTGGTGACGGAATGAATCCACGTCTCCTTGACAGCCTGCCTGATGGGAGTTGCAAAAGGGGCGGACGGTGGCCCCCTCTGTCCTTCACCCCACCTGGAGGCCTTTACCAGGCCTCTCGCCATTCCTGCCCCTTCAGCCTACTCAGGCCCGTTTTGGTGTCTGACTTAACAGGGAACGTTTGTCGTCCTTTCTGTGGAGGGCAGTGGGAGAAGAAGCACTTGTTTAAGAAACAGCCAACTGTGCTTTTCTCTTGTCTCTAGTTACTCCAACATCTTTGTCACGTCCCCCAGCCCGGATAACCTGCACACCCTGTTTGAGTTCATCTTTAAAGGCTTCGACGCCCTTCAGTACCAGGTGAGTGACGCGAGCAGGGAAGGTGTGGGTGCGAGCCCTGGAGGCCCTGCCTTTGCCTGTGATTGGAGGGAGAGGGGCCTGGAGCCAGGGCTCCTGACTCAGCGCTGTCCTTTGTGGACGCAGACCAGTGCCTTTTCTGCCACGTCCTCCTTGTCATCCTTGTTAGTGATAGGTACCATTTACGTAAGGCTACACACAGTCTTTACACATATTGTCTCGTCCAACCCTCGCAAACAACCCTGGGCAGTCAGTGCTAATACCATCCTGTTTTACAGAGGAGGAGATTGGGGCAGGCAGATGTGAAGTGCCTTTCGCAGGGTCCCACAGCTGGGAGGTCTCAGAAGTGAGACTTGATCCCAGGCCTTTGGGGTTTGAAGGCCGGCTGTTTAGGTGTGAGGAGAGTGCTTGAGGGCTGGCTGCTCTGTCTCCGTTTGCTATGGACCTTTCTCGTCTACTGTCCATTGCCTTCATTCTCCCTCTGGCTTTGCATTTCAGGAGCATTTAGACTATGAGATCATCCAGTCGCTGAATCCCGAGTTTAACAAGGCGGTGATCCGGGTGAACGTGTTCCGGGAGCACCGGCAGACCATACAGGTAACACTTCGGCTGTTCCCTCCACGGCACAGACAGCTTCCTCAATACCGCTCCTGTGGCATCTCCTCCTAGTGTCAGACACTCCCCGAGTAACTGAGTGCGTGTCACAGAGTATTGTTTTAAGATAAACCTGTCCCAGATTTTTGGCCTCCTCCAAGGGAAAATATTTACGTTTAATGAGCGTGCCTTAGTCATCTTGAAAAGCTGTGGTCTTGTCCTGCTTTTAAATTGAATTAGTGGGTTTGTGAGATCCTGACCAGCTTAAAGTAAATAGGCCCTTTGTTCCTCTGTTGGACTGACATCAGGGTATGAGGTGGCCCCTCTGTAACTGGCTCAGTAACATTGCCTGGAAAGCCTTTGAAAAACATGTGTTTCCAACAAATATCTCCTTCTTTTCCATTTTAAACAACTCTTTCCCAAAAGCCCTATAAATCCTGGGGAGCTCCCGCTGCCTGGACGCTTGCCCTCTGCTCAGCCAGGAAAGAGGCCCCTCGGGTGGGTGTCTTGAGGCAGGCCTGGCAAGGGGCATCCCCCTGTGAGCTGCCTTGAGCAGTTGTCAGCAGGGTACTCATGCAGACCAGAGAGGATGAGCGCCCCAGAGGATTCGGGCCTGGTCCTTCCTTTTTCCTCTTTAGATGAATTGGTAAAAATGTCCTTTTTTATAGTGGTATTTTTTCTTTTTTTTTTTCCTTTGCCCACCTGGAATTTATGCAGTGAGGAAAGCAGCTTTTTCTATGAGACCCTGTTTCTTCCCCTTCCTGGCTCTTTCTTTCTTGTCCATAGCTGTGGGGAAGAAAAGAAATGCATAAACTATAGCGAATAGGGTTGGGACGGGGATAGGTGGTTTTCACTGGGTGAGATGCTGTCCCAGATGGACAGACTTCCTCCACCAGGTCAGTCAGTAGACCGGGTCATACGGCTGCATAGAAGGAGAGTAAACACAGAGGAGAAAGGAGGGGGGTATTGGGAAGGGGGGGACCCATGTCACTCAGCGGCCTGCAGGCTCCCCGGGGTCACATCTCCTCTCCTTTGTCCTCTTCACAGTATATACACCCTGGAGATGCAGTGAAGCTGGGACAGGCCGAGCTCGTTGTGATTGATGAAGCTGCCGCCATCCCCCTGCCCTTGGTGAAAAGCCTGCTTGGACCCTACCTCGTGTTCATGGCTTCCACCATCAACGGGTAGGAGTGAGGGATGGGCCATCTGGGACCAGGGGGTAGATGGACCACTTATCCACCTCCTGAAGCTGGGGGTGGAAGGGATACCTGGGACCAGGAATGGATAGACCCTTTAGGGCCAGGGGTGGGTGGACCACCTATGCACCCTCTGGGGCCAAGGGCGGCAGGTTGCCTGGCGCCAGATGTGGATGTTATAACCCGGGGGGGGTGGGGGGCCCAGGTGGTCCAGCCGGTCCAGCCACACTGCGTCTTAAGGTTAAATAGTAAAAGAAGAGGTTCTCTTCTTCACCCTGGCAGGTGGGGATGTGTGTGCGTGGTCAGGGGCCATGTCTTTCAGCTGTTTCTGCTGTCTTTGGTCTAGCTATGAGGGAACTGGCCGCTCGCTGTCCCTCAAGCTGATCCAGCAGCTGCGGCAACAGAGTGCGCAGAGCCAGCTGAGCACCACGGCAGAGAACAAGGCCACCACCACTGCCCGGCTGGCCTCAGGTACCGTCCCCAAAGGGGCAGAGCAGACATCAGGGGGATGCCATCTTCTCCCTGCCTGGGGGCCAGGCCAGTGTGGGAGGAGGAACGGGACTCCAGGGCACAGGCACCCTGGCAGCTGGGAGGGGATGGGGGGGCCATGACACTGAATGCCCTCCTGAGGCTGATGGGCGGTGAGCTGTCCTGGCTTTGAGAAGCCCCTTGAGCATAGTGCCTGTGCCCGGTCACTGCAGGACGAGGGTGGAGCCACTCCGGGTGAAGCAGCGTGGGCATCTTGCATCCAGGAGTGCCTTTAACTCTTTTTCCTCACTGGGGGCAGCTCGAACGCTGCACGAAGTTTCCCTCCAGGAATCGATCCGCTACGCACCTGGAGACCCTGTGGAGAAGTGGCTGAATGACCTGCTATGTCTTGACTGCCTGCACATAACCAGGATTGTCTCGGGCTGCCCGCTCCCTGAGGCCTGCGAGCTCTACTACGTGAACCGAGACACCCTCTTCTGTTACCACAAGGCCTCCGAAGCCTTCCTCCAGAGACTGATGGCGCTCTATGTGGCTTCTCACTACAAGGTGACGTCCAGCACCAGCCTGGACACTGACTGCTTAGGCACTTGCCCTTCTCCTGATGCCATGGAGGACTGCCTTTAACATATAGGAAGCAGGCACCTGCCTGTGCGCAGGATTTATAGGAAAGACCCCAATGCTTCCCTGCTCTCTGAGGGCTTATGGTCTGGGAAAATAGGTCCATAGAGAACCATCGTCCTGGTCTGGGAGTCAGGGTCCCAGCTGTGACACTCAAGAGACGTGTCCATGGGAGAGCCACTGGGCTGCCATGCGTTCAGGCTTGGACTAGGAGATTCATAAAGTCCCCTCCCAGTCTGAAATTCTCTGAGTATTTATAAGCACTGTCAGAGGAGGCTCTGAACCAAGTGTTTGCCATAGTTATCTGATCCATCCTGGCTGTGTGACCTCAAGGAAGTCACTTAACCTCTCTGTGCCCCAGGCAGCTCTCCAAGATCTTAAGCTGCAGAGCAGGTGCCTGTTGGCACTGGTCAAGAGAGTTTCCTCACTGGGAGATGCCTTTGCCAATAAAATCACAGGTCCAGATTTTAAAAAATGTTTTTAAAGAAAAACAGGTGATGGGGGTGATGATAAGGCCAGTTCTGCGTGGATTTATTATGGAGCAGAGAGTTTGAGGCTTTAGGGGACGTGAGCCTTGAAATCAAACGGCCATTTGAAATGGATCTGTCACGACTTCCAGGCCTTAGCTGGTGTTTCTGAGCTGGGCACAAATCCCAGGGGAGAGATGGGAACTGGGGTTCTGTGTTGGTGATGGGCCAAGGCAGCTCGGCCTGCTGTAGCCACGACTTAGGAAGGAGAGGGTCAGTTCTAGGCCACTAATGCCCTGAGTCAGAAGCTGTGTGCTCCATTCAGCAGCCTCAGCTCTGGGGGAGCTTTTTAATGGTTACCTGGGACGGAGTTCCCCTGGAGCAGCTGGGAAGAATGCTCACTTTTGCTGCGTGCCAGCAGGTGCCTTTGTGGGTGAGCCCCCCTGGTTCTTGGTTGGGGAGGGTCAGGGCGCTAGCTCTGGGGTCAGGAGAACTGGTTCAGATCCTCTCTTTGCCTCTAAGGGTCTTTTCCAGATCCTCTCTGCCATCCTTGCTGAGCTCCACCTGCAGCCCCTCGCTAGCTGAGAAGTGATTCTTGTGAGTATTTCTGATCCTCCCCTTCCCCCACAGAATTCTCCCAATGACCTTCAGATGCTCTCCGATGCCCCAGCTCACCATCTCTTCTGTCTCCTGCCACCGGTCCCTCCTACCCAGAATTCCTTGCCAGAAGTACTAGCTGTTGTCCAGGTATAAAAGGCCCAACCTGTGGTTTGGGGAGTCACTTGGGCTTCTTGTGTGAGGGTGAATCAGGGACCTTGGGGGATCCAGGGAAACTTCAGAGAGCTTGTGTCTGTTGGGATGGCTGATGGGGGCCACTGGAGCATGCTTTCCCAGAAGTGGCTGAGTGCCTGGGTGCCAGGGGAGGAGGTACTCTAGCCTAGGCCATTCAAGAATTGCAGCCCCCTAACCTGGGTCTGAGGCCCTGCAGCGTGGCTCTGACCCAACCCTGCATGCCTTTGTGACTCTTCCCCCACATCCCCCTCTCCTTCCCTGCCTGGTTAGGTCTGCCTTGAGGGGGAGATCTCTCGACAGTCCATCCTGAACAGCTTGTCTCGAGGGAAGAAGGCGTATGGAGATCTGATTCCCTGGACCGTCTCTGAGCAGGTGATGCAGTGCTGCGCAGTAGTATCCTTGGGTGTAGTTAGCAGCTGAGAAAAGGTTTTTGGTGTAGTTTTTAAAACCCACAAAGTTTGATTGGTTTTTGTTTTTTATATTACTGTCACCAATGACTCGAAGCCTTCTCCCACCTTGGGAGAATCCTCTCTTGTGATGAATAAGTGTGGTCCAAGAAAATAAATCATCACACTGACCTGTGACTAAAAATGCATGCCTCCTTCTGCCCCTGTGGTCCACCATGTCTGTCAAAAAGCTGCTTCAGAACTCTGTGGTCACAATTGGTCACATGCATTTTTCAAGAATTCTGAAGGAGCACCCGAATGCTGTTACATTACTGTAGTCACCGTGTAAGTTGTCCCCGTGGTTCTGCCTGTTTCTAAGCCTCTGCTTTGGGTCTCCCACACAGTTCCAAGACCCTGACTTTGGCAGCCTCTCTGGTGGAAGGATCGTCCGCATTGCCGTGCACCCAGATTACCAAGGGGTAACGCATTCTCGGGTCCCTTCTTTGGCTGTAGCTATGTGGCTGTGACTGTGGGGTCCTTGTAGTGAGAGAGGCTGGGTCAACCTTACCACTGACGCCCCCTTTGTTAATCCCTCCAGGGTGCTCACTCTCACCTTAGGAAAATGAGTGCCCTGTACTAGGCTCGATTCCAGTGCCTGCCTCATGTCCCTGGGAGGTCCTACCCCAGTGACTTCGAGCTAGTGTTGGTCATGGGATAAGGGGCCTTGCCTTGGGCATCTCAGAACAGGGAACAGAACACAGAGGGAGGCCGTGCTTGTCCTTGAGTTGCCTTTAGCCTGGTCTCTTAGCAGCCTTAAGTGGTGCTGGGACCCTGGGGAGGGGTTTCCCAAGTGTCATCCGGGACGGGGTTCCACGGGCACCGTCTCATCCTCCTGTTGGTGTGTCTTTGCCGTGAAGATGGGCTACGGCAGCCGGGCCCTGCAGCTGCTTCAGATGTACTACGAGGGCCAGTTCCCCTGCTTGGAGGAGAAGGTCGTCCAGAAGTCGCAAGAAATCAACACCGTGAGCAGCGAGGTGAGCGACCTGGGCCGGCCTGCCCCTGGGGAGCCTCGTTTGGTGAGACCACATGAGCTGGTCAGTGGCGATTGATTTGTAAATGTCAGTGCTAGTGTCAGCACGCCTCTGTTGATAATCCTGACACGGCCACCGTGGGAAGGCCCTCTGGACCTGGCCTGTCAGTGTATCTGGGCCCTCTGACGAGGGCTGCCACGCTCACCGTGCCCCTGTCTGCACATGCTTAACACTGTCCATCTTCATTGGGCTAACGCCAAACTCATGTCCACCCGTCTTCCTCCCTTCCCTTACCCGTGAGTCCTCCCGTGTAGCCAAGATATGTTTTTAGAGAATTTTTTTATACAAATTCAGAAAACTACCCAATACCAATTTATACTACCCAAACTACCAATTTATAGATGATACTGAGGATCTAAAAGTAGGGTGAGCCACCCAAGGTCCCGTGGTACATATGTGGTGGCTCCCGTTCAGGGCTCGGGCTCAGTGCAGCATCTGGCACGCAGTAGGTGCTTCGTAATGCTCGGCTGCCTTAAGTCTGCTCTGTCCCTGGATGGACCACACGCTCTGCCCAGGAGCAGCGCCCCACTGGCCCCACCAGGGCAGAGTAAATGGTCAGTGTGACTCGTAGTCCGAGCGTGCAGGGAGGAGTGAGTGACTCCCCCTTCCCTGACTTCTCCCCGAGGCTGTCAGCTTGTTGGAAGAGGCTGTGACGCCCCGGAAGGACCTGCCGCCATTGCTCCTAAAGCTCAGCGAGAGGCCTGCAGAAAGCCTAGATTACTTGGGCGTCTCCTACGGCTTGACACCGAAATTGCTTAAGTAGGTCACCTGCCCCTCTGGCTCTGGGGGGTTGGGTTTGGGAGCTGTCAGGGGCCCTCCCAGACAGTGCCCTCCTTGGTTCTTCCTGCTCCCCACCTCCAGCTTGGCCACTCAGCACAAATGCACAATGTCTGCTGTTCCCCCAGGTTCTGGAAACGCGCTGGATTTGTTCCTGTGTATCTGAGACAGACCCCGGTGAGTGCAAGAGTGTGTGTGTGTTTGCACGCATGTGTTCCATTGTCCCTTAAGGGAAGCTCAGCATCCTATGAACGTGTGATACCTGTTACATTGGTATTTATAGCTCCTTGAGGGCAGGGACAGCCTGGCCAGATTGAGCCACAAGAACCCTAGAATTGGAATAAAGTGATGGAGGCTATGGAGGGGGCAGACACTGGCCACTGGGGACTCGGGGACCGCTCTGTGCCCAGCGCTGCCCTGGGTGGACACCCAGCATCTTTATACCTGGGCCTCATATGACACCGTGGCTTTGAAAGGGCTGCCTGTCCTGCTAATTCCCAAGAGGCTGTTGGGGGCCTTGGCCGCTGCCTAGAGGCCCCAAGGGAGGCTTGGGGGGCAGCTTGGTTCGGAGGCAGGGGACAATCTGCCTGCTTCCCAGGTAGCCGAGTCTGTCTCACCCTGCCGTGTGTGTGTCCGGTGCTTGGGCACGCGTAAGCACTTAATGATTGCTTTCCTGGTCATTTATTCATTCTTTGGCCTGAAGGAGAAAGGCCGTCACAGAGGCGCCAGGACCCCTGCTTCTGTGGGGTTCGCTGCATTGCATTTGTGTGGGGCTGAGGATCGTAACTCAACAGAGGTCCACGGGGCTCACGCTTGGGGTGTCTGTTTCTCAGAATGACCTGACGGGCGAGCACTCTTGTATCATGCTTAAGACTCTAAGCGAAGAGGAAGATTCGGAGCAGGAGCCCTGGCTCCCAGCCTTTTGGAAAGGTACGGACCGGGGGGGCTCGTGGGAGGCCAGGGTGATGGGGGCCCGGAGGATGCTGAGCCTCCAGGGCACCAACTTGCCCCGCTCTGTGCCCCAGATTTCCGGAGGCGCTTCCTGTCCTTGCTGGCCTACCAGTTCAGCTCTTTCTCACCTGCCCTGGCTCTGAACATCCTACAGAATAAAAACATTGGGGAGAAGTCCCAGGCGGGTGAGTGAGCGCTCGGGTTTGAGGGGGGATGGGCTGGACACCCACCCCCGCTAGCTGCGCGCTCTTGGGCCGTCAACAATAGCCATAGGAACAGCTAGAGTACGTTTACTGCTTTAAGTTTGAAAAACTCTGTCCATCATCTGTCCTCCAAGCCTCAGGGCGCCCATGTGAGAGGTGGACGGTGTTCCCATTTTACAGAAGAGTAAAACTGAGCCCGAGGGCCGTGAGGAGCCTTGCCCAGGGCTGCAGTGAGTGTCCGAGGCAGGATCCGACTCCCAAGTTCAGTCCTCTGTTGAGCCGCCTTTCTAACCAGTCACTTTCCTTATTTGTCACATGGGGACAACAGTACCTGTTCCTCTGCCCTCACTGGGTTATTGCGAAAACTCAGACGAGGTCGTGTGCGTGGATGCGTCTTAAAGGGATGTGTTGGAACGGGAAGGATTCCCAGGGCTCCCCTCTGGTTTCGAGATGGCGCCCTGCTGCTGGCGGCCGTAGTTTACTCTCAGTCCTATCCGGGAATCTGGGCAAGGGGACATGATGCCCCTCTAGAAGGAATGGTGAAGGGGAGTCTGGGAAATTAGTCTTCCTCCCCTTTAAAAAAAAAAGCCACCCGATGCTGGCTCAGAGGGAGGGAAGACACGGCGGCAGATGGAGGCTTGGTGGGGACAGGTTTTCCCTCACCTGGGGGAGAGAACGAAGTCCACCATGGGCTCTGTGTTCCCAGAACTGAGCCGAGGAGAGCTGGAGGCCGCCTTCCTTCCTTACGACCTGAAGAGGCTGGAGATGTATTCCCGGAACATGGTGGATTATCACCTGATCATGGACTTGATCCCAGCCATCTCCAGGATGCACTTCCTGAACCAGCTAGGGCAGCTGCCCCTGTCGGTGGCGCAGTCGGTACGTCCGGTATCCCTGGCCCTGGAGTTCAGGCAGATCCACTGGTCTGTGTGGCTCGTCCTCTTCTGAGCCTCAGTGACCTCCTCTGAGGCGACTGGACTGAGGACTGCTAAGCTGACCATCGGTCACTAGTGTTTATTAAACACCTGCTGTGTGCCAGGCATTCCTAGAAATAGAATGAAAGACAAAAGATGGTCCTGGCTCTCAGGGAGCTCACAGTCTGACCAAGGAGACAACATACAACCCACCACCTGCTAGCGAGATGTAGATAGGACTAATTGGAGAATTAAAGGGAATTGTCTGTGGCTCCATAAACCTAGGATACTGTTAATGAATGAGAGTGACTCAGATTTTCATCAATCCCGTGGTCCTTTAATCCTGTAGAGAGTGGGGTGGGGGAGCGGTGGGGTCTCCCCTCACTCAGAGTCTTCCAGCCTACCAGTGTTCATCAGTACCAAATGAGGATGGGCACCAGGCAGCTTATCAGAAAATCAGTGGTTTGTGTCCTCATGTTGGAGGCTGACCAGGCCGGGCCTTTGCTGTGACACTTTCTCGTCCCCAGGCTCTGCTGCTGGGAGTCGGTCTCCAGCACAAGACTATGGACCAGCTGGAAAAGGAGATTGAGCTGCCCTGCAGCCAGCTGATGGGGCTTTTCAACCGGATCATCCGCAAAGTGGTGCAGGTACCAGGCCTTCCCTTCAAAGAGAAGTCTGCATCGAGGTCTTTTGTTTTCATTTCACCCTCATTTCCCTTGGCATCCCTCCTTTTCCTTCTCCCAGATAGCCATCCTTAGAAGAAAGAGGGAGAAAATACACAATTCAGCAAAACTAACCCACTTAACGAGAGTCTGATGTAGGCAGTGTGCCCCCCCCCACCTCTGCTAGAGACGGTAGCTGGCCACTCAGGGTCCCCTGTCCACCCCCATCCTTTGTTTCCTTCCTCAGCTGTTCAACGTGATCCAGGAGAAGGCCATTGAGGAGCAGATGGTGGCAGCGAAAGACGTGGTTATGGAGCCCACCATTAAATCCCTGAACGAAGACCTGGTACGTCAGCCCCTCTCCCCAGAGCTTCTGTCCCTCAGGCTCTCCCAGCTCCTGGGGTACCGGCATTGCCTTCGCAGCCCTAGTCTCCCTCCTGAGATTCTCTGTCCTTCATCAGCAAACGCTAATTATTGCTACGGGGACAAAGTCTGTCTTTGCTCTGTGTCTGAGGCAGCCAGGTGATGCGGAGAGAAAGAAAGAAGAAAGAGAGGGAGGGAAGGAAGAAAGGGATGGAGGAAGGGAGGAAAGGAAGAAGACACTTCACAGGCATTTATGTGTTTACTCTGTGCCAGGCACTGGGCTGGGTGCTGGGAATGCCAGTGCAAGCACAAAGGCAGCCAGTCCCTGCCTTCAAGGAGCTTACATTCTAATGGGGAGTGACAGGACATTAAAGAGAAGACGGAAAGGTGGGCTGGAGAGAGGCATGGCTTGAAGTCAGGGCCAGGGCCAGGAAGGGAATGAGGGCTGGCCGGCCTGAACCACTGCAGAAGACACGAATCAGGAAGACCCAAGTTCAAATCCTACCGCAAGACACTTGTTAGCTGTGTGTCGCTGAGTGAGTCTCTCAGCCTCAGCTTTTCTCATCTACAAAATGGGGGATTTTGAGGAGCCCAAGACCTCCCTAAGGGCCAACATGTTTTGCCAATGGTTAAATCTTCCCAACTCATGCATGATTCTTTTTCTCTGTGCCTTGTGTGCAAAGCCAAGCTCTGTCTGATTCTTAGTAAGGGAAGGGAGGCTTACTCCTTCTACTGGGAGTTCCTTTGCTCCCCACCCCCAAACACAGATTTAGACTTGTCTCTGGGATGTCTGTGTGTGGAAATATTTTTTTCTTCACTGAGAGAATGATAGCTGCCCCCTAAGTAGATTTTGGAAAGGCGTGCTTCCAGGCTTGTGTGGGATGGCAGAGAAAGGAAATTCTTTTTTCTCTCTCTTTCACTTACTTTGTTATAGCTAAGTGTCAAATTCTGACTTGCCCTTGCTGTTGGTTTTATAAATTCAGGATGAAGCCGCGAAAGAATTCCAGGAAAAACACCAGAAAGATGTGGGGAAACTCAAGAACATGGACCTCTCACAGTAAGGACCTACTCGCAGCCTCTTGGAGCCCCTGCCCTGTCCTCTGCCACCTCAGAGTTCTGCATTTAGTTCTTCCTTCACGGAATGAGGGTGGGGTGTGCGGCAGGAAGGGCGTTAGCAGAAATTGGGAATCTGGCTTTATTTCATTCTTCAGACGGTTCCGTCTTTGATTTTGCAGGAAGGTTCCTCTCTCTGTGGGGGGGGTAGCTGCTATTTTTAGGGTTTGAGGCCCAGTGTTGGGCTGGCATCCCCCTCCCCCCAATTTTAGCTGATAGTTTTTGGGATGTTTCTTACTTTGCTGTTTCATCTCAGTAAATATTTATTAAGCACCTCTCTGTGGTGTTCAGGAGTGTCTGGGAGTTGAGGTATGTCACTGATGCAAAAGAGTTTATTATGAAGCTTCCAAAGTAGAGGGTTCCATTTAGTGTGGGGCACTTGGCCCCATGTACTTCAGCAGCTCTGGGGGGTATCACTGTGATTAGAAAAAAGGCATTGATGCTGGGATCCTTGGCAGAAATCCAAAGTGAGAAGGTCACCCAGAGGTGGGAAACTGTGGCCTTGAGGCCAAACGTGGCCCTCTAGGTCCTTAAGTACGGACCTTTGACTGAATCCAAACTTCACAGAACAAATCCCCTTGATAAAAGGATTTGTCCTGTAAAACTTGGACTCAGTCAAAAGGCAGCACCCAAGGACCTGAAAGGCCACATGGCCTTGAGACCGCAGGTTCCCCACTCCTGTGCTGGACCCATTCCTTTGACTCCAAATCAGTTTACTGAATCACCAAAGAAAGCTTAAATTGGTATCTCTCTCTCTCTCTCTCTCTCTCTCTCTCTCTCTCTCTCTCTCTCTCTCTCTCTCTCTCTCTCTCTCTCTCTCTCTCACACACACACACACACACACATTTTTTTTCGAGAAGCAAGGGAATGTGCTTGTAATGTTTGCCTCTGGGGGACTCAGGAGTTCTGAGATATGGTAGGGCTAAAGCTGATCTGAGTCCTCAGTAAGTTCAGCACCTGTGTAAGGAGCCATGGGGGTGGGGACCACTGGGCCGCCTCCAGCAGAGCAGGTCAGTGTCTGGGCCAGTCAGGATGAAAGTGAGGCCCCACACATCCCTCAGTGGTTTCTCTGGTTCTTGTGGTCCATGGCACTGGGTCCATCCCCCAGTGGTGTTCATTAACCTCCTGGGCCTTTTCTTGCTGCTGTGTATGCAAGACTGGGGAAAGGGCTAGGACATCCTTACACCTTGGAAAAGGTCTCGCTGTCCTTATGGTGTCAGCCAGGCGTTCGGGAAGTCAAAAACCTCAGCTGTCTTTGCCATGTGGCCCATCGATGCCTCCTTTCTGAGGGGAGAATGGATGGTTCTCAGAGATACCCCGCCCCCGCAGCCTTCTTTCTGCGCTAGAATCAGTTCACTGGCCGCAGTGCCTGGCACTCTCTGGCTTGGGAGCGTCTTTGTTTTTTCTGTTAAGCTGAAAGATGGACCCCAGCCCCCTGAGGCTCCCCCCATCACTCCTTTCTCCTTATCTGACCCTGTTAATAGGACTCCCCAGCCTCACAGGTACGTCCCAGCTTTCACACTGACCCTCACAAGGTTCAGTGACTGTCTCCTCCTTGGTGGGAGTGAAGCTCCAAGAAGAGTGGTCATCTCCCCCCAGAGGTGACATTGTCGAGCTCCTGCTCTGCAGGTGAAGAAACTGAGGCCCAGACAGTGGCCCCCGACATGCCCCAGGCCTCCCAGGTGGCTCTTTCTACCTCAGCCCACCCCACCCCATGGCACCCAGACAAACCAGTGTCTCTGTAAAGACTTCCAGGGCAGCCTAGCCCGTTCACTGTTAGGAAATCTTTCCTTTTATCAAGACTCCGTTGGTCTCTCCAGCTTCCTGTGCGATGCTCCTCTTTTGTCCTTGGGGGCCAAACAGGATAACTGGAATCCCTCCTCCCTGTGTGTAACAACAGTGTTACCTGCAGCTGTTGTGGGGGTGTAAGGCCAATAACACCAGCACACAGAAGGGCTGCTAGCACAGGTTCTTTGATCTGCTTTTCTAAAGGAAAGCAACTTTAAAGGGGTCAACAATCTTACTTTAATCAAATATATCTATATATCTCTATCTATTTATCTATCTAGCTACATATGTATATATATCATTCACTTAGTTCAGGGGAAAAGTCAGCACCCTGAAATTCAGAGAAAATAGAAACAGAAATTACAAGCAGAAATTATATAAACAGAGCAAATACAAACAGCAAAGACCAACAGACAGGGCTTCCAACTATCTGACCAAAAGCAATACATACATAGTTACCAGAGAGAGAAGCACCAACATCTGGGTTTTTCAAAGCTGGGGGGCGAGGGGAGGGCCTCCTTAACAGCTACCCGGAGTCTCGTCTGGCTAAATCACACGAATGCCCTTCCCATGAGTGAGCCCCAAAGCAAAATGCTAACCTCAGAGTATGTATACTATTCTTCAGGGCCAGAGGGCATCACAACCCCTGTGACCCAGGCTCATGGGACTCAGGTTCAAAGCAGGCCACATAGGCTTGTTAAGGGTTGGGGAAGATCTTCAAATTGTATTAACACTACACCGTGATAACCATGCAGATGCTTGGAGGAGACTGTCTTGTACCGTTCCCTTCCCTTCTTCCCATCCTCTCCTTCAGACTCAGCATCCCCGAGCACCTTGTAGGAGCTTCCAAGGCAGCATCCCTGTCAAGTCATTTTGTGTCCCACAGGCCCCACACACATCATGTTCATGGTTCCAGGTTCTATGGTGTTAGGGGTCCTTTCGAGAACCCTGGGAGGTAGATAGGGGATAAGTGTTCACTGTTTATCCCTGATTTGGGGAAGGTCTGCTGAAGTCAGATGACTTATCTGGGACAAGATTCATAAGTTCTTGGCTCCCAGACTCGAAGGGACCAGCTGTCACATTTTACAGATGAGACTGGCTCATTTGCCTTGGTTCTCTGACTAATACAGAGCAGAGGTGGGATTTGAACCCAGGTCTTTTCTGACTGGTCCTGCAGAGCTCTGCAGGGTACCGCACCTCTGTTTTGAGTGTGGAAAGAACACGGGATAAGGGAGTGGACTAGAATGTGTCCCAGCCTAGAATGGTTGTGATTCTCAGAAGCGGCCTCCTCTCCTGCACGGCACGCTTTTTCACCTGGTCCTGTGCTCTCTGTAGATACATCATCCGAGGTGATGATGAAGAATGGAATGAGGTCCTGAACAAAGCCGGTCAGAACGCCTCCATCGTCAGCTTGAAAAGGTGAGGCCCGGATTCCCCTTTACCCCCTGTGGAAGTGCTTGCCAATCTGGTTTCCAGACTGGCTTCCAGGGTCAAGCCCCAGGAGGAATGTCTGAGGCCAAGAGTCCAAGACATGTCCCCATAGCAGCCAGCAGCAGGCTCATGCCGTGTCTGCCTGGGCTTTTTGGGGGTGTGTATGTGGTGACTGTCTCCACCCTTATCTCCTCCTCCTTTTGTATTTTCTCAGCGACAAGAAGAGGAAACCTGAAGCTGAAAAGGATCCGAAACAGAACAAGAAGTTGAAGAAGGGCCGAGATATGAAGAACAGGAAAGACGGCAAACAGAAAAGGAGGAAATAGTTGTGACTGCCGCCTCGGGCATTGGAAGACCCAAGAGCCCTTGGCCGGCCGGAAAGGGTGTTCACCATCGCCTCGCCAGGACTTCGGCCTGTCCCCGAGTGCCGAGGCCAGATCTGTTGTTCCGGATGCCCTGAGTGTCTTCGCTGCCTGGCGCTTTCCCTTTCACATCTGGACTTGCCATAAAGTTCTCCCTCCCACCCACACCCCCTTCCACGTTTCTTTTCCATTTGCTTCCTGACCCAATTTTCCAGACTTGTTCTCATGCACCCTGGAGAACCGGAGGGGCCAAAGTCATGCACAGGACACATCACAGCCATCTTCAGAAGGCAGCCCCAGGGCTTTTCCTACAACGAGCTGAGGGAAGGGGATGCCAGGATAGGTGCCCACTCAGGTCTGGGATTGTCTGCATCCTTTGGCAGTCTTGATCCCTGCCAGTGTTTCAGGACCAAAAGCCTGGAGCTGACAATAGGCAGGATCTTCAGACTGATCCTGCTTCTAGCTGGTTGCCATTCTGTTTTAGGCAGAGTTGCACATTGATGCTGGAAGCTGCCACCCTTAGGCAGCCCGGGGGAGGGGGAGGGGAGGTGAGGTTTTTTTTAACACTTTGAATCGCAGGAGGACTATTTGCTGGTTGGGTATTAAATACCTTGGTACATATAAGCTGTTCCATGCCAATTATTGTCTGAGCGATGAGTTGGAGAAGAGATAGAATGTGGCAACAGTGAATAAGGGCCAGGAAGAAAGACCTAATGCCTACCGGCAGTCATCCTGTGGGCAGATCATTTCAGCACCCCCAGGAGAACCATAAGCTACAGATGAACTACTCATGAGCCTTGGTGGAGAGAATTTCACCGCTGGGAGTTCCATTTATACCAGTGAACTCCCAGGTCCAGACCAACAGATGTTGAGAACACAGGAGAAATCTGGTCACTTCTTGGTCCATAGATATCTTCAGGGTTTAGAAATGGCCTGATGTGTATGTCTTCAGTGGGTTATGGGCATAGGGGTTGGTGACTTGATTACAGCGTCAGAGGCAGGCAGACAGGAGAGTTCGGAGGCAAAATCTTGTTCCAGGTAATAGCATCTGAAAGACCGGGAAGGGAGGCTGTCGTGGAGTGGAACCCAGAAGCTAATTAACTGCATTGAAAGGAGCACTAGACCTGGGGCCCAGGAGGTCTGTCTAAATTAGCATGGGCCCTTAGGCAGGCCCCCAGCCCCACCAAAGCTCCGTGCCTCCCTCCAGTTCTTCGTTGGGAGAGGAGGGCTGAGTAACATGAACATTCCCTTCTGCTATGATTCATCCTGCCCTCCCTCTGTCGCCCGCTGTTGCTGCCGTATTTGTTTCGTGATGCCTTTGTCAGTGACTACGACATTCAGGCCGGTGCCCGTGGATTTGGCTTACGTAGAGTTACCTCACCGGCAGCAGACCTTGTTGGAGGCTTCGTCCGTGCCTACGCTTAATGATTTTCCCCCAGTTGTCTCAGGGAGGAATGTTATTTTCAGATCAATGAATCTTCATAAGGAAAGTATGATTTCTAAGGCAACTACGTCACTTATTTCATGAAATTCACCTTGGATGAGTCACTTTGTGTCTTAACTGGCTCCTCATTAGCAAAGTGGAAGCGCCAGCCCTCAAATGGGCCAGGGAAAGTAACTGAGAGGACTGGGCTTCAAATCCCAGCTCTGTTACGAGCCATCCACATGCCCTGGCCATGGGCCTTCATCTGTAAAATGACTGCCAAGGGCCCTCTCCTCCCTCCCCCCATCTAAAGTCCTGTGCTCTTGAACCATTTAAAATACTTTAAAACCGAGAACTTGAGATGTAATTGGTTCTCCTTGTAATCCTATGCATTTAAATTTATCCATTTAAAAGCAGTATTCTGAAAAGGGGTCAGTCCTCAGACTGCCGGCTCAAGGACTCCACCACACAAAAAGAGGTTAAGGATGCTTTAGAAACTGTATCCATAGAGATGCCATTTCCACAATGTTCTCACTTATTTCTCTTTGTGTTTTGATCTGTGGAATGAATGTGGTCATGTCAGATACTGAAGTTTATTTCCATAGCTTGCTTTCAATCTCTGGGATTATAATAAACATCCCTTTTCTATGGGATCTGATGTACAATTCAAGAAAGGTCTGATGCTCTTTGCAAAAGGGTGGTTGTATGGGGGTGGGGAGAGGAGAGGCCTCCTGGCTGAAAGGCATTTTAAAATGCAACCCCCTGGCTTGATCCCCAAAGGGAGGAGAAGAGGCATGACCATCAGGGTTAACTGCCGGGCCACCTGCTTCGTCCCAGCCTCAAAGAATAGCGCTCAGTAGAGAAGAAAACGGTTACCAGGAGATGGGAGGGCCTTTTGTCTCCTTGGCCTGCCAGTGTGGCAGTGAGAGAGACTAGACACCTTCCTGTCTCCCCTGACCCTCTGTTCACAGACAGGGGTGAGCGATGCTGCTGATTCGAAGGCCAAGGCGGCCAAGCCTTTTCCTGTGGTAGGAAAGGACCTCAGTGTCTGGTACCTTATCCTGCCAGGTGGTCTTCAGAATTCTAAAGGGAGAGCCAATATGTGAAATAAAGAGTATAATTATAAGGTCATTTCAGATGAGAAGGCCCTAGAGGGGGAGGTGAAGCTGCTTCTCATTCTCCCACCTCCCTGACCATTCCTTCTTGGTCTCCTTAGATCTTCATCCACAGCCCCTTGCTCTCTCACCCCTCCTCTCCTGCCCCAGCAGGTCCTATGGATTCAGTTATCCACACAGATTATTCTCAGGTCCATTTATCCAGCCCTAGCCTCTCTCCTCCAGTCGTGACTCCCAACTACCCTCTGGATGATTTCAATAGCCTTCTGCTTGGTCTCCTCACTTAGCCTGCGAAGAGATGTCACCTCCTTATTTAGAAAACTCCTTCAGGATCAAGTCTAAATTCCTTTGTTTGGTTTCTAAAGGCCTTCATCACTTGGTCCCTTCCTACCTTTCCAGTCTATACCTTACTCGCCTCCATGTTTTCTGAGACCCAGTGACACTGGCTTCCTGGCTGGTCCTTGCCCATCTTTCCACAATGAGTATTTTTGTTGACTCCTTGTGCCTGGAATTTTCTCCTTCCTCATCTCTGTCTCATAGTTTCCCAGACTCTTCCCCCACCTTCTGCAAGAAGCCTTTCCCAACCTCTCTTAATTTCAGTGTCTTCTGGACAGCTAGGTGGCACACTGGTTAGAGCCCTGGAGTCAGGAGAACCTGAGTTCAAATCCAGCCTCTGACACTTACTAGCTGTGTGACCCTGGGTAAGTCACTTGGATTACCTCCCAAAGGAACAAAATTTTAGTGCCTTCCTGCTGAAATTATCTCCAATTTATCATGGATATATCTTGTTTTTACATAGCTGGTTGCATATCATCTTCTCCATTCGCCTGTGAGCACCTTGAAGGCGAGGAATTTTTGTATCCCCAGAGTTTAGCACCAATGTCTGGCACAGGAGGTGCTTAATAAATGTTTATTGATCGATTGATTATGAACTCCATGAGAACAGGGACTGTGCTTTGCCTTTTGGGAGGACCTGGGTGGTACAGGTGAATAGAGTGCTGGGCCTGGAGTCGGAAAGACCTGTCCTCAGACTCTTACCAGCTGTGTGAGACCCTGGCTGGGTCACTTAACTTCTGTTTGCCTCAGTTTCCTCATCTGTAAAATGGGGGTATTAAGAGCATTTTACCTCCTAGGGTTATTGTGAGGATCGAATGAGATATTTGTAAAGCACTTGGCACAGTGCCTGGTACATAGTAGGCGCTCTATAAATGCTTATTTCCTTCTCTTCATTTCTCTGCATCCCCAGCATTTAGCACAGTGCCTGGCACATAGTAGGTGCTATATAAAAATGCTTGCTCCCTTCCCTCCCTTTCTTTGCATCCCTGTAGCTTATCAGTGCTTGTTACATAGTAGATACTTAATACATAAATGCTTGTTTACTTGACTTAACTAGAAGCTGGGGCAACTGGGAAAATCTTCTGGTAGAAGGAGGTCTTTGATCTGACTCAGGAAGAAAGCCAGGAAAGATAGGAGCCGGATGTGAGGATGGGCAAAGCGCAGGGGCACAGCCAGGACAATGGTGAGGAGGTAGGAAATGAAGACCTGCCTCTAGGAGAATCAATTTGGGGGCTGGAGTGGGGAGAGACAAAAGAAAGAGAGGTCAACCATAAAAACAATATTCTAGGCACAGGGGGGTAAGGACCTGGACTGGGGAGTGTCAGTGTCAGAGGAGAGAGGGGGATAGATGAGAGGTTTGGCAATGGATTGGCTATGGGAGGTGAGAGAGTGAGGGGTCATGGATGGCGTTTAGGCTCTGAGCCTGGGGGATTGGGAGAATGGCAGTGCCCTTGAGGAAGTCTGGAAGAAGGGAAGGTTTGGGGGACATGATAGTGCCCTCAGTTTTGGACATACCCACAGAATTGCCATCTTGAGGCCCCAGAAATAGTAATCCGGTAGCTTGGCATGTCGGGAACCTTCCTGGGGCTCAGGGCCAAATCAAGTCCCCGTATGTAACTGTTCAGCTGCAAGGATTTGCAGGGTGCAGACTTGAAACTACTTTTTGGGGAATAAGGGATGGGTTTTAAGCAAGCCTTTCTATGATAGGTGTGGCCGCCGGTGCTGTATCATTCTCCAAATCTGGGGAAAACAGGCTCCTCTCCCCAAGACCCCACCATCTGGGCCCCAGACAGAGTGAGTGACATCTGTAAGGCTGCTGCTGTCTCAGCAAATCTCCCTTGTGGAATTAATTCAGATGGGCTGGAGTAGAAATGCTGTCACCACGTTGGTCGGTGGGCTTTGAAAACAAAAGCTCATCTTCAATGGTCTGCTATCCCCCAGGCTTGGTGGGGGTGGGGGGGAGCTTAGGCTGGGCCTCCATCGCTCATCTGCCCTGGGGGGCCCAGCTGATGCCTTAGTGACCAGGGTAGAGGGTAGAGTCAGCTGTGCAGACGAGAGGGGGTGGGGAAGAGGAGGAGGGAATGTGACAGCTTCTGGGGCTGGAAAAATGCAGGCTCATTATCTACGTCTGCTCGCATAACCTCCTTGCAGGGGGCAGAGACGAGGAGGCCCAGCCTCTGAGTGTCTTCTTACAGGTGGAGGATGGGAAGATTTATCATCTGTTCCCCATCCCACCCTGCCTCTGTTTATGAGAACTCATTTCAAATTGGAAGGAATTCTGAGGGGCAGGACAGAGTGGAGAAATAGACTGGGACAGTCTATGCAGTGTGCTCTGGGAGCAGAAAAAGCAATGCGTCTACCTTGTACAAGGGCCCCCAACACCATTGTCTTGTTATCTGGCCCCCCCAAGACTGGGCAGTTAGGACAGGGGGTAGGGGGCAGGGATGGGATGCTGAGTGTGAGAGCTTTGGAGGTCAGCAAGGTCCAGGACAAAAGACCCTAGAGAGGCCGCTCGTTTGGCGGGGAAAGGTGATAGTTACCACAGCTAACATTTATGGACTTTGCAAAGTACTTTACGAATGTTATCTCATTTTACCCTGATGACAGCCCCGGAGGTAGGTACCCCCATTTTACAGATGAGGAAAACTGTAACCGACCCAGGGTCACACACACATCAAGTAAACACCTGAGTCAGGATTCAGACTCCGGGCTTTGTGGCTCCAAGTAAGGCATCTATTCACCCCACCGTCTAGGATCCTGGAGGTCATGTGGGTGGAATGTTAAAAAGCTCACCCGAGGTGTCCCAGATCCCTTCTCCACCTGTGCCTGACACACCTGCCCTCGGGGAGGCCTCTTCCCAAGGCAGGATGTAACGGAGCCTAACCAATGAGGGAAGGGACCAGGAGGGACCTTGGAAATCCGGCTGTTGAGCCAAGCCCGCTTAAATTTAACGAATGCCTTTCAGCCTCCTCCTGGTGTTGCTGAGCAAGTAGGCCATTTTCACCTGCATGGCCCCTGCCCTCCACAGGTGCTCATGGGGGAAAGACTAGGTTATGGGCTTGACTGAGATTCCCCCCCCACCTCCACCACAAGGTTCTCCAACCTCTACAGCTAGAGTCAAGCTGCAGCAAAGTCGGGGACCAGAATGGTGAGGGGGCAGGGAGAGGCCTGAGTTTGCAGGTGGAGACAGGGGTTTAAATCTCAGTTCTTCCCCTTACCTTCCTGGGGACACCTAGAACTTTAAGATCTTTTCAGCTCTAGAACCACGAGCTTCTGTGCTATTGCTGGGGGTCTTAGAACAGGAGAGAACTGCACAAACCATCCAAACAACCCTGCTCATGTAACAGAGGGCCAGCACAGTTAAACCACTTCCTCAAGGGCACACATGTAGTAAGTAGGTGACCTAGACAGATTTGAACCCGGGGCCTTTAGACTCCAAATGTAGTGCTCTTTTTACCAGCCCACGTTGCTCATTCCCTAATCCCCTCTAAGGTCTCAAACACCCTTGTGGGGGGGTAGGGGGGCTAGGTCTTCCCTCCAAGGGGGTCTAGCTGACACTGAAAAAAACAAATCCTGTATCAGGGAAAACAAACAGGGAGGGATAAGATCCTTGATAAACAGTTGTTTGATGGCTGACCAAAAGAAAAAGAAAAACAAATGCGGTGCATTGGAAGTACCCCAGGTCAGGCCAACAAGCAGTCATTAAGCTGTCTCCCAGTGTGCCAGGCCTGTGCCAAGTGCTGAGGTTACAAATAAAGGCTCTCGAGGAGTCTGATGGGGAGGAAACATGCAAATAACTATGTACAAACAAGCTATGGATGGAATAAATAGGAAATGATCATTAACAGTGGGATTGTAGAAGGTGGGGTTTTAGTTAGGCCTTGAAGGTCAGTGATGGGAGTGGAGGGGGGGGCCGGGGCGAGGAGGAGAGCAGTCCAGGCATGGGGGGAGGGGAAAGACAAGCAGCCACAATCCTTGGGAGCCAACAGGTCTCGAGCAAGGAACAGCCAGGAGGGCAGTGTTCCCAGATCCCAGAGAACATGGGAGGGGGAGAATGGGAGAGAATAAGGTGTAAGCAGAATGGAAATGTAGGAAGGGACCAGGCTCTGAAAAGGTTCATTGAATAGGAGGGGTGACTTTGTTGGACTTAGGAAGATTAGTTTGACAGCTGAGTGAAGGTTGGCCTGGAGTCCATACCAGCTAGGGTCTCTAGACCCCAAGGACAACCCTCCCTTTCTCCTTCTCACCCCCAACAAACACTCCTCAGTTCCTCTAAGTAAGAATGAAGATTTATTTCAACAAATAAACTCAATGAACATCGGTTACTAAACATCTCCTGTGTGTAAGAAGACCGGAGTGAGGAGTGGTTAAGAAGTGAACCCCAATAAGTAGATGATACGAATGTGATGGGCTCAAAGGAGAGGTGTAGACAAATCTGGAGGAAATTTGGAGAGGTTGGGGGGTCTCTTGTACAAGCCAGTGTGCCATATGGAGCCCTGTGTCTGTGCGGTATGCTTGTTTCCATTTGGGGCCAGTAACTTCGTTGGCGTTCACAATGCTTCCCTTTTTAAAAGAATGGACTCTCTTGCCTTTGGCTCTGGACCCCATTATCTAGGACATAACAAGTTCTTGTTTATTGACTATTGATTGTAGGGAACTTATGGTGTGAAAGTTCCTTCCCCAAATGTGGCTTAGTGACTTATTGGTAACTATACTTTTAGAGAGTTTCCTGGATATTCCCGCTGCACCCCCCCCCGCCCCCCGCTGCCTCACCCCGGTTTCGAAGCTAGTATGTGAACTCGGGTCTTCCTGAATGCCAAGGCTGGCCACCCAGTAGGAGGTTAAGTCAATCTACTGCCCCTAGCCGAGACCTGGCTCTATAGAAGTCTGATGGAAGAAAGGGTTTTCTGGATCTGCCGAGCATCTTTCTGGCCCCCAGAGGGCGACATAATCTCACGTTGGAAGGCTCCATACTTCTCTTCCCCAGCCTGATCCTAGACCCAAGACCTGGTTCAAGCTCTGGCAAAAAGAGGCCATTGGTTGGAGTAGACGGGAGGTGGGAGGGGGAGAAGGCAGGGAGGAAAAAAATCGCATCCTCTGTTGAAGGGCCTCCAGCCTCACTCCAGTGGCAGGTCCAGGCCCCCCTGGCCACTTCTAGAACACTCCCTGATAGCCCCATGGTCAAGCCCTTTGACATTGTGACCTCGGTCTGCCATGTCTCAGGCAGGAAGCATTTTCATTGACCATCTTTGACCCAGACTTTAATTAGTTTATGAAAAACCAGCCTGGGGAGAGGCTCACACCTGAGTCACCTGCCCCAGCTTCCTCCATCTTTATCTCTGGAAACCCAAGCTGAGGGGGAGCAGAGCCAGGCCAGGCTGGCTCAGTCCATCAGATAAGCAAGCAGCTGCTTGGAGGCTGCCTTTGGCAGAAGCTCATCTGTGAAGCTTTAGAAGACGGGCTGGCCCAGAGTGACCACAGAGTCACAATGGGAGGAGGTCTGGATTTACGGTCAGGATCTAGGTTCAAATCTTCGCTCTGCTATTTGCTACCTGAGTGGGTCTCATCTGTAAAATGGAAACAGATAGTGGGTAGAGAACAGATACTAATAATAATAGCGGACATTTTTATTGTAGCTTGAGGTTTACAAAGTGCTTACGATAACCCGGTGCGCCATCGTTATTCTCATTTCAAAATGAAGGTACAGAAGACCCGAGAAGTTTTAACAGCACAGCTAGGAAGCGTTGGGAGTGGGATTTGAATCCGAAGCTCCCGGGCTTCAGGCCCATCATTCTATCCACAATCTGGTCCTCATTCTCTCCTGGTCCTGACCCCAGATATCCCACCCCCGGATGGTAGGAGGAATCAGTGGAGGAGAAGAAGCCTCAGAGCTGTTCAGAGTGGAGGAGTGTCAGTGACCTATGCTGGCTTACATACACTAAACACCGGCCTAAGAATAAAGAAAGAACCCCCCCCCAAAAAAAGCATATGTCTGAGGCCCAGGGTATGAGAATTTCGAGGAGAACTCCATCCTCAGTAGGTGTAGCAATGTCCCCGGCCTCATCCCTTCAGAACACCTTCCCCATCTCCTCCTGAGGAAAGAATGTTGAACTAGGAGTCTTACTATGTGACCTTGGGCAAGTCACCCTCCCTGGGCCTTGTCTGTTAAACGGGCTGGATAACCCCTGCAGTTTCTTCCAGCTGTAGATACCATGATGCTAGAACTTGGGGTTTGCGCAGAAAATAATCCTAATAGGGTTGGAGGGACCTTATAGATGAGGGTAAGAGCTGCCACACATATTATATTAGCATCATGAGACCTCCTCCCATTGTGACTCTGTGGTCACTCTTGGCCAGACTGTCCTCCATGTATTATAATTAATACATAATTTATATAATATAGAAAGATAAAATTATAATTTATATATGAAAATATATAATAATGTATATTCAATAAGCATTAAATAAGAACTGTCAGGCCCTGAGCTAGGAAACAAAATGTTAAACAGTGTCTGGCCTCAAGGTGCTCACCTTCTGTGGCTGGGGGCAAGGGGACAGCTAGCGCTTAAGGCTTACAAGGCGCTTTTCTCCTGTGACTTAACAGAAGTCCAGGTGTGAGGTAGGTGGTAAGAATATTATGATGCTCATTTTACAGGTAGGGAAGACTAAGGTCACCTAGATGAAGCGATTCCCCGGTAGTTAGTTTGGTGGCAGAGCAGAGATCTCGTTTCTGGTTGTGTGTTCTAGGCCTCTACACGCCCATTGCTTCCTTTCCAACCTCTTCTGAGAGCCGGGTCATCCCAAGGGGCTTTTTCTTCCTCTCTCTCTTTTGTAGGGGGAGGAGAGCACAGAGGCCAAGGAGGACAAAAGCCAGGATTTGTTCTGTAAAATTTGCATTCAGTCAAAAGACCTCGTGTGGCCTCCAGACCGCAGGTTCCCCACCCCTTATCTTTTTCTTTTAAAGGTGGTAATTATACCTGCCGAGAGGTAGTCTGGAGTCAAGAAGTCCTGCATTCAAATCTGGCTCCTGCTGCATCCCGGCTGACTCAGGGGCCCCAGGCGCCTCAGAGTTTAAGTTAACGAAGCAGGTACTGATCTCCTGGGGCTCCCAACACCCATTAAACTACAGGTCAGGGAGAAAACAAAACAAAACAAAAAACAAACCTGTAATCCCTCCCCACCTTACTGAGATGTTCTGAGGTTGATAAAACCCTCCCTCTGGCTTATAAAGTGCTTTGCACACCCAGGCCCAAACCTAATATAATCGTCAGCTGTAATTATTTGTGATGAGGGCACCGTCTGCCCCTGATAAGACTGTGGGATTCCCCTGTTTTCACCAATGGGGAAACAGCAGTTTGACCCAGATCACTGAGGTCACTGGAGCACCAGAGCCTGGGACTTCGAGAGGAACAGGACTCCAGTGATCATTTAGCCCAAACTCCTCATTTTACTGGGGTGCAGGGGAGGGAAGCAAGTCACACAAGATCATGTTGTTAGCAGCAAGAGCTAGGACTGGAACCTGGGCCATGTCCTTCCAAACCTAGGGCTTTTTCCGGTGGCTCTTAGTGGCCTGCAAGGCTGGCTTTTACCCACAAGACATCCTGTGTTCTCCTGGCCCCAAACACCAAGGCCTGCTTTGTCCCTATACCAAGTAAAGGTTTAAATGAGGGCCAACCTCGCCCCCTCCACACACACACACACACACACACACACACACACACACACACACCTCCTCAGACCAAACTCAGTGATTCATTGTTAACAAGTGTTTATTGTTAATAAAACCCTGATACATTTACAATAAATGACAACATGAATTAATGTACAGTTAACATATACAATATTACAGCAATAAAATAATGCCTATACCTTTGTACATCTTGCCGAAGCAGCTATTTGAAAATTATTTTCCAGTATTTCAAGCCATTCAGGGCTTTTTCCCAGGCTGCCCCAGAAACAAGGACACTCCCTCCCAAAAAGCCCATGCATGGCTTTGGGTGAATAAATAAATTCTGTTAGAGCTCTAAGACAGTACAGGCTGGCCACTCACAGAAAAGAGTTGCCCGTGGACTGTCCCTTCTGTGTTCTGACCCACACGTACAACCTTCAAGTGGCTTGGCTTTCTCAGAATTTCGTGTCTAGGAGGCCAGTGAGCTGAGGGAGCCTGTGGTTTGGACTCCTGGACTAGGTGATAGACTACTGTAGACTCCCCCTGCCTTTCCTCATTCATTACCCAATGTGGTGGTAGTATTCCTTCCTGCCAATTGTATCTCTTGTGAATTGCCAAGAAACGTAGGGTCTTCTTCCTTCTCTTCCCCATTCCTAAGACAAGACAGGCTCATTCCAGCCTGAGCTCTCCAGACTGAGCTAGCAGAATGGTATTGGCCTAGGGTGGCCTGTCAATCAATGCTCTGCTTCAGCCTTGGTCTACACCTGAACTCTCTCACCTGGGCCCCTGAAGACCATGAAATCCAGAGAAGCAAGTGTAAGCCCCCTCGCTTTGTCATCTTATCACCTACCTTCCTCCACTTACTTTCCTTTCCCTTCAGACTAAAAGCCAGACATCCCCCTCCATTGTCTTGGGAAGGCAAATTTCTGAGAGTCACTGGCCCTGACTTGCAGGGGTCTATTCTGACCTACCCACTCAAAGTCCCAAACCAGAAGAAAGCTGGAAAGTGAACATCTGTATGGAGAATTCGGTCCTTTATGGAGCCCCCTCTCAAGGGCAGGTGTTAAGGAAAATGCCAGGGGACTGTGGGTGCCTCGCCTCTACAGCATTTAGGAGGAGGTCCTCCTTGGTTCCCTAGCTGTGATCCTGACACACACTATTCTGCTGAAAGCCACAATCAGCTGCCCCATCCCTTAATAGCCCTTGTCCTGACTTGAAGAGATGGAGGGCACTTGGGCGTGGCCTAAAGGAGAGTCCTCACTGGCCATAGCAGAGCATGGTTAAGGGCGGGTCCAGAGTCACATTAAACTGTCCACATTTGGCAATCACCCTTCAGAGCTGGAGCTACCTAAAAAAGGGGTGGGGGTTGAATGTAAGTACAAGGGTGGCAGCACATGGCTTTTTGGTGCTAACATAGTGGGAGGAGGGAATGAAGACCCTGCCTTTGGTGGCATAAAAGCATAGATTTAGCTCCTTTGAGCATCAACCCTTTCAGCTGAGTGGTCTACAAGTCCCCCTTCAGGACAAGCCTGAGTCAGGGGTAGGCTGAGATGGGCAGAGAATTAGAGATATATACACCACCCCTGCCATGGAGAGACAGAACTTCTCTGGGGCATTTGGATTCCCACGGATAATGTGGGCTGGTGCCCACAGGGTTGGTGCCATCCTTTGCCACAACCCTCTCCTTCTCCATAGAGTCTTCTCCGTGTTCAGGACACTGTGCCCCTCAGGACAGATCCCTAGCTGACCTTCCCCACAATAAAAAGGTGGGTCAGTTGCTATTGGTGTGTCCTAGCATGAGTGTGTAGAAGCCAAGCTGTTTCCCTTCCCACTGTGGGAAGGTTGGCCAGGCTGGTGGTCAGTGGGTGGCCTTGGGATGCTGGAGATCTGCCAGGAAGTAGCTGTCCCGAGGGAGGCCGGACAGGGGGCTGGCTATGCCTCCTCACACCCGGGAGGTGATGTATACTGAGTGCACGCGTTCGGCCAGTGTGTTCTGAAGGTCTTGTAAAGGGTCCAATCCTTGTACTTTGCTGCTGCGGCCGTAGATGAGCTGCCGGAAGGAGTCCTGCTCCATCAAGGCCTTCATGTGCTTCAGGAAGAAGCCTTCACAGAACAAGGCCAGCTCTGGAGCATTGTGGATCTGAAGGGGAAAGAATCACCATGGGGTGAGGCTGGGCAGGGTTGGGGTGGGGGATAATGAAGGCCAGGGCAGTGGAGGAAATGAGGCCTAAAAACCCAGCCCTGACACACCCTAACTGCATGACCTCAGAGTAGTCATTTAAATGAGCTAAGCTGCCCTATTTCATCGTCTTGTCTAAAGAGGAGCGACTGTACAGCTTGGGTGCCACCTAGTTTAGGAGGCCCTTCCCGGCCATTAGCACTGGTCCTCTTGAAGCAATTTTGTATCTGCTTAGAAGTGTGTATGTTGTCCTCTTCCTGGAGAAAGTAAGCTCCTTGAGGGCAGGGTCATGTTTCTGTTTTTGCAGCCTTAGAACCCAGCTAACTTATTCGTTAGGACATGTCAAAGTTGGGTTTTTGGCCCACATTCTTCCTGGCCCAGCTCAAATCTCAGTTTGGAGGAGCCTGGTAACCTAGGACCTGTCTTTCCTACTCACTGGGGACAGTTAGATGATGCAGTGGATAAAGCGCCGGGCTTGGAATCTGGAAGACTCATCTTCCAGAGTTCAAATCTAGCTTCAGACACTTACTGGCTGTGTGACCCTGGGCAAGTCACTTCACCCTCTTTGCCTCAGTTTCCTCATCTATACAATGAGCTGGAGAAGATACTCTAGCATCTTTGCCAAGAAAACCCCAAATGGGGTCACAAAGAGTCAGATATGACTGGAAAAACAACCAAACACCACCAATGGTCCTCTAACCTGACACTGCCTTGAACGCTTAGAGTTTGGGCTAATCTTGTCTCTACAGCTAGGGTGGAAACTCCTTGGGGGCAGGTGCCATAATTCACTCTATCCTGTATCCCCTTCAGCAACGGGCACCTAGCGTGCACTCAATGTATGGCGGATGAATGGAGCCCGGACAAAGTGATCTCTCTGCCTCTTCCTCTCCCCCCACCCCACTTTGTCTATCTACCTATCGCTGTCTCTCTTCCTACCTGTCTATCCATCTATCTATCTCTGTCCATCTATCTATCTATTTATATCTGTCTGTGTGTCCATCCATCTATCTATATCTGTCTGTGTATCCATCCATCCATCTATCTATTTCTGTCTATCCATCTATCCATCTATCTATATCTGTCTGTCTGTCTGTCTATCCATCTATCTAACCTTCAGGCACTAGCTGTGTGACCTTAGGCAAGCCACTTAAACTCTGTTTGCCTCAGTTTCCTCAGCTGTAAAATGGAGATGATGAAGCACTTCCTTCCTGGGGTTATTGTGAAGATCATCACATGAGATAAGATTTGTGAAGAGCTTAGCTCAGTGACTGGCACGTAGGAAGGCTAGGTGAATGTTAGCTCTTATTATGCCTGTTATTATTATCTGATCTCATTTGTTCATTTCTCATCTCTTCAGTTCTGGGGCCAAGCAGGATCAGTCCCTGCCTTCTTTCCCTGAAGGCCCTCCACCCCACCCTCCTGAGGTTTCTCTTCTCCAGGTGAGCTGGCCCCAGTTGCTTGAACTCTCCCTGGAAGGGCGACGCTTCCCGGCCCCTCGACGTCCTGTCTCCCTCCTTTGGCTGCCCTTCCTGAACTGCAATGCCTAGCCCTGCCCTCGATGCTCCAGACAGGGTCTGACCTCGGCAGAGCCCGTGGCGCCCCAGCCCCTCTCCTCTCAGACTGTGCCTCTCCTGCTCGCTCGGTGTGAAGGCAGAGAAGCTCCCAGGCTGCTGAGATCCCCGGCTGTGCTCCAGAACAGACCTGGCCTTCTCCTCCCCTTAGATTCTCATGTCTCCCTGCCTTGCCAGCAATCTTCTGGCCCCCTCTCTATTGCTTCCCTAGAGCAGGGCCGGGCCTACGGCTTGGTGCCCATCCTTCTCTGGCACTGCCCTCCTCTGGGCCCTCTGCTGAGGGGTGCTTGGACACACACACACACAAGGCAGGAATCACTGTCCATCTCCTATTGCCCTAGAGACTCCACTTACTTCCCTGTTCTTCTTCTTCTTCATCATCATCCTCACATTTCTAGGGTGCTTTAAGGTTTGCAAGGCGCACTGGCTTTCACAATAACCCACTGAGGCAGGTCATTAATGATAATAATTATAATAGCTAGCTTTAAGGTTTGCAAAGTATTCTGTAAATATCTCATTTGATCATGATAGCGACTCCAGGAGGCAGGTGCTATTACTGTCCCCTTTTTACAGGTTTGGACACTGAGGCAGGCAGAGGTGAAGTGACTTTCCCAGAATCACACAGCTAGTTGGTATCTGAGGTAGAATTTGAACTCGGGTCTTTCTGACTTTACCCCTTGCCAGACCAGTACGGTAGATTTTCATGAAAAGAGAAGGAAGGGCAGATCCTGGAAGATTTCTGAGAACGAGTTGCTATATTCCATTGCTCAGCCTGCCAGGTTTCTAAGGTCCCAGCATTGAAAAGAGCTGCCTGCCCCTCAGTCTGATGTATGAGGAAAAAACAGGAGAGAGGGAGGTCCTAGGGTCCACACTGATGCCTCGGGAGAAGGGAGGAGTCACAGTGGGAGATGGCAAAGCGTGATGTTTTGGCCCATAGACAAGCAAGGGACCACCACCTTGTGAGTGAGGGTACCAGGGATGAGAGGTAACTCAGGTGGCAATGAGGAGGTGGGAGCCCCCCTCACTCCAACCCTCCCTTCACTTGCAAATGCAATCCAAAATGGTGGCTCTGTTTTCTTCGTGTTCATGGAGCCAGTTGGGTGGGCCTCATGCTGGTCTGGCTTGCTTGCCATATTTGGGGGCAGGGGATGGTGTTGGGAAGTATGGTGCTTTCTCTTGTACCTTGGCATACTTGTAGATGTTAACAGAGCTCTCCATGCTGATGGTCTGTGAGCACATAATCTCACAGTGTCTCTGAAGGGCATCCAGCTGGAACAGGCTGGCGGCAGACAGCAGCTATGGGGGCAAAGATGTACACATCAGTCTTCAGGGCATCGCCACGCAGGACAATCTTGGTCTCCCTCTTTTCTAGAGCACCCTAGAGATGGCACTCAAGTGGAAGGAGGCCAGCATCGACCTCCATCTCTGGGAACCATCTTTCTCATCAGCTCTGCCTCCCCTAGAGGTCTGTGGTGCCCTTGGGATTGGGGCACTCTGGCATGGATCAATGGTGATGGCTGGGGTTTCCTGTCCTGGAAGACCTCCCAGAATAAAACTCATGCTCAGGTGTCAGAGTGGCCTCGGGGTAGGAAGGAAGGAAGGAATCGGGGCCTGAGATCAGATGACTTCTTGGGGGGAGCCAGGGAGGGAGGAGCCTACACCTTTTGACCCTATAGCATTACCAGCTCAAAGGGAAACCAAGACGCTCTGAGATCTGCTCTGTGGTGGTCACAACTAACTCCCTCAGAATCCCGTTCTCTTTTGGTTGATGTTTCTAACACAACAAGAAGGTGGGTTTCTTTCCTGTCCTCCCCCCTCCACCTCTAAGACCTCAGCCGTGGGGCATCTCCTGAAGGCTTGAGGCTCTACTGCCCTAGGCACACACCTCCTCCCACCCCCAAGGTGCATTTCTGGGACAATCTATTAAAACAGGCAATGGGAATTCCCAAAGAGCTGCCCCTGAAGAACAGGAAAACCCAGCCCTAATGGTGATATGTCATTCCCTGGAGAAGGCAGGGTAGAACAGGCCCCACGCTCAGGGGAACCAGTAGGTGGGAACAAATTGCCTCTTCCCCACCAACACCAGTGGGACAGTGGCATGGTGCCAGCATGAGGCTCACCTCGAGGATGTCAGCGGTGGGGATTTCCATGGACTCTGTTCCTCCATAGTAGAGATACTGCATCATCAGCTGAAACAGATGGATGTGCAACGTGAAGGCCAGTCCAACCCATGAGCAGCTTTGTGGAGCAGTGAAGGTGACTGGGAAGGGAGCTAGATTTGGTGTCCACACAGGGATTATCCTTGGGTCATGGATCAAGAGCCACAAGGGACCTTCGACATCATCTAGTCCAACCCTTTCTTTTTACAAACGAGGAAACTGAGACTCAGAGAATTGTGTTGATTTGATCAAGGTCACATAGGTGGAAGAGATAGGATTCAAACTTAGGCTGAGTCCAAATATAGCAATCTTTCTCTTATTTAAAAAAACAAAACAAAACAAAACCTCACATATTGACAAAACTGTCAATTCCCTTCTGAAAATCCTTCTGACTTTTTTGGTGTATTTTTAAAAAAAGTTTCATTGATGCTCTTTTCTACCAGCAGACTTTCTAGATGCCTGGGTTCAAATTCCAGGCTGGTTACTTGAGCAAATGACTTAACCTCTCTGGGGTTTAGTTCCGTCACCTATCAAATAAGGAGGGTGGTTGAGGGCGTCCTCCCAGACCCCATGAAGCATGAAGCCTTGTGATCCTTGCACCGTGGCCGGACACACAAGCTGTAGGAAGCACAGACTGGCTTTTGCTCTCTGGCTCCCAGGACAGGATGCTTCCCCTCCTGCCCTTCTGCTTTATGGGGGATTCCTCCCTAGGTCTCACAGATTAAAAGTACAGTCCGGAGAAAACCAGACCAAAACTTTAAGGCTTTTGAAGAAAATGGTGTAATGGAAAGTGGAATTGGATTTGGAGTTAGGAGCCCTGAATTTGAACCTTCCTCCTGATGTGATCTTGGGCACCTCCCACTCTGGGCTTCATCTGTAGGATGAAGGGGTTGGGCCAGATAACCTTCAAAGTTCCTTCTGGATTGAGATCTGATCCTATAAAAATCATTTGGGTCCCAGGTTTGTCCTTTCCTGACCTAGAGTCCAAATATCCTGGTCCAAGTGGAGAGAGAGGCCTCTGAAATTCAGGAGGTGGGAGCCTCTCTGGCCTTTCTCCTGTCACCCCCCCAGGTCTCAGGCTCTGGTCCTAGAGGCCTAGCCAGCTGATGAAGCCTGGGGCCCACAGTCACACCCCATTCCTCCAACTGGGCTGGAAGACACCCAGGCCTCCAGAGACATGCTCATGCTGGTTTTAGCTCCCTGGAAGGAGAAGCTAGGGAGGAGGGGTGGGAAGGGATGGGCTCAAGACCAAATTTGGCCTCATGGCCGGGGATAAACCTGGCAGGGAGAGAGAAGCCTTTCCAAGTGGCAGAAGTTCAAACACTGGGGAGAACAGGAGTTCAGGGGAGGGGGAGGGGGGTTCACATCCCCAGTGGGTGGCTTTCTGGGGTTCCTTGTCAGAATAGCAATTCAGGGAGGGGGTGGGGGTTGTTCTCCACTGTGGAGGCTGGGGCCCAGTTCACAGAGAACTGCTCTCAGTCAGAAAGAAGGAAAAAAAATATCCCTCCTGCTCCACTAAGGAAATAGACCCAGCAACAGGCTGGCAACTAGCTTGAGTGGGTAAACAGTGAGCCTGGGCTGGGCTTCTTTCTATTAAGGTTGTGCCTTTGGGACTGTCAGAGGCACCAGTGGGTCTAGAGGAGGAGAAATCCAGCCACCTGGGGGAAGGGAGGCTGGAAGGGCTGCCATGGGGCACTGCCCAGCTGGGTTTTCTAGGCTTCCCCCAATAGGCTGGCTCCAGGAAAGTCGAGGTAGAAAAGGTTCCTCCCTCTACAAATCTAAACACGGGATCCTATTTCTACCAACCTCCAGTTTCCTGTCCAGATGAGCCTCTCACCAACCCCCTCCTTCCCCAAACAGGGGGAGAGGGATGGATGGATGGAAAAGGGAAGAGGGACAACAAAGGGTGGATGGAGGCACAAAGAGTGGGGGAGGGGAAGGCCAGATGAGCTGGGCTTTGACCAGCAGGGGCCCTTCTGTCAGGGGCAGGACTGAGTCACGTGGTCTGTTGTCGGGCTGGGATTCCACAGACTG
This sequence comes from Trichosurus vulpecula, assembly GCF_011100635.1. NCBI lineage: Eukaryota > Metazoa > Chordata > Mammalia > Diprotodontia > Phalangeridae > Trichosurus > Trichosurus vulpecula. The sequence goes on from NC_050578.1 coordinate 245,502,344, forward strand.
GGACATCCCTGGGGAGCCTGGGCCACAGGTTAGCCTCAGGGCAGCCCCTCGGCAAAGGGGGCCAGTGGGGCCAGGGTGGGGGAAACGAGCTACCCCTCTCCTTGATGACTTAGAAGTCAGGACCAGAAACCCGGATGGGGCCCCGCTACATGCTCCCCTGTCCCCTATTTCTAATGAATGAATCTCCCTGAGCTCACATGAGAATGGGAAAGTCAACAGAAAGCAAACCAGAGTCTTTCAGAGTGAGACTAGGCTCGTGAATGAATGCCGGGTCCCTGGCTCTGACCATTGGCATTTGTGCTGGAGGCTGCGTGAACTTTGAGCAGGGGAGACCTGACCGAAGTGGGACAAAGGGCCCTGTTAGGGGTGGCTGCGTGGCAATCGGGGCACCACCTAGAAGCTAGCATTCTCCTTGGTGCCCGAATTCACTCCCTGCTTGCTTGTGGAAAAAGACCTTGGACAAGGCTGTTTCAACCTCTGGCCTTGGCTGAGCCCAGGCCCTGGCCTCCATCTGTCCCCCATTGGAGTCAGTGTAGAAAAGTAGAGTCCTGCCACTCCTCCCCCACGACTGCAAGGAACCCCAATAAAAATGCTGTCGGATTATGCTGGGGATGTCATAAAGGGACACCATATTTAGCGGAGAGCCTGACCTAGTGTGAAAAACACTCCTCCTGAGTCTGACACTTTACTGGTATATGAGCCTGGCCGAGTCACTTCTACCCTTCTATTCAGTTTTTCTCATCTGTAAAATGTGGACAGCAATCCTGAGATGACCTACATCATGGGGACACGGGGAGGAAAAGTACTTTGTACCAAAGTATTATGGAAATGTAAGTTGCATGACCTTGGGCGTTAAATCAGGTAAGCTCTCTGTGCTTCAGGTTCTTTATCTCTGAATGAGGAGAGGGGACTGGATGATCCTCTCAGGTCTCTCTCAGCTCTAGAACTAGGATTCCAAGTCACTTCATGTCCTGGGGCTTCCCTTTCCTCATCTGTAACTGTCCCAGCTCTAGATCCAAGAACTATGAGCTAAATTAAAGCGACTTCTTGAAGGCCATGAGGATAATTAAGAAGCCAAGGGCACTCGGACTTGGGTCGATATTCTGTGCCCTAGGAAAATGCCCTCTTGCTCCTGGACAGGTGAGCAGCCTGCATGGGGGTCAGCAGCATCATTTCCCTCAGAGAGCGCAGTCTTGAGCCCACCTGGAAGATGTTATACTTCATGTCGCTGATCTCGATGGTCTTACTGCTGTTGCCATCTTGCTCTGACTTGTTGGTCATCAGGGTCTTGAACCTGGGGCAGATGAGACAAAACCTGGTTTCCGGAGCCCTCCTGGCATGGCCCTTTTCTTACTTACCGAGGTCCTGATGGCTTCTCAGCTCACTTTCCCGCCCCCTCGGGCCAGACCCCTCTTAATCATTTCAGAAAAATCTTCCAAATGAATCCCCACGGTGGCAGTGTTAACCCTCTGCTCTACATCAGGAGGCCAGAGCCAGCCCTTTGCGTGGAGCAGCCTGGGCTCCCTTGGACGGAAGGGCAGCGTCCCCATTCCCAAAGATTACTGTTTTCTAATCACAAAAGCACCAACAGGAGGCAAGAGCCTCCCTCCTGCAGGGGACTCTCCCCAAGGGGGTCTAAGTATTGAAAGGATTTCGGTTTCTTCCTAGATCTAAGAAGTCAGGACATTTTCCTTTGGAGTAAGGTATCAGGGGGGAGGTGGGGGAGGTGGCCCAGGCTAGACTCTTTTTAAATTCGATTTTATTTTCAGTTCCAAATGGCCAGAACTATTTCACTCTTACTAGTCCTCTGCCCAGTTCCTGGGACTTTCTTCATCAGGTTTTGACAAATGAGATTTAGCAAAGAGTCTAACATGTAGTGATTTTTCATTTATTTGTTCACTCATTCATATTTCTAACTCATCTAATTCATTAGGCAGGAGTCACCAAATGTTGCCCTCACCTGTTGGAAGCAGTCACCAGCAGGACTTTGTGTGCGTAAAACAGCTTCCCTTCCACCAGAAAGGTCACGTCTGACATCTCTTTGTTATTCAGAAAATGAGGATCTGAGGGAGAAAAGGCAGAGGGAGAAGAAAGGCTCAGAATTAGCAGAACTGGCTTGGGCTTGCCATCCTAGGAGGTGAGAAGCAGGAGGCAGGGTGATGCTGTGGGAAGAGCTCTGCTCTGCTCCTTCCTGCCTGGGTGACCTTGGACGAGTCTCTTGACTCCTCTGGGCCTCGGTTTCCTCATCTGAAAAATGAGGGTGCTGCAGTCGACGACCTCTATGGCCCCTTCAAGCTAATCTCATGAATGGGACGGAACAGCCGTGGGGGTGGCATTGAACTCTAGCAACTTCTGGAGATGCACCAATGGCATAATGAAGACTTGGCCCTTGGGCAGTAGTGTCAAGCTATACCTCAGTTTCCTCGTCTGTAAAATGAAGGGGTTGGGCTGGATGGCTCCTGAGGTCCCTTTTAGCCCTAAATCTCCGGTGCTAACATCCCCGTGACAACCCTGCGAGGCAGGTGTTACCATCACCCCCATTTTATAGACTTCCTATGACGCCATGTTGCCCTGTATTTCTTGAGCACTGGTTCCATGAATTTGGGAGTGGGTAGAGGTAGAAATTTTCAAGTTTCGGTGGCTGCAGAAGACTTCTGAGAGTCTTTTGAGAGCAAGGAGGTCAGATCAGTCAGTACTTAGAGAAATTAGGTTATTCACTGGAAGGTCAAATACCGAAGCTGGAGCTTTGGCCACATGAGAAGACAGGGCTCATTGGGAAAGACTGGAAACAAAGGAGAAGGGGACGGCAGAGGAGGAGGTGGGTAGACGACAAGTGTCACTGAAAGAACAGGCATGAACTTGGACAGACTGCAGAGGCGGAAAGAAGAAAAAGGAGAAGGGGAGAGAGAGACAGAGAGAGAGAGAGAGAGAGAGAGAGAGAGAGGACACAGGGGCAAGAGGAGGGGAGTCAGGGAAGGAGGCCGGGGGGAGCTGGGTTACCTAGCCGAGCTGGCAGGGTCTTCCTGATCTCCGGGATGCTGGGGATGGGGCTGCTACCATAGCAGTGTGTGAAGACGCTGGCCAGCTGCTGGGTGATGGAGTCATTCTGCATTGGGGGGGAGGCACAGACAGGCCTGGGTTAGGCTCCCCCACCGTGTTGCAGCTGCAGATGTGCTGAGGAGGCCAGGAGGAGGGCCGGCCTCGGCCACGGCCTTTTGTCTCTGCTCTTTTGGGCTTGGCGGGGAAGCTGGTCCCTCCAAAAGCTATTCCCCAAAGCGTTTCTTTTGGCTTCCAGCCCCAGCCCCAGTTCAGAGCAAGCATGCTGATGTCCCCCCTGCTTGTGGTGGCCGGGAGAGATGTGTTTTTCCCATATCGGAGAGGAGGGGTCTGAGGGTGTTAGTGGATGAATGCCATCAGCTGCCGGGTGGGGCCGGAGGAATAGGGAGCCTGGGTGGTCCCTGGGGGAAAGGGAGGGAGCACCACTCACTTTGCTGGTCTTCAGGATGTCAAACATGAGCTGGAGGCCCTCCGTCACCAGTTCCTCATTGTAGTCTTCCTCTTTGATGGTTCCAAACTCCTTCAACAGACTCTGGACCACAGAGTATCGAGACTGAGAGAAGGATGTCCTCAGAGACTCGATCCAGACATGGAGCTTCCAGGGAACACCTGTTGAGGGTGGGGGTGGGGAGAAGAGCCCAAGGACCCCTTAGAATGAGCAGCTGCCTCAGTCTCCTCATCTGTGATCATAGCTCCTATCACTCGGGGTTGTTGTGGGGCTAAAATGAGGTAATTTATGCAAAGAGATCTGCAAACCTTAAGTACTATATAAATACTAACTGTCAACATGATTATAGTCACTACTACCCTGGGCGCATCGCTTAACTTCTCAATGTTCCTGGCAATTCCCCAAGACTCTCGATTAGAGATGAACTGCCCATCTGCATTAGTGGACACACTTTCTACACTTCTACAGACATGAAATCATAGGTCTGGGTCAAAAGATCTCCACACTCTTGTCTCTCCCCTTGGTAAGCCCTCCCAAGCCTTTGATTTATGAGAAGCCTTTTGGAGGGAGACCTCAGAGCTCATCTAATTCAGCACCCCCACTTTACAGATGGAGAAACTGAGGCCAGAGAGATCAAGTGACTTAGCTGGTGGCAGAGTCAGGCCATTCCCCCGGAGACTCTTTCCACCTCACCCCCACTGAATTCTGGCCATGTGCCTAAGCCTTCCCTCCCTGTGCTCCTCCCTGCAGCTTGCACCAACAATGGAGAGGTTTTTCCCTGCCTGAGCCCTGTGTGAGCTCTGTCCCATTAGAGCTCGGGGAAAGGCTTGCTCCGAGTTAGCCTGTAATGAAAGCTTTAATTCACTCTTATGGCCCTCTGCTGACAAGGCAGGAGGTCGAGCGGGCGGTTCCAAGTGAGAAGAATGGGAGCTTAGGGAAACCGGGCCCTGCACATCTACAGCTGGTCACGTGGGCAGGCCTGGGTCCTTTCAGGCTGCCTTCACACAGCAGGATGGGGGCCTCTGTGGAAACCCCGCATCCCATCCATGTCCCTGCAGACTCACTTGCTGGGGAGAGCTCATTCATTCTGATGCAAGGGGCCCAGGTGTTCTGGGCCACCTAAAAAACTGGTGGGGGCCTGAAGGACTCTTTGCTTTTCAGCCCCCCACCCCCATCTAAAAGCCTGCTCTTTGGCGTGAGCTCTGGAACTGTCACTGAGGGGCTTTCCTCCCTGGCCAGATTGCCAAGAATGTTTGTGAGCTTTGGATAGAACATAATTACTGTTTACGGGCTCCTGGGAGTATGTCAGAGCAAGCTCTGAGTAATGGAAGACTGCTCGGCAAAGTTCACGACTGAAAGCTAATGATACTTCTTGGCAATTAGAGAAAGATTGCATCTTGTTTTCCCCAATCATGTTGAAGTAGAGATTGGGGTGTTAGGGGTGTGAATGTGAACCACTGAGGTCCACCTGACTCCTTTAGGGTTCGTTTTATCTCCATCACTCCCATTTTATAGACAGGCAAACTGAGGCCAACCCAGTCAAACCGCTGACAACAGAGCTGGGCAAGATCTTCCCTGTGCTTCCTTCTGCCCCTCTGACTGGACTCATTCCTATGCATGTGGTCAGCGATCAAGGGAGATGGAACCATTAATCAGCAAATCAACACACATTTATTAGGCACCTGCTGTGTAATCAGGGGCTGGAGCAAGAGCTCCAATGAGGTTTATTACTGTTGGAAGACAGCAGCACGGCACGGGCTGTCATGGAGAGAGCTCGAGACATGCCATCAGATTGAGGACCTCGGCTCAGATATTACATGTGTTACTTGCTACCTTCTGGGCCTCAGTTTCCTGACGAATCAAAGGAGAAGGTTTGACTAGGTGACTGTAAGGTCTTTCCAGCTCCATGTCCTATGATGTTACCCCCTGATGATAACTGCCCAGAGCTCTCCCTGAGCACATTATTACATGAGCCTGGTCTCCACTTGACTGCAGAACAAGTTGCCTTCCCCATCATCACATCCATCACAGGCTCTGCACATAGTAGGTACACACAAGCACTAGCATTTCAACTGATTAAGTCAACCTCCTCTGTGCGCAGTGATGATTAGATTCAGAACTGGTCCCTTTCCCCTCCATGGAACTTCCATCTGCCTTTCCTGAAGCAGTCGGTGGACAGGAAGAAGGAGGTGAGGGGAGGAGGAGAAGTGGCCTTTGGGAACTCACCAAGCGTCCTCAGCTCCATGGTGATGTCCACATAGCCATGCTCAGCACTGTAGTACATGGCCTCCTGCAGTGCCTTCATTCTGGTCCTGCAGAGCCGGATCTGGCCCTCACTGCTACTACCTTGGCTGGAGGTGTCGCTCTCCTCCACACCCTCAGCCAAGATCTCCTCCAGTGAGAGGACGTCAGCCTTTGACTGCTGTGGCTGGGTCAGGAGCTTTCTCAGGACATTTCTGTAGGACAAGGATGGAGAAATGAGAGAACCCCATGGGTGCATGCATTAAAGTATTCACTTACTTATTTACCCATCTGTCCATATATCTATCCAACCATCCATCTACCCATCTGTCCATCTATCTATCCATCCATTCATCCATCCATCCACCCATCCGTCTATCCATCTATTTACCTACCCATCCGCCCATCCATCCATCCATCCATCCATTTGTTCATCATCTATCCATCCATCCACCCAACCATCCACCCATCTATCTATCCATTTACCTATTCATCCATCTGCTCATCTATTTACCTACCCACCCATCTATCTAACCATCCATCCATCCATCCATCCATCCATCCATCCATCCATCCATCCATCCTTCCATCCATCCATCCATCCATCCACCTGTCTGTCCATCTATCTACCCATTCATCCATTTATCCAGTCATCTATCTGCCCATCTGTCCATCCATCCATCCATCCATCCACCAAAACAAACATTAAGCACTGAGGATATAAAAAAAGGACAGCCCTTGTCCTCATGGAGCTTATACTCTATTGGAGGAATGTAACTCATAAACTGATGAGTAAAGACGTATGCAAATTATACAGGTAAATACAAGATATATGCAAACTATAAGAAAAGCAATGTGGTTTAATGTGTAGGAAGCTAGCCTTGGAGTCAAGAAAGCTTGGGTTCATGTTTTGCCTCTAACACATACTGGCTGTGTGACCCTGGACACAACCTCCCAGTTCTCTAAGCAAGTCTCTAAGATTGTAAGTTAACTGGCCTGCATTGGTAGAGAATTTCCTTATGAAATCACAGATCCACTCTCAATGTCCTATGCAAAAACAGTAATAGATAATTTGTGTGTGCATATGTGGCGGGGCACCAATGAATTGGGGGAATCCTTACCCCTAATCTCTGCCTATTGAAATCCTACCCAAAGTTTTAGGGCCAAGACAAATGTCAGCTCCTCCTCCTCCTCAATGACTCCTCCATCCACAAAGGATCTCTTCCTCTCCTGCACTCTGAGTGTTCCTCCAAGTATCACATTCTACCCTGGATTATAACTGTCTGTGGTCCTGTCTATCTCTGCTCCACTGGAAAGCTCCCCCAGGGGAGGGACTATGTATCTTGTTCATCCTCCTCTGTGACTTGTATGTGGTACAAAAGGCTGTGTGGTGTAGTGGGCAGGACAGTGGACTTGGAGTCAGGAGGACCTGGATTCAGATCACATCTCAGACACTTACTCATCATGTGATAATTAATCCTCATCCCTCTATTACAATGCTGGCCAGTTGAGGACAGGAATTTTCCTGTGTTTTCATCCTCGACAATCAGCACAGTGGTTAGCCAACAAAGGTGTAGTAAGTGCCTCTTCATTCACTGGTATACAAAGTGGGGGAGGAAGGGCTGGACTCACTGGCCCCCAGGATTCTTTCTACTGGAAACCTTTGATCTTCATTGGTATTTAAATGACCTTTTGTTGAATGAATGATTAATAACAGCTTGCATTTGGACTATCAATCGATGAATGTTTATTGAGGACAATCAAGGCATGCATACATGGCTTGTTGGACTCCGCCCAGCATTGGTCATAGTCTAAGGTCTCTGGAGAGAGCCAGAGTCCTACTCTAAGCAGGACTGGGGGACCTCTGAATGCCACATGGGTCTTTGAAGTACCAGCCTTAGACTTTCACTTACACCTTTCCCGCTAAAAAATGCAATGATTACGATTCTTTCATCATCTCTGAACTCCTATGCTACTCTATGTAGGGAGAAACCAAAGACCTTTCCAAGGCTGCCCTTTCTTCTGGTCATTCCTTTCTCCGACCCTACTCTAGTCACCTCATAGGGTCACAGAATTGAGAGTTGGGAGGGATCTTAGAGGTCAAATATTTCCCCTGTCGTAGAGATGGAGAAATTGAAGCCCACGGCAGGGAAATGATTCCTGAGGAGTACAGCTGCGACTTGAACCGGTGTCCTTTAGTGGCAAATTAAGTGCTCATTCCACTGCCCCACGCTGCTTCCTTGGCTCACCTCAGGACCCCTGGCTTTGGAAAGCGGAGTCATTTACATAAGGAAGCTGAAACAGAGGGGTAGCAGGGCCAGTGCTGGTGGCTGTGCCTGTAATTCCCAGCTAGGTGGAAGACATAAGGATTGGCCTCAAGAACCCAATCTGGGCAGCCCCTGACGACAGTCCCTCCATTTCCCTTTCTGTATCTCAGGGGCTGCTCTGGTGTGAGCATTGCATGGTCCCCTGAGAAGGGCCGAGCAGAGGCAGAGCTATTTCTCCAAGTGGCCACCAGTGGGAGCTCTCCCTACTCATATGGGACCCAGAGAGGTCCTGAGACGCTTTCTGAATGAATGTGTATTCTTGGGCGGATATAAGGATAACCTGTCCCACCCTTCCCTCCATCCCTTCTCCAGATGATCGTGTGCTCTGGAGAGAAGGGTTAGGAAAAAAAAAAAATCATCTTGTTTCCTTCCCACCCCCACTCCCACCCCCATGCTGCCTGAAGAAGGCTTCCTGGCCTCGGATGCCCATTGCTATTACTTCTGATTCTCAGAAGAATCTGGAGGCCAGTATCTCTCAGCCTCAGTTCCCTCATTTGTAAAATGAGGGTGTTGGATTGGATGACCTCCATGGTCCATCCCAGCTCTTCATCTACCATCCTGTCCAGTTCTAAATTCTAAACTTTTAATGGGAGTGGACAACTCCAAAGCTGTGCTATTCTGTAAAGGGGAACCCTGTACTTGGGCCATTTAGGACTTCTGAGGATTCATTTTGGAAGGACGAACGGTGAAAGGAAACGAGGCCACGTCTGACTCGTGACAGCCTGCCATTTTTACATTTATCTGGTCCTGATTCACAGTTAGGTCTTTACTCTTTAAAAAGCCACTGGCTGGATCAGTTTAGAGATAGCAGTTTTCCTCCGCTCTGACCATACAGGCCAAGGCTCCCTGAAAGAAAGCCCTAGGCCCAGCCCATCAAGCCTTTTCCCGACAGAAGATCCAGCATCTCTCTCCTTCCAGCCCTACCGGCCTCCCCAGGTCTACAGCAGAGGCTCCTCCTCCTGGCTAGATGTACTGGAACCCTGTGGGGCTTGGGGTGGCTGGCTTTACGTACCTGTGGCCATGGGCTGCTGAGTGGCTGAAGCAATTCATATCTTCGTGGAGTGAGGAGGCCATTCCATTGGCTTCTAGTGTGCTCAGGAGAGGGTCAGCTCCCCGACTCAGCAATAAACTGACCAGCTCATAGTTCCCTGGAACAAGAGGCAGATCTTTCTAGGCCTATATCTCAGGGACTTCACAGGACACAAAATTGATCCCAGCAGCATATTTTTGGGGGGCGGTGATAGCAAAAGTCTGAAACCCAAGTGGCTGCCCAGCAATTAGGCGAATGGTTGACCAAACTATGGCACGTGAATGTTAGGGAGAATTAGTGAGCCACAAGGAAACAGTAAGTAAGAATTCAGGGAACCTGAGGCAGACTCTTATGGACTGACGCAGAACAGAGAGTAATCTATACTGTGACCACATTCAGATAAAGGAAAGTCATGGGGTACCTAAGTGGACAGAGCCCTGGCGTCAGGAGGACCTGAGTTCTAATCTGACCTCAGACACTATGTGTGTGACCCTGGGCAAGTCACTTAACCCCAAGTGCCTCAAAAAATGGTGGGGGGGGGTCGGGCATTCCCTCCTCTTGGCAGAAAAGTGGTGAACCTCGGGGTGGAAGGAAGCATATTTTGTCAGACGAGGTACTGATTTGTATTTTTAACTGCTATTTCTTTGTGACAAGGGAGGGTTCTGTTTGGTGGGGCAGGTGGTGGTGGAATCATCATAATGATGTTAAAATAAAAACCACTTCAAAGGGACACCTGACTGGTCAAAGCTGAAGGTGAAAGGGACCTGAGGGAAGCCTGTCATCCAAACTGTTCCCCTTACCAAAAAGAAAACAAACAATTTGAAAACCCTCACCCAGAGACATTTCACAAGGGGTGAAGTGAAGAAATGCTCTGGGAAGACAAATGTAGAGGGAGAAAGCAGGCGATCTCTTTCTCTCTCCTTTAGGGCCTTTGAAGGCCACCCAGAGAAAAGCCTGCTCTGTCAAGGATTCCCTCTTGGTGTCTCTGTTTAGTCTTGTCTGGGTGCCAAGCTCTGTACAAACCCACTGATGGATGAGGAGAGTGGGATGCCAGGGGACAGACTCCAAGCCCACTGGAAGGCTTTCAAGTTCTCCCCTCCCCTGCCCCCATGCAAGGTTCACGTGATGCTGGGGGCCTCAGCTGGGCTAGCAGGGCTCCTGGTGTGCAGGGAGCCCGTTGGTGGCTGTGGGTGGGGGGCAGTTACCTGCTGCCGAGGCCAGCTGCAAGGGCGTCTCTGCATAGCTTTCCTCCTCACTGTTTGCTGCGGAGCCCTCCACGTGGGCACCAGCATCGAGAAGCAGCTGCCAGAGAAAGGGCAGAGAACTACGGTGAGCCGGGATGCGGAGGCTGGAGCTGGGTAGGCTGGTAGGGGGATGGGCTGGGGGTGCAGGAATGGGAAGAGGGAAGAGCCTCTGGGCCCTTTGATACACTGAGCATCAGAACTACATTTGGGCAGCCAGAGGAAGTGAGAGTCCTGTACATCAACGGCAAGCTGGGAAATAAGCCCCCCGCCCCCCAGAAGGAAGGGCCCTGTCCCTCCCTCGGCCATCATCTCCCTCCTCCTGTGGCCGCTCTCCTTAGTGGCACACCTAGTGGAGACAATGACCTACTTTGGATACTGGAAGGCGCTCCAGCAGGCTCTTCCAGGCCAGGGGGTGGGGAGGAGGAGGTGTGATGGAGGAGGGGATTCTACTCTGCTCTCACTGAACCCAAGGTCAGCTTTGAAGACCTTGCCCTTGGAGGACTGCAGACATGGGCTTCAGCACCCACCCATCCATGCCTTTTCCATTGGCATGGAGGAAGAGGGGACATCCGGTTCAATTCAATTCACTCTAACAAGCGTTTTTTAAGTACCCATTCTTGCCAGGTGCTACTCTGAGTGCTGGGGCCACAGAGACCAAATTAAAAGCCCCTGCTCTCAAGGAGCTGCCGTTCTCCTGGGGGCTGTGCCATATATAACCTGCTTGACCTTAGGCACATCGCTGAAATTCAAGGCCAGCAATCTGAAGGGTTGGTTCTCTGCCTCTTGTAAGAAGCTGACCAGGCTGACCAGGCAGGGAGGGGGAGCAGGGCGGAGAGGAAGAGCAGGGACAGAGGTCAGCCGCAAAGCTGCTGACAAGACGCTTGTCAATCAAAAACAAGCCCTGACATGGCCGGCTGTGCCAATGCCAAGATGATGGAGGTGGCGATGAAACTGGGCACAAGTCTAGACATTCCCCGGGGAACATGGAGAACTGCCCCAAAGAGGAATGGCCTGCCTTGAGAGGTAGTGAGTCCCCCGCTCCTTGGATGTCTTCGAGTACTGGCTAGATAACCACTTGTCAACCAGGTTTTAGGGGGGATTTTTGTTTAGGCCATGGTTGGATCAGATCCCCTCTGAGGTTCTGAGCCAGTATAATGGAAAGAGAATTGGCTCTGAAGACAGAGGACCTAGGTTCAAATTCTGCTTCTGAAGCTTTCTTTCTTTTTTTTTTTTTTTAAATCTCTGGGACCCTGGGCAAATCATTATTCTCTGTGCCTTTTCTGTCAGAAAGGCTAGCTGACTGCTGAGGGTTGTGGTAGGAAGGAGCCTGGACCAAGGGTCATGTCCACACTTGAAAATGCTGATGCTGTGGAGTGGTGCAGGTGTAAGGGAGAGAAGTTCTAGGAAGGGAAGGAGGCTGGGGAACTCACCTGAACAACAGAGATATGCCCATGCAGCACAGCAAATGTCAGTGAGGTCCAGTGTCGGCTGTCAGGGTGGACTGATGGGTACCGGGGAGAACTGCTTGGGACCTGGGGGTTGGGAAATCCAGTTGAGAGTTCACTTTCTCCTACAGGGGCCATGGTTACCTCTTTGACTGACACACCTGAGAAGAGGTGACCAGGCCAACCCTGGGAGGGAGGGCTGTGCAAGATGGCAGCAGATGGGGGTGGGGTACAGCTACCACTGGACTCGCTGCACACTGGAGACTGCACCTCATTGGCTCAGGAAGCAAGGCTTAACCTCAAGCGTGACCTGCCTTTGGCTAGCCCAGGACTCCCGTCCTTCTGGAGAGGATGGAGCTCCTTCTCTTGGGGCCCACATCTAGGATGGCCAACAAGGAGGGCCAGCAGGACACTCAGTGACAGGCGAAGGATGTAGGGCATGCAGGGGTTTGGAGGTCACTCACCGGGATGTCCAAGTTTGCCCCAGCGTCTATTAACATCTGGACCATCGCTTCATCCCCGGCAGCGCAGGCATACATCAGTGGGGTCATCCCCTAAATGGACAAAGACAGAGATATTCAGCCATTTGAAGGGTTTCAGGGGGACTCGTGCTCCTGCTCCCTGATGGACTCTGGACCTGAGTCAACCTAACGTTGACATGGTCCAGGCAGGCCCGTTGGAAGACGAGCACCATGGAGCCGGTGAAGAGGAGCTGGCTTTGAATCCTGCCCCAGACACTTACTAGCTGTGTGACACTGGGTAGGCTGCTTCGCCCTCCAGGCCTCAGTTTCCTCAGCTGTAAAAATGAGAGGATTGGACTCAGTGGCCTTTGAGGTTCCCTATGGAATACACACGTAGGCAGAGTGCACTTGGGATGTATGATGATGATGATTTAAGATAATCACGTTTTAAAGTATAGAACATAAGCTCTCTGAAGGCAGGATGGTTTTATTTTTGTCTCTGCACCGTGTCCAGCCCCTATATGCTTTCTGGATTTCCTGATGGACTGCATGTCATGTGAGTATCCTGAGGCCCAGAGTCACACACATCTAGGATTCTAACCCTGGTCTCTTTGGACTCCATTCAGGGCCAGTGCTCTTAACCCACCAAAACATCTACACATAGGCCCTGGGGGATGCCTGTGCAGGCTTCAGATTCTGGGGTTCTGCTACCTCCTAGCTGTGTGACTACTGGCAAATCAATGTAATTTGGGGGGGGCTTCAATTTTTTTCAGCTATAAAATTATCGAGTTTGGGTGCGGTGGCCTCTGAGGGTCCTTCTGGCTCTAGACACTACGAGTCCATAAGACTTAACTAAAGAAAATAGCAGATGAAAAAACAGCAGATGAAAAATCAGTGGTGGGGGAGAGAGCTCGTTAGCCATCGACACCCCAGTTTTCCCAGGGCTCAGAAATGCCCACTTGGTGTGGCCACTTCCCTTCCCAAGCTTGAACAGGGATAAGTGCTTCCACCTTCCCCAAAAGAGCCCTGCAGAGAAGGAGTTAACTCTCAGTGGTTTCCCCAGAAAGCATTTTCCTGGAGCCTTAAAATGTTATTTATTAAGTGATGTGTGTGTAGACAGGATCGCCCAGCCTTGTAAATCCCTCTCTCTGGATGCCTGGAGACAAATGAATAGTCTGAGATTAATCAGGGGGAGAGACGGGGCTGTTTACCAACAGATCGCTCCAGAAATATCAAAGGCCAGCAAGTAAATAGGAAAAAAGACAGACCAGGGCCCTGGGAGAAAGCTGCTCCCCTGAGGCACAATCTGTTCCCTGCTCAGATCGCCAATGAAACTGCTGGCCCCACGAAGGTAGAGACTGACTTCTGCCTCTTTTTGTAGCCCTATCATATAGCATAATGCCTGGCACATAGTAGGTGCTTAATAAAGGTTTACTGATTAATTCTCAGAGATTTAATTCAACCATTAGCTCCTAGAGGGCAAGGATTGTCTTCTGCCTGCCTCTTTTTGTATCCCCAGTGCACAGCACAGTGCCTGGCACATAGAAGGTGCCTAATAAATGTTTATTGACTGACTGATTGTCAGAGCTGCCACTAATTGGCCAGCTCCTTGAGGACTAAGATCAAGTCATTTTTAGAGGGAGCTAGGGAGCACAGCGGGTAGGGTATGGGGCCAGGAGTTAGGAAATCTGGCCTCTAAGCTCTGTGACTCTTAAATTCTCTGTGCCTCAGTTTCTCCATCTGTAAAATGGGGTATGACGACAGCTTCTACTTCACAGGGTTGTTGTGGGGATCAGCGGAGAAAAGGCGCCGAGTGGGTTGTAAACCTGAAAGGACCACTTCAATGCTAGCTCCGTTTCTTGCCCAGGAAACCCCAACCCCTGAGGACTTGGCTCAGTAGGGGCGGGTCTCACAGCAGGCGCTCAGGAGATATGCCTTAAGATACAAAGGCAGAGAGGACATTAGGAATCACTTAGTCCAACCACGGAAGGCTTGGGGGACAAGGGACGGGGCTGAGCTCAAACACACCAGCAGTAGCAGAGCTGTGAGGTCTGACTCCAAATCTAGCTTTGTCCGGGATGCTCCCGGGGGCAGCAGTCATAACCACGTGACACAATGACAAATGTCTCCGAAGCCCAAGAAGCCTGAATCTCCCCAGGCAGGCCACCGGGCCCAGTCCCAGGGCTCTGGGGGGATCTAGATGGTCTGACCCCAGATAAACTGTCTGTGCCTTAGCACAGGGAGCCCAACCCTTTTTGGTCCCTGTATACTTTACTGGCCTTAATTAAACCTTCCCAGGCCTCCCCCCATTCAATCTGAAAAGAAAGAAATTCTGGAGTTCGCCCAGAATATACGAGATAATTCATTTTTCATGAAGAAAAAAACAACATATCCCCTCCACAAGCTTCTCAAGCCCCGCTGGAGGTGCATGCATTCCAAGGCTTGGGAATCCGTGCCTTCACAGCTAGGTCTCAGACGGCTGCATGGCGCCCAGCTGGAGAGCTTCCAGAACTAGTCAAGGGTCAGGAGCAGGATCTGAACCCAGGCCTCCAGCCTGGCTTCCTGCTTCTTTTCCCTCAGGACACACATTCTGCCCATTTCCACTTAAACACTGAAATACATTATTATTTGTGCCCAGCACGTTCTCCTCCATACGCCCATTAGCTACAACCTCCTCATCCCTCATCTCCTCCGGGAAGCCTTCCCAGACCACGCCGCACCCACTTCTGAACTGCCCGGGCACTGATTGCCTGGACTCTTCATTAGGCACGTGGTCATCAATGGCCTTATAGCACATGTTTTCTTTTCTCATATCTACCTACATCATAAGCTCCTTTAAGGATAAGGAGAGTGTGCTGGCCTGAGGATGTGCCTGCTAGTTGTCTGTGGCTGTGGGCAAATCACCTAGTCTCTCTGAGCCTCAGTTTCTCCATCTGTAAAACGGGGAGAATGCCTGCTCCGTTTATATCAGAGGGTTTTCATGAAGGAGTCCACGTAAGTGTGAATACAACGGCCTTGACACCGGCTCTGGAGTCAGGACCTGGGTTGAATTCTCTCCCCTGATACTTAATACCTACATGAGCTTGGGCAAGTCACTTAATTTCCCTGGGTCTCAGTTTTCTCATCTGTGAAATGGGGGGGGGGTTTGATCATTTAGTCTCTGAGGTCCCTTCCAGCTCTAGCCCTATGAAACAGTGAATCACCTACAGTACCTACAACAGTGAGACACACACAGTACGTGTTCAGTCACTCTGTCCAACGAAAGACCGACAGTCATTTGTATTTGTGTGTGTGTCCAATGTTTGAGCAAGGTACCAGGTGGGCTTTCCCTGACCTCCTGGCCTCCTGTTTCCACCCCCCCCCCCACCTAGTAAAACTCTCCAGCATTCCAGGGTTGGAAGTTCAGCCCAGAGAAATGGCAATCCCATTCCTGGATTTCCTAGCTTGAACTGGATAACAGATCAAGATAACAGTTAAGGATAACAGTAATAATAAACAGCTGCAAATGGAGCAAGGAAGGAAGGCTGGCTGCTGGAGAGATCCATGCTCGTACACTGTACTTTCTCACCATCATATAAATGTGAGTTAACTGCTTTACATATACCATCTCACGATGTGAGGTATGGATGGGAGGGGGAATTGTATCCAGGCTTTGTACACAGTAAGTGCTTAATAATAATCTTCCTTCTATCCTCCTTCTTCCCCTTTTCCTTCCTCTCTCTCCTCTCTCACTCTCTCTCTCTCTTTCTTTCCCTCACTGCTTCCTTCCTTTTTTCCTTCCTCCCTCTCTCTCCTTTTTCTTTTCTTCCTTTCTCTTTCTTTCCTTCTTTCTTTTTCTTTCTTCACTCCTTCCCTCTCTCCTTCCTTCCTTCCTCCTCCCTCCCTCCTTGCCTTTTTCCTTCCTTCCTTCCCTCTCTCTCTTCCTCTCTCCCTTTCTCCCTCCTCCCTCTTTCCTTCCTTCCTTTCTGCCTTCCTATTCCTAGTCTTTTAGGAGACATTTTGGAAGACCTGTTTCTCACTGCTCAGATTCTCCCAAATTTCCCTGTCTCTACCTGGTCGTCCATGGTGTTAACCCCGTCGGGCCCCAGTGCCTCAATAGCCTGGTTGATGAGATCTGTCCTCCCACAGTTGAGCATCCGGAAACCCAGGTCCTGATTGAATTTCTCAGTGGCTGCTTTGGCATCCAGTCTCCGAAAGGAACTGAAACAACATTCAGGCCTGTTCAAGAGAAAGACAAGAGGGTATGAGCTGCATTGGGGGAATTTTCCTGGGATGGGTTCAGGGAGTGTTTCTCTCCGCTGGGACTCAGTGTAGGGTCAGGGAGCCCCAGAAACACCAGGCTGGGTGTGAGATTCCTACAGGATCCAATTGGCCACATGGCCAAGTGAGGGATGGTCTTAGACACAGTCAGCTTCATCCTCTCTCAACAAATCATGAAATACTCTACAAAGTGCCTTGGTGGCATAGTCACCATTTTCCATATGTAACATTCTACCTCCCCTCCCAAATCAGGGTCACACTATTGGAAATGTCTGTGCCCCTAACCATTCCACCTTACTCTCCTTTATATACTCCGTATCTCAGCCAGACTGGCATACTTGGTATCATAGATTTGGATGAAGAAGACATCAGTTCTTGTTTTATGCATCTCATACCTGACATTTCCAGTCTCTCCCAGTCTCCCTACACAGGTCCACCATGCTGGGAATGCTTTCCCTCTCTCCCATCCCCAAGAATTCCTAGTTTCCTACAGCTCAGCTCAGCCTCAGGCCCCTACTCATCTCCCCACATTTATTTATGTGTGTACATGTTGTTTTCTTTCAACAGAATGTAAGCATCTTGATGGCAGGGACTGTCTCCTTCTCTCTCTTTTTTTTTCTTTGCAACCATGCATAATGGGGACCAATTATAGTGATGGAGAAATGTCTGCTTTGGGATTTAGATCAGGCATTATGGCTAGTATGGCTCTTTTGGGGAAGGGAGAAGAATATGGGGGCTCTCACTGGCTACAAGGGGTCAAGAAAACCTCTATCCCACTTTCCCAGAGTGAGCAGCCTATGAGGAGAACAACCCGATTCCAAGACAGAGGAAAGGGTTGGGATTCTTTTTTCATGTCCACAATGTTGAGCTCTTCTACTGGGTTTTTCCATTCCAACTTGCCTGTTACATGTACAAATCATGGAATCTTGGGAGATGGGGATGGTCCCCAGGGACCAGTCTTGATTAAGATTTATAAGCTACTCTAATAACACACCTGGGTATTTATGGGGGACTTTCTCAGAGAAGTTCAAAACATTTATAGCATTTACCACCCACCCTCCCAACATCTTTGTGAGATGGGAAGTGGATGGCTATGGCCAGCAGAGGTCACAGAAGAAAACCAAACCAAACCAAACAACTTGCCTCCTCTGCTCAACAAAATGTTGTCTGTAGGCTTGGGACCGCCACCCCACCCCTGCCAACTCTGTCCTTACAGGGTATGGGACTTGGCATGCTCCCATCCCATCCCAACGAGCACATCTCACATACTTTAACTGCCGGGGCTCACAGTCCAGGCCAGGCAGGAGTAGTCGAGCTGTCTGCCGGATGTCATCACTGTCCACAGTCAGGCTGCGACGGTGTTCTGCGTAGGTGATGGCCACACGCATCCATTCCATCAGTGGAGGGAGGAGCATGAAGGGCCTGCAAGATAGCAAAGAGACAACAGCGTCAGCAGGCATGGACATGAGTCAGTGATAAGAGAGAAGAGGATGTTCTCCAGTGTTTCTTGGAGAATGGCTGGCAAATGATTTGTCCTTTGGCTTCTTTAAAATAGTGTTCCCTTTTTGTACCCTGTCCAGCAAGCTGGAAGGGAGAGACAACAATCCAGTGAGGAGAGGTCGTTGTCGGGAGAACTACCTCGAACTGCTCCAGACCCGAGAAGTCACCAGACTGGGTCAAAACCATGCCGACTGCTCTACCTCGTGCCTCAAGAACATCAGCCACAGCCAGGGGAATGTTACCAGTGGTCAAGGAGGGTCAGCCAACAGTCAGTTCACAAGCTGACTGTGTGCCCAGTTTTACAGCCCAGGTAGAATCAGAGAATCAGGCCTCATGAGGAGAGTAACATCAACCAACCCTGTGAGGATCTGGCCTACCAATGCCCCAGAGCAGGGCAGTACATTTTGCACTACTGTCCCATGAAACCCCCATCTGGGGGTTTCTCCACAGGGAGATAGGATACTGACAAGAAACTCAAAACAGGAGAGGGCTTTTGGGGAAGGGTCAGGGCATGAAATCCCTTTAGGAGAAAGGTTCCATAATAGGATTTGGAAGTAGAGCTTTCCTCTAAGGGCTGGGGGAAGGGGACGATCTCCCACTTCTTCAGAAGAAGCAATTCAGTGCCTTAACAAGGACTTTTCTGTTTTCATCCTGCCACAAGCAAGGTAAAGCAGGGGCCGATACAGGATGCATCTTTGACAAAGGCACTGTTTCCTCCCCCTCCCCCAGCCTCCCTCTTTGTTCCGGCTCCCCGTCCTGCCTGAGATCACCCACCATCTTAAAGTCAGAGAGGCGGTTCATGGCTGGTCAGGGCCGCTCCCATTAATGAAGGAGGGTTGCCCAGGGTCCTTTCTGAGGGCTTTGTCTAGCTTCCCGAGGCAATGAGGACCCCCTCAGGAGACCATTTCACAGTCTAATAGATTTGGCCATTAGGGAAGTCTCCCTGACAACCAGCCTTCTTGCTTCATGACTCACTGGACATACAGACTGCCCCAGATGGATGGAGCCCTTCTCCCCGCTCGCCATCACAAGAAGAAAGGCTGTCACCAGCAAGCTGCACCCTCAAGCCAGTCTTGCTAATGACAAACTAAGGGATCTGTTTCCCTCTTCTCTCCTTGTTCAGTCAACTCCAGCGGGCTCAGTGGAGGGGCTGCTCAGTGGGACCCAGGCTTTCCTCTTGGTGCTGGGGCTGCTAGAGCTCATTAAGGTCCATGAGAGGTAGTGTGGCCTCAAGGAAAGTTTGAACACTGGATTAGAAGTCCAAAGGCCTGGGTTCAAGTCCTGACTTTGCCACTTAATCTTCATGTGACCTTAGGCAAAGCTCCTGACCTCTGTGAACCCCAAAGACCTCCATGTGCAAAACAGGGATTATAATATTTGCATTACCTACCTGTTGGTTCACTTGGGTTCAAAATATGAGTTTCCCAGGTACAAGATGGGGAAGGCATGACTACACAGGAGTCTGTTGGAAGAAGATCTGGGGGTTTTAATGGACCACAAACTCCATGTGAGTCAATGGTGTGATACGGCAACCCAGAAAGCTAATGGGATTTTAGACTGTATTAGACAGGCATAGCTCCCAGGAATTAGAAGACGATAATGTCTCTGTACTTTGCCTTGGCCAGACCAGATGTGAGTGCCATGCATGGTTGGAGCCAGGAAGATCTGAGATCAAATCCTGCCTCAGACACTTTAAATTGTGTGACCTGGGCAAGTGATTTCATCTCTGTTTCCTCATCTATAAAATCCAGCTAATAATAGCACCTGCCTTCCTGGGTTGTTGTAAGGACACAGTGTGACCATATTTGCATTTGTAAAGTGCCTTCCTAGCCTTAAAATGTCATATTAATTCTAGTTGTTACTATCATTAATATTTTATTAATATCACATTGTTAATTATAATAGGAAATATAGAAGTATCAATAATATTGAAATTATTAACAATGACAATAAATAACAGGGAGGATGGTGGTTACGAATGGGTATAAGGATGAGAAGCATGGCCATGTTAGTGTTATAGAAAGAACAAATGAACAAACCCATTAATTATGTTCCTGCCACACTTCAGTTCCTGAAGCCAACTATCTGAGAAGTTCAGTCTTGATCACAGACCTGTGGAGCCTCTTTGTAAATCAGACGACATTTAGCTTTCAAAAGTACGTTTGAATGTCAGAAGCCTTCAAGTCAAAACAGGAAGCCAAGCTCAGAAACACGCGGCCAAACTGCCGTCTAGCCCGGTCCTTTTTAGCCACAACAAAAGTCATCTAACCTCTCTTTAAAAAAACCTCCAGTGACAGGGGAGTCGCTACCTCCGGAAGCAGCCTCTTCCGCTCTGGGATTCCTCCGGTAGTTGGAGATGATGCCCAAGCCTGCCCCTCAGCCTCTGCCACACATGGCATTTTGTTTTGTTATGTGGGGTAAGAAGCCTTTTTGCAAGTGATTCTCCTCCAAACATTTGCAGATTCCTCTCCAAATGTTGTTAAGTGACTTGCATTGGACAAGTCACTTAACCACACTAAGCCTGTAAAATGAGGGGGTTGGACTAGATGACCCCAGCTTGCAGTCCTCTTAAACCATCTCTAGCCACATTTCCCCTTCTCCATTGATTATTTGAGCCCAAAGGTGCAATTAATTCTACATGTATCCCTATTAATGTTTTATATATTATCTCCACTGGATATGGCATAAAATTTTACCTAAATATCATTAGCCTTGGGAATAGAAGAGTAAACAAAAAGATAATTCACAAACGAACAAAACTGTGAATCATCGGATGATCCACAGAACCGAATGTGTGGTTTTTGTTGCTACAAAACCTCTTGAAGTCTCTCTGCTGGGATGTCTCCCTCCTCTGCCCAAACCCAACCCAAAGAGGCAGGGCTAATGGGAAGCTATGTTCTAGTGAGACATAAATACCACAAGGAGGTTGCGCGCTTGATAGCGACATACTGTTGGTAGGATGCTTTCTGTTCTTTTGAAGATGGTACACGGCTACATGCATTATTAATAACCACAAAGAGAGCCATCTCAAAGATGTTTTCTGAAGACAAGGTCATCTTGCTTTCCTTCTGCCCTTGGGGTACGTCTGCTGCTCATTTGAATGCAATTATGGCAATTCTACCTGCAAAAGCAAGCTCCTCCAACCCTCCTACATCGATAAAAACCACATGGGGACCGGTGGAGGGTGAAATAGTCAGGGACGATGCCCTAAGCATGGCCTGAGCACCAGTCAAGAGACACAGCTGAGCGTATTCCTCCCTAAAATGCCTCTTCTGGGTCATGGGATTCATGTTGTATCCTGAAGAGCTGAGTAGGATGGTGGTAAGAGCTTTGGAACTGGACTCAGAGGTCCTGGGTTCAAATCTCATTTCTGCTACTTACAAGTGGTCTGGCCTTGGGCCAGTCCCTTCTTTTCCTGGGCCTTGGCTTTGTCTTCTATAATATGGACTAGGCTCTCCTGAGGCCTCTTCTAGTTGTGTTCTATGTTCCTATAATATTTCCTCTCCCTCCCTGGGCATCCTTAGAAGAGCTGGCTGATGTTCCTGGGCATGCTGGGCCAGTCCAATAAAAACGAACCCCACTGGCTGCACCTACAAGGTAGAAGGGTCCCCAAGGAGCAATGCTGACATGTATCTGTGGACAGGGCCTCTGCTTGCTTTCCCCCTAATTAAAAGGGGAAATATTCTCCCTCCTTGTCTTTTCTCTTGGCTGCCACTGGATCCTGGGGCAATGCCGATCATATCAACGTGGGTGTTGACAGTACCAGTGTTGGGCAGGGGGTATGGAGGGGAGGGTCTTTAGGGCCAGAGAAATCCACGTCCTCTCAGCTCCTTTATGCTCGATAGCTTTTTTCAGGCAGGCTCGATGTTTGAGAAAGCATCTGGCAGTTCAGATGTTGGCAAGTCAGCAGTGGGAGAAGGGCCAGGGCTCAGTCTCTGGATGGCCCTGATCCATCTAAGGACAGCCTTCCCACTTGAGGAAAGGGAATAGTCAGACCATCTAGGAAGTGGTGGGGTACAATGGAAGGGGGAGAGACTTGGAGTTAAAGTCCCTGGGTTCGAATCCTGCCATCTCTTATCCTCCTGCCTTTGCACCCCATGCCTAGATGCTTCTCCTCCCTCACCTCTGCCTCCTGGAATCCCTGGCTTTCTTCAAAGTTAAGTTCAAGTGGCTTCTTCAAGAAGCAGATCCTGATTTCTGCCCCTCCCTCAGCTTCTCCAACCTCACCGCCATCTCCTGGCTTTCTTCAAGACTCAAATCTCACCTTCTGCAAAAGGCCTTTTATTCTGGTCCCCATAGGGCTAATGCCTCCCATCTATACTGTATGTTGTACGCACAGCGGTGTTTGCAGGTTGTCTTTCTTGTTAGAATGGGAACTTTTTGAGGCCGCTTTTGCCTTTCTTTATATCCCCATTAGGGCAGCTAGGTAGGGCAGTGGCTAGAACACCAGGCCTGGAGTCAGGAAGATCTGAGTTCAAATCCATCCTCAGACACTTACTAGCGGTAAGACCCTGGGTGAGTCACTTTACCCTGTTTGCTTCTGTTTCCTCATCCGTAAAATGAGCTGGAGAAGTAAATGGCAAACCACTCCAGTATCTTTGTTAAGAAAACCCCAAGAGGGGCCAGGAAGAGTTGGACATGATTGAATGATAACATTTCGTATTTACATATCTGGGGACAGTGTTTTCCCCCAGTAGACTGTACACTCTTTGAGGGTAAGGAAACTTTCCTTTTGGTCTCTATATTCCCAGTACCTAGTACGGTGCTAAAAACACAGCACCCACTTAATAAATGCTTGTTGGAATGGAAAGAAAGCTAATTAGGTGCTGCTGGGGGCTACATCTCTATACTCTGATAACAGACTACTCCACCGGATGTGGTCCCGTGTGACTCCCAACCAGGATTTTCTGGGTGGTGTGATTCTCTGGCCACCAGCTTCTCCATGGCCCCTGAAGTCAGCGTACACTCTTTAGGACCTCCGCAGGCTGTTTTCTGCTTTTATGACAAAGGGAAAGGAGATCTCTTCATCCTCGGTAGATCTCTGCTCGGGCTCCTCCCTATCATTTCAGAGCCAAGGGATGGTTCATGGACTAGTGTTGGCTAGGCTGGGGCAAATGATGAGCTCTGTGGCAGGCAGCCTCGAGTGAAATAGCCTCCACCAGCTGTCACTTAGTATCACCGAGTGTCAGAGCCAGAAATGACCTGAGAGGTTGGATAGTCTGATCTCCTTTTTCAGAGAGAGAACGAAGGTATAGAGTGACAAAGCAAAGTAAAAGATCTCTATGATCCCACGAAACTCAGAATCACAGAGCTTCAGAGTGGGACGGCATCTCCAGGGGCCGCAGAGATTGACTCCGACTTGGAAAAAACTCCTCCCTTATAACATACCCAGTGAATGGTTGTCCAGCCTTTACTCGAGGACTTCCAAGGAAGAAGAACCCACTCTCTCCAGAGCCAATACATTCCATGTTTGGATAATTCTTAATTGTTAGTTTTTAAAATTAACCTAAACCGTGAATCTGTTGTTTTGTAACTTCTACCCACTGATTCTGGTTTTGCCTTTTGGAGCCAAATAAAACAAGACTAATCCATCTTTCAGGTCTCAGCCTTTTAAATACTTGAAGACAACTCTCTTGTACTCCCTTGGCTTCTCTTCTCGGGCTAAACACCCTTAGCTCCTTCAAATAATCCTTTATGACAGATTTGATGCCCTTCATCACCCTGGGCATTGTCTAGCTTATTAATGTGCTTGGTAAAATATAGTGGCTGGGACTGAACAGTATTCCCAATGTGGTCTGACCAAGGGAGGGGATGGGACCATTGCCTCCTCTGTCCTGCTTAAGGACTTTCTCAGAAGTAATTACACAGAATTAGTTAGTGAGTAGCCACATCTTGTGGCACCCAGGGCAGGCTCATTTCACTCCGCCATGTTGGCTGGAGAGCAATAGCTGCTTTCTGTATTTTTTTTTCCAACTTGAAGGGCCATTTGCACCACAGACATAACCCCTCCCATGGAGGGTCCTGGAAAGGCCTTCCATGGGACCTGGTTTGTAAAAAGCCTTTTCTTTCCACCTTAAAAAACAGAGTGCAGTGGGGGAGAAAGAATGAAAACAAGCAAACTGGAGGCCCTGGTTTTAAGAGAGCCTCGAAGCTTGGAAAAAATAAATAAACCCTGTATCACTCAACACACTTATGATTTATTGTGATTCCAGTCTTAGAAGCAGTGTCTTAACAACGGGGAACAGGAAATGACTCCAATTTCCAGGCTCAAAGCAGGCCCTGTTCCTACATGGGGAATGGGCAGGGGGCCTCAACCAAACTGGTCCAAGTTGGCGGCCTGGATGCCCGCCTACAACCAGCAGTTGTGAGAGGAGGCCAGCAAGATTTGAGGGTTTTGGCCGGTGCTCTGGGCTGGAAAGTCAACTTTGGCATGGGGGTGGGTCTGCCCACCGTGTATAAGCACGTGGATGTATCAATGTCGACCCACGTGGTACTTACAGCGTACCCCTGTCCCATCTAGTCTGTTCCATGGCCTTGGGAGGCCACTTAATTGGCCTCCTAATGAATACGGCTACTTAATTGAAAAATTTGGCTATAAGCCCAAAATGGTTTCAGATTTAGGGCCTTGATCCTACAGCTGGGAAAATTTAGAGGGTACCAATGACTGGTAATGGGTTTGTTTCCTAATGAGCAATTTCATCATCAGCTCTTACTCCTTGTCTCCACCTCAAGGCTCAGAACCCCAAGAAAGAATGGGCCAAAGGAAATAGTTTATTTAGGAAGGTGTGGCCAGAAAGATGTTCACCATCAACCCCCAATTATCTTTCCCTCTGACACACCCTCAGATGAAATCAACCTAATCATTGTGCTCATTTGCCTTTGGTACCATTCAAAATGATCCAAAGAATCCTCCCCCTACCCCATCTACTTTGCCAAACAACACACCCACCCACCACTCTTTCTTTATCACCAGGATGATATGAACTGGGTATTTTTCCGATGGTTTGAGATAGGGGCATCACAGATCTAGACTGGAGGCCCAGTCTCCTGAGATAGGGGCAGCGGAGATGGGAGTTCAGGAGATTTCCAAAATGACAAATCCCTTCACAGGTCAGGGATGGCCCAAGTTCAGAAAACTTTCCAGAAATCCAGGTAGGTTCCTGGGGGCCTGGAGAGAGTTGTCACCACAAATTCCCTTGCCCTCCCCAGTAGAATCGTGGTGGCTAAAAATGGGGCTAAAAGTCTGGTTTAGAATACAAGAAAAGCAGTGTTCTCCTGAAGTCAGACTCTCCTCCAACCCAACTGAAGCAATTAAGAGTCCAATTCACATCTTGGGTTAATTACTGGGAAAAAATGTTGGGTAAACCAGAACGATTTCCTCCAGCTCAGACCTCTTTAGACATCTTCAGCCTCCTTCCATTTCCCACCCTGCCACTCCTGCTGCAGATCCCATCATTGTCTCCAGAGGTGACTGGATAGGGGGTGATTTCTGGGTAAAGGCTGTTTCAGGGCTCAGGAATGGTTTTGGGGTCTCTGGAGAGGGAGTGTGCTTCCCTTAGTGTATTCTTGTTCACCCCCCTGCTTTCCCTTTCCCCATTTGGTATCCATTAGCATGAACTCTAAGTAAAGATCTGGTCCCTAATGCTTCCAGCTGGAGAGCTTATTTGCCCTGGGATAGGTCTGGAATGACAACAAATTCCCAATTATCCATAAGTGGATTATCTGTGACAGCCCCCAGCTTTCTCCCACCACCATCATCAGTCTAGCCACCCCTAGGCCATAGCTAGGTGGTAGTTGACAGTAGAAGTGGGGCCCCAACTTTATTACTGGGCATGACTTTGGAATGTAGTGAGAAAGCCACTTAGAAATTATTTTTGGATGAGTTCAAGGAGGAGAGTGGGCTGTTTTGCCTATGAGAAACTGCAGAATTTCTTGAATGGCCTCAAACCTCCCCCTGAAATGAAGGCCCAATCTTTTGAATTAACAATATTTGACTGGTGTATAGCTGTGGGTCACAGAATACTATTGTCTCTGAAACAGTAAAACTGCAATTTACTCAGAGGACAATGGAAAGGTATGTGGGTGGTGGGTTTTAAGAGAAATCAAGGAAGGCCCCCAGAGGTGAACTTACAGGAAAATAAGACTCTGAGCTCTATGGGATGGGCAGGTGTGGGTGGAGTGAGGTCTGCATTGTTGGAGGGAATGTACCCATCAATGAGACCACTGATCCATTTGGGTATTTGTATTAACCATGATTCACCTGATTTGTACCAAGTCTCATCATCCCTCTCCAAGCCATCCATCATCCCTCTCCCCTAAGTCCAATAAAGGGAGAGGGGACTTTCAGATGGAGCCATATTTATTCTTCTTGAGGTTAGAGTGGGAAGAATATTAATGGTCTTAAGATCATGGGATTTTTTGTGTGGGGGGGAGGAGTCTAGATCTATGATTTCATCTATATAGGTATCTCCCAGTGTGGAAAGTACTTTCATAATTATAGGAGCTGTAGTCTTAGAAAATTGCCTGGGTCACTCAGAGGTTAAGTGACTTGCCCAGGGATGCAGTCTCATAGTCACACGGGCAAAACTTGAACCCATTCCTTTTGATTCCAAAATAGGCCCTCTATTTCCTACCATGATGTTTGGTACTAGAGGATCCTTAACTCGGAAGCTGAAAGGGATCTTGAAGGTCATCCAGTCCAAGCCTCTGAGTGAGGACCTGAGGCCCGGAGAAAGGAAAGAGACTGTCCAAAGTCACACAGCTGGTCAATGGTGGAGCTGGGATTGGAATCCACATCCTTTAACTCCCAATAGCTGGTATTTGTTCCAACTACCTTAGGATCTAGGTTTGAATCCCGATACTTCATACCCGTGAGACCTTGGGCAAGTCACTTAAACTCATTTGGCCTTAATTTCCTTGTGGGTTAAATGAAGACCTTGGATTTGGTGACCTCTTTCAGCTCTAAATCTGTGATCCCATGCTCCTGTCTGGCTCTACCCAAATCACTTCCCCTCTCTTGGTTCCGGTTTGGATGATATGATCTCTTAAGTCAGGTCCTGCCCAATTCTAGATTCCAGAATCCCAGACACTGCTAGTGTTTTCATGGACCATACTAGGCACTGAGTTAGTACATGTATCTGGGCTTAGGGTTATAGATGGACAGTGGGCTGGATGCAGAACTGAATACAAGCAGATACGATTGTAATTAGGAAAAGGTGTATTGCTTTTCATGACTGTAAGCCTCTCTCTGCCACCAAAAATGATCTTTTAAATACTGACATGCTTTCAGTGATACTCTCTGGCTACAAAGTGTGGAATATAAGTCTCAAAAAGGCCACAACTATAGATGACCAATGGGAAGTCACACGGTGGGTGAAAGCAGCCTTCTAAGCATATTGACAACAGTGATATGTGTGAGAGAAGACACTGTCAACAACTCTGTGTCACGGATATATCTGATCTAAAAAGGACGTGGGCTGGTCCTCCAGTGGGAGTGAGGCATGACATCTGGATAGCCCATGGACTGCACAGGGTATGAAAAGGATCCCAGGAGGATCTTCTTGGGAGGATTTTGCAGAAAGGACCAGGCACAAGAATTGTGGGAGTGGATGCAAAGTCCAGTGGGCAGAACCAGGAGGACAATGACTGCAAAGGAAAGAAAACACAAGGAAAGCAATACAGAAAGATGATGCAATGACCAAGCATGAATGCATGAGAAAGTACCCATCAAGTGCTTACCATGTGCTAGAGATATAAAGTGAAGACAGTCCCTGCCCTCGGGGAGCTTCTGCTCTCATTGTTTTCTTATGTTTTTAGAGGGTTATTGGGTCATAGAGTCTAGACAGAGTCATAGCATCTAGAGCTGGAAGGATGGCTGCAGAGAACATTTGCATGGAGTGCAGTAACATAGTGGCCATGACCTCAAAAGACTAATCTTGACATAAAGGTGGTGAACTCCAAGTGTGGAATGAGGCATACAATTTCAGACACAGTCAGGGGACTGATTCGTTTTGCTTCTGAATTTATTTGTGAAAGGTAAGGTTATGGGGGAGAGGGATTGCTATCTGTAAGTGAGAATTACATAAAAAAAGAAAAGAGAATTAATAAATCAGTAAAAGAAAAACGAAAAGTCCTTACAAGAAGTGCACAGGAAGGGGGATGGCTTGTGTGTGATTTGTATCAGGGCAGGCAGTCCCCACCCTGATGAGATCAGGAATCTGCCAAGTCTAAGTCTTGAGTCAGAATGATTTAAGAAGAGCTCCAAAGCCCAAATAAACCATTTACTAGAAGCAATCTTGGAGGGACTTAAGTCTTTGGTTACTAGAGGTTACTAGACACCCTTGAGTCTCCCCAGACAGTTCTCATAAGAAGACAGAAAACCAATGTGTGGTTGTCATCTTCCAGGCAAAAAGATAACTCCTTCATGCAGCACTTTTCCAACTGGAAACACTTTCCTGGGAAAGCCCGATGCTCTGTGACTTCTCAGGGGCTCATCGGTTTCAGTAAACCAGGGTGAGAGCCCTAGACAGGGCTCAGTCTAGATGATGCCTAAGATCTGGGGTGGCCTGATGGGGCACTGCCACCTCTGCAGGATGGGTAGGGGGCCCTATGGACCCACAAGCACCAGCACCCCTAGTCAAGCTGGGCCTTTCCCAATGGGGATTGGGAAAGACTCCGAGGCATCTTGTGGGTCAGATAAGACAAATTCCAGTCAAGCACACTGGGCAAGATGCCACCCTTTCTGCTCTTTTCTCACAC
Source organism: Trichosurus vulpecula (assembly GCF_011100635.1). Lineage (NCBI taxonomy): Eukaryota > Metazoa > Chordata > Mammalia > Diprotodontia > Phalangeridae > Trichosurus > Trichosurus vulpecula. The sequence continues at coordinate 245,531,115 of NC_050578.1, forward strand.
TTCTGGGCATACTCACAGCCAGCAGTGAGCCAGACCCCCTTCTTGGCTTCATTACACATGGCTGATAGATCAGAGGGTGTGAGCCTCACAGAGCAGCTGGCCCATGTGATTTCTGAATGGAAAGGTACAGAGCTGGCCTCTCTCCCTTGACCACTCCCTCTATCGCTGGGGCAAGACTTTATTCCCACCCAGAGATTGCACCTGGGCTCTCTCTCTCCAGGGCCTTGCTGAGGTTACCTGCTCACATTTATCCTCTGTTGTGGCCAGGAACAAACCTCAGGCCCCATTCTGATGCGGTAGGGAGAGCCAGACAGGTGGAGGCCCTCACACCTTACTCAGAGTGGGTCCCTCCCAGCTGTGGCTAACACCACTCAGACATCTCTGCTTCCCACAGGTGGGCTTAGGATGCTCATGAAGTTTGGTGCCTCACCGAACAAGCATTAATGGAGCACCAATCATGAGTCTTGCCAGTCAGGTCTCCTATGTTTGGGTTCTGCGGATGAGTATCCTTGGTTTAAAGTGGCCCAGTAGAATCACCTTCCCACCCTTCTGGGCTTCTGTGTGACAGTTCCTAGTACCCATGCCAAGGCTTCTTAGAGAAAATGGTAGATGTAGGTAACCAAGGAGTTATGCACATGTCAATGTGGGGCAGTGCCCCCAAGATGGCAGAGTTCAGAGCCAGTTAGAGAACTGAAATCTTACAGATTGCTGGGCCACTCTGGTGTAACGAATAGGGAGTCAGGAAAACTGAGTACAAATCTGCTTTTAGAGACTTACTAGCTATGAGGCCTTGGGCAAGTCACTTAACTACTCTGTGTCTCAAGTTTCCTTTCTTTAGAAAAAGACAGTTCAACTAGATGGTCTTCTAAGGTCCCTTGCAGGTATAATTCTATGATTCAGTGACACTAAAGGTCTGTTTCTTGTCACAAACTTTTCCAACATTGTCAAAAAGTCATCATGAGATAGGGAAAGGTCATGGGGACGGAGCCCTTTCATTTAAAGAGAGGAATATTTTTAGTAGGACATGGGGATAAGCCTTGTTGTTGTCATCATCATCACCATCAGCACCACCATCATCACCATCATCGCCATCATCATCATCACCATCATCCCCACTATCATCGCCATCATCTCCATCACCATCACCATCATCATCACCACCATCATCACCACCATCATCATCATCATTACCATCACCACTATCATCACCATCACCACCATCATCATCACCACCACCATCATCATCATCATCATCACCACCATCATCATCATCATCACCACCATCATCATCACCACCATCATCACCATCATCACCATCATGACCATCACCATGACCATCACCATCACCATCACCATCACCATCACCATCACCACCATCACCACCATCATCACAGCATTGATGGCTTAGAGTTAGAAGGGCCCTTGGAAGTCACTGGGTCCAGAAGGGAAACTGACCATCATCAAGGCTGCTGTTTACTTAACCCTTTAAGGTCTGCGGGGCACTTCATATACCATGTCTCAGGTTGGTGCTGATTATCCCCATTTTATAGATGAAGAAAATAGGGTCAGGGAGTTGAAGTTACCTCTGAGGGCTAGCCTCTGAGGCAGCAGGATTTGAACCCAGGACTTCTTGGTTCTTGGTTTCCCGCTTTGTCTACTCCAGGTGGGTTCTCTGGCTTCTCTGGCATGAGGCAAAGGGTGAAAAGTCTTTTACTGACTTTGGGCAGCTGAGCTACCCTTTCCTAAGGTCTTTTTCAGTTCTAGATCTATGATCCCCTATGAACTCAAATCCAGGGCTGACTCCCTGACAGAGAAGAGGCTCAAATAGACTGTTCCATTCACATTCCATGACCTGTATTCACAGCCATGTCTACACCATGGACCAAAGGACCAGACACCCAAGAGCACAAGGGAAAGAAACATTCTGGCCCCAGGGCTGGCCTCAGCTAGGGGGAAGGGGGGAAAGTTGACTTCCCTTCCTTCTAATCTCATCTCTAAGACTCCCAAATTCCATCAGGTGTTTGCCTCCTGAAAATCCACAAACATTAAGGAGATGGGACCTGGGACAAAGCCTGCCTGCATGGGCTGTAATTCTGAGGGGATTTATCTTGCAGGAGGACATGAATTTTGACTATTAGTCTGACAAGGCACATAGAAGCAGGCAAGAAACCAACCCAATTTGGCTCTGACCAGAACAGGGATGTCCCCTTGCTCTCCTCCAGGCCCCAGTCTCTGAAGCTTGGCACTCCAGAGCCTCCTTATTTTAAACAAAAAAGGAGCTATGATGATGATAATAATAATAAAATAATAATTGTCAGTTCTCCTTACAGTTGAGATTTCCTGCTGTCGGAGGGTCTCTTTAGAACTGTGGCCGAGCTAGAGACAAAGAGCATTGTAGTGGCCACCGTTAACAAAGCCCCCCAAAGCCCCAGGGCCCCGCTGTTGCCAGCCCTCTCTCTTTCTCCCTGCCTGTCTCCAACAATAAGACAGGAAGCTGGACCAACCTAGCAGCCCCCAGCACAGCAGTCAGCAGCCGGGACAGAATCCTGTCCTTTCTCTGGGTCTGTCAACATTTGGCACCAACTGCTTCCTCCATCTAGCCCCAAATCCTTAATTCTTTCTTCCCAAGGAACTTGGCACTTAATACCCTTTGACTGGTCTTCACTGAGCTGCAGGCGATTAACAGATGGTGAAATGGGCCCAGGATAGGTTAGTGTGACACAGCAGGGCAGGAAGAGAGCTAGAGATCACCCACCACAGTGGACCAAGGAATCACATAAGCACTTATTAAACACCTACTAGGTGCCAGGCAAAGAATGACAGCTATGACCACATTATCTCAGACAGGGACTAAAGATGATAATTGTTACTTGTATGTTTGTTCATTTTGAGCCCAAATCTGTGATTTCACTGAAATGCCCATAGATTGGCACCTGGTCTTTAGAGTGAAAAAATATTTATTAAGTGCCCACTATATGCCAGATAATATGCTAAGTGCTAGGAATACAAAGAAAGGCAAAAGACAGTCCCTGCCCTCAAGGAGCGCCCAGTCTAATGGGGAGACAACATGCAAACAACCACCTACAAAGAAAAGGCACGCAGTGTAAATTGGGGATAATGAACGTATGGACATTAATTGGGGAGGTGGGGCTGGGATTTTAGCTGGAGCTTGAAGGAAGCCAGGAGGCAGAGACGAGGAGGGAGAGCATTCCAGGCATCGGCTAAGTGACTTGTCCAAGGTCACACAGCATGCGTATTTAAGAATGGAACTTGAACTCAGGTCCCCCTGACCTCGGAGGGGGTCAACTCTCTATCAGCTACATTATATCACACTGTTTGGCATAGCAGATAAAGCTCCGGACTTGGAGACAGGAAGTCTTGAGGTTGAATCCTTCCTCTGATACTACTACATTTGTGACCTTAGAACAAGTCAGTTAACATCTGTCAGCCTCAGTTTCCTCATCTGGTCAAAATAGTCATAACGGTCCCAGAGTTGACAAGAGGATCAGATGAGATAATATACACAAAGCGCTTTGCAAACTTAATGCGCTCTGTAAATGCCAGCTAATATTATTGTTTACTATCCATATAGCAAAAAATCCCTGAACAACTAATTTGAGATGTAGGCCCATGAGTGTACACACACACACACACACACACACACACACACACACACACACACACACACACAGAGTTATCAAACCTGAAAAGCATCCTGGGACCCAGGCAAGCAGAGAGCAGGAGGGAATTAACTGCATATTAAGAACTGACTGCATTTGGTATAGTAAATGCACATTAAGCGCTGGGGTTCATGCAATTTTCCAGCCAAGAATCACAAGGAAATCTGTTAACTTCTAGAAAGTATAGTGGACACAGCAGCAGGCTCAGCAGCCTTTTCACCTGTCTGACCCTCTGCCTTCCTTGTCTATAAAATAAGGGCATGTAGAGTACAGGGAGGGGACCACTACAGCCTTTTCTAGCTCCAACATTATTTATGGAGGAAAGATCTGGAGTTAGGAGACATGGATTCAGGTTCCAATTCTGCCACTTTCTAGCTAACTGGCCCTAGACAAGTCACTTAACCTATGTAAAAATTACAGGAAAGACCTGCAATTGTTAAGTAAGAGCCCTTCTGGCTCTATAAGTTTCTGAGTCTTCCAATTAGATGGATGACCTCGGGTGGATTAGTTCCTCTTTCTGGGTCTGTTTCATTAGATGGATGGGGAGGGATGAGCTAGATGAAAATGAATATTCGGTCTCTACTTTAGAATTCAGCGTTTTGATCAAGAAGGTAGGGTTCTAGGAATCACATGATTCCTCCAAGGTCAAATAGACTCCATAGCGGTTCAGACATAAGTCAGGTAGGGACCTCAGGTATCTCCCCTGTTCTTCTAACTTGTGGCCCATATTGCTGCCAATTTCAAAAAGAGACCAACATCCCTCCTCTTCTGCTCCTCCCTCACTAGGGTAAGTCTCCTGGCCATCAGGACCAAGGACCATAAAGAGACCTTTTCTGAGGTTTATGGGTTTGCCAGGCCGGGGAATGCTCTGTAACACCATAGCTAATTCACTCAAACGCTAGCCTCGTCTCTTGCGCCTGCATTTTCAAGTAAGCAGATGGAGATTTAATGCACAGAAAGGGAAAAAAAAACCAAGAGGAAAAAGCTTAACGTGGCAGATCTTCTAGAAATGGTATTTAATGGAGACAAGTACACAGAACAAAGCCGGCTGCTATCAGCTCCACATTTGATAAGAAACCACTTTTGCAAGCTGAGCAAAAAACCAAAAAAAAGATGAAGGATTCTGAGTCTTCTGTCTTAATATACTGCATTTTGTGGGTCTTTCTTCCTTATGTCAAGTGCTTGTCTGACGGGGAGGGAGGTACCTCCCTAGTCCTTGCAAGATACAGGACCAAGGCAGAAGTGTCTTCTGGCTATGTATGGAGGCTCAGGCAGCTGGCTGGGTCTTTTCTGAGAAGGGGGGGTGAGCCCAGTTATTCTTCATCCTACTCATTGTTCAAAGTACACTTTTACTTAACTGCATACATGGGGTCCTTCCCTGAGAGAATAGTAGAATCAGTGAGCTCTCTGAACATAGAGACCTCGTCATTATTGTGTTTATAGGCCCAGATCCCAGAATGCTGCCCGGCGTGAAGGAGGCACTTAATAAATGCTCTTTGAATTGAATTGAATGTTCAGGAATCTGCCAGCCCAAGGGAGATTTCCCCTCTTTGCCAGATGGCCAGGCCAGGATAGCCCCTGTCTCACCCTCATTCCCTGAGCTGGCATTAACAGTTGCCCTCAGTGTGGTTTGGGAGGCCCTGAGCTCTAAGAACAGTCCTCAAGGGAGCACCCAGCCTGAACTTGTCTGGTGGAAATGTGCCAGCCTTCCCTGTTCCCAGGCAGGCAGAGGCTCGGAGGAGGCGAGGGAAGCAGGGAAAGAAGGGGCGGGTGCAGCCGGAACCTTGGGAAATTCCCCAGCAGCACCTCACTGCCTCCTCCTCCTCCTAGGATAAAGGGCCTGGGGGAAAGGGAACTGGAAGCATGGGGATTAGGGGAGAAAGGAGACACAAACCACAGAAGCCACAATGCTGCACTGGTGGTGGTGGTGGGGGACACGCTGATCCCAGAGCTGAGCCAAGAGCAGCTCGGCAACAAGCGGCCTCATCTCGTGGGTACTTAGCTGGAGCATCCAGGGACGAAGGGCCTCCACTGAGGAGGCTCAGACTGACTTCCATTCATCAGATCCGAGCTAGAAGAAGGAACCCTGGAGGTCATTCGGTCCAATCCCCTCATTTTACAGATGAGGCCCAGAAAGGTGAAGTCACTGAGGATCCTAGAACAAGGGACCTTAGAGGCCATGCAGGCCAACTTCTCTGGGACTCAGTTTCCTCATTTGTAAAATGAGGGATTTGGACTAAATGACCTCTAGGGTTCCTTCTTCCAGCTCAACCTATGCTTCTAAGTCACTTCTCTGTGAGCCTCAGTTTCCTCGTCCGTAAAGTGAGAGGTCAGACAAGATCTGCATCCTGGACCATCTCCAGCTGTCCCGATCTATATCTAGCCACTGGACACAGATGGCTCTGGAGGAGAAAGTGGGGCTGGTGGCTCTGCCCAGCCCTCCCTCACTCTAATCAAAGTCAACTGCAAGTCATGGCATCATCTTCCTGATGTCACGGTTCTCTTCAAGAACAAAGGACAAACCCTACGACCCAAACAAGATGGTATCTGAGGTCCCTTCCATCTCCAAGTCTATGCTCGTAAGTCACTTTGCCTTGCTGGGACTCAGTTTCCTCATTTGTAAAACGAGGGGTTGGACAAGATGGCATCTGAGGTCCCTTGCAGCTCTAAGACCCTATTAGACCTACAGGAATTTCATACTACAGAAGTATGAGCCCAAGGTCCTCTATGGAGCAAGAGAAATTAGTGTTTGCACATAGAAATGGAGGGGTCACCACGAGTACTAAGAAACCATAAAATTCTCTTCTTTTCCCTTTTTCTTCTCCTTAATCCAAAGTCAGGTCTTGGTTTAAACTAGGCCCCATAACTCCCTCCTACTGAAAAATTCCCAGATCCACCTCCCCTCATGCCTGAGTCCACACTGTGGGAGATCCCCGGCAGATCTGATGCTGGGAATGACTCGGGGATGGATGGGGGCGGTGTTGGGGGGTGGGGGCAGAGCCTGAGAAACAACCGAGCTGATGGGTTCTTGGACGGTGGCAGCTGCCACCCAATCTCAGGGAAGCCCACAGGGCGCAGCTACTCCACAAGGCTGAGGTTTCTCTGCTTGAGACTATGACAGAGGCTTTCTGGAATGATACCTGGTGAGGTCTGAGCCTGAAGGCGCATGAGGATCTGAGATGATGAGAATCTGTTTACTCACTGTCTCAGAGTTGGGTAGTTTTGCCCATCACCACGATGAGAGAGAGAATGGGGGAGTGGAAAGTAGCAAGAGATCACAGGTCTCTCCAATCTGGTCTCTGCCCCTGAACTGGCCTCTTGCCCTCAGTGTGGTTCATGAGCTGGTCGACTTCTTACTATTTCAATAGCAAAAAATCTCCCTCCTTTCCTTAGGAGGAGGTAAACTCCTTGAGAGCAGGGATTGTTTTGGCAGCATACAGTAGGTGCTTAATGGGTGCTTGGGGAATTGTATATATGGTCAGACTCGGTTTATGCATCGGTTAACTTTGCTAAACTGCTTCCTTCCCCACCCTTTCTTTTTTTTAATTTACCGATGAAAGAGATGGTTCCTGGAGCAGGGAAAAAGGGAAGGCTATTTGGAATCTGAGATGATATATCCTCTAAGGAGTAAAGGAAATCAGTATTTGTTCTGGGAAATGGAAGGGTCACTATGAGTAGTGACTAAGAAATCATCAGGGTGTCATATATTTCCTCTCCTTGATCCAAAGTCAGAAGGTCCTGGTTAAAGCTAGGCTTAAACCCTTATCTCCCTCCCAGATCCATCTCCCCTCACATCTGACTCCACGCTGTGGCAGCAATCTTGCAGGGTTGATGTTTATAAGATATCAATACAATTTTTTTAAAAATCACTGCTGAATTTGTTAAAATGCTTCCTCAGACTCGTTCTTCATGAGCGTCCCTCAACCTTCCTTCTGAGGTCCCTTAGGCTTATATATTTACTCCAGACACTTAGAGGTCTACTCGAAGTGTGCTCACTCTGGCCAGGCCCGAGCATCCTCATGAAATTGGGGCCTGGCTAGAACCTTGCTGGGTCACTCATGCCCCATGTCTCCAGGCAGGACCATGCCTCTCCCATGGCTGAGAGGTGGGCTTCTGCTCTCTTCCTTAAGGCTTCCAGAGAAGCTCATTCCCTGGAGTACTGTCTCCTTTCTTCATACTCTGTGGCTCCCAGTCAGAAAGGTCCTCTCCCTCAATCCCTACCCTGCCTGCCCGACTTCTTTCTGTTTTACTCCAGAGACTATGTACCTGTAGGGCAGGGGCTGTGACCACGCCTAGGTTTTTGATTATGCTCAATTAATGAAGCCAACATCCAGAAAGCATCCTGTGTGGGTGATGGGAAGGTATCTGTATTCTCCACTTTCCCAGGCTATCGAGGGCTCTCTGGTACAATAGGGAGGCAGGGCCCAGGTGGAGTCGGAATGTCCTAAGGGAGGTGGCCCACTCAGGTGCCCAGGACCCACCCAGCTTCTTGCTTATATTGTAATCACTAATGGTCAACTCTTTGCCACAGGCCCAAGCCCTGGGGATAGATCAGGCCTAGGAGGTCCGTGCTCAGCACTGGCTTCATTCTTCTCCACAGGCCGCAGAACTTGTCTTCAAACCAGACCGACTGGGAGGCCCCTTGAGCTGATATTATTGGTCTAGAAGAGGTTCCCACATTGGGCAACTTATACTCTGAGCGCTGCCCCACTTTCTGCAGAGGCTGTAGAGAAAGCACCTCCCTCCCTCACTCTCATCCCTTGCTGGGGTCTTTGGTGGACAGTGGATAGGAAGGGGCAGGTTTGGTCTGAAGAGTGGATTTAGAGAGAAGGTTGGGGTAAAAACCAGAGAGCTTAGACATGGATAAGTCTTATCCACGACATAGAAGATGAGTGAGTATCCTCACACTTCCCAGATACTGACTTAGTCACCCACATACAGATATCAGACACACACACACACACACACACACACACACACACAACCCCTCTGTGTTTGTATGCAATGTGCTTTAGGGACATCATATAATATATGCCTCTGTGTGTGTGTGTGTGTGTGTGTGTGTGTGTATGTGTGTGTGTGTGCAGGGGGAGCATTCCTCAAAACAGGAAATGAGTGATCAGAGTTTCAGGCAGTGTGTGTATGTGTTGACAGTTAGTCAGGTTGTGCTATATAGCCCACACAGACTCAGTGGAATGGGCTGATAGTGGTGATGATGGGGGTAGAGGACAAAACAGATCTCTTCCCTTAAGTGGGAGTGATTAGTGGGCTAGACGTCTGTTTCACTAGCAGAGATATCTGGAACCACAGCTTCAGATCCCCACTGGGGTTGACTCAACCCTTTTGAAGCTTAGGATAGGCCCTGGCTCTCCTACCCTTTCCCCCGACTGAGCCAAAGAATCTTCCCATTTTCTTTCTACGGCCAAGAGGGCTGGGGTTTCCCCATATGCCTTTCGGCTGTGACTGAAGCCTTTGGGTTCAGAGCTCTGACTGGGGATTGGGGAATTAGTCTCCCAGTAAAAAAAAGCAACCTTCTCTATGACACTGAGACATTGGTCCTGTAGACAGTGCTGGCTAGTAAATGGGGGAGTAAAGGGAGAGGAATCCATTCAGGCTACCAGAAGACAGCTTGCTCTCTTGGAAATTTCTAGGTCGCCCTCATTTTAGGGCCAGAATATATGGAAATTGTCCATTCTTTTTAAACATTGGTTTTAATTTCCCATGTGCCTGTTGAGTCATTTGATGACTCACAGAAAATACCTGGTTTGCAAATGTGTTTGTGCAACACACTGGGTGGTGTATGTGTGTGTGTATATATCTATATATCTATATCTATATATACATATGTATATTTTAAACTCATATGTAAAACCATATGTAAACTCATATGTAAAACCATACACCATAAACTTATATGTAAAACCAATATATCTCAAGTACTAACCCCAGTCTATAAGACACAGGTTCCTAACTTGGGATCCCCAAGCGATTTATCTGTGGATTGGATTTCAGGGAGGGGGCAGTCTATGAACTAGATGGGAGAAAAAATGGCTTTCTTTTTAATAACCTCTAACTGAAATGCAGCATTTCCTCTAATTATTAGGTGGTCCCTAAGGTCCTTTCTAGCTATAAATCCTCTGGTTTTATGTTGCCATCTATATCAAAGAAGCACCCTTGGCATCACTTCCCACTTCCAGGCTGGACACTGTCCATCAGCAACCAGGTCTCGGTCATGTTAATGGGATTGGGGGAGGATATACACCAGGAAAAGGCTTTCCTAGTAGAAAGGGGTTTGATTCTTTGAATTTCCCATGAATCTGGGCTCTTAAGGCCTGTAGCTGACCCATTCTCATAGGCAGGTGTAAGGGAAAGAACTGAGGAGAACTGGGTTCTTGTCCTGATTTTGCCACCTAAGCCCATGAGCAACGATGGATTGCCCTGGGCCTCTGTTTCCTCTCCTCCTAGCAAATGAGGAGATGATCTCCAAGTCCCTTCCAGCTCTAGCATTCTATGATTTCGGATCCTAAGTTATGCCCATTCTGGAAATCTAGCTACACATCCTGGCTGGGCCCTGAGCCATCCTGGATGGCCAATTTTAGCCCCTGCTGGGCTCACATACGATTTGTGGGAAGGCGCTGGCACCAAGCCCCTGTGCCCCCCCAAGGCTCTGGCCCCCTTACCCAGCTCAGCCCGCCAACAAGCATCTCCCTGAGTGCCACATGCAGGACCCTCACACCCTATGCCTCCCTCGGTGCCCATTCCTCGCCAGCTTTCCTACCGTTCATTGTTCAGGGTCATTCTTGGCGGGTCCAGGTTGGGGTTCTCCATGGACTCCATCTGTGGGCAGCGCAGGAAATAGTAGAGCGTGTGGAGGGCATCGGGAGACCAGGTGATGGGCTGCTGCGGCTGGCGGGCCTGGCGGGCTGGGCTGGTGCCGGGGCAGAGAGGATGGGGGCACTGCATGTGATGCATAGCCCGGGAGACCAAGTCACCTGCAGGGGATTGGGGGGAGGGGAGAAAGAGGAAACAATCTGAGTTTTCAGCCCAAGGGCTTAATTTCTCCTTTAGGTAAAAGTTCTTGGGCTGCTATGAGAAAGAGCTTCCTCGGAGCCTTAATTATAATTTACCCCCAGAGCCAAGAGGCGAGGGTGAACCTGACATCCAGACACACAACACCAATTAGGTTTGCCTTTCACTCGGAGTTTTGACTTAACAGCTGAATTAGACACTTGGCAGGGCCAGAGGTCTCCTCGGGAGCTTATGCTAATACGGTTTCTTTTTCATCATCCTTGCTCCCTCCCTGCCCTGGCAGGGTTTCCTCCATCTCTTTTGGCTAAGGAAATTCAGTGCTGCCTCTTCTCTCTCTCTCTCTCTCTCTCTCTCTCTCTCTCTCTCTCTCTCTCTCTCTCTGTGTCTCTCTCTCTCTGTCTCTGTCTCTGTCTCTCTCTCCCCCCTCCTCTCTCCCTCCTTCTCTCTCTCTCTGTCTGTCTCACCTAAAGGAGGCTACTGGTTTAGGCCTCAGCCTACCAACAGAGGTGCTATCAGACTTGCATATTGGGGTGTAGGCAGGTGGGGGACAGAGGCCACAGTCTCTGTACCTGGGAAATGGGCTGGTCTGGTGCCTGGGCAGAGAGGATGGGGGCAATTTTTGGCAATTCACCTCAGTGGAAGGAACACTAAATTTGGAGAGTCTGACCTGGCTTACTACCTCTATGACCCTGGGCCTCAGTTTCTTTACCTATAAAATCAGGGGGTGTAATTAGATTGGCCTCTGAGGAGGTCCTTTCCAACTCTAGATCTATGAACCCTAGTCTGTTTCTTACTATTAGAGTGACCTCAGGCAAAGGGTCTCAGTTTCCTTCTCTGTAAAATGAGTGGGTTGGACTGGGTGATGTCTTAGGCCTTTTCCAGCTCTAAATTCTGTGATATGTGCCCCCTGGTAGACTCTTAAACCCTTCCATTCCCATGACCTATACTGATTTTCAACACCGCACCCCCCCCCACTTTCCCCAAGCTAAGTACAGGAAATCTCCCTTCATTGTATGCCTGGTGACAATACTGAGAAAGGATGGGCCCAGAATAGCTCTGGGCACCTGCAGGCACCTCAGCTCTGGGAAGGCTGGGAGTGGGAGGTGGCAGCCCTTGTGTGTTCCGGGTGGCCCTTTCTCTGACCTCTACAATATTCTGAAGAATTCAGTAGTTTCTTCAGCTTTGTCCATAGAAATGCAGGCATGAGGGGGTCTGAAGCAGAGAACAGAAGAGTGATAAGGATCAGTTGTGCCCTGTTTGAACTTTTGAACACAGAGAACATGAGAGCTTCATATCAAGTTGAGGGTGGTGGTGTTCAGTCCTCGATTCTGTCCCTGAAATGTCATAGGATCATAGCTTTAGAACTGGAGGGACCCTTAGAAGCCACCTTATCCAACCCCCTTCACTTTTCAAATGAAGAAACCAAGGTAGGTAACGTGTCTTGTCCAAGACCACACAAGGGACAAGTAAGTGGCTGATCCGGTATTAAAATCCAAATAAATCTTAATTTAGTTCATTCGTCGGAGCCTGACATTTAGCTCCTGGTAGAAGAAATTCACTCTTAAATCTAACCTCTGGATAAGGAAGGTCTATTTATTGTTCTAGCACTTCTGAAGATCATATTGAGATTAGGCAGAGTTCCTGCTCCTGGGTTTTACTGGATGCAGGGGGTGATTAGCAAACAAGCCTGAAGAGCTGAACACATCTCTGTTCACTTCCTCAACCACCCGCCTGGCAGCTCAGCTCCCGACTCATTCCCTCCAGTCCCAGCTGAGAGTATCTGGGGATCTATATTCACAAACCCCACCATGCCTGACTGGGCCCAGGGTAAGCAAGGGGTGAGGGGAAGAAGCTGCCTTCATCAGAGGCCTGGGATATAAACATTCACTTATGTTCTAGGAGGATTCAAGGAGTGTTAAAAGAAACATTTAAAGGGGAAAAAAAACCCGCAAATGAAAGCAGGTTACAAAATTAATGACAAAACCACCCAGCTCTGGGTCAGGGGCTGATACTCATTAGCACATACATGATGGAGCTGGAGAAGGTAATGCCAGCAGCAGGTCCTACCTACCCCACCCCCTTTTCTTCTTGGAAAAAAAAAATCATAAAAGCCAAGCCGGGAAAATGCAAATCACTCTGGTTAGTCCAAGCCCCAGAGTATTTTTAAATCTATACTTTTCTCCTTCTTCTCAATTCTCATTTGCAGGGAGAGTGTCCTTTTGGAAGCCAAGCACACAATGAGGTTGTTAAACAGCAAGGTCTGGCCCTGCCCTCTGGCCTCCCAGGGCCCAGGCGACTTGCTTAATCAACCTCCTGGCCAGGCACACTTGCCTCTCAGCCTTTCCCCTCTTCGTGGCTCTCTCTCAGCTGCAATAAGTTGAAACCTGGCTCCTGTTTCTCCCAGCCCAAATGTCATAACTCTTGGCAAAGCCACAGGAAGGAAAAAGCCAATAGCATCAAATGAAAATCGTGTCGAAATGGTATTTCAAAGGCATAACAAAAGAGAATTAAAAAAAAAATTGTTATTAGAGGAGAAATCTTTGGCAGCCTCCAACCAAAATCCAGAGGACAGGATTGGGAACTGGCGGCAACTTCCAAAGGTCTTCCTGAAACATAGGGCCAAGCCATTTTCTCTTCTCGGGCCTCAGTTTCTTTATCTGTAAATACAAACTAGAGGACCTTTCCACCTTTAAATCTATGGTCCTATGAAAGGGTCTTTAAGAGCCAAGTGGGACCTGAAGTGCTTCTGAAGACCACCCAAGGCTGGAGCCCTCATAAGCCCTGCTAACACCTCCAAACGGATGAGAAGGAGCCCAGGCCTGGGCAATCTCTATGATATCAAATAAGGACATGGGTGCCCTGCGGCCAGCACTGACCAGCTCTCCCCAAGCTGGCATCTTTTGGACTGTCTGTCTGCTTGGCACCAGAGCCAAGAGCGGACTTCCGGGTATTCTCTCACCGCATGTTTTTCTTTATTTACTAGAGCTTTTTTCTTAACCTCTCACTAGGTTGAGGACCCAAGACTCAGCATACCAGGTCTCCCTGGCTTCTTTGTGGGCTGACCTAGGGGTGTGATGGGACTAGAAGAGAGATAATAATAGCGGACACTTATATGGCGCTTACTTCCTATGAGCCAGGCACCACACAAAGTGCTTTACAGTTATTCTTTCATTTGATCTTGGGAGGTAGGCGCCATTATTATCTTCATTTTACTGAGGAAAGTGAGGCAAATAAAGGCTGGTGACTTGCCCAAGGTCACACAGCTAATAAGTGTCCAAAGCCTCATTTGAACTCAGGTCTTCCTGACTCCCAGCACAGGGCTCTGTCCACTGTTCCATCTAGCTGCCCTAAAGGATTCAGAGCTTAGAGGTCATTTCCATTTCCTGAGCAGGAAACTGAAGCCGGGAAAGTGAAAACAACTTGCTTGCTAACGATGCACAGCTAGTTAGAAATGGCAATAATCATAATGAAAACGATGATGGTAAAGGTAATGGCTGTTATTTATCTAATGCCTCAGAGTTTGCAGAGCACTGAGCTGGGACCCAAACGCTGGAGGCCAACTTTGAACTTTGATTTCTTCCCACTACATCCCCCTTTCTTGAGGTGAAGCCCAGAAACAGATGCCAATGAATGGGGAAGAAGGGGGTGGGACTCTGATCCCCCTTCCCCTTTCCCACCAATTAACCACCCAAAGCCTGATGGGTCAGGGGTCCTCCAGGTTCCACGCCAGTCTTTTCAAACCTCTTCATGAAACAGCAAATAGAAAGAGCTGCCAGGGAAGTGGCATTTAGAGCTGTCCTCATTTATCCTGATTGCTAGGGAGAAGTCGTTGGGGTTTTTCCTTTTTGTTCTCTTCCCCTCCCCCTCTCCATCTTGTCAAGTTTTCCCAGGTGGGGAGGGGCGAAGAACAAAGAGGAGCTTTCCAAGCTTCCTCTGCAGTTGGGCCCATCCAGACCGATACTTCTCAACCTGTCTGGCAGGCTCAGTGAGGTGCAGACGTTCTGGGAGCTAATGAATGTCAAAGCCTTCATGGGTGAATTTAGGGACCAGCTGTTAGCAAAGTGCCAAGTATCATCGGTCTCATTCTGTTCTTTGTCTCTCGGAGGCCTGCTCTCATCGAGGCGTATCTCCCTGTACCACCTCCTCCTTCTTGCTGGGGCAGGACAGGGGGTCAGATGGATCCAGGCTTTGGTGGAGGTGGTGGGGGGAGAAAAGAGGGAAGGTCAGAGGCAATCTACCACATCAAAGAGCCTTCTCTGCTGCATGGGATGAGTCAGGATGGCTGCAGCATAATGGAAAAAGCATTTACCAGGTGCTTAGGATGTGCCAAACCCTGCACTAAGTGCTAAAGTCAGAAAGAAAATCAAGAGTTCCTACCTTGAGAAGCTTACACCCCAATTGGAGGATTCTACACATAAAGTCGGGCTCCCGTGCTGATCACTGCAGATGGAATGGCCAGGGAGGTATTTAGGTAGAGAAAATGGCAGGGCAGATGGCAAGGCCCCATGGACCTTAGAGAATAAGGAAGGGGGTAGATGACCCCTTACCAAGAGGACAGTGGGGCTCTACAAGAGATATGGATATGGAAGTTGGCATTGTGATGACAGTGGGCATATTCTCCCTGTAGGGAACCTGGCAAGGGGATGATGAGGGTTGGTTGGGAAAGGAAAGGCCCATGATTCCCCTCAGCTGCAGCAGGTGGTACCAGTCTGTCTTCTGACTGACTATTGGGGTGGTGTCAGCTTAAACATACCTAGGTGAACTGTGGCATGGTAGGTGGGGAGATAGCAGGGATTCCACAAGAGACAAGTGGTCCAAGTGGTCAGAAAGAGGTGACAATGATGGTGGTGCATCAAAACCATTGGGAAAGCCAACAGAAGTCAGACTCTCCCTACCTTCCCATGGGCCCTTTTCTCTCCTCTCTTCCCCACAAATGCCATGGGTGTGGCAGCTGCACTAAATAAGGAATTATGTTTGATTACGGCCCAGATCAAAGTGACTTAAGGAATGCCAGTGCCTAGACCATGGCAGTATTCATGAGGTAGGATTGTCCACATGAGTGTGCAGTGGACAGGCAGGGCAATGTAGTGGAAAGCTGCTTGGGATTGCAACAGAAAGACCTAGGCATGCATCTAGACTCGGACAAGACTCGTTGTGTGCTTTGGGGAAAGTCAGCCTACTCAATCTGTTTCCACATCTGCAAAATGTAATAATCACAATAATAGCCAATATTTGGTGTATTAATAATCCATCCTTAGTACAATTAATATAATTATCAATAATAAATATTTAGATAGCACACTAAGGTTTTCAAAGTGCTCTTCATATAAGATCTCATCTGATTCTCACAGCAACTTTGTGAAATAAGTCGTTTATTTTTATTTTTGATTGGCTCTATGACAGTTGAGATAGGAGTGAGGAACTTCCTTTCCCAATGTAAATCAACACCTTTCCTGAAACTTATTGTTTTATAGTATTGATTGGAGGGCACCGAGAGGTTAAATTACTTGCCCAGGGTAATGCAGCTGGTATGCGTCTGAGGTGAAATTTGAACCCAGGCTCTTCTTGACTCTATCTGCTAAGTCATACTGCCTCTATGAGACAGATAAGTACAGAGGAGGTAGCTGAGATTACAGCTGAGACAGGTTAAATGATTTACCTAAGGTCACATGGTTAGTGGGAGTCAGAAGCCAGATTGGATCTCTGTCGTTTAGTCAATAGATGTTAGTTAAGCGCCTACTATGTGTCAGGCACTGTGCTAAGTGCTAGGGATACAAAAAGAGGCAAAAGCCAGTCCCTGCCTCAATGAGTCCACAATCTAATTCGGGAAACAACAAACAACTATGTACAAACACATTTATCCAGCTGTCCACTGTGACTATTTGCCTCTCAAGTACTATCTAAATGGGAGAGTTGGGTAACATCACCAGTCATTTTTGAAAATGAAGGACAAACAACACAACTATCTAACCTCGAATGATCGTTATCATTACTACTACTGAGGACTTTTAGACGGTAAGTACCACGTGCCACAGCAGGTCACCAAGAACTCCTAGCCAGACTGTTGCCTAGGATTTGTGGCGCCGCTGGTGGGTAAATATTTGTTGTTGACAAACACTGAGATGGAAAGAAATTCCTTGCTGGAATCCCCATCACTGGAGACTCCCTAACCTGCTGGGCCCTATTCCTCCCATTCTGTATCACAGCCAGGGATGTCTGAACTGGGAGAGCTGAGTTGTGCTCCAGACTTTCCAGTAGTTTGTAGTATATGATCTTGAATAGATCACTTTCTTTGTCTTCTTAGGGAAGGGGAAGGGGGAAGGAGAGGGGGAGAGGGAGAGAAGGAGAGAAGGAGAGAGAGAAAGAGAGAGAGAGAGAAAGAGAGAGAGAGAGAGAGAGAGAGAGAGAGAGAGAGAGAGAGAGAGAGAGAGAGAGAGAAGAAGATAAAGAGAGGAGAAAGAGAAAGGAGAGAGAAATGAAGAACAGAAGAGAAAGAGAGATAAGAGAGAGAAAGAAGAGAAAGAGGAAGAAGATAAAGAGAGGAGAAAGAGAAAGGAAAGAGAGAAAAGAACAGAAGAGAGAGAGAAGAGAGAGAAAGAAGGAAGAGGAGAGGAGAGTCAAGCACTGAAGAAACCACACAGCTCAGTTATTCACAGCAAAAGGCCAGGAATCCATCACAAGCTTGTAGACCAGCAGCCCAACTTGATGGAGAGGGTAATGGGAAGGTCCTACCTCAATATTGCTTGGTTGATGACTTCTTTGTGCCCCGAGCACACATATCTATCTAATCCTCACCTGCCCTGATGATATCATTAGGGTGAATCCATACAGAGATGGGGGAGGCAATTTAGACATAGACATTTCTCAATTAAATGAGACAAGGATGAGTGAGGGCTATATTGGGACTCTTGGAGTCTCACTGTCCCTCAAATCCACACTGTTTTGGCTTTGCTGCTGGAATGATGATGATTCAGTGGCCAGGGGGAAGTAAGGAGGAGGAGGAAGGGAAGAAGACCATTTTCCAGTTTCTGCCTCCCCTCTCCCTTACAATCATGCCCACCAAGAAATGTTTAACTCACTCAGTTCAGAGATGCTCCCAACGCAGGTGGCCAGCAAGGACTGCTCTAACGTCCGGAGCTCCAGCTGGGCATAGGCATCAGCTCGCTCATCATTGCCCAGGGAGCCATCATTGTAAGGGCTGAAGTACGCAGGAAGGGAGAGGACACCTAGGGAGGAAATGAAGTGGGATGGTTACAAACTGGGGGGGGGGCAGAAAATGGACAAGGAGTTAGGAAACCAAGGTACAGCATCTCAGCGCCCCATGAGACCTCCAAGGACAACAGGATGAGCATACACCCTGATAAATCTCCTCTATGACGTGAGGAAACTCACTACTTCTCAAGGCTGCCTGGTCCATGTTGGGATGGTGCTGTTGGCTCATCCTCCCTTTAAATATGCTGCTTTTCAATTTCCAAACATTGTTCCTAATTCTGCCCAGTGGTGATGAGCAGAGTGGCTCTAATGCCTCTTCTGTGTGACGGCCCTGTAAATGTCTGAAGACAACTATCAGGTCATTCATTCATTCAACAAGCATTTATTAAGTGCTTACTATGGGCCAGGCACTGTGCTAATCACTAGTGATGCACAGGCAGAACCATGGTCCCTATATTCGAGGAGTTTGTGGTCTAAATGGGAAGGGGGAGTGTTCAGAACTGGACACAACCCTTCAGGTATGGCTTGACTAGGGCAGAGTACCAAGGGGCTATTTTTCCCCTACACGCCATTCTCCATACCTACCATTCTATTTCCTATCTGTGCTTTTCCCTAAAATACTCTCCCTGCTTACTTCCATCTTTTTTCTTTTTATTATAATTTTTTTTTGAGGCAGTTGGGGTTAAGTCACTTGCCCAGGGTCACACAGCTAGCAAGTGTCAAGTGTCTGATGCTGAATTTGAACTCAGGTCCTCCTGACTCCAGGGCCAGTGCTCTATTTATTTTGCCACCTAGCTGCCCCTCCTTCCATCTCCTTTCAAGACTCAACTCAATGGCCACTTTCCACAAGACCCCTTTCCTGATATCACCAGTTGTTCACACTGTATTTTTTATCTCCTTGTCTTCTTACATGTTGCTTCCTCCCAGTAGAACGTAAGTTTCTCAAAGCATGGTGCCTAACACACAGGCATTTAATAAATGCTTGCTGATTAGTTAATTGCCTATTATATCTCCAAGGCCTAGCATAGCGCCTAGCACACAGTAGGCACTTAACAAATGTTTCCTGAACTGAATAAGGCCATAAACTATGGGGCTGACACATTTAACCAACATTGGTAATTACTTTTAATATATTTTTATATGTACCTGTTGTCTCCCCATAAGATGACACTATAAGCTCACTCCAAGTAGAGATAGGTTCATTCTTTCTATTTGTATCCTCAGCAGCTGGCAATGTTGAGGCTCAGTAAATACCTGTTGACTGACTAACTGATACTTATAGAGCAATGATTCAAAGGAAACAAAGCTCCCCTTTTGGGGCCATGCAATGAATGGCAGTACTTCTAACTTTGGGAGTGCGAATAGAAGCAGATACCAGCTTCTACCCCACAAACCCCAAAGGGTCATTTCCTTTCATGCCAGCAGAATTTCCTCAACCATCCTCTCCATGCCAGGAAGGGAGAAGATCATCACTACAAAAGACCTTTGGAAAAGGCCACCAGCATTTATGATTTTTATTTGGATGACCCAGAGGTGTACACATTGCTGCCTGAGCATCACTTGTCCTCAAGCACTCACAGAGGTGCCTTGCTAAGTGAGGAAAATGTAACCTGGGCCTGGATTAAGATGACCAGTGGATGCTTGAGAGCTTTGGCCACAAAGATAGCTCAAATAGAGCCTCCTAAACTTCTGGTGCCTTCCCCTTCTGTACAATCCATGCGTCCACCCTTCTGCCCCAAGGTGCTAGAAGGTACATGATTATTTCGAAAAATTCACTACCATCATTTTTTAAAATCCACACCGCTTTTTGAGAGAGCAGGATGTTTCCTGGAATATTGCCACCATGGGTTTGGAGACATAACCCCAGGATCACTGATACCACCAATGACATCCAGAATTCTCTTGAACCACTAGAGAAACATTTTAATGGACCACTGCCATGATAAATACTCAAGCCTCCTTGTCTAGTCTCATATCCTGACTCCATGGGAACCCTGAGGTCCTTCCCTAGCTCTTCTGAAATAACCACATCTTCATCCTTCTGCTATCTCTTATCAAGGAGCCACCTTCCTACACAAGCCGTAGCAGAACTTTTGTTTCCTCAGCTTTGAGGGGTTAGTGGAATGACAGCCTGTTTTCTGCCCTGCTCCTGGCCCAGATCTCCCTGCTTTGCTCCATGTCAGCTCTGCCATTGTGCATTGGCCCGATCCCGTCTTGGTTGGACCAGAGACTGGGTACAACGCTATAGACCTCTCCAGCCCCCCTTGCCTGAAACAGATCCCTTCACATCCTGCTCAGACTTGGCCAAGAATGACATCAGGCACTTCCTAGAAGTCTCTTTCACTCAGAGAAGGGCTAGCTAGCTCTGGTCCCCCAGGGGTTTTGAGCTCTATAGCGCTGTTCCCTAAAAGGGAAGCCCTTGCAGCCAGCTGTGTAACCAGAATAATTAGGAAGTGGAAAATTAAAACAAACCAAAAGAAACATTAATAACAACAAAAGACCAGACCCCAACACTGGTAAGCTCCTAAACCTCAAACTCACAGTCAGTTCAGCCAGACTGGAAGCAGTTCCTCCACACCTCTGAGCTGTTCCATGCAGACCCTGCCGTCTTTTCTGTGCAGTTCTAAACAACAACACTGGTGAAATGGGGATGAAACTTACAGCCCTTAGGGCAGGGGAATGGGGAATTCAGCTGATTTGTCAAAGGATTCACACAGAGCGAAAGAATTCTAGCAGATTCTAGAAACAGAAACCGATCGTCTATGCTCATAATTCTTCCCCTTTCCCCAATCACTACCCCTTCCCCCAAAGGGAAGGAAAACAATGGTTACGGCACAAATCAACATTTGACCCGATTCTCAATTTCTTCTTCTGTAGAATGAAGACAATGTGCACAGCACCTCCATTCCGGAATTCTTTATCAATTAAGCTAAGATCTGTAAAATGCTTGCAACAGCAATTCCTAATTGACCCAAGCCTCCTCCAGCCCCTGGTGTCAGATGATTATGAAAGGGTAACGGAAAGCTGTTCTTCAGGGAAGCCCCCTTCATTTCCTCTCCATTTCTTCTCGTTGTTGTTTATATATAACGTCCTGGTGCTGGATGGCTCCTCCCTGGTCCTCAGCAGGGGATGGCAAAGAGCTGCCCATGGTCCCTTGAACACCATCTCAGCATCCCCAGCTAAAGCTCAGAGAAAAGGCTCCTGCAAAGACGGACCTTCCACGACAAACCAGATAATTTACCCTGCAAATTTTGTCCATCTTAATATCCCATTTTATTCCAGTAGCGATGGGAAGGAAAACATGCTCATGTTCCTCCTCTCACATTATTTATTTAAAATGGGGGTGATGAGACCTGTGGCATCCACCTTACAGGGTTATCGTGAGACATTCTGTCAGCCTGAAAGAGCTGACAAATTTAGGTTTAATTATTTTATTTGGGTTATTAATATTCCCATGTAGCTTCTGTACGCAGGTTATTCTTGGTCTTAGGATCACAGATCTTGAGCTGGAAGGAACCTCTGAGGCGATCCAGGCAAAGCTCCACATTTTACAGATGGTGAAACTGAGCCAAGTGATTTGTCCAAGGCCACAAAGTTATTGAGAGTGACATTCTATTGGCTGTTTATACTTATCATAAAATCAAGAAAAAATATATGCACCTAAATAAATTTAGCTATTCTTGTTAGTACTATTATGAACGTAGTTATTCTAATTAATTAGATTTCATTCTTTGTCTTTGTATCTCCAGGACCTAGAGCAGTGCCTGGCACAAAAAAGATTTCTAATAAACACTTAGGAACAGATTGACTGGTGGTCGATAGGCGAGATAAGCCTGAGATAGAAGGTGAGACATGGTGGGTCTTTTTGTTGTTCAGTTGTGTCTGAGACCCCATTTGGGGTTTTCTTGGCAAAGATGCTGCAGTGGTTTGCCATTTCCTTCTCCAGTTCATTTGATAGATGAGGAAACAGAGGCAAACAGGATAAAGTGACTTGCCCAGGGTCACACAGCTAGGAAGTGTCTGAGGCCACATTTGAACTCAGGTCCTCCTGACTCTGGGGCTGGTGCCTTATCTGCTGTACCACCTAGATGCCTCTAATTTAGGAAGCTACTTTTTCTTAAATTTCCCCCAGTTGGTCAAGGGAAGCAAAAGTAGTTCATCTTACCTGGTGTCTCTGTAATTATAGCTGGGCACACAGGCAACTACTTTTATTTCCCATCAGAAGAAATTTGGCTGGGATTCCCTTCCCCCACCTGTTTTCTTAGGAGCAGGATTCTGGGGTAGGGCAGGGCCATAAGCTTCTGAAAATAAAAATTATACTGCCCCACTAAATGGTTTCCAAATAGTTCATGTAATCTAATCCCTTTTATTTTTTCTTTTAAAAAACGGGTGCAAATGTTTCCATTCTCAGAGCTGGGGCTTTATAGTAGGTACTTTTTTCTTTCTTTTTATAAGCAAACCTAAATGTATATTCCTTGCACATTGGCCATACACTAACAGGTTACTTTTTTCTATGAAACCCAGGCTAGAATTTAAGGATATCAAAGATTTAGAAGAAATTCCACTGGTTTAAATCTCTCCTGCCAATCTAAGCCCAACACAGATTTCTTTTTGAGGAGGAGGGTGAAGAAAAGAGAGAAAAGAAAAAAGAGGGAAATTTGGCAAAAATATTCCTGGTATGATGAAGGCTGAAGTGAGGTACACTGGAAAGTACACTGGGTTTCGGGTCAAAAGAGATGGATTCAAATCCAGTCTCTGATACTTACTAGGGGTGTGACCCTGGACAAGTCACTTAACATACCTGTAGTCTCAGGTAGCACCCTAGGGCTTTCCTACTAAGCAATAAACTGGTTGCCATATGTGGTGATGGAGTAAATTTTCAGCTCCTTTGTGCATCTTTTGTTCCCACTTAGCAGTATTTTATTTTTTTTCCAATTACATGTAAAGATAGTTCTCAACATCCATTTTTATAAGATTTTGAGTTCCAAATTTTTTCTCCCTCCCTCCTTCCCTTTCCCCCTCCAAGGCAAGCAATCTGATACCGGCTATACATGTACAATCATATTAAACATATTTCCACTTTAGTCATGTTGTGAAAGATCAGAACAAAAGGGAAAAACCCCAAGAAAGAAAAAAGAGAGTGAAAACAGTATGCTTCGATCTGCATTCAGACTCCATAGTTCTTTCTCTGGAGGTGGATAGCATTTTCTATCATGAGTCTTTTGGAATTGTCCTGGATCATTGCATTGCTGAGAAGAGCTAACTCTATCATAGTTAATCATTGCACAATGCTGCTGTTACTGTGTACAATATTCTCCTGGTTGTGCTCACTTCACTCAGCATCAGTTCATATAAGTCTTTCCAGGTTTTTCTGAAATCCACCTGCTCTTTATTTCTTAAAGTACGATAGTATTCCATTATTTTTACATACCACAACTTGTCCAGTCATTTCCCAATTGATGGGCATCCCCTCAATTTCCAATTCTTGGCCACCACAAAAACTCTGCATTCTTGTAAGATATTCATAGGACCACAGATCTAGAGTTGAAAGGACATCTAGTCCAACAATCTCTTTTTACAGATGAGGAAACTGAGGCTCAGCGAAGGCTATGCAGGTAATAAGCGTCCGTGGGACTGAAAGCAATAAAAACCCATCGGCTTTCTGTTTGTGCAACAGGCTTCAGCTGAGATCTCTGTGTGAATGTCTACAACGGGGCTCTCAGGGTAATTCAATCACAGAGTGCCGGAAGTGATCACCATTACACAGTAAAGCAATAATTAGCATTTATCACTACAGGAATCTGCCACAGAAGGAGAAGGGAGATCAAAGGCAGAGGAGGGTGACGGGTGCATTGTTTGGAGGCCAGCATCTCAGATTTCTTGTTGGATAGAAAGGAAATAGCATTAATATTGTATCCACGTTGCATTTCCCTTCCCAAGCCTGTAAACTCCCCTTTTCCTGCTGGATTTGGGGGAAAAGGGGGGAGGCTGATGCTGGGCCCCATTTTACTACAAAGCTGCCATTGTCCCTCCCAGCTCATGCTAAAAGCCAGAGCGTCGAATTTGTCTGCAGGGACTCCCAAACAAGAAGGTGAACCCCAAGATAAGGACGGGCTCTCTGGAAATGACAAACAGCTGAAAGAAGGTTGGATTTGAAACCAGTTCATGGTTTACCTTTGTGACTTGGGGAAAGTCACCTTATTTATTCATCCATCCATATATATATAGATATATACACACACATACATATATATGCCTCAATTTCCTTATATATAAAATGAGGGGACTGGACCAGATCACTTCCAGGATCTTTTCCAACTCTGAATCTATAATCTTTCATTTACAATCGAAGGAAACTGGTCTTAGAATTCTTCCTA
Source organism: Trichosurus vulpecula (assembly GCF_011100635.1). NCBI lineage: Eukaryota > Metazoa > Chordata > Mammalia > Diprotodontia > Phalangeridae > Trichosurus > Trichosurus vulpecula. Next base: position 245,555,413 of record NC_050578.1, read on the forward strand.
GGAAACGGTGCCTTCCTGCTAACACAAGTCACACTTTTTGATGGAGGAAGAAGTTGCATTTTTGCAAGATGTTTACTTTAGAGCAAATATCACTTTTACTGCTAGCCAAGCAGACAGCTGTTGGGAATCTGGAAGAGCCAAGGTGGCAGCGGTCATATGTTGTTGGTTAAACTTGCCTCCCCCCTTTTTAAACTGAAAACTAATAAAAATGGAGTCTGTTCTCAGTCATTACCCCTCTGGGCAATACTAAAATAAAGCCAGGGTAACCAAACCAGATCAATTTCAGGAAATTAAACCTAAAGGTGAACTTTGGAAAGTAGGAGGAACAGTCTCAACATTGGGCTGTGTGGTCGGGTAGGCAAGGGCTTGGACACCTTCACCCTTTCCCTTTGAAAAAGATCCCTTGTTGTTTAGAATTTATTAAGAGGTCCTGGGCGGCTTCTATTCCAAGATACAACATCAGAGAAAGGCCTGGAGAATGGTGACTTTTGAAAGGACACCAATTGGTACAGCAGAAAAAGGGAAAGGGAGAGGAATGGCATTTACTATCTGTGTGACCTTGGGTGAGTCTCCTTGCCTCAACAGCTCCTGATTTCCTCATATGTCAAACAAAGATGTTGGTCTAGATGAGGGGTTCTTTACCTGGGGGCCATGTCTATGGACAGATTTAGAGGTGAAGGGTCTGTGAACTTCAATTGGAAAGAAAATTGCATCTTTATTTCAATATAATTGTTCACTCGGTAATCCTATATATATTTTACCTTATGCATATGAAGTCATTATTGTGATAAGGGGGTCATAGCCTTCACTAGACTGTCACTAGATTGGCCATGCTTTACAAAAGGTTAAGATGCCATGCATTAGATGGCCCCAAGGTAAAGCACTCCTGCCTGCTCTTGGCAGAGAGGTGGTACTCTGTGGGCAGAAGGAGGCATATGTTGTCACACCTGGACAGTTTGTCAATTTGTTTTGCTGAACAATTTGCTGAACTATTGGTTCAGTGCTGGGGGAGGGGGGGTAGGAGGAAGGGAAGGGAAGGGGATGAATTATTGGGGAGAGATGGTCTTGCAAAAAAGAATACACTGAGAGTTTATTAAAAAGAGTACATTAACATGAACTTGCAAAAAAGAGAGTACATTAATAAAATATTTGAGAGAGAAAGAAGGAAAGGAAAGTGGAAGGAAAGAGAGAAAGGAAAGAAGGGACAACAAAAGGGAGAAAAAGGAAGAAAGAAAGGAAGGAAGGAAAGAAAAAAGAAAGGAAAGAAGGGACAAAGAAAGAAAATAAAAAAAGAAGGAAAGAAGGAAGGAAGGAAAGAAGGAAGGAAGGGAAAGCAGGAAAGAAGAGATGTGAGGGAAACTGGAATCTCCCAATCTTTGTGGCTTTCTTTTTGACATCCAGGATAGTACTACAATGGTTTTGTGAAGATGAGAGACCAATGGGACTCACAAAGAATTCTTTTTTTTTTTTGCATGGGGGAAGGCAGGGCAATTGGGGTTAAGTGACTTGCCCAAGGTCACACAGCTAGTAAGTGTGTCAAGTATTTGAGGTCAGATTTGAACTGAGGTCCTCCTGACTCCAGGGCCGGTGCTCTACTCACAAAGAATTTTTAAGAGTTAGAGGCATGAAACTAGAAGGATTTTAAAATCCTTCTGCCCCTCCCAGCCAGCTGGTGTTGGCCAGACAAGAATTAGATGAGGAAACTTAGGTTTGGAATGGGAATGGGGGAAAGCACCAACTCTCAGAACCAGGAGAGGATTGAAGTAGCCCAGGGTCAGGGTCTTCACCAAGGCTTAAACCAGAATGATGACAGAGTACAGGGAGTTGCCAGGTCAAAGGCACTAGAGTCTTAGCTTGGAGCAAATAAACTGGAACAAGAATGAAGGGCTGAGGCCAACCCAGCAGAGTCAGAAATGCCAGCAAAGGGTGGGAGTTAGCCAGAAGCTCAGAGGAGGCAATGCCTGGCAGGGTCAGTGGTGGACAGAGCAGCCTCCAAGGTCTTTTCTGCTTCTAAAAGAGCTGCAGCTGCCAGATGCCAGGGCCCGAGTACCTCCTGCAACATAGAAATGTCAACACATTCTCCCCTTCCATTTAACTTCGCCTATCCCATAGGGACTTAACCGAGGTCACTGATGGAGGTAGCAGCAGTCAAAAAGCAGGCATGGGGGAGCTTATTCATTATTCTGGCCATGACTGACAGATGACTGCTTCCCTTTGGAGTCCAGGGAGAAGAAATATGACATTTTGCTCCAGCATTCCCTACCCTCGGAATAACTTTGCTGAAGCCTTGGATCCCACCCCTCACAGCAGTCATTTCTTATTAGCAACAATAAAAACAGTCAAAAAGATGTGGGGAGGTTCAAATCCCACCTGTCATATCTACTGGCTAAATGACCCTGGGCAAGTCTCTTAACTTGCAGTGGTTAGGTGGCTCAGTGGATACAGTGCTGAAACCAGAATCAGGAAGACCTGAGTTCAAATCCTGCCTCAGGTTAACTGTGTGACCCTGGGGCAAGCCATTTAACCATTTTCTGCCTCAGTTTCCTCATATGTAAAATAATAGTACCTACCTTCCAGGGTTGTTTTGAGGATTAAATGAGATGACATGTGTAAAGCTCATGACAAACTTTAAGACGTTCTCTAAATGTTGGCAGCCTTCATCACCATCATCATCACTTAACCTTTCAAGGCACTTGGTAACACTGCAAGGGGGGGTTCTTGCCTTTTGGGGTTTTATGGACTCTTCTGGAAGTCCAGTGTTGCCTAGGGACCCCTTCTCAGAGTCATATTTTTAAATGCATCAAATAAAATACATAGGATTACCAAGGAAAATAATCATATTGAAATACACTTATTAAAATATAGTTCATGGGTCCCAGGTTAAGAGTCTTTATCCTTAGGCTCTAGGCCGCTGGGAAGGTGCTGACTTGTACTGGGAGCTTACTACACGGGTCTGGAGCAAACACATGAGAATGATAGTTATCACACAATATCAACAACAATGAGGATACGAATGGCTGCTCATATTTTATAGTACTTTGTAGATTGGGAAATGTTTTCCACAAAACCGGAGGAAGAAATTCCCTCTAAGGATGTAGGCTGGCACTTTCTTCACAACCGAGTTACCCAGAACCCTGAAAAGGGAAGTGACGGTGCCCGGGCTTGCCCGGCTGGCATGTGTAGGAGGTAGGAGCTCACTATCAGATCTTTTCTTTTTTTTTTACTTTTCCTCCTTTTCCTAACTTTTGTATTATGGTTGAAGGTACCACCATCCTTCCAGCCCCCTGAAGCTCACAACCCAAGTGTCATTCTTGGACTCCTCACTCTCTCTTGCCCCTCCACCACCCCCATATCCAAGCTATTGCCAAGGCCTATTGATTTCACCTTTGCAACATCTCTTGCACATGCCCTCTTCCCTCCTCTGACCCAGCCACCCCACCGGTGCAGGCCCTCATCTCCTTACATCTTGATTACTACAACAGCTGATGGTGGATCTGCCTGCCTCAAGGCTCTTCCCTTCTCCAATCCTTCATTCATACAGCTGCCAAAGTAATTTTCCTAAAGTGCGTGTCACAAACCCCACCCCCACCTGCCCAGTAAACTCCAGTGGCTCCCTATCTTCTCCACGATCAAGTCCTAAATCCTCCACTTGGCATCTAAAACCCTTGTACTGTGCCACAGGCTCAGCTGGTTCAAGAATTGTGCCACTGCAATCAAGATGGTGGGTTCAATCCTTATTGGGGAATGTGGATGTCTGAGCACCAACCCACTCCCACTGATGGAAAAATAAGTTTGAGCTTCTTTCTGACATAAGGCGCTTCGGGAGAGACTTCTTCATTTATGAAAGATGGCATCATGTCAGGAAGGACGGTGTTTATTTTAAGTCAACAAATTAAGAATGACTAAAACTACAGGAGAACAACAGGGGCCAAGATGAGCCAAAACCCTATGGCTGAGGCCTCCTCCAACAGCCAACCGCTCACCATCGACTCTGAAAAGGCTTAAAATACTGTAGTGATGACACTGAAGCAAGGGAATGCCTGGCTGCTTTCCAGGTAGATAATGCAATAGAGATTTTCCTTTAAAAGCTGAAGGGAGCATCAGCATGCTGATTCTATTTTCTCTTTTTTGCTGATGCAGAGATGCAGTCTTGGCTGGGTGCCTCATCCAAGAGCCAGCCCCTCTGATTCCAGGGTCCTCCTCGTATCGCCCAAAAGTGATGGTGACTCAAGGCTGATTCAGGTGAACAGTCACAGGTGGGACTTCCGGCATCATTGTGCTGTTGTCTGATACAAGCAATGATATCACCCAGCCTCACTGAGGTGGGAGCAAGAGAAGCATGCTGAGTGAGACTGTTCATTCTGAACGCCTGCTTCATGCCAGGAGGGATGGAGCCAAAGCTTCCCTCCGGGCCTGGGCATGGGTTCTGAGAAAAGGAGGGTCACATGGATTCTCCTTCCCTCTTCCCCCAGCCCCACGGGCTGCCAATGTTGGGGTGAGGCAATGGCAAAGTTTGGGCCCTACATGTTGGCTAAGCAGCTTCCAAGACCATCTTACTGAGCTCCCATACAACCTCTATCCCTGCCTTTGTCAACCCCTCGCCTTTCCCTCCTTTGCTCCAGTCTCTGATGAAGAGGTGGGCCTTCTGGCCTAAACAGTTGGCCTCTTGACCCAGTAAGAAGCAGCCTGACATGGTGGACACAGCATTGGCCTTGGAGTTAGGAAGGATTGGGCTTGGATCTTGCCTCCAATATTCACTCGCTGTGGGACCAGGGGCAAGTCATACAATTGCTTTGATCTTCAGTTTCCTTATCTATAAAATGGAGAAAGGCAGCATGGTCCAGGGGAGAGCTCACCACAGAGCCCGGAAGACTTGGGTTCAAGACTCACTTCTGGCATATTTCAGCTCTGTGACCCTAGGAAAATCACTTAACCTCTTTATAGCCAAGGCAACTCTCTTAGACTATAAATTGCAAAACTATCGATCAATCCATAAGCAAAAGCACCTACTGTGTGTTAGGCACTGGGCATATATACAGTATAAAACAGTGAAATGCAAGGTGATAACCACACAACACAGCCCTGGTATGATCTCTACTCACATAGAGATTAGAATGATTAAGGCCACTAATGAATGAAGCCGATGAGTTCATCAGGAGAGTGTGTGAGCTAGGATTAGTGGGGACATAGGATAGTGCCTTGGGGACACCCCCAGTTAGGGGGCATGACCTGGATGGTGAGCCAGCAAAGGAGGTTGAACAGGAGTGGTCAGATATTTAGGCAATAGCTTGAGGAGACCAGTGGGGGCTTTTGAAGGATGGAAAAGACTTGGGAATATTTTAAGGAAGCAGGGAAGGAACAAGTAGCCAGGGACAGGCTGAAGATCTGAGAGACAGAGGAGGAGATAGTTGAGCTTGTGATCTTTTTGAGAAAATGGAAGGGCTTGGGATCATGAGCAGTTGTAGAAGGGTTGGTCTTGGCAAGGGAAGGGTCACCTCATTGCCAGACCACAAATTGACACAAGGAGTTTCCTTATTTCTGACTTGCTTTTGTACCCTCAACCTATCACAGTGTCGTGGTACTTGGTAAATAGTAGGGACTTAATAAATGTTTGCTGAATTGAAACTTGTAGGTACGTGATGTTTCGTGAAGGAATCCATAATCTAATGGCGCCACCAGCTTCTTTAGCAGGAGGCAAACAAAATCAAAACATTTACAGTTAATAATAGATTCTACCACAGGACAAATGAGAAGAGAAAAAAAAAAGAATGTCTGAGAAAGAGAATGACTGAGGCTTTGGTCCAGTTAGGGAGAAACAGGCAGAGAGAATTAGAAGCAAGCTTCATACACATAATAGGAATCAGAGGCTGGCAAAGGAAGCTACAAACATGACAAGCCAAAGCTGTTGGCCAAGATATTTATTAATAGGTTGTTAGTAAGCAATGTCCTCCACTGGAGTCTCACACTCTGCTGTGACCTGTATCATTTGGAATTCAATCTTGGGTTGTTTTGGGAGGGGGTGTTACAGGAAATAATCAGGAGGGCTAATCAATCAAGTATTTATTAAGCATCTACTATGTTCCAAGTACTGTGCCAGGCACCAGGGATACAACAAAAAATGGAACAATTTATGCCCACAAGGAGGTTATGTTGTTTCTCCCGTTCTGTTGGCCAATGGTTTGGACCTAGAAGTGGCCATTAGTTTCTAGAATGCTAGAGCTGTGAAAAAAATAGGCCACTTGTAAGGTTACACCAAGACTTAGACTTGAACTTAGATCTTTTGAAGAATAAAAAGACATCTCTCTCTCTCTCTCTCCCCTTCTCTCTCTCTTTCCCCCTCCCTCTCCCCCTCTCCTTGTGCGTTTCTGTCTGTGTCTGTCTCTCCTCCCTCGTCCGTCTCCCTCTCTCCCTCTCCCTGTGTGTTTCTGTCTCTGTTTCTCTCTCTTTCCCTTCCTCCCTCTTTCCTTTCTCCCTCCATCCTTTTCCCCCCTTCTACTCTTTTCTTCCTTCCTTCTCTTCCCTGCCTCAGATTTTATACAAAGTATAGAATGGTTTTCATAAGCACTAGACTTGGAGTCAGAAGACATGGATTAGAATTGGGACTCTGAGCCTCAGTTTCCCTATCTGTAAGATGGAGGTTAGGATACTAGCACTACTGGTAGCATGCGGGAAATGCTTCATTTTGAGCAGTGGGAGAGAGCAGCCACGGCCACAACAGAGGAGGAGACAGTCTAGGCCTGTGATTTAATTAACATGGAGGACTCCTTCTGTGGAAATTCCCTCTCTCTATATATGAGATGATGTGGTGCAGTGATGTAGAGTCTGGGCTCCTGTTTCTGCATCCTGACTAAATCCTCCAGCTTCTCTAGACCTTGCCTTCCTTAACTAAAAAAGGGGGTGACTGGACCAGATGACCTCTAAGGGCCTTCCTGCTCTAAATCTAGGTTCTTACTGAGCAGATGCTAGGTGGTGCCATAGTGCACAGAGCGCCAGACCTGGAGTCAGAAAGACCTTAGTTCAAATCTGGGCTTAGACACTTACTTAGCTGTGTAACCCTGGCCAATTCACTTCACCCTGTTTGCCTCAGTTTCTCATCTGGAAAATGAGCTGGACAAGGAAATGACAAACTGCTCCAGTGTCTCTGCCAAGAAAACCCCAAATGGGGTCAGGAGCAGTCTGACATGACTGAAACATGACTAAAACAACTTAAGCTATTACTACCACAACACTCTTCATTACGCAAACATAGAAGACTCCATCACTGACCATCTCCTTGCCCAGACTTTAAGTACCAACAACATCTGTAAAATGGAGATAACGATGCTTTCACTGTATCCCTTTTGGGATTGTTGTGAGGAAGGCAGCTTTGTAACCTTTGAAATGCCAGAGAAACCTGAGTTATGGTAAATTACAAGCCAGACAAACTCCAGCGGTCTTATCCTGTTTTACAGGACTGTCCCCTCATGTCAAAAGGAGAAGATTCTACTCTTGTGTAACCTCTTGGGACCTTAGATTCCACATCTCTAAAGGGAGGGAGATGAGCTAGAAGACTCTGAGGTCTCTTTCAGCTCTAAATGAAGAGAAACTCCTGGTCGAACCTTAGTATTGGAAGCAGCCGCTGATGTAGACCAGTTCCCAATGGTTAAGGCTGGGCATCTAGGAGGGTGCTCGCCCTTGAGCCTCCTGGAACATCTCTGGAAGATGATCACCTTTTATCTTGGATCTTTCAGAGGGAGATGGCTCTGAGCCTCTGAGCCTCCTAGGGCCTCCAACTAGACACCGATATTTTCCACAGTGATTTTAATGGGAAAACCAGGTCTAGGACAGTTTGACTGAGTTGCCTTTAGAGAAGAGTTCATGACTTTGGATGTCCTTGAGCGCTTCCCTCCTCCTTCTCCCAAATTCTGGATGGCTCCCATTGGTGCTTTTATGACTCCAGTTCCCAGACTCCATTGCTAACAGCAGAGAGCTGGCTGCCCAGCCGGCCAGCTCCAACCCAACAGCCAGCCCTCTGCTCACGTGGCTGGGGGCTGACTAGAGGCATTCAGGCTGCTTTTTTTTTTTTCAGAGAGGGTGAGAGAGGACAATGGAACAGAACTGAATGCACACCCTGCTTTTTTGGGCTTCAAGGAACTGGGGGATGGGAGGCAGGGAGATCTCCTTCTAGCTAGGGAAACTAGATTCCCCCCCCCCACCCCAAAAGAAGCTAGATTCTTTAGGTGCACTCTGGCCTGGAAATCAAATATGATGAAGAAGGCTTCTAGCTCGGCTTTCGGACACCTTGTGGTTTGTCCCGAAACTCCCCTGGGTGCACGGAAATCCCTCCCTCCCCCAACACCTCTTAAGAGCCTGATGTGACCCTGTATACTTAACAGCAGTGCAGGGCTTGGGCCCCAAGTCCCTCGAGGTTTGTTTTACAAACTCCTACTTTCAGTCTCAAATTAGACTCATTAAAAAGCAAATTCCCCACGGGGCTATAAACGTCCTGTGGACAAACGGAGAGCAATTTTATGAGGGCTGGCGTGTGATTTGCCCACCAGCACTGAGAAAGGCATGGAAACAGAGATTCAATTGTTTATTGTTACAATGGGGAAAAAAGCACAGGCCCCAGTTGCAGGACTTGGATTCCAATCTTGTCTCTGTCACTTCCCACCTGAATGACCTTAGGCATGTTATCTCCATGGGCCTTAGTTTCCACATCCATAAAATGAGAGAGTTAGACTGGCTGGGCACTGAGATCCCTCCTAGCTCCCTTCCCTATCTATGAGGCCCCTGCATGATTTCCTCCCTGGGCTTTCAGGCTGGGATTCACCATCCTAAAGCTACATTCGTTTCTCTAAGGGGAATTTGACTCAACATCCAGCCTGGGACACATCAAAGGGGTCTGCTGCTTTCACTGAATACTCTAGCATGGGCCACACTCCTTCCATCCCCACCCTGAACCACCAACTCCCACCCCAGGGAGCTCAAATCACAGCAATCTTAGAGCTGGAGGAAAGACTCTTGGGGGGTCATGTAGAACCCTTTCATTTGATAGAGGAAGGACAGGGGCAAGAAAAAGAAGAAAGATTGTCCAAGGGCACCGCTGCCAAGTAAGAACCAGGACTTGAACCCTGTGTTCTTAATTTCCCAGCTAATGTTCTTTCTACTACACCAAAGAGGTCACCATGCCGAGTTCATCACCAGTTAGGAGGCCCTCAGTATGGATCAACAAACCTAGTATCATGAATTTAGTGCTTAGAAAAATCTTGTCATTTTATAGGTGAGAAGCCTGAGGTGACTGGACTTGCCCAGGGTCACCGAGCTACTTAAGTGTCTGAGGGGGGGATTTGAACCCACTCCTTCTGACTTAAAGTCCAGCAGCATTCTGTCCCTAAAGCTACACTGACCGCCTCTCAGCAGGTTCCATTTCTATTCTAGCTCCTCTATCACCAATGTCAACTGATAGCTCATTTTTTTGGCCCCCTGTCTATGCCTACTGCACAGGGGGAAAAAGGAGAGCGTTGGAGAGAGAAGTGATGATTATGGATTCAACACAGCAACATCTTAGTTATAATATCACAGCTATAGGACCTGAGACCTCAGAGGTCCAAGTCCTCGTTTCACAGAAAATGCAACTGGGACAGGGAGAGCTTACACACTTGCTCAGACTCACTAGGTAGTAATCATCAGAGCTGTGATTCCACCTCCATCTCTTGGCCACAGATCTAGTGTTCTTTCCTTTATCTTCACATCACTAACAGGTGGGGGATGCTAGGTAAATGTTTAACTACTGACTCTCCCAACAGGCCTGACACCCTTCCAAATTTGATCTTCATTATTAAGATTTCTTCCATGACTTTCTCAAGTCTAGGCAATCGACAAAACGATAAATCACACCGTGATTTGTCATGTTTGCTGATTTCCCAGGTGTAAATGCTCCCATGGAAAATTTAACAGTTGGTGGCTCAGACTCGATGCAGAGGTGTTTGCTGTTTACCAAGTCAGTCAACAAGCATTTACTCATTGTGACAGGCATTGTGCTAAGTTATGTGGATACAGAGAAAGGTCCAAACAGTCCCTGCTTTGAAGGAGCTCCCATTCTAACCGGGGCAGCGGCAGGGGGCACCAGGTAAAAAGAGAATACATATGGACTAGAGGAGGCATTCACTGAAATCTCCACTGTCCTTTCTAGCCCCTTGATCTCAAGTCTTCTTTCAGGGGAAAGGATCTAGGAGAAGCCCAGCTGGGCCTCAGGAGCCAGACACCAAAAGGTCTCAAGATCAAGGTGCCGAAGGAGGGGACACTGCCCTTTACTATTTCCAAGGCAAAAAAAAAAAAGCCTCCCTGCCCTCTGCCATCCATCCCTGGTTTGAAAACTGAAAAGCAATCCTTAGCTCGGAGTTATTATCATCAACATCTCTTTTGTGAAGTCTTCCCTGAGCCCTGGAGACCAGATGTGCTGTGGCCCTCCCCTGCTCCCCCAGCACTTGGCTTCCTTCTCTCTCCTGGTACTGATCACAGTTGGCTTTATACGATGGTAATTTATGTTCTTGTCTCATCTCTCCTCTTAAATTGTAAGTGCCTCGAGGCCAGGGGGGTCTTGTACCGCTCTGCTTCCCCCACTGGGTCTGGCTCCCGAGAGGTGCCAATTGACTGACTGTTTGTCTGCTGACTGACTAGTTCAGCCCCCCCCCCCCCCCCCCCCCCCCCCCCCGCCCCCAGCAGAGCCTGGGAGGCAGCCTCAGTTCCAGCTCACATCTCCTGCTATAAACAATGGTTCTGATGCTAGAGGGACCTTTTCAGACCTGAGTCCCTGCCACCTTGGCGCTTCCCTCTCCTCCCTGCCTTCTCTCCCCTCCCAACCCGCCTGCTTCTTTCTCCTAAGGCAAAAAGAAGAAATAAGTGTCTGTCTGGAAAAATAAACACATATGCTCTACTTGAGAGAGCCTGAGATGGGGCTTAGAGAGCTCTGAAGCCCCCATTAACTGTGGGGCTTAGAAGAAACCACTGACCATTTGATTCTGATTTTCTCAAATAAACACTTGCAATGACTTGGCAGGATGAGTTCCCTCCGATCCAGGAAACCAGTTCCTTTCATAGGGGGCTGCTCCTCCTGGGTGGGGGTGGGGGAGTAGCAGTGCCCTCTCCCCAAGCCAAATTAACTTTCCCCTGGGAACAATTCACAATTGGAGGCTGGAGAGGAGGAGGAGGTGGAAAAAGAGGGAGGAGGGATCAGGAAAGAGTGACTGGAGAGAGGAGGAAGGAGCCCCTTTCAGACATAACTAGCAGCTGACCTGAAGTCCCTAGAGCACAGAATTTCAGAGATAGGAAGAACCTACTTCTTCAAAGTCCCCCAACCCTCCCCCCGCCCCCAGCCTTTTTTCCTTACTCCAAATCAACCCTTCAGATTCTTGGGTCCATGGGAAAAGGACAATAGCTGTTGAGGATCCAACCTTTGCAAAGGAAACTACCCAGATTGAACTTGTCAAATTCTTATTCTTATTTTCTCTCTCTCTCTCTCTCTCTCCCTCCCTCCCTCCCTTCTTCCCTCCCTCCTCCTTCTCTCTCTGGGAAGTCCTTGGAGCCCTTAGATTTGGAGTCTAAGGACCTGAGTTCAAATCCCAACTCTGTCACTTTCTGCCTGTGTGACCTTGGGGAAGTCACTTCCCTTCTGTGGGTCTCACACTCTATATTCTCATAGAATGTCTCTTGAGGAAAGGGACTGTTTTGTTTTTATCTTTGAATCCTCAGTGTTTAGCACAGTACCTGGCACATCGGAGGCACTTAATAAGTACTGATCCATGGACTGAGGGGGTTAGACTCAGTAGCCTCTGAGATTCCTTCCAGCTGGAACACTGGTCTCCTCTCATCCTCCCTAAAACCCCTATTCTATGGAGACTTGCTTCCCGAGGTGGATTCTGAGGATTTCAAACCTTTCCACGATTGAAATCTGAGGATGGTGGTCTCTTTCCCCGCTTCTTGACTCTATTATTTTTTTTCACATTTTCAAACTATAGCCTTCTCCTATACATGCTGCTCAGGCATTCCAAAGCATGGCGAGGAGCAGAATAAAGCATAAACACCCCCAACACCAAAAGAAGAATCATTTTAACAAGACATAGGCCCCAGAGAATACAATGGCTGGATTAGAGATTTATCTGCCCCTCTCTGGCTGGCTAGCTCCCTTGTCCTTCCTTCAGGTTTTTCTTCCTACATCTCTGCCCCCACCACCTCCCACCCCACCCCCCAAGCTGTTGCTCCTTTTCCCAAGAGCCTATTCTTTATGTCACTTTATGTCCCTTCTGTCACCTCCCGGCCCGCTGGAATCACTCACACATGATAGCAAGTCAAGAGTTATAGGAAGGATTTGTAATGGAAATTCGCGATAGCAGCCCAGTTTAGATTCATATATTTAGAGCTGGGAGGAACTCAGAAGTAATCTAATCCAACCCCCTTCTCTTTTTACAGATGAGGGGAAGGCGGCTCAGAGAGGCCACTTGTTCCAGGTTATATATAGTGACTGACAGGGGTAAGATTCAAACCCGGGTCCTTTCTCTCCAAATTCTGGCTCTTTTTCTGGCAAGTTTTTTTCCACCCTGAATCTGACCTATTTTTCCTGGCCCTATTTGCTTATGGAGAAATTGATGGTTCTCCCAAGAAAAATCAGAAGGTGAAATAGTGGGTTTAACGATGGACCAGACACCAAAAGGCTCCAATTTTGAGGTGGCCCAGGAGGGACACTGTTGCTATTCAGTTGTTTTCAATTATGTCTGACTTTTTCTGACCCCATTTGGGGTTTTCTTGGCAAAGATACTGGAGTGGTTTTCCATTTCCTTCTCCGGCTTATTTTATAGATGAGGAAACTGAGGCAAACGGGGTGAAATAACTTTCCCAGGTTCACACAGCTAGTAAATGTCTGAGGCCAAATTTCAACTCAGGTCCTCCAGACTCCAGGCCCAGCACTCTAGCCACTGCACTACCTAGCTGCTCTGTAATAATTATATTTGAGGTTTACTTATTGCTTTTCATACACAGCTAGTAAGTGTCTGAGGTCAAATTTGAATTCAGGTCCTCCTGACTACAGGCCTGGGGCTCTATGTGCTGCACCTAGCTGCCCTAGGAGGGACATTGCTTTCTACCATTTCCAAGGCAAAAGAAAAGGGGGAGCCCTTCATCCTTGCTTTGAAAACTGTAAAGGAATCCATGAATATGAGTTATTATGGTCATTTCCCTTAGTTATGTCCTGTCCTCACAGCCATACTTTCAGTTAAAGGATTCTTCCATTCTGATGTGCAAAGAATATTAGTTTATAGTCCAGTGGCGGGGAACCTGTGGCCTTGAGGCCACATGTGGCCTTCTAGGTCCTCGGATGCGGCCTTTTGACTGAGTCCAAGTTTTACAAAACAAATCCTTTTATTAAGGGGATTTGTTCTGTGAAATTTGGATTCAAAGAGCTGCACTTGAGGACCTAGAGGGCCACATGTGGCCTTGAGGCCGCAGGCTGCCCCCTCTGGATACACTAACAGCGCCCTGTGGTTACAGGGCATCTCAGCTACACTGTTATTTGATGCTCTCAACAAGCTTGTAACAACAGTAGTCTTAGGGATAAGGAAACCGAGGCTGATAAAGATAAATAGCTTGCCAAGGTCATATGGACCTAGTAATGGAGCTGAGACCAGAGCCATAACTATGCCAGGGCAATCTGGGCTTTGGCTTGGGCGCCAAGTTGAGAAGACTCTGAAAGAATGGCAAGTCCTTCAACTGCTAGAAACAACAGAGCTTGGTACCTTGTTAGTAAGCAGAATTACAAATAGCTTCTAGGGAGACCTTTGTGCCCTTCCATCCTCTAACTCAGAATACAGCACAGCATGGTCAATGCTGCCTGCCACAGGTAGAAAAAGTGCTAGTCATGGCTCTGGGGGAGACCTGACCCTGGGGCTCCTCCTGCGATGTTCCCACTACCCGGCACCATCTCCCCGAAACCACAGCTCACCAGTCTGGGGGAGGGGGACACTGGCCAACTGGGAAGCCAGAGAGGAGAGGAAGGGGTGACCTCTGGGTTGTCACGTGAATCTAAATGTAGCTTCCTGTGGCGGCTTCCTCCAACCCTCTCCAACAGGGACTCCTTTGAAGGAGAGTGTTAGTGGCCCTCCCCTAAGTATTTATAGACATTTCCATGGCTGTTTATGGGCTCCCCCACTTCAAATGCAGGGACCTAGGCCCCAAGCGCATGACTTCAGTCTGTACCCTTTGTAAAGGTCTGCACAGACTCTATTTTCATAACAGAAAGAGTTCTGATTTTGGCTTTTCCTCTGGGGATTTAAGGCAATCTTCTTAAAGGAAGATAAAGGCTTTGGAGGAGTCAGATCCCTGTCAACTGGGGGATCTTTTCATGGATGCCGTTAAGCTAGTGTTAATAATAAGAGACAAGCACTTTTCTCACAACGAACCTAGGAGGGAAATAGGTCAAGTAAAATTGTCCCCATTTTACATATAGGGAAACTGAGACTCAGACAAAATGACCACAGTGTCCTAGCTCTAGAATTGGAAGGGACCTTTGAGGTCCAACTCACTCTCTCTCTCTCTCTCTCTCTCTCTCTCTCTCTCTCTCTCTCTCACACACACACACACACACACACACACACACACACACACTTCCACATTTGTCATGTTGTGAAAGAAGAATCAGAACAGAAGGGAAAACCATGAGAAAGAAAAAAAAAAGAAAGAAAACAGTTTGCTTCAATATGCTCCAACCTTCTCATTTTAGAGATGAGGAAACTGAGTCCAAGGGAGGTTAAATAACTTTCCCAAGATCACACAGGGAATAAACAAATATTAGGGAACCTAAGTCTCTGAGCCAGAATGATTTCCCTGCTTCTTAAGATCATTTAGATGGTAAGGGGAAGAGTGGGACTTGAACCAATCAATCTATAAGCATTTATTAATCACCAACTATGTGCCTGGCTGGGGTGGCCCTAGGGCTAGAGAGCCCTACCAGTACCTGCTCTCAAGAAGCTCAGACCCTCCAAATCGGCTCTGCTTTATTGCATGCTGGTGTCACAGGCAGGCCACCAGAACCTCTAACCATAGCTTCGGTTCCCTTTCTGAGGTTTTTGGCTCCAGGACCCTGGGATTTAAATACCTTTTCCAGGTCCTTCTTTCTTAAGGGTCTTGGAAACCAGAAGCAGGGTGGTCTGGTGGAAAGAGAACCTCGGACTTGGCATCAGAGGGCATGGGTTCCAATCCTGCCTTGAACAGTTACTATTTGTGTGACCTCGCTTCTCAGATAGGGGCCTCAGTTTCCTCATCTGTAAATCGAGGGAGTTTGACCAGATGACCCAGGGTCCTTTTTTCAGTTCTAAGTAGGTGATTTGGTGACCTGTTCATAGTTCCCAAGGCCGTCCTTAGCCAAGGAAATCTTCAGTTGTATTCTTTACTGGGTGGTGAGGCCTCAAAACAGTGCTTCCTGGCCTGAGGGCTCCTCCCTACAGAGCCCAAGAAGGGGCTTTCCCTGTTCCATCACCAGACCTAGATTGTTGTGGGTTACTGTGCAACGGACAGGAGTCTTTACCTAGGAAAGGCCCTGGAGCCTGGTGAATCATCCTGATGGGCTGCCTGGCAAGGTGAGGGAGAAGGATGGAAATAACGTGTGTGTGTGTGTGTGTGTGTGTGTGTGTGTGTGTGTGTGTGTGAGAGAGAGAGAGAGAGAGAGAGAGAGAGAGAGAGAGGAAGGGGGGGTGAGGAGAGGAGAGGCAAGGGATGAGAGAAGAAGAGAGGAGAGGACGACGGGGAGAGAGAGAAAGAGACAGAGGAGAGAGAGAGAGAGAGAGAGAGAGAGAGAGAGAGAGACCCAGACAGAGAGAGAGAGAGAGGAGAGGAGAGGAGAGGAGAGGAGAGGAGAGGAGAGGAGAGGAGAGGAGAGGAGAGGAGAGGAGAGAAGAGGAGAGGAGAGAAGAAAAGAGGAGGAGAGGGTGATGGGGGAGAGAGAGACAGAGAGAGAGAGACAGAGACATTGAGATTGATTTTCATAGGATCTGATGTTGGAAGAGGCTTTAGAGGGATCACTCACTCCAGTGGTTCCTAACCTGTAGGGCCCCAGGATGTGCAGAGGTGGGGGCAGGGAGGGCTTTATAGTTATTGCAAGAGGCCTCTGAGGCCATACACACATCAAGCATTGCTATTTCCATCTCCATTTAGTTCTAAAATGGGAAGCATGACTCAGTATCATAAATGAGCAAACACACAGCACTGCCTTCCTCATTGGTCTCCCTGCCTCCAGCCTCTCCCCTTTCTAATCCATTCTCCACTCAGCTTGCCCAAGTGATCTTCCTAAAGCACACACCTAACCTCGTGACTCCCCTACTAGACTTCCAAGGCCTCCTAGTGTCTCTAGGATCAAATACAAACTTCTTTGGAATCCCCTTCACCCCTTGGCCCCCAACGTGTCTTTCAGCCTCATTATAAATTTACTCCCCTTTGGCTGGCTTTCTCTCTGTTCTCCATCTACAGCACTCCTGTCTCTGTCCTGATAATGACAATAATTTTATGCTATACTTTAAGGTTTGTGAAAATGCTTTACAAACATTATCCTCGCAAGACTAGAATATTGGTGTTCTCGCTATCCCCATTTTACAGATTCCTTCCTGACCCTCCCACAACTGGTGCCTTCCCTCCCTAACCATGTTCTATTTTACTGCCTAGGATTAATTTTGCATGTTTTTTCTGCACATGCCTATATATGTGCACACTGCCTCTCACTCTAGCATGTGAGCATGGTGGAAGCAAGGACGACTGCCTTTTTGTCCTTGTGTTTCCAGTGCCCAGAAAAGTGCATGGTTCAAAGTGCACATTTAATCTTTGTTTCGTGATTTGATGACTAACTAGATGAATACACCTCACATGAAAATATACTTTTTTCCCCCTGGACCTATGGTTTCAGCTGTCTAGGGAACTCCCAGTGTGGAAACTCTTCCCACCAGTGGAGATCAACAACTGATCTACCAATTTATCATCTTGGAGAGATTTAAATGACTTGTCCATGGTCAAGCAGCTAACACTGCATCAAAGGCAGGACCTGAAGTCAAGTCTTCCTAACACCGAGGCTAGCCACGATTCCAGGCTGCCACCTCTTCTACCATTTCACAAATGTTGTGTTTAACAAGAAACAAATCCATTTTAAAGAATTTCTAAATTCATGTTAGTTTTTGGTCATCTTGTATTTTCTCAACCAATAAGCTAACATGATGATGACGATGATGATGATGTGTGGTGAGGGCGTGTGTGTGTTGCAATTGCTATTAAAAAGGAGTCCTTTAAATCAGCGGGGAACACAGATCCCTCCCTATTCCATCCCCATCATACTGATGAGAAATGATGAGTCAGAGGCTCGGTAATAACCCAGAGCTATCTGGGAAATCTGCCCCTTTCCTTGACATGGAGATTTGTTGCCTTACTCTCACTTGATAACACACTAAACTGATCACGCCCTGAAAAAACTGGAGACCTGGGAAAGAGACACCCAAACACTTCGGATGCGTTCCACCCTGCAAAGTCAAGTTTCCTGCTTCTCTCTGGCTAGTCACCTTCGTTGCTCCTTTTTCCAGGAAGGCATCCTTGATCCACACCCCCATCTTGCAGCTGGAAATGAGCTCTGCTTCTTTGCATCTCATAGGAGTCTGTATTCTTCTGCACTAATATTCTCATTATTATCATTATCGGCGTACATTTTATCACCTCTGTTGGACTGGAAATTCTTTAGGGACAAAGATGATTCTTATTCATCTTGGAAGTTCTTGGCACCCCACCTCCCAGCACACAGTAGGCACTTAACAAATATACGAATAAAGCTGGTAACTTGAGCAGAAGTTGGGTAGAGGACAGGAATAAAAGTACAGGAAGTTGCCCTCAAGGGCCTTATAAATGCTTTGTAAAAGCCATTCCTCCAGCCAACCACCCAGTCACCCATCCACCCATCCACCCATTCAACAAAATTAAGCAACACATATATACAAAGCACAATGCTAGGCACCAGGAAGATTCAAAACTGCTATAAAACAACATCCCTAACCTCCAGGCTCTTCAAACTCTCTGTCTCACCTGACTGAATGAATACTTACTAATTGTTTGTTGACTAACTGAAAAGACTTGCCCACAAGTAGCTGGAATCAGGATTCACACTTAGGCCCTCTGACTGCGAATCTGGCCCAGTTCCACTGTGCCATGATACTTTCTGTCCTGTTGAGAGCACTAAGTGTTGCTTTAGAGGAGAGTTAGAAGAATCCATCTGGAGTTGACCTCCAAAGACAAGGTGGAGGGGAGGAGGGGTCAGGGCCGGAAGCCTGTCCAGAGAGTTGGAGCAGGGGAGTGGGGAGTGGTCCAATTGGGAAGTCTCTGGAGATGTCATTCTTCAGAAGCAGATAAAAATGGAAAGGGGTGGGGGGATAAAAATGGAAAAAGGGAGTGAGTCTGTAGCTAGGAAGAGAGGAAACAGAAGTGACCAAAATAGAGTGAGTGCTTTTTCTTGAAAGACAAGGTCATTTGGAATGGCTTAAAGGTTTTCTCTGTGCTAAATCTGAAGGGTTTTGAAACAATTTGGAAAACATGGAAACTCTCCTCTTCCTCTGTTTTTGAGCAGCAGAAGAAGTGAAAATAAACAGAATTAGCCCTTCCTTCTCCCTCTCTGATCTTGTTCTAGCTGGGCACCTTAAGTGTTTGCGAAATGCGGGGCTGCTTTGAAAGAATTATTGTCCATTTTGACAATTCTTCTCTGGTGGGTTTAGAGAGTTTATCTTCAAGAAAGGGGGTCTGAGGTTGAGTGAAGGACAGGGAAGGAACCCAGAAACCTGCAAATTCCCTTGGCTGGAACATCTTGCAAAGGCTAGTCAGGTATCCACGTCCCTCCTTTCTTGAAGCTATGACAATCAGGAGACAGGAGGTAGACGAAGCTGAAAGGGGAACCCCAGACCAATTCTCTTTTGATCCCTTTCCTCTCTCCCTCCTCCAGCTTTCAGTAACTCATTGATTTACCTCTCCAAGCCCTCAGGGTACAAGGCTGCCCCTTCATCTCAGAGAGAAGTAGATGATGATTGAGATGCCAATATATCAGGCCTGTCTGATGGGGGGAGGGTATAAGGCAAGAGAGGAAAAGGAGAAAGAAACAAAGCATTTGAGTAGTGGCAAGAGAAATGAATTTAAATCAGCTGGAAAGCTACTTTTCACGATGAATTAACAACAACTTCCCTTTGACCTAATCATCGCAGACAACAATATATTCTTTAAGTGTACTATGGCGGGGTATCCATAAGGATTTCAACTTTTTAGTTGCAGAATAATTTATTGGGGCAGTGGTCCATAGGAAACATCCTCTCCTCTTTCTTCCCTTCCACATTCCCATAAAATACACAGCCTTATTTCAGTCTCCAGAAGCCCCAGAGGAACTTTACCTCAATTTCATTCAACAGACATAAGTGCAAATAATAATAATGATAAAATAATAATTTCTTCTTTCTTCTTCTCTCTTCCTCTTCCTTCTTCATCTTCCTCCTTCTTCATCTTCATCTTCCTTCTTCTTCCTCCTCCTCCTTCTTCTTCCTCCTCCTCCTCCTTCATCTTCCTTCTTCTTCCTCCTTCTTCTTCATCTTCATCTTCCTTCTTCCTCCTCCTTCACTTCCTTCTTCTTCATCTTCCTTCTTCTTCCTTCTCCTCCATCTTCCTTCTTCTTCCTCCTCCTTCATCTTCCTTCTTCCTCCTTCTTCTTCATCTTCATCTTCTTCCTCCTCCTCCTTCACTTCCTTCTTCTTCACCTTCCTTCTTCTTCCTTCTCCTCCATCTTCCTTCTTCTTCCTCCTTCTTCTTCCTTCTTCCTTCTCCTCCATCTTCCTTCTTCCTCCTCCTTCTTTCTTCTTCCCTTTAGATGGGATAGGGTGACTAGCTTACTAGAACAACCAAAGCAATTACTATTTGTTCCATGAACTCGACATTCTTGCCTTTGCTAAGGACCTATTTCCTCTTTATCTTAGTCAATGATGGATAAATGTTTGTGGAATGGAATGGAATTAAAGGAAACTGATGGTGAGGGAATCTCCAGAGAGTGAATGAGCATTCCCTGATATAGTCAATCAGTCAGTCAGCCAACTAGCCTTTTTATATAAAGGAGGCATTTCCCATATCAGATCTGCAGTATTTGGGGCTTCCTTAAAAGGCCAGGCCTAGGCTAAACTCTAAAAGTTTGCTTTTAGTGCTTTTCATTTCCCCTCCTTTGGCCCTCATATTCTCCTCCCGACCTATCCACACTATCCCATCCTGCTTTAGGGACAGGAGACTTTTGCTCAGATATAAGGAGTAAACAAGAAGGACCATAATAAGCCTGTACACCTCAATACTTGTATACGATTGCAAAAATCATTGTGTGTCTCTGTGCATAAAAGGAAAAGAGCTGCATGGCGATTTGTGCCAGGACCATTTCCACCTGAACACCTTTGAACATAAAGATGAGGGTGAAATGCTAACAGCCGTCATCTGTATGGAGCTTTGACACATAAAGTACTTTATCTTTTTCTTACTTGCTCCTTTTGATAACCTCCTCAAACCCACTTTACAGATGAAGAAACTGAGGCTCAGAATTGCCAAGGGACTTGCACAACTCCTCCTGAACCCAAGTCCAATACTCTATCCATAGAGGGTTGGGACTATCTTTGTGCTGGTATTGGGATCCTTTGTGCTTAGCATGGTGCCGGCAGGAAGCAGGTACTTAATAAATGCTTGGGGGAGGGGAAGGGGGGTATTTGTTTTTAGCCAGGAACTTTTTGAGAGTTCTTTTTTGAGAGTTCATGAAATGTCCTAAATTAAAGACCCTCTACAACCCTACGGCCACCACTACCACTACACGCACATACACACAATCTCAACATGTTTGCCCAGGTCTTATGGGCTGAGGGTAAAGTCTATGAGATGGGGAAGCTGGCTCACCTCCATCCTCTTGGTTAAACTGTTAGAGTGCTGTTTAGGACTCCTCAGTTTCCACCTTCACAATGTCTTCCATACCCTCCCCATGGATCCCTAATATCTACTTTGAGTTGTATTTGACCTGCTTATTTAATGTGGTTGGATCAAAGAACCAACTCAGTATGGAAGCCAGTAAGAAATGTCAATTTTCTCCCTCTGGCTATTCTTTTTTCTAACATTTTCTCACTGCTAGACATTTTCAGAAACCTACAGTGATTTGACTTAAAACCTCTCCAGCTGATTACTTTTCTTGCTTTGATTCTCCCTCCTCCCCTCGCCGTCCCCTCCCCAGCCTTCCACCACATTCTTCTGGGTGGGGAAATGGGTCCTTGAGGCTTCTGATGGAAAGAAACAACTCCTGGGACAGACTTGGACAAGTCTCATCCTGTCACTCAGCACTGACCAGCCATTGGTAAATCCTCCTGAGTGTCTGCCGCCTGAAATGACATTTGGGCATCTATTTTTAGCAATAATCTATGCACCTCTCTGCTGGTCCCCTTCCTCCTAGGAAAGACATTTTTAGCTCCAACAGCTTCAACTTGAAAATATCTCTTAAGTGTCTACTATAGACAAGGCACAGGAGGGGGGGAGTTGGGGATGGGGGTGGGGGGGGGGGAAGCAGTTCCCTGTCCTCAGGAAGCTTATCTTCTGCTGGAAGGATACCTTGCCTACACAGATAAGAAAATATAAAGTAGCCACAAGTTATCTACAGAACTATGAACACTAAAAATTAAGGAGAAGGGGTCAGGAGAGGGCTTATGTTGGAGGGGGCAGCTAAATTGGGCTTTGAAGAAATCTAGGAATTGCAGGGGGAGGGAGGTGAGGAGGGGGCACATTTCAGGCATGGGAGACAAAGTCTCAGAGGTGGGAAATTTTATGTTATGCACAGGAAATAGCAAGTAAGCCTGTCTGAACATAAAAGGTATGAAAGACTAATATGGATTCAATCTGAAAAGACAAGTTGGAAGCAGAGAGTGAAGGGCTGGGGGGTGGGGTGGACCGAAGAGGAGAAACTAGCAGGAGAAGAGCGATTTGGAGGTCATTACAATGGCCCTGGCCAGAGGTGATGGAGAGCCCAAACTCCGGGAGAGGGTGGCGGTTTCTTACCACAGATGCCTCTGCTCACTCTTCTGGGGCCCAGGAAGGTCTGGGAGGAGGATAAAAACCAGAAACTGAGGACCTGAATTATCACTCAAAGTCAGTCGGAGTTTCTCATTTCTGTTACACAGCCAAACTTCCTCACCCCGTAAGACAGTTAATAGACTTACAAGATCTGACAAATCATATGAAAATAATCAAAAATCCTACTGTCGTTCATTACAGCCTATTTGACTAGGCTTCTGAGGGCCCAGCGGGGAGGGGAGGAGAGGTTTTAGTTGGGGGAGGGGAGCTGGCAGCACTTTCTCTTTCTTTCTTTTTCTTTAAAAAAAAAAAAAGTTCAGGGCCAAAAGAACGTCCAAAGAATACTCTCTTTCCCACAGTTTCCGAAAGTTTTCCATTTAATGAGCCGACTCCTGCCTGCCAACAGTGAGGCCAGGTCTCTGTGAGGAAAAGCTCCCCAAAGTAATGATTCCAAGGAATTTCTGATCCTCTACCTGGCTGGGGTGAAAAGGATTACCTCATGGCCCGGCCAGGGTGCCCTGAGAATTGTGGTCCTCCCCTCTACAGCCAGTGTGGGCTGGGCTCCGTTAAAGGGAGAAAATCCGGATCCCAGAAAAGGTGCCCACCCACCTTTTATGCCAGTTAAACCAGACAATGATCAGAAGGGGAAAAATGGAACTTTAGTGTCTTAAAAGGTCTCCGACTCTCCTTGCCCGCCCATCCCAGGAAGCTTCATTCTGAGAAGGCAACTTTGGAGCGCTGCCAGAGAACTCTGCTCCAGGGAGCCTGGCCCGCATGATCTCCACTAGGGCCAGCTTTGTTGTTTATTAGAACGCAGAGGCTGCTTCTCTATGTTACCCAACTTCCTTCAGCCCCAGGACCGCCTACCTGGGGTGCTGGGAGAAGAGGAGAGGAGGGCAGACTAGGCTTCCATGGATGGTGCAGATGGTGGGGGGCATGAAGCTCAGCCCCAGACCTGTCTTTGTAGAATCCAAGTACCAATTCAGGAGGTGTGCTGTTCTCCCAGGGATAGCTGTTGGCCTTCATACTCAGAGAGGACCAAAATGACATGACCAGGCCAATATATATAAACGCATGTATGTATATGTATGTGTGTGTATATATATATAAACATGATGTGCACATGTATATACACACATACATGTTATGTAATAACAACAATAAATGAGGAGGAGAGAAACAGTAGAAAGTGCACTGAGGGGAGAATTATTATGTATATGTATATGTACACACATATACATACATACATATTATATATGTTTATGTATGTGTGTATATATACATACACATACATACATACACACACACACCCCTTATTTTGTTATTTGGATCCCCAGACTTTAGTGCAGTGCCTGACTGTCACACCACAAAGCACTGAATCACAATCGCCATTTTTGGTTGAGCTTTAAAAGTCTACAAATCATTTTAAATACATTATCTCATTAGTGGCCCTCCAAAGCCCTTTGAGTTAAGTGGTACCACTTGCGTTGGCCTCATTTATTACCTCCACTTTATAGATGTGAAAACCGAGGCTCATAGAGATTAAAAGGCATGCCTAAGTAAGCATCAGGATTCGAAACTAGGTCCTTTGACTTCTGGGCCACTGAGCTTTCCATTCTGCCTCACTTACCAGCTAAGTAAGTTCGGCAAGTCACATAATCTATTTGGGGCCTCAGTTTTTTTCATCTGTAAAATGGGTGGGTTTCACAAGATGGTTTCTAAAGTTGCTTTCAGCTCTAAATCCATGACCCTCCAATTTTAAGCCCCTCAGCGGCAGAGGTGAGATTGGAGTCAGGCTTCTCCTGGCTCTAAGCCTAAGCATTGTACACCACACTGCCTTTAAGGAAGCCTCCCAGAGGTACCGCTGTCAGTGACTAGGGGAGCTACTACAGTCTTCCCTTATGTACTTCCAGCAACTTTCTCAGAATTCTTCCCCTAGGGCCCGATGTGGGGCTGGGCTTTGCTCCTTTGCACTTCTCAAAGTGCGGCATCAGCTGGGGCAGGGTCAGCCTTCCCGGAACTCAGAGTGAGGTGTGGCCCAGGGGGAATGATTCAAAGGGGAGAAGTCCCTCAGTCCTGAAACAACTCCTGCACTGAGATTCTGCCATTTATGAGTCACTCCTTTGGGTGAAACATTCCCCTTTCCTGGGTGTCCTGTTTCAATATTTTACTATTGCCAGGAGGGTCTGAATTGTAAGTCTCCACTACCTTGTTGTGAATGAGATGACTGGAGGAGTAGTATGGACTGTGTGTGTGTGTGTGTGTGTGTGTGTGTGTGTGTGTGTGTGAGAGAGAGAGAGAGAGAGAGAGAGAGAGAGAGAGAGAGAGAGAGAGAGAGAGGGAGAGTGTTAGAGGGGAAAGGCAGAGAAAGGAGAAGGAAGGAGGGATTCCAAAGATAAACTTCACATGTTTTCACAAGTTTGATAGTGTGCAATCCCATACCATATTGGTGGATCCCAGTGGAATCAGAGGAACCATCCCTGGAAAATGTTTGAATAAATAAAGGTGAATCAGACAATAGCAAACTTTCTACACTTTACAGGTGCAGGTGGGTACAAACTGGAGTGTGTGGGGGAGGGCTGGGTGGATTCACTCTCCGAGTGAGCCAAGGGCTTGACAGTCACTTTGACAGTCAACTAGACAAGCAGGACACATCTAACATCTAATAGGGATACTTCTTTACAGAATAAATAACCACTGAAGGCTCAGTCCTGAGAAGCTTGGAGGAAAAACACTTTAACCAAGATATTGGTCCTAAAGAAGTATTTCTCCCCCTATTGACTAAGAAATCCTCTAGACAATAACAGCCTACATCCAGATAAACCCTTCCTGGTTAGGAGTCAATCAATCGACAGCAGTTTAAGTGCCTACTATGTGCCAGGGACTGTGTCTGGCCCTATAATAAGTAGTGCCCATGTTATTATGTTCATTTTACAGATGGAGAAACCAAGACTCAGAAAATTTCATACTAGAAAGTTAAGCCTCTCCCCCTCCCTCCCAGGCTCTTTTTAACCTGTGTCTCATATATGGGAACCAGGTATCACTAAGTTTCCTGGTCTGTGGTTGAATCCTTTCAATCATGTCTGACTCTCAGTGACCCCATTTGGGGTTTTCTTGGCAAAGATACTGGAGGGGTTTGTCATTTCCTTTTCTAGCGTATTTTAACAGATGGGGAAATTGAGGCAAACAGGGTTAAGTGACTTGCCCAGGGTCACACAGTTAGTAAATCTCTGAGGATGGATTTGAACTCGGGTCTTCCCAACTTCAGGCCTGAAGTTCTATCCACTGAGCCACTTAGCTGCCCTTCTCATATGTGTGTGTGTGTATATCTATAATATACATATATTATATTACATACATATATTATAAAATATATATTATAACATATATATCTCCTTCCATCAGCTAATAAACAATAAAGCTGGTGCTAGTGGAGATTACACACACACACACACACACACACACACACACACACACATACACGCACACACACACACACACACACAATGCTATAATCTCCTATTAATCTCAAACTAGAGCCCAGATTCTATTTTTCAAATTCATCCACTGCATGTGGTGCGTATGTGTGTGTTGTGATGACGTGACTAAAAACCATCTAACACATTTAATACCTAGTGTTGAGTTTAAGGAAAAACAAGTTGGCCAAAGGCAACTTTTCTGATGAGATAAGTTTAAGGGGGAAAGCCCTATGTAATTGGCAGCTATGGTTATTGTGATTATTTCTAAAGTGCCTTTTAAGAACTATGCCCTTGGCCCAGAGCCCCCTTCCTGCGCCCTTTCTGCTTTTCTTTAGCAGGTAGAAGAGTGGAGTGGAGTGCCAAGGCAAGGAGGTGTGGCTTCCACCTTGGCACGAATGTCAGCAAGGTGCCCATGCATAGTAATTCTTGCACATTACTGGCCTAATTAAATCTCTCTCTATTCCCAGAGACACTTGGGTTGGAATTTGACGACTCTGCAGAGACTGCCTTAGCAGCCAGGCCTTTGACTTCCCTTAAAAGGGATCTTCTCTACCTTCCTCCTCAGGGCTCTGAGTCTGGGAAGAGTCTCACCCTCCAGGATGAGTCAAGCCTTGCCCCTCCCCCCTGAGTTAGGTCAGTATTTACAGTCTGCATGGAAGCAGACAAGAGAGGTTGACATCAGTACAGTCTGAGGGGCATGTCATAATACAGTTAGCTCTAGGGAGAATTGCTATGATTCACCTACTCAATCAGCTGGGCTCAAAGGACTTTCATTCTGTTTAGGTATGAAGGAGCTCCATTTTAGAGGTGGTTGTTATGATTAGACTTAAGGTGTTGGAGGATCTGGAGATAGAAAGGACCTGAGAGGTCCCTGGGTCCAGTTCCCGAAGTTTAGAGATGAAGAACTCAGGACTCAGAGAGGTTCATTGATTTGCCTAGTGTTACATAGTAAGGGTATGAAGCAGGATTAGAGTCGAGGGTCTTCCTGTGCCCTGTGCTGAGCACCACACTGCCTCATCCACGAGGCATCCAAAGGGGAGGGTAGGGACGAGTACAGGATGGGGGTCAAGGTGGGGTAGAGTCAGTGAGTTATGGGCCAAAGTGACATTTTGGTTAGTGCCGCCTCCAGCATCTTCAGTCTTCCATCCATAGCTGCCCAAATCATCTTCTGCAGTTCTGACCATGTAGCGCCCAGTCCCCAACCTTCAGCAAATGGTTCCCTCTTACTGTATCAAATGTACTCTCTTCAATTGGGGCATGTAAAGTCTTCCCACAAGCTAGATCCAAGCTGCCTTTCTAGCCTAGGGAGTCACACTCCTCCCCTTCATGTCCTCTATGGCCTAGTCCCACTAGGCATTCTGTCTCTTGACTCTGGGTGTACCCCTCAACTGACTGGAGGCCACCCACTCCCTTCTCATCTCTCCTTTCCAGAATCCTTGTCTCAGGTTCAGTAGACACCCCCTCAGTAAAGTCTTTCCAGACTCCTCTGATTGTGAATGATCTGCACCTCCTCAAATCAGGGAGAATTTCCTTTTCAGTGGTCATCTGATATTTTCCCAATGGAATATTAGCTACTTGACAACAGGGGTTGCTTCGGTTTTGTCTCAGTATACCCAATGCCTAGTACACTGCCTCACACTGATGTGAGTGTTGTCTTCTTCCATTAGAATGTAAGCTCCTTGAGGACAGGAACTGTCCAATTAGTTTATATTTGTATTCCTAGCACATAGCACAGCCTGCAATCTCATTCTCATTCATTCTCTCTCTCTCCCCCCTTCTCTCTCTCTGTCTCCTTCTCTCTCTCACCCCCTCTGTTACAGTAGAATCTCTAGAGAAGAAACCTCTATCATCCTTGGCTGAAGCCCAATAAGAAAGCTGCCCAGGCACGTCTGGGTCATCTTACAAAGTTTTTTGGAGTCCTGGGAATTTGAGGATCAGATTCCCATTTCTTCTCAACCAGGTCCTTCTCTTACTGACCTCTCCATCCCCCACCTCTCTGCTTCTAGCTCACAGGCAGCAGGAGGGACGAGCAGGTAAGGAGTCCCTCAATCAATAGGCATTTATTAAAGCACCGACTATACATGGTTCAAATTTAATCATACCTCTTTTATAGGTTAAGAAATTTAAGTTCAGAACTGGTCCCCACAGGGGACCCAATAGGGTCTGAAGAATCTTAGGCTCTGAAGAATGCTGGGAAAAAAACTGAGTGCCAATGCTTTGCAGGGATAAGACTAAGTCAACAATGAAGAGTGTGGAGAAAGTAATATATGTGTATGTTACATATGCAATAATAAGGAACCGTCATCCTTGATCCAGTTCTTCTCCCTCCCATACCCACAATCCACTCACTCCTGTGTTTCTTCCATCCTTCCTCCTCCAAGTTCTTGACTTCTTCTTTGGGGGTATTACTAAGCCCATTGGGGAAAATGAGGTATAGAGGGTTAAGTGACTTACCAGGGTCAGCCTTTAAGCCAGAGATGGCACCATACCTTGAACAAAGTCTCCTAAACCCTAACTTAAGGCTCTGTCCATTCCATTGCATTAAGAGGTCAGGTCTTGACCCCAATACAGCACCAACATTCAATGTACTACTATATATTAGTTTCCTGACTCATATGTGTAGGACCGTAGGATTCCAGCTAGTCTGTCCTTGGAAAAGTCCTCCTAGAAAGCCCTCATACCTTTAAACAGGAGACACAATAAGACCATGGCACAATGGGCTAAAAAAACCCACTTCATTTCCCTGAGAGGGCACTAAATATCTTAAGTGGTCAACTGTTCTCCAGACTATCAGAATTCCAAGTTTGGGGGCTCCCAATTACCAAAACATTAAATGGCCCATTTGGCTTAAGCACCCGAAGTAGTGGGTCTCTTTCTCTCTCTCTCTCACAGAAGGCTGCTGACCCCTTTAGACGGTAACCAACCTCCAAAGGAAGGATTTTTTTTTATCTCACCCAGTTGTTAAATGAATAAACAGCTCTAAGACTCTTAGGAGATAAGGGGGCAATCCAGCTGTGCCCCTCTGACCTTTGAGAGTTCTTGCTGGGAAATTGGAAGACCGACCCTGGCTGGCTAGATGGGGAGACAGGAGATAGATGGCTATTCCAGCAGCAACACAAAGAGATTGAAAATCCTGCACATTTTTAGCATGTGACCAGAATAATTTGCCTTTGCCAGCAGAAAATGGAGAAAGGCTGGTGCCCTCAGCCCGAAGCCAAAATGTGAAAAGAAGGCAGGGAGAGGAAAGAAGAGGGAGAACTAATCACTGACATCTGTATTACTGACCAAGGTGACAAGGTACTTTGGCCAGGTGGCCCATGTACCATAATTCCTGTATTAAAGGGGAGGAAACAGGCTGAGGGAGGGAGGGACTTGTCCATGGTTACATAATTAATGTGTTAAAGGCAGGGTTTGAAGCCCAGTCCATTAACTCCAGGTACAGAGCTCTTTCTAATATACCACCTTGCCTAACCTCAAGATAAACCCTACTTAGTTTTTATCATTAGCCCACTGTAAGCTAACCAAATAATATCCACTCTGATTGGGCTAAGGACCACAGGATCATGGATTTTGAGACAGAACTGGAAAGGGATCTTGAGGGTGATATAGTTCAACCCCCTCCAGTCACAGATGAAAAAACAGAAGTCCAGAGAGGTGAGGTTATATTGGCCCGAGGTTACACAGGGAATTAGTATCTGAGGTGGGGTTTGAACTCAGGTTCTCTGACCCTAGAGACAGGATTCTTCCTCACACAGAAAATAATGCTTAAAACATCACCACTCTTGACCACTAGCTTGGGAATGATGTCTTCTGGGAAGTTTCCAATAAAGGTGCTCATATACCAACCAACCAACTATAAGAAATTCTAGGTTCCCTGGACGTTGGGTCAAACTTTTACAAGGGCCTCAGGGAGGTTGTCTCTGAATTGGATATCGTTGTTGGGTAGGACATCTTTCTCCAGGTTTCATGACATCTATACCACACTCAGAAAAGGGAAGCATGGGGTGGGGAGGCAGGGAGAGATCAGAGGGTGCAGGTTAGAAATGGCCGTTCGGCTCCATTAAAGAATTTCTTTTTCTGCTCTCACCGAGTTATTCATTTCACTGAAAATTGAAGTCCAAAGTCTGTGCAAGCTACGTATCTATTTCTAGTGCTACTGGCAGAAAAATTAGTTTTTGGTGAAATTTTAAATGGGTCAATGCCTCCCAAATAGGGGAGGGGGATAAAAAATGGAAAGGGAAAGGAAAGGCAAGTCAGATGGGTAGGGATAGTAGGGAATACCTGGGAAGTGGGCAGGAATGAAGTCCAGTTCAAACTTAGTGCCAGAGCCCACGCCAAACAGCACTTTCTCTCTATTCCGAACCCCATCGAGGCAGCCTGGCAAAGTTTCAAGAACACTAGACTTAGTCAGCAAGACTTGATCTGACACACTAATTAGCTGCATGACCCTTGGTATGCCACACCTCAGTGTCCTCATTCATAAAATGGGAAGGACAGTACCCGCTGAACCTCTCTCAGGGGGATATTGAGGCGCTTCAATGAGATAATGTAAAGTATTCTGCAAACCTTTATAAAGTGTCAGGTAAATGTTCTTTATTCTCATCCTTCTTCCCCAGGCTCTTTCCTTCTCCTGGCATCTGGTAGGATGATCCCTGGGCCTCCAGGCCATCACCAAAGGCAATACTGATGTCACATGTTCAATGGTATCAACTGAGAATATAAGTAAGAAATGCTTTGTAAGCCATAAAGCCGCATTTGCCTCTTTGTGACCCCATTTGGGGTTTCCTTGGCAAAGATACTGGAGAGGTTCACCTTTTCATTCTTTGGTTCGCTTTACAGATGAGGAAACTGAGGCAAACAGGGTGAAGTGAGTTGACCAAGGTCATCCAGCTAGTAAGTGTTTGAGACTGGATTTGAACTCAGGAAGATGAATCTTCCTGACTGTAAACCTGGCTCTCTATACAAGTACCATCTAGCTGCCCCTTAGCTGACACACAGTAGGTGAGTAAGAAGTGCTTTGAATGGGATTGCCCTTAGAGGGCAAATGCAACCCAAATTTCACAGATAAAGAAACTGAGGTCGAGAAAGGAAAGGCTAGATACAAAGGCATACAGCCAGTAGACAGCAGAGCTTGGATTTCTATCCATGTCTCTTTGCTTGATACTAGGGGTATATTCTCACTATATCCTTCAGCCTCTTCTAAGGGAAGGAGATCCTTCAAACTTCCTCCTCTTGCTCCTCACCCTCCAGAAGGGCAAGGTGCATCCTGGGAGGGGGTGGGAAGGAGGGCATAATTTTGCTGCCAGGGAAGCCAGACCCAGTCTGGCCTGGGTGAGGATAGCGGATGAGTGGGAAAAAGGCTGAACAGGCATGGGGGATTCCCCCTGCGCCTTAGATTTTCTGCACAATAAAGATGTGGAAGGACCTCAGGTTAATGATTCACAGACCTGACATTTGGTGGATCCAAAGATCTCCAGAAATCTTTGAAAGTTTGAAAAAGAATTCTAATTTATGAATATATGAGTCAGCACTTCTGTGGGGCTGGGAGAGGTAGGTGAGCATTATGGAACTAGGCAAATAAGTCCTTCATACTTCAATGTCATAACTATAGGGCCTGAAACTTTGGATCTGCAGGCTTTTCAAATATGTGTAACCGCTCACTCCTGCTGGAGGATTTTTGAAATAAAGATTTAAACAATTCAAGACACCAAGAAGAATGCCATGTGTTTCTAACCACGGATGCAGGGGTTGGGGCGGAGGAGGAAAGAGAGAAAGGAGGAGGCAGGGAAATGCGCCACACAGAATAAAGTCTTTTCTTAGAGCTGCTAGCTGGGTCAAAGGAGTCATTCCCTTACCCCCACTCCCCCCATTTCTAAAATTAAGTTTTGACTGTGTGTGTGGAGATGGCAAAGCAGGGACATCTGTGGTCACAAGGTACAGCAGGCATGCATGTGATGTATGGCTCCCACCCAAGGGGGCTCCTACCACGGCTGCTTGGCCTAATGTTCTGGGATGGAGAGAGGGGGTGGGGGATGGAGAGGAGAAGAGAAGAGAAAAGAGAAGAGAGACAGGAGAATCGAAGAGAAAGAGAGAGGAGAGAGAAAAAAAGAGAGAGGAGAGAGAGAAAGAGAGAGAGAAGGGGGGTGTGGAGTGTGTGTGTGTGTAGGGGGAAGAATGGTCCCTTGTGTTTACCAGCCGCAGGAGCATGTGATCTCAGGAGGAGAGCCATGGCTTTCTCATCTCTGAAGCCACAATCAGCTGTGATTTATGACCCAACCCCAGGCAATGAGCCTCCAGCCTGTATCTCCCTTGTCCAAATATCAATGGAAGGCAGGTGGCTGGGACTTCAGACTTCCCTGTTCCCTCTCCTTGTGGGCTGCACAAGCCCTTGGGAGGGCTGGGGATGGTGGTAGAGGTAGGGGAGGGGGTAGGGAGAGAAGAAGGATTGATGATCAGAATTCAGCCTGAGAAGCCTTTTCATTTAGTGATGGTCCCTTTCCTCCCCCTCGTCCCCTCTCTTCCTGCCACCGGGACACTTTCCAGAAGGAACTTCCTCACTCAAACACTGCAGCAAGAAACTGGTCAAGTCTGGTGGTTTGCTACCACAAACTCTGTGACAGCTGTTAAGGCCAAGTGAGTAGGGTCTTATCTAGTCTGAGATGAAAGACCGGTCTTCACTTCAAAACAAAAAGTAAGGGGAAAAAAGCCTCCTCTTGGCATTTGTCTCTTCCCAAAAGTGAGATACTGATTTACTCCCACTTTCAGCCACAGCTGCTTCTCCATAGTCCATCGTACAAAACACTACAGTGGAGACAGTGTGCTTAAGTGGTTAGAGCACCAGGTTCAAGTCTCTCTTCATCCGGATGGACTCAGTGACTGCTAAGATCCCCCTCCCAGCTCTAAATCCTATGGTACCAAATTCTGCCATCCAAGCTCAGGGACCGTGGGCAAATCACATCCATGCTTTTGGACCCAAGTGTCTTCATTTGTAAATGAAAGAATTTGCCCCGAATAAGAGGCAATGCATGAAGCAGAACACCTGCCCGATTTGGAGTCAGAGGACCTGGGTTCAAATTCCAGCTCCACCTCTTACTACTTTTGTGACCTTAGGGAACTCACTTCATAAGAGCTAGCATTTATAAAGTGCCTACTATGTGCCAGGCACCTTGCTAGGCACTTTTTGCAATTATCTCATCTGATCTGCACAACAACCCTGGAAGGGGTTTTCATCTAGCAGACAAGGAAACTGAGTCAAACAGATTAAGTGACTTGTGCAGGGTCACCCAGCTAGTAAGTGTCTGAGGCTGGATTTGAACTCCTGACTCTAAGCCTGGCACTCTAGCCACTTTTAGTATCTAAAATGAGGGAGTAGGCCTAGATGACCCATAGGGTCCCTTCCCATTACTATGATTGTGTCTAAATTTCCTTCCAGACATAAATCCCCCATGCTTCATCCTCCCCTGGTTTCATGGGTGTTTTCAGTAACACCAAACCCACACTGGCTCCACACAAACAAGCCTCTTGTCTCCCTCTCCGCCCTCCCTGTGGGACGTACAACAAATCAGCTTTTTTTCCCCCAAACAACTTTCAGTAAAATCAAATGACATCCAGGCAGGGCTGCCACCTCTCCTCTGTCCCATGCTGATGGGTCTCTCAAACATGCCAGGTTCAGCTACCTGTCACCACGGAGCTGGGTGACAGTTTAGAACTGGCTGGCGGCTTTCTACTCCTTCTCAGCCAAACTTCTACTCCTTCTCAGCCAAACTTTCAAAGGGCAGTTCCACCTCTGGAAGTGTTTTTCGGAGAGACGCCCAACTGAGCAGAGCTTTTTTCTTTCTTTTTTTAATTGACGCCTTCTGCTTTTCCATCACGTTCATTTCTGAATATACCCTTCTCCCCACCCCCACCCACAAAGCCTTCTCTTATAACAAAGATTTAAAAAAAAAAAAGGTTCAGTTCAACAAAACCAACCAGCACCCTGACCTCACCTAATGGGACATCAAGTATCCCCCGCCCCAGCCATAGTCCCCCCACCTATTTCAAGAAAGAGGGGAAATAAATGTCTTTTTTTTGTTTGTTTAAAAAAAATGCCAGCTTTTAGTATTTGAACAAAACCCCCTATATTTCCTATAAATCTGGCAAAGTATCCAGTTTGACTAGAGAAGGGAAGGGGAGAGGAGCCAGGGACAACAGGAGGTGACTGAAGTCACCCCACCTCTGTTAAGGATTCCTTTGGTTTGCTCATTTATTGATTCCCCAGAACAAAGGCCTTCTGAGTGAGGCTGCCCAGCTTGCAAAGGTTTGTAAAATACTTTAGATATGTCTGCTCATTTGTTCCTCCCAACAACCCTGGGAGGTACTGTTAGCATTCTCATGTTAAGTTGGGGACACTGAGGCAGACGGAGCCTGGAGTCACACAAGTGGCCAGGGCAGGGTTTGGACTCCAAAGCTATATGGTCTTTTCCCTTTCAGGTTTGCCCAACTACAGAGGATCACATATTCTCAACAAACATCAGCTGGCGATGCCCAAGGAGTGGGGAAATCATAGAATTTTGGCCTGGAAGGAAACTTAGGAGATTATCAGTAAGAAAGTTTTTTGTACTATTTTCCAGGGAAGTATCTTCTCAAATACCCCAGATTGGGGCGGGGCAGGGAGGGAGACTAAACAGGCAGGTGAGATGCTCTCTAGAGTCCAGGAGGGGAGGTACCAGGCCTAGCGGGCCCTTGGCACACTCCCCAGGGCACATGGCTGCCCTGCAGCTCCCAGCATAGGAGGAGGAAGGCTCACAGTCTGGGTGAGGGGCCCAGTGGGCTAGGAAGCCTCAGCTTCCTTTTGGGTGGGCTGAGGTTGCTCTGGTTCTTGGGATATCTCCGGGCAGGGGGAAGTCCGAAGGGCTCCAACCAAGCGCTTCCTGTCTGTGACACGACAAAACCTCCACACACTGTGGTCCAAGTGTAGGAGGCAGGAGAAGGCTCTCTGACTTCAGCTGGAATCCCTAGAGTCTGTGAATCACGGCTCAGTCAAAGGAGGATCCTGCCCAGACAATACCGGAGAGGTTTTGTCTCTTGGTGTGTCAGGGACAAATATCATCAGGACCACCTAGGGAACAGACTCAACAGAAGAGAACTGGGCCAGTCTGCCCCTACTCCCTCCCCCCACCCCCCCCCACTGAATTCCCCAAGATACAACAAAAAAAGCGCAGGGATACTGACTTTCTAGTAGGGCTCAGATCGGTTACTTCCATTCTCTTCATTGGCCAGTAAGTATTCATTAAACAACTTCATAAGTTAGGTATTATTATCCTTGTTTTGCAAACGAGGCAGAGAAGTAAATAACTTCTGCCCAGTGTCACACAGCTGATACACAAAGGTAAGACAAGGTGGGTCTTTCTTAGCATAGGCTTTGCAAAGCACAAGGGGACAAATGTGCCCTTCTTTTCCTCAAACCACATCAGATGATCACATGCTAACTTTGTGGGGTGGGGGGATGTATCGTGGTGTAGCAAGCACTGGATCTGGAGTCAATCAGATCTGGGTTCAAATCCTAAATAGAGTATTTATTATGCCCCTTCCTGCATGAAAGTCTTTCTTAATTCCTTGACTTTTCCAAAAGCTTGCTCTCTCTAGAAATTTCTCTATATTACTTTGCACTTACTCACATCTGCACATTTTGTATCCTGCCTCTACAATGGATACTCCCTGAGGGCAGGGGCTGCTTCATTTTTGTCTTTGCTTGCATGGTGCCTTGCACATACTAGGTGAATTAATCGCATGACCTTGAATAAGTTGCTTAGCCTCTCTGGTCTCGGTTTCCTCATCTGTATAATGAGGGACTCACAGCGGATAATTTTAGGCTCTTTACCAATTCTCAATCCCATGGTCCATCACCAGCAAGGAAATCTCATTAAGGCCAGTTGCCCCCAACACATGGTGAATATGGTTCTCAGTTGGCTTAGGAGAAGGAAGGAAGGTTACATGGGAGACAGAAAACTCCACGGAGCCAAAGACGCTGCAGGGAGGAGGAGGGAGAAACTCATCTATCCTTGGCTTTGTCAGAAACAGCTGAGTGATCATAGACAATTAAATGACACTCTGTGAGATGATGTGTCCTACAATACTAATCCGATGCACCTACACAGCGCCTGATGGTTCACAAAGGCCTTTTATATCCATTATTTCATTTGAACCACTTGGTCTAGCCAAGATAGGAAACTCGGTGCAGGTGCCGAGGATGGAAAAACTCCTTATTGGTGTTGGCTGCTCTCTTTTTGTTCCACTCTCCAGTTAATCCCAATCTCCGCCCTAATGAGGCCAGGCCCACAGTTATCTTTTCAGCATTCCTCCCAGATGACAGCAAGACTCTTGCGGCCTGGTGTTTTACCAACTAGCCAAATGCCCCAGCCTGGCTTCTATGGGCACATCCCAGTTAGCTGAGAGCTTGAGCCCTGGCAGGCCTCCCTATTAGTTAACATGTGTCACCTGTCTCTTCATCTGCACTCGGTGTCTTTCCCCAGATTTTTGTCTTCGCCATCAACTCCCACCCAGAATGGTCCAAATCCCTCCCATCACACTTGGTCCAGCCGGTTAATATCTCCTCCCTGAACCCTGGCCACTGCCGAGAGTCATGTGGAAGCCTGGAGCGCCTGAGCCAGGCTTCTGCTATCCCTCAGAGTTCTGAGAACATTGCTGAATTATAAACGTGGCCTCTCTCTACCCAGCTAGAGAGCTGGAAGATCAGGCCTAGCCTGGGAAAGCAGGCTTCTCTTATCAAAGCCCAATGTAGTCACTTCAAGGAGAGAGAAACTGGGAGAAGAGCCCCCTGGAAAATCCTCAGCCACCTTCCTGCCCTGTGGACAGAGCTCTTATCCCCAGCCTCCCTCCCTTCCCCCAAGAAATTAAATGCTTTGTTTAACTGAGCATTTCCCAAAGTTCAAATGCCTTGTGTATGGTGACTATGGGATATTTGGGGGGGGAATTTGGAAGTTACAAATATTTTTCCTTCTTGAATATTAAATATGAAATTATGTAATAACAAAATGCTCGTTTTGTTGGCAACCTGTCAATATGAAAAACAGTTCATTTCCTTGACTCTCCTCCCAAATTTCTCCAACCTTCCTTTATTTATCCCTCTGGTCTTCCCTGCTGTCAGACTCCCTCACATAGCACTTATGGGTTTGGGCAATATCTTTCGAGTCCCCAAGAGTCCTGTAGCCAGATGAACTAAATGTTAACTAATGTCTCTCTTTTTGCACCAGTGGAGTTAAAAGCAAACATGCTTTGGTTTTTCCCACTGCCCAAATGGAAACCAGCGCTTCCCTCTGTCAAAAGGCATCCCTCTCCTCCCTTCTGTCTATGGAAATCTTTCTTTGATGCTGGATGTCTGAGCACAGGCTGGCTGACTGCTTCCTGAGGCATGTGGCAAAGGGGATTCAGGTGTGGGGAGGATGAAAGGCCCCTTCCCATTCCAGGGACCCCAAATTCTCCCCTGACATCTTCCCTTACACAATCACAGAATGTTTCAGTTGGAAGGCTTCTCAGGGGTCACCTACTCCAACCCATACCCCCAAAGAATCCCTACCCATAGCTGGCAAACAAGTGGTGTTTTAGCCTCTGCTGGAAGACCTCTGGGGAGAGGAGCTGACCACAGCTTGAGACACTCTGTCCCACCTGTGGACAGCTCTAATTGTCACCAAGTTTTTCTTGACCTCGAGCCTAGATTTGGCTTTTCTGCAATTTCTCTGGCCAATCCCACTCAGCCCTATTTACACTGTTCTTTTTCACCAGGTAGCATAATGGTTAGAGTACAGGAGTTGGAGTGAGGGAGATCTGAGTTCAAATTCTCCCCCAAATATTAACTAAATGTGTTACTCTGTATATACTTATTTTGTCTCTCCTATAGCATGTAAGCTCCAACTCTTGGAGGGGAGGGACTGTTTCCTTTTTGTGTCTGTACTTCCTGGTCCCAGGAGACACCTAGGTGGTACAGTGGATAGAGTACTGGTCCTGGAATCAGGAAGACCTGAGTTCAAATCTGACCTCAGACACTTACTAGCTGTGTGGCCCTGGGCAAGTCACTTAACCTCTTTTTACCTTAATCTACAGAAGAAGGAAATGTCAAACCACTCTAGTAGCTTTGCCAAGAAAACCCCATGGACAGCATTGACATGCTATGGTCCAGGAAGAATCAGACACAACTGAACAACAATTCTCTGGTCCTAGTATGGTGTCCTGCACACAGAAGCGGCTTAATAAATAGCTTCCACATTGAGTTAAAATGCCAAGTAGTAGATAGAGGGGAGAAACAGCTTAGTGACTCTTGATAGCCATTTTCCTGGGGAAAAGGAAAAAAGGCATCTCCTTGCTGAAGGCTCCACCCTAAACCACTCACAAGGTGGAGAAAGATACCCAAAGGTCACCAGCCTCAGGGGTGGAGTCATGGGTGTCTTCCATAAAAGCCAGACTCTGGTTAAAGGATTTTCCTTCCCCTTGACCACACAATCTACTGGGCATGTATCATTTAGAAAAGAATAGTGTCACATCTGGGGAGTGGAGAGTAAATCT
Organism: Trichosurus vulpecula; assembly: GCF_011100635.1. Lineage (NCBI taxonomy): Eukaryota > Metazoa > Chordata > Mammalia > Diprotodontia > Phalangeridae > Trichosurus > Trichosurus vulpecula. The sequence continues at coordinate 245,593,563 of NC_050578.1, forward strand.
CCCAGAAAGACCCATGTGCAGCCCCCGTCCCCCAAATCCAGGGGTGTTCTGGAGTCATCAAGAACAAATAAGAGCGGATTACATTTTTAGTGTGAGCATGGACATCTGGGAAATGCTACAAGTAGGGTTTGATTTGTTGTTTTGTTGATTGTCTAGATTTAAGAAAGTGATGGAGAAATTGTTAATGGTGAAAATTAAATTTAAAAGTTTGTCCTGCGGACATTCCCCCAGAGCTGGTTGTTAAAGATTTTCCAGCAAACCCCTTCCCCCACCCAACCTACCTACTAGAGTTCCTATTATTCTGTGAAAACTAAGAAGGGCCTCTCCACTAACAGGGATGACCTTATTCAGTTTATAATCTATGAAGAAATGACAGACAGACACAAATCAAACATGGAACAGTTGAAGGGAAAAACGTGAGGCTAATGAAACACAGTTTGGAAAAAAAACCCCATTGGTGACAGTCGGATGTACAAAGTTAAATCAATAACCCAAAAGGGAAAGGAAAAAAACCCCAAACCCAACAACTTAAAACTTGTCTGATTCCTGGTGAATTTCACCTAGTTCTGGGGCCTCTAAGAAAGCACCTTTTCCCACTCAACCCCTGAGGCATAAAGGAATATTGTTATATTTTGGTCTAGGGTTTCTAATAGAGAAACAAAAGTGGGTTTGTCATAGAATTTTCTGCACTTAATGCTATCATAACATATCTGCTTATGGAATTTCACTGAGGCAAACCCCCATATACACGTAAAGGGGGCTGGGAATTCTGACCTCTAAGTGGTAGGGGGTCTGTTTGGAGGAACGGAGGAGGAAAATCAGCAAGGAGGCTTTGTGTGGGTAACCGGGATGCTATAACCCTTGGAAAACAAGAGGAGAAAAAACAGGCCTGGTGTCAAGTTTAAAAAAAAAAAAGCTCAAGGCACCATTTTCCCCCTCTCAGAAAAATAAACACATAAGCTGAGGCTGATTTTCTTCAGCTTCAAAACTTTGTAGCGGCAGAGGGAAGGAATGGGGTCCTGGGTTCCCCAAGGGCGAGAACTGGCTTTCCTCATGTGTTTTCCCATCTTGGCAGAGCCTAGGGCAGAAACTGGGAGGCTATTCTGTATGGATTTTTCTATTGACTGTTTACTTTACTCAATGCTCTCCCAGACAAAGAGGGAGCCACTGAGCTCCAAAATTTCTTCTTAAATGACCCTGCTCTTGAACAATTGATCGAAATGCAGAATTTGTCCAGGAGAAAGATTCTCCTTTGATTGGGGAGGGGATGGACAAACCATATTACACAATTGTTTAAGAAGAGGTTGGTGTAGTAGGATATGATGAATGAGAAATTTGGGGGTGGGGGGGTGTATGAGCAGTAATGCAGAGTGAAAAAGATAGAACCAGAAGAACAACATTATAACTATGTCAGAACATCACCAGAGGGAAGCCAAACTCTTAAGTGAAATTTCTTTTTAAATCAATATTGGTTCCAGAGAGCATACATACTTTCAGAGACAAATGTACTGCCCTCCTCTTGGCAGTGAGGTGGAGGACTACAGGTGTAGAATGCTGTATACCCTGTCAGATGAAGTCGCCGTATTGGTTGGTTTTTCCCAATTGTTTTTCTTGCTTACTAGGGAAAGGTTGATTCTTGGGTAGTATGGGGGTTGACTCAAGAGATGACTAATGTAAAAATGAGCCATCAGCAAAACATATTTTTTTAAAAGCTTACAAATATGCTTAACCCAGTATTAGTTCCACAGTGTGTACAGTAATATGTGCAGCGACGTTAAACATTGTAAGTACGGTAATACCTCTTTACTCTCCATTTCTTTAATATTGCATGAGATTTAGCATTCCTATCTCCAATTACCATTCCAGAAAGTCAATTTGCAACAAAAACAATGTGAGCTGACTGCAAGAGGTATTTGTGGGCTGCTTAAAATGACCAGGGAATTTTGAATCCTCTGAAGAGCTCAGGCTAATATTCTATGACTCAATTATATAGAAGCAGTGAGGTGGTGCAGTGGATAGAGTGCTGTATCTGGAGTCAGGAAGCCCTGAGTTCAAATCTAGACTCAGTAGCTGTGTAATCTTAAGCAAATCACTTAACCAATGAAAGATATGATTGTAATAGAATATTTTTGTGCTATAAGAAATGACAAGCAGGATGATTTCAGAAAAACCCAGAAAGACTGACATGAAACTGATGCAAAGTGAATTGAGCAGAACCAGGAGAACACTGTACACAGTAAGAGCAACACTGTGTGATGAAAAACTGCGAATGACTTAGCTCTTCTCAGTAATTCAGTGACCTAAGACAATCCCACAGGACTCACGATGAAAAATGCTATCCTCCTCCAGAGAAAGAACAGTTATTTGAATACAGAATGAAGCATGCTTTCTTTCTTCTCTTCCTTCCTTCCTTCCTTCTCTCTTTCCTTCTTTCTCTTTCTTTCTTTTTTTGTTTTGTTGAACTCTTCTTGCACAAAATGACCAATATGGAAATGTTTTACATGATTGCACATGTATAACCTATATCAGATTGCTTGATGACTCAGGGAGGGGGGTATGGAGGAAGGAATAAAATTTGGAACTCAAAATTTAAAAAAAAGAATGTTAAAAAGTGTAATTGGGGAGAGAAAATATTATTTAAAGAAAACTTTTTTCCATAAAAAAAGAATTGGGCCAGATGGTTTCTAAGGTCTCCTCCTGCTCTAAATCTGACGGTGCTTTGAAAAGGCAGTTCAAACAGGGTTACAAAACACAACTCTGTGCTCTTGGACTCAGGGTGCTGTGATGATCAGTCAGCCAACAAGCATTTAGTAAGTGACTCCATGTGCCAAGCACTGCGCTAGACATTTTAATCTCATGAAGAAGCATAAGCAGCACACCCAGGGGAAGACAGAACAGTGGCTCTCCATGCTCTACAACCAACTAGGCTCTGAATGCATTTATCAACATGGCTCATAGACCAAACAGGGCTGATGCCTCCCTTCCTAAGGGAGGCACAGGATTCATCTTCCCGTGACCGAAATGTACTTGAAAGATAAGAAGCCCTGAGTGTGGCTTAATAAAGCCAGAACTTGCACAGTGGTGGGACAAGCTTTTACTGCTCAAGTCATCTCATGTCCAGAGCAATTAAAATGGCATCTAAGATCCCGGAGCTCCCTGACGGGGCCATCATCATGCTTGCTTAATTGAGGGCTTTCCAGGTTTTCCCCATCGGTGTGGAGGTATGGATATGTCTGGTTGACAGAGAGGCCACTCACTGGTTCTGGCTGGCTTCCCACTTACTAGCTGGGTGACCTTGGGTGAATCACCTGACCATCCCCGGGTCTCAGCATCCTCGTGTGTAAAATAAGGGATCCAAAGTTCCCTTCCAGCCCCAGATCTGTGACGCTCCCATTCTCTTCCAACACTGAAATCATGAGGCTGTTTTTATGACCCCCAAATGCTAGCTGCCCATGGAAATGACCATGAGTCACAAGTTGAGCATGAACAGGGATGGGAGAGTCAGTGTCTCTAGCTCCAGCTGAGTGAGGTGTGGCAACTTCACAGCAGAGGACCGGGAGGGAAAGTGAAGAGAAGATGGAAAACAAACCATTTACTCGCCAGGGGTACTTTCACTTTTTTAATTAGTGAAGCAATGCACAGAGCCCCACCCATTACAGTGAAGAACTCTGCAAATAACAGCATTCCACTTGTGCATTTAGAGTAAAGCTCAGCACCTGGCACATGGTGCTGTTCAATCATTTGCAGTCGTGTCTGACTCTTCGTGACCCCATTGGGAGTTTTCTTGGCAAAGATATTGGAGTGGTTTGCCATTTCCTTCCCCAGCTCATATGACAGATGCGGAAACTGAGGCAAACAGGGTGAAATGATTTGCCCAGGGTCACACAACTAGTAAATGTCTGAGGCTGGATTTGAACTCAGGAAGATGAGTCTTCCTGACCCCGGGGCTGGCGCTTTATCTACTGCTCCACTTGGATGCCCATCTGGCACATAGTAGATGCTTAATAAATGCCGGTGGATTGAGTGACTTTACAGTTAGAAAGTGATTCCTATAGAACACAGTATCATAGATTTAGAGGTGGTAAGGACCACTGAGGTCCATTAGTACAACTCCTTTATTTTATAGGTGGGGAACTGAGGTTCAGAAAACCTTAGTAATTTGCTCAGAGAGACACGGCTGGTGGCAGAGGCAAGATCCTTAATCCAAGGCTTTGTGACTATTCATTGTTACAGATCAACCCTGTAAGGGAGGTAGTACAAGCATCAACACCACCCTCTCCCCCATTTTAGAGATGAGCAAGCTGAGGTTTAAAGTAACAAAGGGCCAGATAGCCTCCAGGCTATGCCTCCTTCAACTCCATCCCTCTGCCTCTGCAGAAATATGATCTGGGGGTAGCTAGGTAGGGCAGTAGATAGATTACTGGTCCCTAGAGTCAGGAAGATCTGAGTTCAAATCCAGCCTCAGACACTTATTAGCTGTGTGACTCTGGGCATGTCACTTAACCCCAATTGCTGAAGGAAGGAAGGAAGGAAGAACAGAAGGAAGAAAGAAAGAAAAAGAGAACTATGGTTGGAAACCTCAGAATCACAGAGTAGGATGGGACCAGTAGATTATAAGTAACTTGAGGGCAGGAACTGATTTTTTTTTGTCTGTGTCCCCAGCAACCAGCAAACAGCAAGTGCTTAATAAATGCTTCTTGAATTGAGTTGACCTTAGAGATAATATAGTCCAACCCTCTCATTTTACGGATGAGAAAACTCAGATCCAGAAGGAAAATGGGAGGCCCAAGGCCACAATAAACAACAGAAATGTAATTAGAACCTGGGTCTTTGGACTTGTCCAACACGGTTTCCATTCCACCATACTCCTGCTTCCCTCCCAGGATATGAACTCCTCTATCCAGAACCAACATCTTATGGTCCTTTCGCTGGCAGAAATCTGGGTTTCTTCAGTCTCAGCAGGTGATAATTTGGTGTACGTGCCATACGCCTAGTCACAATTGGTGATAAGCACAAAATGTAACCAATCAACAGCTGTTCTGAACCAGCCTGGTTACAAGGTCATTTTTACAGCTACCAACAAAGGCACGATCCACCCTTGGGGATTGGGGACCATCTGATGTATTCTTCCCCAAATGCATATTTCCTTTTCAAGTTCCCCACGTCATCACAATGTTTTGGATGCTAGAGCTTCCCTGTGAACTCAGTCTTCCCCCATCCCCACCTCGACAAGAGAAGACAGCACAATAGCAACCTTCGTGCTGCTTTGAGGCTTCCCATAGCCAAATCCCCCAGGAATGAGGCAAACCAAAGAAGGGGGGTGATCAAGTGGAACAAGGAGAAGGCCGCATGATACATAATGAGCATTTTCTGAGTCCAATAATCCATCTGAACCTAGTTCGCCAGTACCTGCATTCTGTCTGGCATTATGGCCTTGTGAATAAAACATGGGCTCCAATTGAACAACAGGCTGTAATTCAATCAGGGGTCTCCGAAGAGGACATCTCTAGCTCCCACTGCACTTTCCTGGCTTTGAAGGATAGCAGCAACCTCCCAGGTAAAGTTACTTTCCAGCATCCCTGCCTGGAAACACACATACACCCACAATTGAGAGATCTGTCTTCTTCTGGTAGAAACAGGAATTTCAAACTGCTAAGAGCTTAATAAGGTTTCCCGCCATTAGGTTTCTGGAGTTCCTTAGGGGCAATTTTCCCCTTAAATGGCTGCTTTATCAAGATGCAAACCCAGAATTTCTGACTCCAAATGCACCATTCTCTCCATATACCTTTTCAATTTAATTAAACCTAAAATTGTAAGGATGATCAAGTCACACTCCCCCCACCCTCACTTTGGGACAGATTGAGATTTTTTTTTTCAGCCAGAGCAGTATATTTTAAAGTTCAATTATGGCAGAGAGGGTTTGAGATCTCAATCAGCAGATCATTATAAGGTCCCTTTGATGAATCTGAGATTCTCAAAAGGCCACTTAGTTCAAATCCCTCACTTGTTAGAGGAGGCTTCTGAGGCCCAGAGCGGTTAAATGATTTACCTAAAGTCACACAGCTAGGTAGGTACTGACAGTTTTTCAAAACATTCATAATCTGTTATGTCAGAGGTTTGTCCCTCAAAGACTATATTATGTATGCATATAAATATATGTAGGTGTGTATATAACTACATGTATGTGTATATACACACATATGTATTATGTATACCATATATACACAAATATAGAAAGAGAAAGAGAAAGGAGAGAGAGAGAGGAAGAAGAGAGAGAAAGGAAGAGAGAGAGAGAGGGAGAGAGAGAGAGAAAGTTAGTTGTGTAGCATTTGCAACATTTAGAAGCAAAACTGGAGGATGGTGTGGAAGCAAAACCTGTTGTGGGAAGGATATTGGTTTTACACAAGAGAGAGGAACAATGTGCTCCTTTACAGACTTGTGGGGCCGGGGAAAGAACAGTGGACTGAGAGTCTGGATTTACCGTGGGATTGGGACAAGTCACTTAATCCTCTTGGGTTTGCAAAGTAAAAGGGCTGGAGCAGAGAAGGGATTCTTAAGCTTTTTGTATCATGGATGCCTTTGGCAATCTGGTGAAACCCATGGATCCCTTCATAAAATAACAATATTTTTAAAAAAATCATTACTAAAGGAAATACTAAATTTCAGTTAGAGATTAGTAAAAATAAAGATGATTTTTTTTCTTTCTCATCCAAATTCAATCCCAGGTTAAGAATTCCTGGACTAGAGGATCCGAAAGGTTCTTTCTAGTTTGAACATTCCTTTCATTAAATAGCAGCTCCCTTCCTACATTTAAAAGAGGATTTTATTCATACCAATTCCATTTCCAGTATATATAACCTGTCGAGTATAAGCCAATGGTGTAAAATGATGCCCACCTGCACAATTGTCCTGTCTGATTCCTATAGCTAGAAGAGTTACCTTGATGACAGAAGACATAGGATCCCACTCTACATTAATGGCTACAAACAATGGATGTATTCCCATCTTATAAATTAATAGAGAGGTTAGAATGGAATTAGAATCCCCAGAAGGGAATACCCCTTCTTGCTGGAAACCCGATACTTAGCTATAATTAGTTAATGCATTTAGACCTTTTGCATAATGAACACCGTAATAAATATGTATGTATGTGTATATATATAATGTATATATATGTGTATTTTAAATGAGGATTCTTCTTTGGTTTGAATTCACCATAAAGAACTACCCGCCGCCACCTCCTCTACCTACAAGATCATGTAGAAAGCTGGTGGATTATGTGAATTTCCTCCTTTGAGGAAGCCACAGAGGACTTTTTGTTCCCCTCCAATTAAGTGAGAGCTGTGGAAGCCCAGCTGCACCTCCTGATTGCAAGAGGTACACGGCTGCCACTGTGTTTCCAGAGAAGGGGGACATTGATGATTCAGGCATGGGCAAAGCTCACTTGGGATTTTCTATCACCTTTCCAGTTCTGAAAAGGAACTGCATTCCCTGGTACTGAGGACACTGTCCCAAAGGGAGAAAAAGCATGGTGGGCAATCTTTGGTTTTGAGTTGTACTTGCAATTTTTGTGCCTGGCAGAGAGTAAGGACACTCATCCAGGGTGACTCCATCAGGGAAAGAAGTACCTGGGATACGAAAGCTTTCTAAGCTGCTGATGGACTGGTACAAGCAGAGGAGGGGCCAAGGGTGCAGCTATAGTTGGGGGAGGCAGAGAAAATGTGCTCTGGGACAGAGAGACTTTTCTTATTGAAAAATGGTGGCAACTGGAGGCTGAAAGTGTGTGTTCAGGGTTCAGGGAGGGAAGAAAGTATGGCCCTACAAGGGTTAAAGGTTGGCAGGAGCAGAGGGTAGGGAAAACTAATGGGAGTGCTGTCTGAGCCCTTTAGATTTCCAGGCTTCAGGAGACCTTTGGCTTCTAGGTCAAGGTCAAGGCTAGGGGCAAGAGGATGGGGCTCAAAATGCCCCTGGAAGGTGCCATTGGTACCCTCCAAATTTCCTGCCCTACTTTATGTTCCCTTGTCTATTCAATCCTTTGCCACCTTGGCCCACTTCTTAGTGATGTCCATGGCACCTGCAGAAATGAAGCGTCTCTGAAATAGGAATGTGCCAATGGTGGAAACTCCAAAGAAAGCCCAAATGAGAACCTGAAGAGTAGCTGGCATGTTATAGCAGAAATTCAGCTGCCTGGGTTAGAGTTAGGAGATCTAAGTTAAAGTCCCAGGTCTGGCATTTATTAGCCAAGTAGCCTTGGGGAACTTTCCTCATCTCTATGGACCTGCATTCTCCTTTTGGTAAAATGAGTGGCATTAAATTAGGGGTTCATAACCTTTTTGGCTCTGTGGATCCCCCTTGACCAGTCTGGCAAACCCTATGGACCTCTATTCAGAATCATGTTCTTAAATCTGTAAAAGCAGAATTACAAAGGAAATCAAAGATATTGAAATACAGTTACAGAAATATTTTAAAAACAAGTTCCTAGATGCCCAGGTTAAGGATCCCTGCATTATAGCTGATTTTTTAAAGGTCCTTTCCAGTTTTAGGATTTCAGGATTCTACTAGGACAGGAGAGTATCCCCTTGAATTATACAGAACACTCCCTCTCAGTTTCATGCCTACAAGCTGGCCAGCCTCCATGCCTGGAATGCTCTTCCTTCTCGCCTCCAATTCTTTGGAAACCCTAGTTTTCCTTCAAAACTGAGCTCAAGTACCACCTTCTTTATCTTGGTCAAACCACTTGTCTCTGGGCCTCAGTATTCTCATGTGTAAGATGAGGGAGTCAGATTCATGGCCTCTAAGGTCCCTCTCAGTTCCAGATCTATAAGCTCACAGTGGGTGAACCTGGGTCCTCCAAGGTTGTGGCAATGGAAACACGATCTCTGGCAGGTCCTGCCAAGCTGAGAAGGCTTCCTGCCCAGACTGGTGATGGGCCAGATAGTTTTCATTTTAGTACTGGCCTAGCTAAGATAGGGGATGTTCATTACCAGGCTTCAGAGGCTACAGTAACTCTGGAAGAGTATCAGCTGAAGCTTAAAGGGTCAAATCTGCCTTGGTGGAGGGGTACCCTAATGATGAAATCACAGATCCTTAGACGTCATGACATACATTCAACATGGGCTGATTTTCTATGTTTCAAGGGTCCTCTGGACCATCTTCTCCATCTTCATCACAATGCTCCTGTGGGTTATTTGGTGAGAAAGTAGAAATAGGATCCACCATCTTGAAAAAAGGGTAGGGAGGTTTTTGGGTGTCTTCCAAAATACCTCCAGCCAAGGTGAGGTTTGCCCATCATCCTTTGCTGCTGGTTTTCTGCCTGGCTTGTCTTGCTGAATGATATGCCCCATGGGCAGGGACTGTTGCCTGCTTTGGTTTATTTATTGTCCCGGCAAGGCTCAGATAAAAGACAATAATATAAGAGGACAATAATGGCGGCACTGTTTCCTCTGGGGCCCTTCTAACGGTTTGCCAGATCAACTTGGTGCCATTTCCTCTGACATCTCTGCTTGTTTATACCCAGGCACCCAGGCTTAGAGATGGGGAGCTTGTCCTTAGTTCAATTAAGTCCGTTCACCATGGCTGTTTCCTGCTATTTAGTTCAGTTGTTTTAAGTCGTGTCTGACTCTTTGTGACTCCATTTGGGGTATTCTTGGCAGAGATACTGGAGTGGTTTGCTATTTCCTCCTCTAGCACATTTTACAGATGAGGAACTGAGGCAAACAGGATTAAGTGACTTGCTCAGGGTCACACAGCTAGGAAGAGTCTGAGGCCAAATCTGAACTCCGGAATGTGAGTCTTCCTGACCCCAGCCCAGCACTCTGTGCACTGCCCCATCTAGATGCCCATTTTCAGAGCTGACAGAGCACTCAACTGTCATCTACTTCAGAGGTCCGTGGACCCCCAAAGGTCTGTGAACTTGGATGAGAAAAGAAATTACATCTTTATTTTTATTAACCTTGAACCTAAATTTAGCATTTCCTTTCATTATTAAAAAAAAAAGATTATTCTGAGAAGGGGACCATTGGTTTCACCAGACTGCCAAAGGGGTCTTTGTGGCCCATGACGCAATAAAAGGTTAAGAATCCCTGATTTAGTTCAGCTTGTGGCAGACACAGAAATCCTTTATACACATGACTGAGATCCAGCTTCCACCTAATCAAAAATCATCATAGTAGAGCTGCCTGGAACACAAGAATCATCTTCATCTGACCCTCTCATTGAGAGATGAGGAAGTAGAAACCCAGAGAGGTTAAATGAGTTAGGCTCATAGGACCAAGCTGGAAGGAGGCCATCTTGTCCAACCCTCTCCATCTTACAGACGGCAAAGCAGAGATCTAGGTGGATTAAGTGATATATTCAATGTCTTACAGGTAGGAAGTAGCAGAACTATGATCTGAGCCCAGACTCTCGGACCCCCAAGGTAGCATCTGTACCACAGAGGTGATAGAAAACTCAGTACCTCTCAAGGCAGCCCAAGCCGCTTTTGAACATGTCTACGTCTTAGGAGGTTTTTTCACATTGAGTGTGTGCATGCCCATGTGGGCACACATACCCCTACACAGATCTGGCCTCTCTCACTCTCCCCTTGTCCCCCCCATCCATGTTAGAATAGCATTCCATTAATCACACTCTGACTAGAATAGCATTCCCACGAGAAGCTCAGGATTCTTGAGAGCCTTGCCAGGAGATGGGGGCACAGCACGGGTTATGTCCGAGCAGCTGATGATGGAGCTGACAAGAGGGCTTGCTGCAGACGAGATGAAAGCCAAACAGATAATGGGCCCCAGGTTTGTTTTCAACTGAGCTCACCCCAAACCTGAACCTTAGTGCTCAGTGACTCTGGGGGGCTGCTGTGGAATCAGGAACCTTCTGTCTGGTGCCCTCTGGTTTTCATTACAGCTCTGGGCCAGTGTCTGTTTTGAAAGGTTTAGGTTTAGCATTCAGCCAAAAAAAATGGGGAGGTCATGCGCAGGGAGGGGTGGGGTATATGTGTGTGTGAGAGTGAGTGCATGTGTGCTCGAGCATGCTTGAGCACATGCACGTGTGCCATTTTTCTCCCCATCGATGCCAGAATCTATGGTCCACATTCCCCAGGGTTTGTGTTCAGTGTTAACATTCACTGAGCTTCGAATGGGGGAAATGAAAGAGGCTTTCATCGCAACAACCAAAAGAAAAACCCAACAAATTGTGTGTGTGTGTGTGTGTGTGTGTGTGTGTGTAGAATGCCAAGCCATTGGTTCCAGCTTCCAATTAGCAGCCCTGCTTGGGTAGAGTAACTCATTCCATAACTGTGACTCATTCCACCACAGATCCTGGCTTGCTTCTCTTCTCACCTGTCCCATGCCTTGGTGATTGGAGTTGTTGGCCGTTTACCTGGGTAGGGAGGGATCTGGCCTTTCTCCTTCCCCTTTTCCCTGAGTCGGCTGTAAAACAGCCCCCTTGGAGAGCAGAGGGAGCTTGTTCTAAGGTGGAGCAGGCGGAGGCAAGACCAACGTCCAGGACCAGCCATGCCCAGAGCCATGCCCTTAGGAATGAGCCTTCATTCAGCACAGCTACAGCTGTTAGCTTCCTCATCTCTGAAATGAGGGGTTTGGACCAGGCTCTCTCTGAAGTCTTTTCCAGTTCTGAGAACTGATGCTTCCTCCAAAAGAGGTTTGGAGGTGAGAATATATAGATACATAGATAGATATAGATATATACATATATATATTTATATAAACATATATACCTATGGCTGCATTTTTCCCTTGTTTGTTATACCCACATATTTCATATATAAGGGTGGCTAGCTAGCTCAGTGGATAGAATGCCAAGGCCTGAAGTCAGGATATCTCATCTTTCCGAGTTCAAATCTGGCCTCAGACGCTTAGTAGCTGTGTGACCCTCGGCAAGTCATTTAACCCTATTTGCCTCACTTTCTTCATCTGTAAAATGAGTTGGAGAAGGAAATCACAAACCACTCCAATATCTTTGCCAAGAAAACCCCAAATGGGGTCAGGAAGAGTTGGACACAATTGAAATGACTGAACACATGCATAGGTGTGTATGTACATGTGTATGGGTGTGTACATGCACACTTACATACACACATACATACATACATTCTCAGCCCAAAACTACCATTGGAGGGATCATGGGATATCAGAGCTGGAAGAAACTTTAGCACAGGGTGTCAAACTCAAATAGAAATGGGGATTGCTAACCCACACATATGGATCCCTGCAGGCCACTCAATGACTTAGTTTTAAAATGTCCCATATTTTTTATCTATTTTGTTAAATATTTCCCAATTACATTTTAATCTGGTTTAGGCTACATTCAGGAATGTTGTAGACTACATGTGACCTGAATGTTTGACCCCTCTGCTTCAGAGAGTATTCAGTTACCACATAAATATACACGTGTATATATGTATATTCATACATGCGTCTACACAGATATGTATGTTTATTTGTGTGCTATGAGAGATGTTAAGTAGGGATGTATGAACGTATACGCTTCTGTCATGCCACTGTCCCAATGCAGGAATCTTGCCGCCTACCGTGAGACATGAGATAAATTGAAGGACCAAGGAGACAGAAAACTTTCCGTCGCTTGTCCAACAAGGCCTCCCTGTAAGAGCAATAGGGTACTTAAACAAGTTTAACTTTTATTTTGTCAACTTCTTGGGTCTGAATGTTAGGTGGGTCTTGTTCCATTGGAAGAGAAGAGAATCCAGCCAGAGAAAGTTGACCAAGTGATCCCGAGACATGGCCCTGATCACAAGATGAACCTCCAAATGGAAGCAGCCTCCAATGATCAAGAGGTTCACTGGGAGCCTCAGAAGCACTTTTCCCAAGAAAGTAGAGAGATGAGAGGGAATGAGAGCTGACTTAATTACTGCTTGTTGAAGGGAAGGAAGGAAGGATACATCTGGATCATGTCCCGAGTTGTCTCAATTTGCCCTCTGGGTCTCACTCATCTGTGCAATGAACTGAACGGATGCCCTTGAAGGGCCTTTCCAGTGCTACCATTCTCTTCTCCCACAAGGAAGCATGGGGGAAAATGATGGATTTGGAGCCAGAAGGTCAGATTCAAATCTCACCAGCTCTGCCTTTGCCTGACCCACTGTGTGACAACACTGAACTTCCCTGGGCCTCCATTCTCTTGTCTATTAAATGGTGGGCTGGAGTAGACAGCCTCTGAGGTTCTTTCCAGCTCTAACATTCTGTAGAACTCTGGGTTCTTTTGCTAAAGGACTGGTTCCCAAGGAGTTTCCCCCACCTGCTCTATGGATTTTCTGTGGTCCAGCTCTGACTCAGCTTGAATGTTTGCTTTTTCCCTCCCCTCCACCATTTTGCTGAGTTGACTGAGAACACTGTGCAGCCCTTTTCTTAAGAACTGGTCCTTGTCTTAGTGCCAGAGAAACCCCAAATGGAGCACTTAAGAGCATCACTCGTTGGTGGTGGATGTTTCCCTTGATCCTTTCTGTGGCTCTGAGCTGTCTTGTTGGTCTTTTGGGCTCAAACACCAGCTCTGGTATTGATTAACTAGGCCCACCTACCTTCCCTGTGCCTAGACCTCACTTTGCTCATCTATAAAATGGGGTGGGAAGTAGCTAAAGAAAAAAAATCTCTACCTCTTTTTGTATCCTACAGGAGTTATGAGGGTAAATGAAATAAAATACAGTTCTCTTCAGAGGAGTGGACTTATGTGATTTGTATGGGAGTCTCATCATCTACCAGAATTATGTGCTATCACCCAATTCAGGTAACATTTTGCCTGAAAAATAAGCCTATTTTGGAAACACAAGCAAGTTGAGTAGGTGTGTGGGAACAAAATTGGAGTTTAAAAAAACATTTTGAGGTGTGGGGAGGTAATTGTTCAAGGGGGGAGGGGGAAAGCACGAGAGGGAGGTGAAAAGGTGCTGGCATGGTGGAAAAACAAATTTGATCGGAGTCAGGCTGACGCTACTTCCTATGTGACCATGTGACCCCTCCTCTGGGTCTCAGTTTCCTCGTCCATAAAATAAACATTCTGGGACAGACACTCACTAAGGTCCCTTTCAGCTCTAAATCTGGGCTCCTATGGTCCCATGAAGCAACTTCCAAAAAGGGGAGCTGTAAGCAGGTGCTCTCAGAGGAACAGGATCATTGACAACCCTTCGGGTGCCACAGCAAAGCCTGGCCCTTTGCCAAACCCCGTGGTAAGGAGATGGGGCTCAAAATGAAGTCCCCTGAAGGCTGGAGGGCATCTGAAAGGGTGCCCACCAACAAAAAGCTTAAGGAAGACTTGTCAAAGACAAGGCCCCTTTACAAGCCCTGCCTCCTGCCAGGAGCAGGAGGGCGGGGGTGGGGACTGTGACAGAGGCTTTGATGGTTCCCCAGGGGCTGAGCTCTGCTAAGAACCCAGCCTCTCCTCTCTCCCCCTCCCCCTTCTCTACTAACCCTCACCTCTGAGATTCACATGGTCCTTCACAGAGCCTGCCTTCATTTCTCCCCCCAGAGTTTGTTCTGCAAGGGCTGATGACTAAAGACATTGAATTTTAAAATGCTACTGTACCCACTCCTTGGAGTATTCCTTCACTTCCCACCTCCCTTGAATCTGACCCCCTGCTCCTTTCTCCTCCAACATGTGGTTGCACTTAGGGGCAGACTGAGGCAGTTTAGTTTTCCAGAGTATAGGAGGAACAGGGAAAGGAAAGAAAGCATGATGAATGGATAGAGGAACAGTCCAGAAAAACAGCCGGGAAGAAACCCAAAGCTCCCCCCACCCCTTCTTATTAAGGGCACTACAAATAAATTCCATAAAAGTGTTTTGCCCCTCCAGGTTTTCTCAAGGTAAATGAATGCAGGAAAAGAAACCGGTAACCACAGTCACGTGGCATAGGGCCCTCCAGCTGTACACATTTCACATGGATGGGCAATACCTTGGCTGGAGTGCCAACCTGGCCCTTGGCCAGTGAGCTGCAGCAGCAGCAGCCCTCAGGAGGCCACCACGAAGCTTCAAAGCACACACTGGTTATAACAATGTGAAAAATGGGTTTGTGAGCCCGATCAAATGCCAACTATTGTCAGGCTTTCAAGCTGTAGTTAAAGTGGGTGTTGATCAGATTCTGGAGGGCTGCAGCCTTCTCATTTTGCTGATGCCTAATGAAGCCCATAGGAGTTAGGTGATCTGCCTAAGGTTATGGTAGTCAGTATTTGAACTCAGTTCCTGTGATAGTCTATACTCCAACAGATGCCAAGTAAGGATGAAGGACAGATGGAGTCGTCGGTTAAAAGAATGGAACTAGCTGGATGCCAAGCGGCCACCTGGGAGGCCAAAAAACCAATGGGGCAAGACAGTGATCCCATGATTGGACAAAAGATGGAAAATAGCGAGCATGAGATCATTAATCCTAGCATCCAGGGGCTGTTCTGTGGTCCCATTGTGAGGACTGATGCCACAGATCCACACTGTTGTTGTTCAGTACTGTCCCTTTCCCTGTGCCCCCATTTGGGGTTTTCTTGGTAGAGATACTGGTGTGGTTTGTGATTTCCTTCTCCAGTACATTTTATATATGAGGAAACTGAGGCAAACAAGGTTAAGTGACTTGCCCAGGATCACACAGCTGGTAAGTGTCTGAGGCCACATTTGAACTCAGGAAGATGAGTCTTCCTGACTCCAAGACTTTATCCATGAACCACCTAGTTGCCCATAGATTCAAATATGAATCTCTATTTACCCCTTGGGATTTTTCTCAGTCAACTTATTTATGTTCTGTTTATTCTAGCCCTTTATTCTCTTACCATATTATTATCTACTTCACCTCAGTTAGAAATCTCAGATTGTAGCGGTAGGAGGAATTTATTTCCAAATTGAGCATTTTACCGCTGAGGTCAAGGACACTCTAGCTAGAAGCTTAACTCAATTCTTTTAATCAAAACTTGCCATTTTCAGTGAGCCACCTGTATGGAGAAGGCCACACTTTCTTCTTTCCTTGTGGGACTGCCTCCCTTAAAAGTCTGTTGGAAACAAACCAACCCCACGAAGCCTTTCTCTGCCCTCATCCTTTTTCCCTCCTCCAGAGGCGATTAGGTGGTCCAGTGGCTTGAAGTAAGGAAGATGAGAGCTTGAATTTTGCCCCAGGCACTTACTAGCCATGTGATTCTGGGCAAGTCAATTAACCTCTCAACCTGTTTCCTCCTCTGTAGAGAAAATGAAGAAGTTGGACTCAGTCCCTTCCAGGTTGAAATCTATGACGCTAGCAAAGCCTGAGCTGAGTACAAAGTGGGAGGCAGTGAAGGCTAGTGGAAAGAACACAGGCTTCAGAGTTAGAGGACCTGGGTCCAAATCCCCACCTGTGTGACACTGGAAGCATCACTTAGCCTCTCTGGGGCTGTTTCCTCAACTGTAAAATGAGTAATTTAGACTTGATGACTTTGAGAGTCTCTCCTGGCTCCAATGCTGTGAACATACGACCTCATTCCTTTTTTTCCCCACTATTTTTTTTGCTTTTTTTTTTTTTGGAGGGGGGAAGGCAGGGCAATTGGGGTTAAGTGACGCACCCAAGGTCACACAGCTAGTAAATGTGTCAAGTGCCTGAGGCCACATTTGAACTCACATCCTCCTGACTCCAGGGCTGGTGCTCTACTCACTGTACCACCTCATTCCTTCTTAAAGACCCCCTGAAAGTCTTCCTTGTAAACAGTGGGGCTTACTTCCATTGCTGTATGCCTTGGTATTTCATCCTGGACACTTCTCCCTAAAAATCTCTCTGGTTCCGATCCACAAGCTAGCATAGAGCACACAGTTAAGAACGACACATGTCATTTGCTCCTGACTCAATTTCCACCTGGAATTAACACATGTTAGTCTGTAGTATGTATTCCTTTTCTTTAAAAGGAAATGCTGAGCTAGCCTTTTTCCCTCTCCTCTTAAAAGTCTGAAAGCTCAAGTAAATGAGTGTAGACGGCACTTCCTTCAACAGTTGAATGCTTTGTGATTGTGAGGTCCCTCCACTGCTGAAGCTCAGGGGGAGAATTTGAACTCAAGTCCTCCTGACTCTGAGTCTAGTGCTTTTATTCCCTGTGCCACCTAGTGCAGTTCAGAATTATCATCCGTGGTGGGCATGAGAGGGGTGATGCGAGACAAATGCACTTAGAATGCCCCTTTAGGTGGTACCGTTTTAGGGCTGGGAGGGACCTTAGGAAATCATTTGTCTGACACACTCATTTTATTGAAGAAACTGAGTTTCTAAGAGAGGGGGGAATGACTTGCCCATGATATCACTGGTCCAAGTAGTAAGTGGCAGAAGCAGGACCCCCAAGGACTGAGATCCTACTCCACTGAGGGCCCCCCTGACTGCAAGAGGAGAATAAAGACTCCCTTTCACCAAGACTTCCAAGAGACCAAGAGCAGTGGATTGTCTGCATCTAGGGTGAGGGGAGATAAAGTGTTACAGGTGAAGACTAAATAGAGGCCAAGGGAGCTAGACTCGCAGTGGATTGAGTGCCAGGTCTGGAATCAGGAAGACTCATCTTCATCAGTTCAAATCTGGCTTCATACCCTTACTACCTATGGGACCTTGGGCAAGTCACTTCACCCTGTTTGCCTCAGTTTCTTCATCTGTAAAATGAGCTGGAGAAAACCCTATGGACAATATTGACATGCTATGGTCCACAGGATCATGAAGAGTCAGACAGGACTGAATGACAATTTAAAATTCTGCTGGGCAGTGGTGTGAGCTTAAATTGCAGGTCCCCAAGCATTTGGACGAAAATCAACATCCCTCCCCACTTTTGAAGTTTAGCTCGGTTGTATAATGAAAAGATCATCAACCCAGAAGTTGGGAGGTCTGAGGTTCATCTCTGCCACTGACTCAATGCTATGACCTTGAATAAGTCACATAACCTTATGCTGAAGTTTCCTCCCCTATGACATGGGGGTGACAATCCCCGCAGTGCCCATTCCCCAGGGCTGATCTGGGGATCAGATCAGATCATTTGAAGCTTCATGGACCAGCTAATCCAACCCTCACATTTTAGACATTGGGAAGGGAGGCCAGTGCTGAACCCAAGGTCACCCAGGTAAGTATCAAGGGCAGTATTTGAACCCAGGTTCTGTAACTCCAGAGTCAGTGTTATTTCTACCAAGCCACATTGCCATGCGAATTAGAGACAAAAACCTGCCCTGCAGGGGCTGCTTGGGCTGTAGCCACACCTGTGCTCACAGGCGCTGTGACTGGAGGGAGACTGAGGTGGAGAGGGTGAGCCTATAGCTGACAAAACCCTGGTCAGTGCTGGAAAGATGCCCTCTTAAGCCAGGAATAGCTTTTAAAACATCACTGTGTTTTTTTTATTAAAGAGAATAAACTGTTTGTTTCTTCTCCACACCAAAAAGTCCCCCAAACAACTGAAAAACTCTGCTGTGGCTTTCCATCAGGAAGTCCCCTCAGCCTGAGCCCCATGGCCAGGGGAAACTCCTTGCCTGACCTAAGAGAACATTTACTCTGGCCTGGGTGGCATTTGCCAGTTACCTAAGAGATGACCACAGGCTTTCAGTAGCTGAGAAAAGCCCTCTCTGCCATCCACGTGCACCACGAGCTGAGGCAGGAGGAGGGGTGCTGGGTGGGGGTGGTTGCTTGCAGTGAGGGGAAGGAAGCTGGTTTCCCAGCACTTTCTAGAACCTTGGTCAGCCACAAGTTCTCGGGAGTCAGCCTGGGCAGCTCAGATCATTTGGTTCAGGTAAAACACTCCCAAGGGTAGTATGACCCACACAGAACACTCCCCACCCTGCCCCACCCCAGTAACTCTACTGCAGTAAGAATGCTGGGGCAGCCTCGTAGAATTCTGGGTCATTCTGAGAATTCTTGCCACATACGGTTTCCTGGTCATTGTGCTAAGCCTAAAAATGATGCTGCATGGGATGGATGGGTAAGCCAAAGGATCATAGATTAAGAGGAAAGAGACCTCAGAAGCCACAGAATCCAATTTCCTCATTCTACAGAGTAGGAAACTGAGGCACAGAGAGGTTAAATAACTTGTTCAGGGATTATACATCTGCTAAGTATCAGTGGCAGAATTTGAACCAAGGTCTTCCAAACTACAAGTCCAACAACTTATCCATTACTCCATGTGAGACTGAGCTAGCTGGTATTTGCATCTTCTAGGTTACCCTCCCAAGTGGCAGGAGAGGGGTTTAGGAGGTTCAAAAAGTAAGCTCTAAAAACTGAACTCTAAAAAGTAAATAAAACTTACTAAGTGCTAGGCACTGTCCTAGGTGCTGGAGATGCTGAGACAAACATTGTCCTTGTGGCCTGATCCAAGTTTGAAGACACATTCTCTCTTCTCCAGTTCAACCACAGCATTAAGACTCTAAACCAGGGCTTCTTAACCTGGGATCTCTGACTTTTTAAAAAATCTATTTTGATAACAATATTTCAATATAATTGGCTTCCCTTGTCACTCTATTTCATTTTCTGTATTTAAAAACCATAATTCCGAGAAAGGGTCCACAGGCTTCTTTTGACTACCAGGAGTCCCACAGCAGCGAAAAGGGTAAGGCCTTCATTAACATCACGTACCCTCACCAGAAGAAGGTGGCAAGGTAAGGTAGACAGGGCCTGTTCTCTTCAAGTTTCAACATCTACATAAAAGTCTTTCTGACTCCTCCAGCTTCAAGAGTTTTCTCTTCAAAATTACTTTCTATATACATACATGCATACATATGTGTGTGTTGTTTCCCTAATAGAATGTAAATTCCTTGGGGTCAAGGACTGTCTTATCTTTGTTTTTATATCTTCAGCTTGGCACACAGTAGGCAGTTAATAAATGCTTGTTGGTTGATAGAACTAGAGCTGTAAGATCAGGATTCTAATGTCACCTGTGTGGCCTTGGGCAAGTCACTCGGTTTACTCATATGATAGGGTATTGGGTAGTTCGGTGGTGAAGTGGATAGAGTGCTGGGCCTGGAGTCAGGAAGACTTGAGCTCAAATTTGGCCTCAGACACTTACTAGCTGTGTGACCCTGGGCAAGTCATTTAACCCTATATGACTCAGTTTCCTCATCTGTAAAATGAGCTGCAGAAGGAAATGGCAAACCACTCCAGTATCTCTGCCAAGAAAATCCCAAATGGGGCCAGGAAGAGTCAGACATGACTGAACACAACTGAAAGATGAGAGGGTGAGGATAATCACTAAAGTGACTTTCAGCCCGAGATACTATAATCCTTTTAATTTATTCCTGAAAATGCTAATTATTAATATCCTGGAGTGGGACAGAACAGAAAAAAATAACCCTCATATTCTATAGTGTTTTTTTAACCATAGGAAAGGTTGTTTTTTCATTTTATTTTTAAGTCTAAAAGGAGACCAAAGGTGAATTATTCACAGCAAGTTCATCCCAGGACAAAGATGTAAAAAGAAGTCCGAGCTGAATGTCAGTCAAGAAGAACTTGATGGCAGTATTTCACAGGACACCTCTGATGGGCACTAGTGGCAGCTTGTCTCTGCCTGGTGGTTTTAGCATGTCTTCCAACTGTTCCCTGCCTGAATCCCACAAGCCACACTTGTGTACGGGGGCCAGACAGGTGTCCTGCCTTTGCCAGCCTAGGCTACAGAGAGGGACTTGTTGGAGCAGTTCCTTGCACCTTCATCATCTAGAAAACCCCTATTCTGGCCTGAGGAACGGGAGCTAGAAGGGAGGGGCACTGTGGAATGAACTCTAGGCTAGGGGTTAGAAGGCCTGGGATTGAGTCCTGGCTTTTCTACATTGGGTGAGGGTTGCCTCCTAGGGTCTTAGTTTCCTCATCTGTAAAATGGGGGGTTTAAACTAGATGCTATCTATGGTCCCTTTCTAGATCTAGGAAGCCATCATCTGAAGCATGGTACAAGGGAAAGATAGATTTCAAGCCAGATGTCCTGGGTTCCAATTTTGACTCTGCCCATTATTACCTGTGAGGACAATTTATTTACTTTCTTTGGGTCTCAGTTTCCTCCACTATAAAATGAGGGGAGCAGGACTAGATGACTTTAAAAATTCCTTTTCTTTCACAAACTGATGCAAAGTGAAATGAGCAGAACCAGGAAAACACTGTACACAGTAGCAGCAACATTGTGTGATGATCAATTACGAATGACTCAG
The DNA here is from genome assembly GCF_011100635.1 of Trichosurus vulpecula. Taxonomy (NCBI): domain Eukaryota; kingdom Metazoa; phylum Chordata; class Mammalia; order Diprotodontia; family Phalangeridae; genus Trichosurus; species Trichosurus vulpecula. The sequence goes on from NC_050578.1 coordinate 245,614,665, forward strand.
CTCTTCTTAGCAACATAATGATCCAAGACAATGGCAAAGGACTCAAGAAGAAAAACGCTAGCCACACGCAGATAAGAAACTGATAGACTCAGAACGCCGATCGAAGCATATTTTTTTCACTTTTTTTTTCTCTTGGTTCCCCCTCGCCCTTGTATCTGTTTCTTCTTTCACAAATGTGACTAATACGGAAATATTTTTACATGGTAGCACATGTATATAACTGTCTACCATTTTCAAGGGTGGGAGAAGAATTTGGAACCCAAAATCTTGTAAAAATCTATGTTAAAAATGTTCTTGACATGGAACTGGGGGAAAAATAAAATACTATTAAACTTTCAAAAAAAGTTCCTTCCCAGCTCAATCAAACCAATCAGTCAACAAGCACATATTAAGCACCCAGTGTGCGCTAGGTCCTGGGGTACAAATATGAAGGATGAAGCAATGATCTGAGTAGAATCTGAAAATTATCCCAATTCCTCAGGATAGACATTTAGTAGAAATAGAGGGACATGGAAAGGTAGGAAAGTGAAAATACATTCAATGTAACAGCTATTTATTAACTGCCCTACCCAAAGTTGGGCTGGGCAGCTAGGTGGCTGAGTGGATAGAGCACTGTTCTTCAGGAAGACTTGAGTTCAAAAGCAACTCTTACTAGCTGTGTGATCCTGGGCAAGTCACTTTACCTTGTTTACCTCAGTTTCCTTATCTGTAAAATGGGTTGGGGAAGGAAATGGCAAACCACTCCAGTATCTCTGCCAAGAAAACCCCAAATGGTGTCATGAGACACAACAATAACAAAAAACTCAGGCTGAGAAACCTGAAGCTATACCAAGTAATTTTGGGTGGGCTAGGGGACTGACTATGGGGAGGGAGGAAGTGACACCTGAGCTGTGTCTTGAAAGAAGCCAAGGCTTCTACCAGTAAGAGGTGAGGAGGGAGTGTGGAGACAGCCTGTGTAAAGGGTATAGAACGTCCTGGTCAGGGAACAGCAAGTGTGGGTCCAAGCACACAAATGGTAATAAAATAGCTGATTCCATTTTCCTTTATTTCCGGGTTTCCTAGAGGAAGCAGCATTGTTTTAGGGCTCACAGATCTCCCTTTAGGGAATCTCGGCAGAAGATCCATTGTTTGAGAGAACCAATGGCTATGGTGGGTGTCCACGGAATTTCTACCCTGGGAGCCTGGGAGGTCAGAGCTCAGCCCCAGTGGGACAGTGCCAGGAGCCAAAAGCAGTGAGCCCAGGGACAGTTTGTACTTTACAATGGCTCTTCCATTAATCTTCGGAGCAGTCCACACTTTGGACCTTGGGTCTAATGCCCAAAGCAAACGTTGTTGGGAATAGCTGTGATGCATTCAATGAGCATTCTCTGACCACAAACCGATTAGAGAAGTAAAGAGAGCTACAGGGCTTGGCCTGAAGGTCAAAGTGACTGCGTAAGAGCTTGTTTTCCCTTTAACTAGAGAGGAACGAGGAGATACAAATAAATAGCCAAGATACAGGGACCTCAGTAAGCCGCTGGGACGGTTTCTGTGTTTTCCTATCTCACTTGTCACAGGTTTCACGAGGACAATGAGTTCAACCTCAGCTGCTTCCTGGAGTGAGGCTTTTCATCATGAAGGCCTGATATTAAAGGAGTATTTAATCACACGGTGCTTTCCCCCTAGGGTTTTATGCTCAGGATTTCAAACCACTCTACTAACATAAAATTAACTACCACTGATAATAAGCCAGGATCCTTGATCTAGAGAGGGAAGGCCTCAGAGGGAGGTTCAGTGACTTGCCTAAAGTCACCAAGTAGTAAACATTAGTCAGGATTTGAACCCAGGCCCTATGAACCAATGCTCTTTCTACATACTACATTCTAGGGGAATGTTAAGACATTTGTCAAGTTATAAGCAAAGTAGAAGGGCACCGGTTAAAAGAAAACTCTCCCTCCACAGGGGAGACAGTTTATCCAGGGACTAAAGCCAAGCCTGTCCCACCTGTCTGGACCTCGTCTTTGCACGGCGAGTAATACCAAGGCCTACTTGGTTGATTCTGGTTTAATTTGGCACTTCCTCATTGGAATGGGTTACAAGGAGATGTGAGACCACATCTGGACACGAATCTTTGAAGATTCTTATCTGAGAAGGCTTAGTGAAGAGGCAGCTGGATGGGCACCATAGAGAGAGTAATAGACTTGGGGCGGGAAGACATAATGCCAAATCCTGTCTCAGGCATCAGTTGTGTGACCCTGGGGAAATCACTTCACTCCCCTATCTGTAAAATGGGGATGATAACAGTGCCTACTTCTGAGGGCTATGGTGAGATAACAGATGTAAAGTGCTTTGCATAATTTAAAGCACTCTAGAAATTCTAGGTATTATTAATATTTTTCTACCAGATAGGCCAGCTGAGGTCTCAGTCCAGGGATTGATTATATGTCAGCATGTTTCATTCAAACAAGCATAAAACCATATTGACTTGACCTGAAAAGTCACCACTGGGTCCTGAAAACTTTTCCATTCTTCTTGGACGCCAGACCATGTGATAGGCTGTCATATGGACAGAGAGCGCAGGGCCCAGACATTTTCTTCTGACTTGTGCCTGGGAAATGAATCTCAGTGCTGAGGGGATGGGCAACATGAAGTGTGCTCAAGAATCACTTGGGCTCCCAAATTGACACAGTCCCTTCTCCTGATCTGTTCAGGCCCTTGGCAGGTCCGCATCCATACGGTAGTCAGGAGTATGAGCTAAGCCAAACCACACGCTGACTAACCTAACTCAAAGCCCAACAGGAAAAATGAGATTCCATCTCTTGGATGGGACCAATTCATCCTTCCTGGATCCATGACAGCATTCTCTGCTCAAGAACTGGATCCTCAGAGCCAGAGCTGTAGGAGAAGAGCCCAGTCAGCATGTGACTTAAATGCAACATCCTCATCTCCTTGGAATTACACCTTTAAATTAGCCCATGGGAAGGGTAGGTTACAAGTCTCTCTTCACTCCCAGAGAAGAGCTTACTGTTGTTTCTGCACACACGGAGGCCTTTGGACTTTCATCCAAAGGGCAGGCATAGATGGGGATGGAAGCTCTTGGATAAATCGTGCCACTCGCTTTCTGCAACCCTGACCATAGCTATGCTTTGAGATGGGGGTGGGGTGGGGGTTTGGAGGAGGGTAGAGACGTGGGGAGGGGAGACAGAGAGAGAGAGACAGAGACAGAGAGAGAGAGAGAGAGACAGAGAGAGACAGAGACAGAGAGAGAGACAGAGAGAGAGACAGAGAGAGAGACAGAGACAGAGAGAGAGACAGAGACAGAGAGAGAGAGAGAGACAGAGAGAGAGACAGAGAGAGAGACAGAGAGAGAGACAGAGAGAGAGACAGAGAGAGAGACAGAGAGAGAGACAGAGAGAGAGAGACGGGGGTGGGGGGGGTGCTAAAGGGCAATCTGATCCTCTAGGGCCTGCCTAGAACAAGTTGCAGGTGACGCTTAACGTCCACCTGAGCCTCTTGTAAATCTCTACCCCTTACACAGGGTTCTGGTCTTTTTACCTTCGCCTCCTGGGGAACTTTTCATCTGTTTTTACTGGCCAGTGGGACCAGTTTTTCACTGGGCTACTGGGTCTACTGCAGTAATTGATTTTAATTATGCACAGCATGCTACAGGATAATGAAGCCTTGTGCGGACCCTTTCATCTCAGGAGCTGTGCGAGCCCGAGGCTGGGCCAATGTGGCCAGAGAGGCTGCTCACGTCAGTTGGTCGCTGACCCTCCCTTTACAGGTCAGTGAGTGGCAGGGTGGAGGGGACGCCTGGCTGGGGCTCAAAGGGCAAAGTCAAGGTGGAGAAGAGAGAAAGCTGCAACTCCTACCACGGAACCCTTCAGACTGATCGCCATAAACTCTTCCTGCAGACACACACTTGCTTCCACAGTATCTTCCCACTGCCTGGATGAACCAGTCTGCCGATGCATCCAGCACGTGGCCATAAGCAGCTGGCAAAGCAGCCTGAGGACCTGGAGCTCCAAGATTCCATGTCGCTTAAATTGAGGACTTTGAGATCCCAGATTTAGAGCTTGGCTCATTACAGGCTCACAGGGTAATGATTTAGAGCTCAGTGTCAATCAACAAGGACTTAGTCGGTGCTTACTATGGGCCATGTGCTAGGCTAAGTACTGGACTAAGACAATAATAATAATAATAATAATAATAATAATAATAATAATCATAGCTTTTATTTAGCACTTTAATACCCTCAAAGCACTTTGCATGTCTTATTTAATTCTAACAACAGCCGGTGAGGTAAATGCTATTATTATCCCCATTTTACAGTTAAAGAAACTGAGGCACAGAGAGATTAGTGAGACTTGTCCAGGGTCACCAAGCACGTGGGCAACTGAAGCCCATTTGGAACTCAGCTCTTCCTGACTCCAAGTTTCCTCCTCAAGGAGCTTCCTTTTTAACAGGGGAACAACACTTAAAGAGTATGTACCCAATATACAAAATCAACATTAGGATCCTAGAGCTAGAGTTGGACAGGACCTCAGAGGCCATCGAGTCCAACCCTTAGCAGAAAGAGAAAGTGAAGCCCATTTTACAGATGAAGTAGCTGAGGCCCAGGCTACACAATTTTCAATGTCCAACTAAGAAAACTTTACAGGAAATTAGCTCCTGCACAATATGACCTTTTTAGTCCATTTTCATACTTCACAAGAATACATTAGTGGGGCCCATCTAAATTGATCTCCCCAGAGAGGTTTAATCAGTTATTCTTGGCTACCAGTAATACTGAATCTGGACTCACTTGAAGCTTCCAGCCTTATAACACAGTGCCTACAATGAACAGGGAAGCATTAATACATAAAATTCTGTCATGTGTTGTACGCCATGTAGAGGAAAGAGGACAGAGGATTTTGTTCCCCAACCCCCAAAGGCTGCATTTTCAAATCTTCACTTTATTGGTACCCACATCTGGATCAGATAAATTTCAAGTGCGGCTTTCAATATTAGTACTGCTTAAGGTGACGATACTTGACAAATCTCAAATGCCAGACTGTCAGATCAAATTAATTTGACCAGCCATGGGAGAGAAAGGGGGGAGGGGAAGTGGGGGCAGGGTGGATTGGGAATAAAGAGATTACAGCTGATCCATCCCTTCCATCTACCTCTTCTGTCTGTTTGTGGCACACAAATAATGGGACTAAGGCAAAATTGGTGTTCACCATGAAGGTCCACTTTTTTCAGGATCTCAATGAGAGAGCAATGATGGTGTTTCTGGGAGGCACCAGGATTCAGCCTGATGTGTATCCTTGAATGGGGGTGGGGGGGAGGCAGAACATGGAGTCTTGGGATCAGAAAACTGTACTGCCTATCACTAGTGGTCTGACTGTGGCCATGCCTGTTTACCTTTTTCAGCCTTGGTTTCCTCATGTGTAAAATGCAAATATCATAATAATACTTGCACAGGGTAGCTGTGACTCAAATACCCTACAAAAGTAATCTATGATCATTGTGAATAATCATAGAGATGCCAAGATTCTAAAGTCATTATAATAAAAGAATTAAAAATCAGCTTGTAAGATAGCAATTTCCTACAATGAGTACCATCATTGAAGACAGCCGAAAAGATCAATATGAGAAAATATTTTCTATTGTAAATGTCAGCCTAGGTCTCTCCCACTGCTATCCAACCTTCAGCCAGCCAACATGTTAATGATTGAGTTGCTAGATGAATAGGTCAGCTTGATAGTTACTTGGCTGACAGTCATATTTTTTAATTAAAAAACTAGGCAAGGGATGTCACAGACTTATGAGATGTCAGAGCTAAAAGAGATCAGCTGGGCCAAGTCTTTCCTTTTTACAGATGAAGGAACTGATGTCCAGAGCAGTAAAACAATTCACTCCGTATGTATGTATGTATGTATGTATATGGACCAACATATTCAAAGTAGCACCTTTTGTGTTAGCAAAGTAATGGGTCCAAAAAAGGGAAATGGGCTGAATAAACTGTGGTATGTGAATGTAATAAGCTATAACTATGCAATAAGGAATGAGGAATTTAGAGAAACCTACGCAAAAACGTTGAATGAGAAGATCAATAAAAGAAAGCCAAACTCTGAGTAACTGAAAAGACCAATAACGGTTCCTGAATACAGATAACAAAGTTCTTAGTAGAGAGGAGGGAGACTCAGGGCAAAATGTCGCCTGGTCATAAATGTGGTCAAAATTTGACCACAATTTCCAAAGCGGTCACAATATTGGTTGTTTTGGCTTTGTTACAGGGTACAGTTAGAATCTGGTCCTAGAATCAGGACAGGCTGAGTCGTAGATGGAAATGGCTGTCATGTAATAACAAGAGATAAAAACAAAACTGCTAAAAAATACAAATTTTGGTATGTAACCAAGGGTATGAAATATAGGTGAATGTGAACAAGAGGAGAGGGCTTGGTACCAGCAACCAGATAAGCATCTCAGAGCTCCCCAAGCTGCCCCTTCCCTGAAGTTTCTCATCATCATCACTGACAACAAACCACACTGACAGCATGGTTTCATGGTTTCAGGCTGTAGTGCACACAAAGTTGAGTCACCCTGGTACAACAAGGATCAAAATACCATATGGGAAAGGCTCTGAATGTTAGAAGTGTAGGAGAACTTAGACTCCCAGAGTACCTAGGACTGCAAGCAAGGGAGATGTACCAAGGCTGAGCCTTACTGCTGGCTCTTCACTCTTGCCTCACCTTAAGATAAACATTCTTTATGTTTTAATTTCCCCACCATTTTAGGGCACAAGGTGCTGACCTAGCTCAGTTCAGGTGCCACTTCTGACATAACACTTTGGATTTTCCCAGTTACCAGAGTTGACTCATTCCTAAAATTAATATGCATTGCTAAAATGTCTATACCCTTTGACTCAGAGTTCCTACTGCCCCCCTCCCCCCACCCCAGGAAGTCAGTGACAGATAGACTCAATTTACACCAAAATATTTATAGCAGCACTTTTTGTGGTTGCTAAGAACTGAAAACAAAAGAGATGCCCATCACTTGTGGAATGGCTGAACAAATGCCAAGAAGCATGGGAAGACTTATATGAATTGATGCAAGGTGAAGTAAGCAGAACCAAGGAAATGACATACAATGATTACAGTGGTATAAACGGGAAGAACGTCACCAATGAAGCTGTGAAATCATAATGATCACACCTGGCCCCAAGGAAGAGATATGGGAAGACACCTTCCCCATCCTGACTCTTTGGCAGAAGTGGGAAGCCAAGACCATGGGAATGGACAATTGTAGAGAACCTCAGACTTTTTTTTCTGACATGTTTAGTTTTGAATAACTTTTTTTTTCTTGCTTCCCTTTTCTCCTACTTTGGATGGCTTTCTGGGAGAGGGTGAAGAGGGGAATACAGTGAGAAATGTAATATTATAACAAAAGGAATTAATAAATAGTTATTTTAAATAAATTATTTGAATAACTTCACATACATGTATTTATATGCAGTGTGTATCCCTTGAGTAAAATATAAACCCACTGAGGGAAGGGAATGTTTCTTCCTTTCATCTCTCTATGTCCAGGGCCTAGCTGAGTGCCATGCTTACCAAATGTTTGGTGACCTGAATTTTCAAACCTACAGAGGAATAAAGAAACAACCCCAAATCAAACTTTCCACTAGTCCCTTCCTTTGATGTGAGGAGCAGAAGAGGAGAAGGACAACTGGAATTTTCCTGTTCTCTTATGAACTTGAAGAGAGCTGGCAGAATTGCTCCTTCTGCCACTGAGATTCCTCAGTGTAAGAGTTGGGCTCAGTTTGAGAATAGATGCCAACCCCCTGACAAGTGCACATGCTCCCAACCCTGCCAATCAGAAAGATGGAAATGGATCAATTTGGGGAAATCCATTCATTTTCTCAGGCCATTAGAATCCAATTAGCAAATGACCCAAATGGTTTCCCAATGAGTTAATGGATCATTATCCACCAGAAAATTAGGCATACTGGTGACCTCACAGGAAGCACAGGGTCCATAGAGACACTATGAGTGGAAAGAATACTGACCTCATTAAAAGTTCTAATCCTGGCCCGGCCACTAATTGGCTGTGTGATCCTGAACAAGTCATTGCTTGGCATACCTGAACAAGAATCTTCCCTGTAATATGCCTGGCAAATGGTCCTACAGCTTTTGCCTGAAAACATCTAGTGAAGGGGCATTCATTACCTGCTGAGACAGTCCATTCTTTACTTGGATAGCCCTAGATTTCCTTCTTTGGCACTTTTGGGCACTGATCCTACTTCTGCTTTCTAGGGCCAAGTAAAACCAATTGAATCCATTTTCTGTACAACAGACCCTCAAAATAGTTACAGTCATCCTAACCCTCTCTTTCTGCCAATTCATCTTTTCCTTGGACTAAACCTATCAAGTTCCTTTGGCTTGTGATGTCCTTCCCATCTCCAGATCAATGAGTCACTGATCCCGAGGCTCTCTCCGGGACTCAGTTTCCTCATGAGGGAGGTATACTAACTCAGGAGTTCTTAACATGGGGTCTGAGAACTTATAAAAAATATTTTGATAACTCTTTCAATATAATTAATTTCTCCTATAATCCTATGTATTCTATTCTATTTATCTAAAAATATTCTTTGGAGAAGGGGTCCATAGGTTTCACTAGAACACCAGAGGGGTCCAAGATATGCAAAAGGTCAAGAATTCCTCTCCAGCTCTAACACTGCCATGATTCAACATTCAACAAATATTGATTCAGCCCCTATTATGTACAAGTCCCTAAGATGGGTGCTTGGGAGATACAAAGATAAATAATCTAGTAGTTAATCTAAGGTGCTCCAGTCCCCTGCTAATTGGAAGAAAAAAGTCTATGTAAATAACCCTAATACAAAGTAGATTAAGTGCTAAAAGACTGCCAAGGAGGGAAAAGTCACTTTCATGCAGTTTGAGGGTAAAATCTTGGAAGGCTTCTTGGAGAAGGTGGCATTCCATCTGGGCCTTGAAGAATGAGTAGAAGTGTAATTCATGGAAGAGGACAGGGAAAGAAAGCATTTTCTAGGCATAGAGAGGAGCCAGGACAAGGGTAAAGAAATGGAAAAACCCTGGGAGTATTCAAGGGATGATGAATGATCCAATTTTGCAGGAGTGTAGAGTGTGTGAGGGTAATGCTAGCTTAAGGCGCTTAATAAACATTTGTCAGGTTTAATACAGCACTTTACAGCTGATAAAATGTCCTCTTCTGGGCAAGATAAGGCTGGAAAGGCTGTCTGGAGCCATACTGTGGAGGCCTGGAGTGCCAGGAAATAGAGGAACATTTTATTGGGTTGGCAGAGACGTCAATGGAGATGTTTAAGCTTTGAAGTGATGTGACAGAGAGACCCATTAGGAAGATTAATCTGGAGGTGGTATATAGAGGATGGGTGAGACTGTAGGCAGGGAGTCTAGCAAGGAAAACATTATAATAGTCCAGGTGAGAGCTAATCAGCTCCATAGTAATGATGACAAAAATGACGACGACATTGATATTGACGACATTAATAATAAACCATGGGGGAGAAGGATGAAGTCCATGACACCTCTACCTCCTGGGGGCTACCGGAGTTTTCCTGAAAATGCTTTACCTCAAGCTAGAGAAGACAATATTACATCCCAATACCTTTATTTCATCTAAAAAAAAGCCCAGTCCTTTTGTCTGTCTGTCCAATAATCTGTCAAACATTAAATGAAAATGACTCTTTAGATTTTTCTATTTGTATTCCCAGAGCTTGGCACATAGTCAGTACTTCATAAACACTTTCTTCATTCATTCCTTCATTTGTTCATTCATTCAGACTTGTCCCAGATCTGTTTCTATCTGTACTCCACTGAATAAGCTAAGAAGGAAGAAGCAACGATGGACGTGTATAGAGTCTTTTGTTTGCAAAGCATTTCACGAACATCATCTCGTTTGGATCTTCCCGCTCACCCAGCTGCTACTATTTTCCCGGTTTACAGATGAGCAGAGGCCGAATTTAAGTGACTTGTCCAGGGTGACAGAGCCAAGACAAGCTTCGAACCCAGATCTTCCTTGACTCTACTCTGCCATGATGCCTCTGAGGCAGCCTGGTGGTGTTGGAAATGGTAAGAGGGAAAGGCAAGTGAGAGATGAGGGCTAACTGGACCCGGAGAGCAAGAGAGGGTGCTTTTTGTGATCCGGGTGATGGGAAGAACTGAGGAGTCATCAACAGAAAGACATCAGGATAAGGTATAGGTTTGAGGAGGGAAGGCAACGCCAGAGTTGGGTTTTAGGCAATTCGGTGATTTTAAGACTAAAGCAGTGGGACAATCGGATTCTGATGATAAATAATGTAAAGATGCTACAACAATTATCATTGAAATAATTGTTACCTCTAACAGAGAGGTGACATTGAAAGCACTACAGGGCAAATGAGAAAAAATGACTAATTAGTGGCTAAAATATGAAAACAGAAGGAAACCGTGAGAGAGAAGGAGAGGGTGAAGGGGATACTTTCTATGAATTGCAGATGAGGATGGGCAGGATGGGTTTCCGGGAGCCAAGAATATATTAATATACCATGGAAAGATAGGAAAGGCAAAGGCCTGGAAAGGCAGGACATATCACAGATGCAGAGAGTGGGGCCTAATTAACACTGCTGCCTGCTAAAATCTGGTCCTGGAGTGACAGGCAGGTTTCCGGCCATGACACCCAGGAACAATGGCAGCATGTGGGGCCCGTTAGCCATGCTCGCCTATCCCGCAGACCCGCTCCTAGCAGAATCCAGACAACGGGTGTTAATGAAGCTGGGCCAGGCTGAGACACAAGGCCCCATTTTTCAGATCTGACACTCAGCTGGGCAGCCCTCAGCTCAGGGCCTTGGAGAGCCAATCAGGGCGCTTGAGCAGACCTATCCAACAGCTCCCATCCATCCTCTTCAGTGGAACAATCAGCTGGGGAGGCAGGTGCTTTAAAATAGGTCACAGGCACTTGGGCAATCTGATGTGGCTTTCCAGGAGCCCTGTGGCCTGGGGAATAGAAATATTTTAATTACACTGGGGGCAGAAGATGAAGAGAAAATTGTATTGCCCACTAGGCTCAAAGAGAGACCCAACAGAGGTGGGGGGACTCATGGTAGTCCCCCTCCAACCCCCCATGGAGGTGGAGATTACCTCCCCACTCCAGGCTTGCTACTTGGCTCTGACAGCCTTGCATAGCTGATTATATGATAACAAAACCGAAGCTGAGGCTATTGATTACTATCTAGTACCTCTGGGGATTCATAATTATGCACCAGTGTCCATGCATTCTCTGCTGCTAAGGTAACTGATGAACAGCCAGCGCATGTTTCTGCTATCAAGATAACAGGTTGGAATTTTTTTTCTTTCTTATTTCTTTGCAGCCATAGGAACTGGAAAGGATCTTCTGGTTGGAGAACCAGGTAGATAAATGTTGGTGTTACCAGGTAAATACACAGAGATCAGTGACTCCACATTCTGCTCTTTGGTTCACCATCACTCACACAAAGTTTGGAATCAGAAAGAGAGCACCTTGCCCAATTTCCCTCTCAACTCGGACATCTTTTCTACAACCCAACCTGAAATATGGTTGTCTAGATTTCACTTTAATAGGTCCAGGGATGAGAAGCTCACTGCCTACCCTGTATCACAGCTAGAGCCTTCCCTCTGAGAATACCTTCAGACTACTTTGTATTTATCTTGTTCATAAAGAGTTGTTTGCATATGGTCTCCCCCATCAGAATGTGAATTCCCTGAGGATGGGAGCCAGTTTTTGGTGTTTTTTCCCCTTTTCATTGTATCTACAGAGCTTAGCACAGTGCATGACAGTTGTGTCCTCTCTTCATGGCCCCCATTTGGGGATTCCTTGGTAGAGATACTGGAGTGGTTTGCCATTTCCTTCTCCAGCTCATTTTACCAATAAGGAAACTGAGGCAAACAGGGTGAAGAGACTTGCCCAGGGTCACATAGCTAGTAAGTGTAAGAGGAATGTGACTCCAGTCCCAGTGCTCCATCCACAGCTCCGCATAGCAGTCCTAGTAATCACTTAATAAATGCTTGTTGACTGATATGAGGCATTCTAGTATCTCACTAGACAACTCTAATAATTAGAAAATTCTTCCTTTCATTTATTGTCCGGTTTCTCAGTAGCTTTTACCAACTGTTCCCAGTTAAGCCCTTGGGAGCAATAGAGAGTAGAATGTCCCCTTCTCTTTCTACATGAAAGCTACTGGAATATTTATCGGCAGCTACACATCCCCTTATACACACTCCCAAAGCCTTCTCTTCCCCAGTTGAGTGTGTTCTGGTTCTCTCAATTTGTGTTTGGCATTTTGAGACCTCTTACCCTCTTCCTAGTCCCTGTTGGCTGGATATTCTCCAGTTTGTTGTGTCTTTCAAGTGGGCCACCTGGGTCCTTTTACCACAAATGACTCTAAAGCCACGTCTTTCCTGTCCTTTATTTGTGCAAACGATTATTTTCTAAAACAAAACTCTATTCTGCAGAAATTCCATCTTATTGATTTGGGCCCATCATTCCAAACCATGAATATCATTATGAATCTAATTCCATCTTCAAGCTTATTACTGATCCCTCCCAGCCAGAAGTCATCCACAAATTTCATGCTCGTGGTTTTTTTCTTTCTTTCTTTCTTCTTTTATTCCTCAAAGTCCTGGATAAAAACATTGGACAAAATAAAACCCTGGAAGCTTTCCCCTACATTACTATCAATCCACTAATCACTACTGTTGGGGTAGGGATATTCAACTTTACTCTGAACCTACCTAACCATACCCATGTTTCTCCACCTCCCCTACAAAGATATCACAATCTGCCAAATACACTGTTGAAACGAAAGACACAAAATGTCAGAAATGGCTCTACCAGTCTAGTAAGACTATAGAAACAATAACTGACATTCCCATAGCACTGTAAGGGTTGCAAAATGCTGTCTACATACATTACCTCATTTGATCCTTATAAGAACCCCTCTCATCTCTGGACCTATTAAAGCGGAATCTAGACAACCATATTTCAGGTTGGTTCAGGTAGGTACTAAGAGCATTATTCTTCCCATTTTACAGGTGAGAAAACTGAGGCTCAGAGAATTTTAGTGACTTGCCTGTGGTCATGTAGCTAGTTAAGTGTGAGACAGGACTAAAATCAAGGTCTCTTCTGACTTCCCAGCCAACTCACTTTCCACATTCTTAGTGAACGCTTAATGGCTCCTGGTGACCACCTCCCTCCTTTTCTAAGTGTTTGCAACCCATTTATTTCATAATCTCTTCAAGGATTTTGCCAGGTATTGCCTAGTGGATCCATGTAGATTGTAGCCCATTACCAATGATGCTTTAACATGGAAGAAGCAGCATAAAATATGTAATCAAGGACCCTTATGACTTGAAAAGGAGGTGAGATGATTATGGGTCAAAGGCGAGGAATAATAGTAGGCGAATGGTAGGTAAATGACATACTGGTATCCATGAAATCTTAAAAGAATGAAAGGAACCCCTGAGGCAAATGTAAGCATGTGGAAACAGATGAAGAATAATGATAACATAATTAATAATAGCGCTTTGTTTGCTTAGCACTTTTTATATGTTATTTCAATTGATCCTCACAATAACCCTCGGAAGTAGGTGCCATTCGTATTTTACATTTTACATTTTACAGATGAGGAAACTTGAGGCAGAGGGAATTTAAGTGATTTGCCTGGGATCACACAGCTAGCAAGTACCCGAGGCAAGATTTGAACTTGTCTCCTTGACTCTGAGTCCGTATCATACAGGATAAGGAGAGCCACAGAGTTTGTGAAGTATATCAGTGCGCAAGACCATGCCCCACGATGATGGAATTCCAGACCCAAAGTACCTACTAATAAGTATCAGGTTTACTGTTCCGTGGTTTCTGGAATCTATCTCCTCCTGCCTCTTTTATGAAAACTGATAACACATTGTTCATCTCCAGGGTTCTGAAACCTTTCCTTCTCTGTGGCTTCCCCAAAGGTGCCTAAGAGGAGTTCTGCAATGGAACCTGCACATTTTTAGCATTCAGGGACATAATTCACCCAGAGATTCAAAATTGTTTAGACTGTCTAGATATATGACAATGTGCCCCCCTCCTTTCTCATAGAAATGAGGACTCTGGGTGTGGAATACTATACACAATGTCATATTTGGTTGATGCGTTTGTTGGTTGGTCTGGCTCTTTTATTCTTTGTTAAAAGGGTGGCTCTCTGGGTGGGGGAGGGCAGGGATATATTGAGAATGTTGACTCTCTAAGACTATAAATCACAGGGCAGGTGATGGTTGACATTGGGACAGGAAGTTCCTTACTAGGAACTCCTACACTAATTAAATTATAAGTCCAATAAAAATAAAATAATGCCTGGCACATAGTACTTATTAAATGCTTGTTGACCTTCTAATAAAACACAACTTACATGTAGCATTTTAGAGTTTAAAAAGTGTTTTCCTCACAAATAACCCTGTGGGGTTAGGGAAGGAGGGAGTACAAGTATGGTCATGGTTTTATTGATGAGGAGTTGGGATGATCAGAATCACAAAGCTATCAGATACTGGAGCTAGGATTCAAATTCAGGGCTCCAGGTTCCAAGCTCAGTATTCTTTCCAGGAACCCAGATTCTTTGCACACAGTAGATACAGTTATATCACTGCTCGGTATTACAGTTTTGAGTCATTCTCTCTCCCCTCTGGTGTGAAGGCACAGAGAGGGAAGACCAAATGCTGAGTGAGGAGGCCAGTTTGGCCAAAAGACAGAATTCATGGGGAATAATTTGAAGCAAATCTGGAGAGAGACGTGGGAACCAGTTTGTGTAGGGCTTTGAACACTAGCTTTAAGAGCACCTGGCTGAGTTCCACTGCACCCCCAAGGGGAATCATGGAAGACTCCCGACTTTCCGATCTAACAACACTTTCACAGGATTTGAAGTTGGAAGGAATAGGAAAGATAATCGAATCCATTCATTTTACAAATGAGGAAACAGGCCCAGAGAGGGAAAATTACTTGCCCAAAGTCACACCAGTAGTAAGTGGCAGGACTGCCCCATGCTAAGCCTAGTGTTCTTTTCACTGGGCCATCCAAAGTGGGTCCCTCTTGTCTATCATTCTTATTCTATTTACTACAGGGCTTCTCTTTCTTTCACAATTTCCACCCAGTAATTGGTACTGGTGAGGGGGGTGGGGTGGAGCTGACAAGAGGCAGGATATCTGTCTGTCTAAGCTGCAAAGGCCAGCTCTCCTACAGAAGCTGGGATTTTCTGTTGCTGCTGAAATCGCTCCCCAGTTGGATGACTAAGGGGTGGCTTTGTAATGCCGTATATACAGTAAGGCTCTGTTTTATCGCCCTCACATGAAATGCAGCCTTCCTTCGGACAGTGCGGCTTCTGGCCAGCACATCAGCTGCAACCTTTACAATTCCCTCTGGGGCTGTGACTAAGTCGCCTTTTTTTTTTCCTAAACCAGCAGAGATAGACCAACAAATGCAGCCCATTTTTATTGAGTTCACATTTTTCTGTTTAGGCCTCTTTGCTGACCAAGAAACTGGTTCTGCCAATGGGAAAATGGAAGGGAACAACATGTCAGCAAGGATTTTGAACAATCACTGGGTCCCATTGTAAAGACAAATGGCACTGAAAGCCTTAAGAACCCAGACATGATGATCAACCGTGATTCCAGAAGACTGATAATGAAACCAGCTACCCTTCCCCCACTCCCACACAGCTGCAATGGACTCAAGGTGCAGGTAGAGACATAGATTTTTGGACATGGCCAATGAGGAAAATTCTTGTATGAGGAAAATATGTGTTTGTTAGAAGAGTTTTTCCCCCTCCTTTTTCTAATGGGGATGGGGCAGGGGAGGACAGAGAGTGAGAGGGAGAGAAAAATCAATGCCTGTTAATTGAAAAAAAGGGAGGGAGGGTAAAATGGTTGTTACATGGATCTGTTTACAGAAAGAGAGGTCTTACAACAGGCCAATCAGGATTGGGTTATTGCCATTAGAAATTATAGAAGGGTTATCCTTAAAAAGCCAAGACTTACTGGCCAATACATGTTATGTTACATAAGGAAACAGTAGAATCTGTGCAACATATGTGTGTGTGTGTATATATATATCTCGAAATAGGCTGAAAAACTTGAGCACCTACTTCACACATGACCTGGTGGCTAGGATGATACACTAGAAAGTTGCTATCTTTCTTAAACTCATCGATGGCAAATCCCCACACTACAAACAGAGGCTTCCATGTTGAAGTCATTTTGTTGTCCAGTCATTTCAGCCCTGTCTGATTCCTCATGACCCCATTTGGGGTTTTCTTGGCAGAGATACTGGAGGGGTTTGCCATTTCCTTCTCCAGCTCATTTTACAGATGAGGAAACTGAGGCAAGCAGGGTGAAGTGACCTGCCCAGGGTCACATAGCTAGTAAGTGTCGAGTCTGGATTTGACCTCAGGAAGATGACTGACTCCAGGCTTGGCACTCTATCCACCACTCTACTTACTTGCCCCTTGAGACCATTTTACAAATGAGGAAAGTTGAGAATTGGTCCAAAAAACTGTAGTGGAGTTATAGTGCCATCACAGCCAAAAAAAAAAAAAAAGATTCCCATTTTATAGATCAGGAAATTGCATCTCAGGGAGGTTGACAGAGTTAGTTGCCCATGCTCACACAGCTAATAAGTGTCAGAGGCAGATGGGGAAAGGGTGTGAACCTGTGGTATTCTTGACTCCAAACTTGGCCCTGTCTTCAAAATGCCGTCCTTCCTGACCTTTACAGGTTCTCTTAGAATGTCCCTTATCTGACATGAGTCTTCCCCACCTTAAGGACTGCCACACCTTATTTTCTGAGAAATTGAGGCATATTTGTTGGGAGGGGTGGTGGTGTAAAGGAAGATTCAAGTTGTATATCCAGAAATGGTTAATATGCAACAAAAAGCATCAAATGATAAATAAAAATCAGTAAAGCTAATAATAAATAAGTTATTTAAGAAATACAAATGATCAAATCTTAATAATAATGTATTATTTAATATTATTAAATCTTAGTAAATAACCTAATATTTAACACTATTTGATATTTAAATAATTTATTTAATGATTTCATATGAATATTTAATATTATTTAATAATTACAAATGCCTCTTCGATGCTCTTATGTAGGTAAGTGAGAGCATTCGTACATCTAGCTCTTCCCTCTTGCTTCTTGCCTGGCTCCCAATCCTTGCACTACCTGAGCCCTGGACCTAACCCCCTTAGCAACACTGCCCTGGATCCTCTTGTCCATCCCTGACTTTGGCCGTGCCTCCGATTCAGAAATGGCCTCTCATCTCTGACCCCCAGGCTCCATGTTGTTTCCACCTCACTGCTCCCCTGCCCCATGCTCCTGACGTGAAGGGCAGTCTGGCATCCTGGGTCCATCAGTCAGCTGAGGTGCTGACAGTTAAGCCCTTAACATTCAAGGAGAGAGGGGAGAAAGCAAAAGCTTGCTAGGTTTATTAATAAAGTAGCCTTTGCCGACAGTAACCAAAAAGCAAAACTTCATTGAGGACGATTCAATGTTTCTTTCTGCTCCTTCCTCTTCTCGCTATTTGGAGCTCTCTAGTCTAATCGGGCAGCTGGGAAAGAGGCAGTGGCTACATTATGATAAGTATGACTTTGTAGGGAGGAATACATTTTGCATTTTCCACGATTGAAATTTCTGAAAGGGTACTAGGCCTGGTCAAATTCTATTGCATTTATTATGTCATTTGCATCTTAGGGGACGGTTCCTTGTTGTTGAGAGATTGTTCCTTGTTCCTTACATGTATCCCACTGGGAGAGGCTTTTGAGTTGTCTTTTTAATAGCAATGGTGAATTTGTACTAAATGAATTTCTCAATCCTACTTAGGACCAATGACATGCATTTGCAAAATGGCTGGCTGGGACTAGACATTGCCTTTAGTGGCTGTGGGCAGAGAGAGGGCATTCTAACAAGACCTTGCTTGGGCCTCACCAGCACCTGAGCTAATTGGCCACTGCTGACAGTCAATAAATGCTTTACGAAATTAAGCCCCAGGTGGATGGCATGGAGGGAGAAGAAGAAAGGGAGAAAGTGTTAACATAATGTCCATTTAACCACACCATGCATGCACCCAGTGGTTGGGAGAGCATATGGAATCTCTTTCTTGATCATAAAAGAGATGCTCCTGGAAAAATCAAACGAGAGATGGGGATGGAAACACTGCAGACATTAAGGGGAGGCTGTGTCCGGGAAAGAAAGCTCCTGCTGAGCCAAGGTGAGTGAAGGAGGAGGAGGAGTGTGTGCTAGAAAGGAGAGACTAATTGAAAACTGAACACAGACCTTGAGAGCAGACAGATGAGTGTCTCAGGACATTTTGCATTTCATTTCAGACCAATCACTGAAATCGCCACCCCAGAATTTCCCATGTTCCATCTCTGAAGTGCTTTTAATAGAAACTGTCATAAACTTTTCCCAACAAAGTTTTATTTTTTTTTAAAAATTCTCATATGGCATGAGGGAATAAAATTCCTTTTAAGATCCACAGTGGAAAAGCAGGGTTTTATAGCTGTGACCTCCCTGATACTAGGTCTGCTGCTGTTGCTGTTGAAAATGGATCCGTCTCCAGATTTCTGACATTACCCACCATCACCGGGATTTCTCATCACACACTGTCTACTAATGAGCTTCACTTCCAAGTCAACTGAGCCCTGGTCCCCAAGGAAACTGGTTTCATGTTTACAACATCTTCATAGCTCCATGTATTAAGGGAATAATGGTACTTTTTCAAACTGGTTCAGATTCAGCTTTGATGTCTTTATCCCAAGCTGACCAGCTCTGGCTTGTCTGGCCAACTTCACACATTGTACTGATTAGACCAAGAATGGGTGACACGTTGCATATCAAGGGGCAGTATTGGAGGTTTTTTTTTTAATTTGTTTGTTTTGGTTTGGTTTTTGAGAGGCAGGAGTAGGAGGAAGAGCAAGTGTACACACTTGTTCCTATCCTAGAATGACAAAAGCATTGGGAGGTTTTATAAGGCACACAAACGTATATTAAATCTGGCAATCAATTCTATCTACACTCACTGATAACTTCCCACAACTGGGAGGCATGGCAATGTTCTGTGGTTGGGGCTAGGACCCTGTTACCTAAAGGAACAGTAAACTACCTAGAATATAATGAGATAGTATCAATTCAAAAACCAAACACGTATATGAATCACTGTCTCTTTGGCAAGGGGGTTCAAAGGAAGTGTCCCAGTTGTCAAAAGTAGCTGAAATTCACCATTTGAATTAAGGATTTGAAATGAACTGATTTAGGAGTCAAAGAACGGGAACAAACAGTAAGAATTAGCTGAGCCTATGTATTTTCTAAAAGTACTGAGCATGAATAAAACTGAAAATTAAAATATTCTCCAAATCAAACAGATATTCCATTCATTTCAAGCCCCTGGTCTGGACTGAAGTCCAAAGGATCAGGGAGAGCAAAGCAGTGTGTCCTGCATGACGCTTTCCTTCCATCTGGAGAGCCTCCCCTGCCTTCCTTCCCCCTCCTCCCCCCAAATATGCAGTCAATGAAAAACCACAGTATTCTGCACAAGGGCTGGGAATGATTTAGGAAGGTCTAATTTGGAAACTTCCTAATTCAGTTGGAGAGCGATGTGGTTTACAGCACAAAGATGAGCTTATGTACCTTGGACACCGGGGGACATCAGCCAGAACGTGAAGCCCTTTGGTGAACAAAGACTGATTTTAAGTGGCTGGATTGCTAGGGTGGTAGTGAGCTCGCCTCCCCAACAGTCTTGGGCAAGTGGCATTGGTTAAATCTCAGCCCTACCTACTCCCGGACAGCAAAAAAACAAACCAAAACAAAAAACCCACTTAGAAATGGCAGGGTCATTGACTCACTCAGAAAGACGAACCAGCCAGTCCTGAGATTCAACGGACCTGCTCAAAGATCCATCCTGCTAGCGATTCATTCTGTGGTTTGGGGGAAATCTATTTTAGCTATTTCAATATTTTAACAGTAAAATCTAAAATCTAGACTTTATTCACCTCAAACATTGACTGAAATGCCTTTTAACAATATAATATGTCCTAAAAGACTTAGTGCAATTTTAAACGTTAATAGCTGCTTAAAACAGCAGCAAGACTTTTAGGACACCCTCTATTTCCTCAAGGCAAACAGGTTTTAGTCTTAACATCTTGACAACATTGATTTTCCTTTATCAACCAATATAAACTGGATCTGCACACGTGTCAACATTCTGCACCCATAGCCCCTCCACCTGTCAATGAATGGGAGGAGGGGAAAGGTAATAAGCATTTATTAAGCACTTACGGTGTGCCAGGCACTCTAAGTGCTTTAAAAGCATTTCCCCATTTCTTCTCTTGCCTTTGGCCTTCTTTAAACTACATGCTTTTGAATAGGAGAATTAAGAACCCAATCTAAACATATGGTTGAATTTCCCCCTACATGTAATTTGACTTAAAAAAAATAAAAAGGGTTACCTTAATACAAAAATACATTTATGCATTTCATTCTAATATTCAAAACAGATTTTTAATCACTCTGATGGAAAAGCATCAGCATAAAACTCCCATCAAAACCCTATTACCTAGACTAGAGCATAGATGATTAAAGAGGGGAACTTGGAAATCTCATTTCCGTTTTCTTCCTTCAGCACCTTACCAGTCTTATTTTCTGGTCTTCCCAAACAGCATTAAAACAACCTTATTGGTTTGGATTCAACAGAGCTCAGCAATCCCAACAACAGATATATTTGTGTCTATGCAAAAACAACAAAAACAGTAATAAAGGTTTCTTTTCTAATTCAGTTCTCTGTCCTTCCTGACCTTCTTTCAAATCCTGTCCATTGCACAGTTGAGCGATTGAACATGCAGCTTAAGGTTTCATGGATACTTTTTGGAGACTTTCACATTAATCCTCTACTCTGTGCAATGTAGAAAACATTAAGTGAATCTGTCTGAAGTTAAAATATGTACTTAATTCCCACTACAAGGGAAGGATGTCTTTAGCAGATGTTTTTCTGGAATGGCTGGTGACAATAAAATAGGAAAAACTGAAGAATTCAGAATTAAAAGTGGGAGTAGGTAGGAGACGAAGGAGGGTGTGGTATGGAGATGGTATACCACTAAAATTTCTAGACGGATGGTCTCTGAACAAGACATTTGTCTTCAGACTCTTTCTGGGACATTGTTATAAATGTTGGGGGTGGGGGGACTTCCCTGAACAGGGAAAATATACCCTAATCATGTAAAAAAAATTTTTTTAAAGCTCCACTAATTTAAACAAGAAGTGCCTCTGATGTTTAAGCCAAGATCTCGAAGGGTATCGTGTTCCCTAATTCGGAGGGCCTGTGTGTTTAGAAACCTGTGGCAATCTTCCTCTTGGAAAACACTGAAGGCATTTGTTGGAAAAGCCAAGTGAGGCTTGGAGCCATCAGAGGTGGCAAGCTGAGGACCTGGAGCTGGGCCACAGCTCTCCATCAGTGACCAGGCCAGCTTACCCCTCCACATGGAATACTGTGGGTCAGACACTGAGACCTGCCCTGCAGCGTGGATGAGGAGAAACTCCTTTTCATACATAATTGGGTTTCCATTTCTCAGGCCCAACTGACTGCAGCTTTGCCCTGGCCTTCGATACAGGGCTAGCATACGTAGGGCTTTGCAGCTAGCTTGTCCAGGTCATCAACCGCACACTGCATTTGTACAGAGAGAAACAAGTGGTTTCCAACAAGAGAAAGATTGGTCATCTTCCTCCATCATCCTACTGACTTGGATAAAACGAGTCTCGCCTCTTTGCCCCACTCCCAAGTCCCACTAAGTGTTTGCTTTCAAAGCAGTTCTTTCTCACCCTAATGAATCCAACTTAATGCTAGCTCAGCAAACCCACTCTCTTCAACTACCATGATGAATTCCAAGATATTAAGAACCAAGTCACACTCTTGTTTCACAAGTTACTGAGACAAAAATCAGATTGCATTCAGCTCTGGGTAGCAGGAGACATGCACTGCAGGCATTTCAACTTCCAAAGTCATGATCAGAATGAAATGCATGTGCACCAAGAACGTAATTAACGTTTTCACGTTTCAATTACAAAACCCGACAGTTTCACTGTTAAGCTGCTTGCCCCAACCCAGGAGGAGAAAAAGAGCAAAAAGTGACAAAATCCTATCTTTGGGCTTAATATACTATTTCCAGTACCATTAATCACCGGTTATTGGTTAGGGCAGAACTCATTAATATAAATGAGGAGACTGAGAGACTCACATTAGCATGCTATTAATTTGTTTGACAATCTACCAAATCACAAGAGCTAAAATAGTTAAGATGTACAATATTACATTGAGCATAGAAGAATAATTGGGTCCCATTAATTTGCGTCTCCAGCTTGCCAAATGTAATTGGGCATAATCATCGGTTCATCCATCTCTTTGTAACTTTCTTTCTCTTATCACTTAAAAAAAAGTGGGGGAGAATACACACACACACACAGGCACATACACACAGGCACATACACACACGCACACATACATGCATGGACACATACACACACGCACATGCACATATACACACGCACACACAAACACACACCCTCCCAGTCCTGGGATTTGGTGAATGAAGTCTATACAAAGGACTGCAAGAAAATTTTAATAGTGATGTAGTTTGTTAACACATGTAAAATACTTCTCTCCCTTGCTTCATTCATCTTTTTCTTTCTTTTTTTTTTTTAATTAAAGTGAGCCAGGTTACTCGTGAACTGAATGAGAATGCTAAACCTTTTGCTGATGTCTGCTCTGCCTACCAACTGTGGCAAGACTCTAAGAGGCAGGGGAAGAACAGATTATGTCCTGGCTCTCCTAAAACCCCAATGGATTGATTTCTTTTGTGATCTCCCTGCCAATGGATTTTCACCCTGTAAATTTACAGTACTTAATTATTTCTCAAACTTTCCTGTTATTTTAACCCAGTGGAAAGATTTGATTGTCAGCAATCTTTCTAATAAATAATGGCATTTGGGATTATGGTGAGGGTGGGGATGATTGGATATAAAGGAGGAGAAACAAAGTCATGCCTCTTTCAGTGTATGCCTTTTGCTGATTGTCCTGTGTGGGAATTCAGGACAGGAATGCCTGTTAGGGATGCTCCACCCCTCAAACTCTGGTACAGCTATACCAGATGGGAAGGGGCATGCCTTCAGCTTGGGTAGGCCTGGGGCACTGGGCTCATTACTGGCTTGCTCTCTACTGCTCTTACACATGCCACACTGTTTGTTATACATGTCTCCCCTCAGCCGATTACTTCCTATTTATCCTGTCTATAGCTTGCTTGTATATATAATCCATTCGATTATGAGCAGGCACTGTCTTTTGCCTTTCTATCGCTGGTGCTTCATATAGTGCTTGGTACATGGTAAGTGCTTAATAAATGCTTATTGACTAATATACCAGAAGTATAAAAGGAGTACAGAGAGAATATGCTGGTTTCCCCCTTCAGGAAGGGAGGATTCCCCTGGAGAGTGCAAGAACCTAGCCATGAGGGAAAACACTCAGAATGACCCTGGCCTGCCCCAGTTATACTATTTCCTTTCCACAAAAGCCCACCTGCAATTGCCTCTCACTCTTCATCAGTTGGCATCGTCAGCTGCCTGGCCTGCACAGATGCCATCGCCACCTCTAATCTTCGCCCTGCCTCCTCTGTGGTGCTAATAGCGCATAGAGTAACAAAGATTATTTTGTTTGACTCTGGTGCACTTGTTTCACTTGAGGCCTTTTTTTATTCTCAAGCCCTAAATAACCTTGAGACTACTAACCTTTTTTTTTGTCATGAACCCACCTGGAATTTTGGGGAAATGATGCCCCCCCCCACAAAATAATGTTTTGTAAATGTACAAAATAAAATACAAAGGAAGCAAATTATACAGAAATATGGTTAATATCTTTATTTTTAGCTAAATATATGGCCTTCAGATTAAGAA
This sequence comes from Trichosurus vulpecula, assembly GCF_011100635.1. Taxonomy (NCBI): domain Eukaryota; kingdom Metazoa; phylum Chordata; class Mammalia; order Diprotodontia; family Phalangeridae; genus Trichosurus; species Trichosurus vulpecula. The sequence continues at coordinate 245,638,673 of NC_050578.1, forward strand.
CCCCTGGAATGATCATAAAATACACTCCATTTTTTATGAGCAAGAAGAAGGGGAAAAAACTCAGTACCAGCTTGACTTCAAACCTCTCATAGTAGCTATCTGCCCCAAAGCCTCACACTGTTCTCCTGAGGTCCTGGCTGTATTACTTGGGTCATTTGCTGTTAAGAAGACTGACAAACGAAGAGGCAGAGCCCTGCCCGTACTCCTTGGGTGCTTCACTTTCTTTATTCCCTTTTAATACCACCCTTCCGATAACAACACTGGCATTTCAATATCTTCCACAAATGGGGAACCATATGGCTGGTGACTCAAGGTACTTGGGAAGTCAAGCTCATCATGCTGTGTTGGTGGGTTCTTTAAAGAATGCTTCATTGGAGTCATACCATGATACCATGATCACCACCTTCTGGGCAGAATCAACTGATAGAGAGAAAGCTTTTCTCAGGGCTAAAAAACGAGCAAAATTCACTATTCATGATAGTTGAAGAAAAGGGTCATAGATCACAGAATTGTAAATTTAGTGTTGGAGGGGAACTCAAAGGTCATCTTGGTCAACCCCTTTACTCCGGAGAGGAGAAACTGAGGCCCACAGGAGGTGAAATTACTTACTAAAGGTCATACACAGGTAGTTAAGTATCAGAGTCAGTATTTGAACTAATTCACTGGCAAGCCCTTGTCCAACTGAACGTCTGTTGTTTGGCTCCAGCTCAGATGTCAACTGGATTGCCATTATTACTTGTATCCCATAAAATGCTGCCTTTGGGCAGGAAGACAAACTCAGTCTTGCATATGATCAGCTTGTAATGATGCAAGACCTTCTGAACCCCAAACTCCTTCAACTATGCAAAAGATCCCTGCAGGTTGGCTGGCTTTGGTTTAATAAGTGAGAAGCTTAAGTCTCCAGGTGATTTCTCTGAAGCCCTAGTCATCAACCAGAACGAGAACTGGGATAGTCTCACAACCAAACTCGGGTTTTTTGGCCCACTTCACTAGCTGTAAGTTGTCGCTTCTGACATGTCAGGCTCACTTCTGGGGATGGTGATTCTGATACATGGGATTATCCCAAGAGGTCTGGGCCCAACCTAATCGGAGAATAGACTTTGGGGTGGCTGGAATTTTAGAACAGTGTCAGGGTCAAGATGAGAGGTGCATAAGATACCCCAAACTCAGTGTCTTCCCTTGACAGATTTATGCTTGATGCTTATGACTCTTAACATTCCTCCATTCTTTTTAGTCCTCTGGTTTATTGTGGAGGCCACAGGACATTTTCCTAGGCAGGCATCAAGCAAACATAAACATCAAGCATAAACGGCATTAGGCCCTCTGGAGTAGTGTTGTTTGCCAGCTTTATGGTGATCCCATGGAAGGCAGCATGGCCTAGGGGATCTGGCAATCAGGAGACCTTTGTTCCAATCAAAGCTCTGCTAATTACTGGCTGTGTGACTTGGGACAAGTCATCATCTGTCTCTGGGTCTCAGTTTCCTCACCTGACAAATAAGGGGCTACACTAGAGGGTTTCTAAATTTCCTTCTAGATCGAAGTCATATGCTCTCCTGATAAGATCCCTTATTATCCACCATTGAATTCAAAGGTCTGGATAAAAAATAAAATCACCTCTAGCTAAGGGGGTGAAGACCACCATTTCTGACTCTATTCATTCTTCCTATCACTCCCCAGACCAAAGCTCCTTCCCCTGGCCACCACTCTCCTATATTTGCTTTCTTTCCCTATTTGAATATAAGCTTCTTAAGAGCAGGCACTATCGGTATTTTACATTTGTATCTCCTTTGTCCAATGCAATGCTTGGCACATTAGTAACTGCTTAACAAATTTTTAAAAATTAATTTTTAAAAATTAACAAGTATCTGTATTCTCTTCCTTCTCCCCCTCCTCCCCCCTAAAAAACCAAACAAAACACCCTTGCAATAAATATGCCTAGTCAAAGCAAAGCAAATTCCTGCATTGGCCATGTCCAAAAATGTGCCTCATTCTGCATATTTAGTCACTTATTCATTCATTCGCTGGTTAAACATACAACTACGGAGAAAGGAAGAGGTAAGAGAAAGAAAAGAGGAGGTCCAAGAAAACCCAGTTGCAACACAGGAAGCATTGTATTTTTCAGGCCTGGGTGCATGGTGTCATAACATACTGAGGCCATCAGGCTTGCCCACAACAGCTCAGCACTCCTACTGTAACTTCTTCTGGTGAAAGGCTTAGTCACCAAGTCAACCAACAAGTAGCGCAGCTGTTAGCTAATGGAGCCACAGTCTTCCATTGTACTCTTTAAAAGGAATCCTAAGAGTGAGGAGTGCCTGGGAGGTATCACTTCAGAAGAGCCTGGGAAGAAAGCGAAGGAGGGCCACAAGTTTTCAAGGTCCAAAATGAGGCAATATGTTCTCGGGTTAGAAACACACAAACGCACCGAACTTGAGGGAGGCAAGAAGGTAGAGGAGAATGAGAGGTGGATTTGAAGTCTGAGGGCCTGGGCCCAATTCCTGCCTCTGACCCTCACTACCTGCATGATTTTAAGCACATCACTTGGCTTCTCAGTCTTAAGTTTCCTCAGCTGTAAAATTAGGTTGAAGGCAGCTATGTGGTATGGTGGATAGAGTGCTGGGCCTGGAGTCAGGAAGACTCATGTTCCTAAGCACAAATCCAGCCTCAGACACTTATAGCTGGGTGACGCTGGGAAGTCACTTCACCCTGTTTGCCTCAGCTTTCTTATCTGTAAAATGGTCTGGAGAAGGAAATGGCAAAACCACTCCAGTACCTTTGCCAAGAAAACTCCAAATGAGGTCATGAGGAGTTGAACACAGCTGAAACAAAAAATTATTATTATTATTTTGTATCGATTATTTGCATATGGGTCATCTCCTCCTACTAGACTGATTGTAAACTTCTTGAGGATGGGGCCAGGTCTTGATGTAAACTGGGCCTCTCTGGTGACCTAAATCCCACATGAGACAAAGGTTAACCAAGGTCAGTTGACTTGAACGAAACCCTTCCAGCCCCCCACCCTCACTTTGTTTTTCACCCCCAAAGGAACAGGCCTGATGATTCTTGCAGCATGGAGTTCTTTTTATTCAGAGGACAGCAAAATCTCAGCAACTGTTCCCCTTAATAGATTTTTCATTTTCTGGGAAAGAAGTCCATGCACGTTTTACTGCCCCCTTGACAAATGCTGTTGCAAGCATCAGATGTGTCAAGTTTCCAGTTGCTGGGATTTTTTTTTTGGAGAGAGAGAGTGAGAGAGAGGAGGGAGAGAGAGAGAGGAGGGAGAAGGGGAGAGAGAGGTGCGGAGAGAGGGGGAGAGGGAGGGAGAGAGAGAGAGAGAAGGAAGGAGAGTAGGAGAGAGGGAGAGAGAGATGGGGAGGGAGTGGGGTATATATGTGTGTGAGAGCGCACGCGCGCGCGTGTGAGTGTGTGTGTACATATAAGAGCCAGCAGGTCCCATAAAGGCTTAGCTATTCACACATTTCGTGAAAACACTGCCAAGAATAAAAAGCTCAGTCCCTGACTCTAAAGTTCCCCAGTGTTCATAGCTCAGTTTAGCATCAACACTGAGCTGATGTTCTATTTTCAGATGAGATCCAAACAGTCGTTATAGATCAAATATGTGGGAGTATATAACCATCACAGTAAATGAATAACTCACATATATATCTCACATTTATCTAGCACTTCAATGTTTCACAAAGCACCTCTGTTGGCCTCAGTTTGGACTAGAACAGGGGTGGGGAACCTTTGGCAGAGAATATCCCACAGGTCCCCTCCAGATCTTAAGCTGGGATCCAGTGGCATGGAGAAAAAAACACTCAGCCAAGTGCTACAGGTATAGGAGGACCATGGACCCAGAAAGTGGGGGGATGTGTAACCCTGGACAAGACACTTCAGTTGCCCCTCAGTTCTATGATCTTTAATAACTGTCCCACCAAAAAAACAAAAATAAAAGAAGTAACTGTCCCACCTGTCTCACAGGGCTAGTAGGAAGAAATAGTCCTGTAAACACTAGGTGCTGGATAAGCAGGTGCAATTATTTCATTCTGATGACACAGAAAAAAAGTGTAGACTTTGGTTAATGGCTCAGGTTCTCTCAACTGAGTTTCTGGCTGACCAAAGGTCAAACAGATTTTATTTAAATCCATGTTGTGCAAAGTCTTTTTAAAAGTCTAGAAATTTGTTTTTGCTGAACTATATATATTATAAGGGTTAATTTTTTTAAGTTGCTTCTTGGTGGGGGGCAGGGGGAAAGCAATACATGCTACCAGAAATAAATTTTAAAATTAGTTTAAAAAATTAAAATACTGTTAGATGTAAAGAAAAAGAAAGAAAAAAAAAACAATATACCCCTCTGCTTCCTTACCTGGGCAAGTACCGTTGAGTGGACACATCCCATCAGAGGTGAACAAAGGTTTGAAATCTTAGGGTTATTAGCTTAATACTAAATCTCTCTATACATAAATAGCAGCAGTTGTAGAATGTATAAGAGATGGAATTCCACTGTATTGACCCCAGGAGACACACACCCTGAGAGATTGGGGTAAAATTCTTCCCTGAAGCAAACTAATCTCTTGCTAGTTGCCTTTCTCTTCTAAAAAAGTAGAAGACTGAACAAAAAATCCTGCAAATTTAGAGGTCTTACTAATTGATAATTTATTTTACTGGTTGACTATTTAGACACACACATACATATGTACATATAAACATGTAAAATTTGTGTTCTAATAAGTTTAACTATTCTCCCAGCACTCAAATTAAGAACTTATAACACATAATTGTTCTACTGTGATCCACAGAGGTAACCCTGGGTCTGGAAGACCTCGAAGGCTGAGCCCACAGAATGCAAGCTTGGGCAGGTCCTTTATCAAGCTGGAAAGGCTTTGGTGATGGATAGCATGCCTTTCCTCTGAGGAGCAGCCTAGCTAAATCGAGAGACTCATCCTTAGCTTGGCTGGAGGAGGACAGATTTTCCAGCAGCAGGAACTCATTGAAATAAAATACTAAGCTGTAGGAGGGTCGAATACTGTGTTGGCAGCATGAGTACTCTCACAAGTACAAAATCACAGGTGCCTGACAAAACACTAAAGCATGCCACAAATTAATAGGGGAAATTCACAGACAAAATTAAATCCTCTGAACCACTAGTGGGATCGGGATCTAACGTGGTTTGACTTTCAGGTAGTGTTGCCTCTACTGGATCAGCCTAAATGTTTCAAGTCTGACCAGTTTGCTTTATTCCAAGGTTCTTGTACATCTTATGCTAACAAGAGTACCATCTCACTTGTCTGTAACTCAAATAGCCAGCAACCTCAATTAGTCAGACCAGATGAGAAAGGGGAGGGACGAGAGTGGGGACCAAGGCACTAAAAAAAGGGGCTTTCTTAGCAAATGAGGAGGTGGAAAGAGTTGTTATAAGCAGATATACTGTGTAGAAAGAGGTCAGAACTATCAGGAAAGGAAAAAGAAAAGCTATAAAAAAGACACTAAGAATTCAGTAGGTAGGGCGCCCTTAGCATACTCTACTCCTTGATAATCCTTGAGTCCAGAACTAGATTACAAGACAAAGTTCATGCCTGCATGCATTCAAATAAATTATGGACTCAAAATTTCCACGTATATGTCATAGTATAACAAGTTTTGAGGACAGAACTGTATTATAAGGCATAGTTCATTCATACATTCAAGTTATGAACTGTCTATGAAGAGATATGATATGACAATTTTTAGAAAAATTTCCATGCATAAGTTATAAAAAAAGTTTTGAGCAGAAAACTGTACTAGAAGACAGTTCATTCATTCCTCCATTCAAATTATGGACTCTGTTTAAGATGAGATCTATACGACAATTTTTAGAAAAATTTCCATGTATAATAGTCATAATTTAAAAAAAAAAAAGCTTTAGTGTTTAAAAGAGACAAGTGCTAAGCTATCTGGAAAATTTGAGAATGTATTCATGCCCCAGGCGTTCCAGATCACCAAGGTTTTTCTCTTCTGTTCAGTGTTCAGCCAGTGAGTGTTCAATGGCACCAACTGTCTTTGGGAGAGAAATGCTTGGGAATCTTCATCTTGTCCTTCAAAGCTGGACCTGAAAATGACATCAAGTCTTTCTGCTTCACAGGGAAAACCTCACATGGGAGGAAGAAAGTATCCTTATTCTTAAAGTGTTTAGCTATAGTGTTGCAGCTTGGATTTCTTTCCTATATTTGCCTTCTTTGGGGAAAAAAACTACTTTGCTTTTTAACTTTTGGCTTAGAATTTACAACTTTGTCAATATGTTGGCTAATTTTGAGCTTGAAAAAATTCTTTATTATAAGCAACAGCTCTCTGGGAGGGGATGGAGGAAGGGATATAAGAGGAAATGGAGGTGCTATCAAAACAAAAGAAAGAAAGCAATAAAAATCTGTTTAAAATTACAAAAGGGATGTTCATAGATAGAGAGAAAGAGAATCTGATTTGTGACTACAGCCAGGCCTCTTCTCTGTGGAAGGGGACTTCTGAGAGCCATCAGGCAGCAAAGTGAGATGGCCATTTTAATGGGAAGTAATTATTTCAAATATAACCTCAGTTACTAGCATTCTGCCTCAGGGAAATGATGCCCTTTTTTTCCTTCTGACACATCGCCCATTCCACCCAGGTGAGGAAGTACTGGGAGTCAGGTATCTACTGCTAATCTTGACTGGGACACGACTGCTAATTACAGGTATACTGGGAGATGAAGAATACCTGCAGACTCCAAATAATCCCCATCAGGCAGCAGCAGCAGGTGATTCTGCCTGGGGAAAGTACTTCAAAACTGGATGGAGAACTTTTAAGGCAGCAATTCTGGCCACTCAACATTGCCCTATCCTCCCTCTCTATTACCTCGTCACCCCCCCCACGCACCCCCCCCCCCAAACCGACCACAAGCAACACTCTGCTCTTTCTGGTCTCAAGTGGGAAGACCAGAAAACACCATCAGCCATTCCCTGCCCCACTCCCCGAATCTAAATGATTTTACTTCTCAACTTAAGCCCTCAACATAACAAGATACCACTTTTTTTTTTGTCACGGAGGAACAAGGAATGCTATTATCATTATAAGGCAGCAGGGTGCAGGAGGGAGCCTGTCTCCAAGTCACGAAGCCTGGCTATGTGACTCTGGGCAAGCCACCCAATCCCCCAGGGCCCCACTCTCTCAGACTATACCTCGGACAGATCTGCATGAACAGAGTAAGTTGCCTCAACAGGAGTTTGCTATACTGATAATAACATCACAGGTCTGGTCCCCAAAGTCCTGTTTCTAGCTGAGATTTGCAGAATACTTTACAAACACCTCCTTTGAGCTGACCCAGAAGTTGGTGCTCCTATAACTATGATTATCTCCATTTGACAATCAGGGAAAGAGGGTGAGAGAGGTGGTTGACCCAGGGTCAGCTAGTACTAGTCGGAGGCAGGTTTGAACCCAAGTCTGGTTGATTCTAAATCTACCCTCTATTGACTTTCTCTCTAATGGTAAGAAGGCCCTACCAGATTGGTTGATGACACTCCAGCCACAGATAGTCCTCAGCCTCTGCTCCTACCCTCTAACTTCTCCCTCCAAAAATTAACAGAAAAGCAAGTCATCCACAAATAAATAGGACATTCTCATCTCAGAAACCCTTTTAAAACAAGGGACGAGCTGCATGTGTCCAGGCTAATCCATACCCTTTATTTAGAAAGGTACATGGTGATGAAAGCGTTAAGCAAATTCATTCCTTGTCACTGTACAAACTCCTGCAGAAGGCACCAAGGGGCACAGGCTGGGTGGGTTGCTTAAGCCTTCATGGAAATTAGGTCATCATCACCAGCAGAAAGAGTGACAGGAAGGGCATGAGGAGTCAACAATCAACTGGGCAGAAGGCTGCTGGATGTTTCCTGGAGATGGCCCCGGAGCAGAGAAGATACAGGGTTAGAGCCAACCAGGCTGGGCCCTGGAGATGGCTAGTCACCACCTCTCCAATAGGATGTGGTCTGCCCACGTTCCCCGAGGTGTTTGGTAGATGAATCCAGGCCACCTGGCTGAGGAAGGGCAGACCAGCAGCCTATGTATTGCCATGACTGTACCTACTGGAAAACCCTGCCTCTCCATCCTTTCCTACCTGGGCTCCTGACTCAGGAAGGGGCCTGCCTCTGCTTTCTCTTTTCAATTTAAATTTGTGTTTTGATATTATGTTTTGTTTCGATACTTATCTTCATTATCCAATATCCCTTCTCTTTCCTTTTCATCCCTTATCACACTTCCACAAACCTAACCAACAGGTTAACCAAGTTCAACACTGTATTCAGTATTGCACACTCATATTCCTCCACTTTTGCAAAGAAAGGAGGGGGAGCAGTCATTGAAACATTTTTTAAAAAGTGAGAAGAGAACAGAGCGAAGGTCAATAGGAAATATAGACAAGCAGCACAGCTTTGGAGATAATATATTGAATTTATTATATGCTTAAAGAGAAAAGCGAGAGGTTCATAATAGAGATTTACATCTTCATTTATGGGCCTTTTTCTGTTCTTCTTTGGGTAGAGGAATGCTCTTATTTAGTGCTGATTGGAAAAAACCAGTCAGAGGTACATTCTCACCTTTCTACTTTGGGGCGAAGCTTACTCATTCTCATTTCACAGCTTTCAGTTTCAGGGTGGTTTTGGTTTTTGTTTTTTGTTCATTACATTTCAATCATTGTTGTAGTCCCTGGGAATCCTGCCTTCTCTTTTAAGCAGCCTCTTAACCTTAATTCAAAGCATTTTGGTGGAGCCAAAAAAAAAATCTCTTGAATGTCCTTTTTTCCTCCCAAGCACCTTCTTAGATGGACAAGAGATCTTTAAGCTCCTCCTCCCCCCATTTCCCTTTTCCCCACTGCTGCAAAGGATAGAAGCAGAAGGTGAGTCCTCCCTCCCCCACTCACCCTGTTGTGTAACTGTGACATATACCAGGGCCACAGCTTGCCTGGCCTTTGATAGGTGACTCAGATAAATCACAACATAGAAACTTCCAAACTCCTTGTGCCCCTAAAGAAGGGCTTTCCCCACCCTCACTGATAACCTGGAAGGTCCCTTCTCAAAACCAAAGCCAGGCCAGGCTGCTTCAACTGTGGTTGGGCTGTCCTGGGTCAGGAGGAGGGGTAGGACAGAGGAATTGCTGTCTGCTAGATGAGTTACAGGTCAGGAGATGAATGAACATGTTTTCAGCTGATGAATGTGCCCCGGTCTTGTGATTTGCAACGACAACAGAGCGAAACAGAGAAGAGAGGAATCGTGAGTGAGAAGTGATGAGAAACATGACCCCAAATATTCCCAGTGACAAGGTTTTGTTTCATTTCTGTTCACCCCTGGCATCTCTCTCAATTACGGCCTTGAGGAGGAAATAAGAGTTTTAGAACTGAAACTAGTCCATAGCCCTGATTGGCTTACTGATCTGGGTTCCCAAAAAGTAGGAGACCAAAACCAAGGGGCTCTAGATGCAGCATCCATCACCCAAGACAAGAAGGCTCTAGATCTGCTCATCGGCCACTGCTAATACAGGATGACTTTGAGGATGATATGGGAAATTGATCAAAGGAAGGGCCTTTGGGAAGAATTCAGTTGCTTGAATAAACTCAATCACTGCTCTTCGATGTATATTTGGAAGGGGGAGGATGAAGGATGGAGAAGGAGGAGGGTGTGAAGGATTACCAAGAGGCAGCTATCAATGTAATTTAGAGCAAACCACTTGGGGGGAAAAACCACCAAGCACCCTCAGGAGGCAGGGATGCATTTCAGCATTCTTTACAAATGGGGGAGTGAGTGTGAATATATAGTCTACCTGGATTTCCCCTTTATAGAAGAAACCAGATGTTCGGCCACCAGATAAAGCCTGCCTATGTGTAGGGAAAAGCAAGGTTTCCACCAGCAGCATTTGTCACACCATAAATCAAAAAGAGTAAAAGCAGAGGCCAGGCAAACATCTAGTACCTCGTACTCCATCCGTACACTTGCCTTGTCTGTGAGGTGTGTGAGCCTGCGCATACACACACATACACACACGTACACACACACACACCCCTGGAGTCTTGCCTCAGGCAACCCTAGGTAATGAGCACAGACAGGAGCCTGTGAACTTGTTTTAAAAAACCATTTGTAATATCAGCATTTCACTCTAATCACCTTCCTTTGTGGTCCCGTGTGTTTTATTTTATGCATTCAAAACGGTTATTTTGAGATTTGGGCTCTGGACTTAGCTATAAGCCAGACAAGACCCTTGGCTGATTTCTTGGATACATACACGCGAGGTATTATCACAATTTCTTCAGTTCATAGATGTCAACAGTGAGATGGTACACATAAATTATTGGCCTGGGAGTCTGGAAGAACTGAGAATTCTAATTTGATCTCAAATACTGACTAGCTATGTTACTCAGGGCAAATCACTTAACCTCTCAGTTTCCTCATTCATAAAATGGGATAATAATAGAACCTTACTCATGGGGCTGTTGTGAGCATCAATGAATGAGCATATGCGTAGAGCGCTTACAAACTTTAAAGTGCTATGTAAATGCTAGCTAGTATCACCATCATTATTACTCTATTATTGGGATTATCTGGAAGGAACCTCTGAGGCCATCCTGTCCAGACAGGGGATGGTCAGGCAAAGCACATATCATAAGGGAAACTGCTTCACCGATGAGGAAGGACTTCTTTAGTCTGGCCACCTCACAAATGTCTTTTTCCCTAGTTTCAAAAACCAGGACTGGAAAATCCTGAAACAGAAGGCTTCAGAATTCCACATAAAACAAGGCCTGCCTTTGTAGGAAGGTCTGTTCCGGATAATCTGCCTGTAGACGAGGCAGGGTAGCAGCAGATACTGTATCTGTGGCAACAAACTGGCTTCAAGTTCTGAAGTCTAAATAGAAACAGACCAATCCTTAAGAGAGAAGCCCTAATTACCACAGAATGAGATTTCTGATTAAAACCATCAGTTGTGTGTGTATGTGTTGGGGGGGGGTTCCAGTATTTTACTGAATAAATATACTGAGCGCAGCCTGAATGTTTGTTAATTTTTTTAGCTGATGGAGGAGAAATCAAGTCTCTGGAATTGTTTGCATTTATAGCCACCTTGGCAAGGGGTACTGTGGAACATGAAGCTCGGCACTCCTAGTTAAGAATTCCTTCTCCTTAAGCCCAGAGATGTTGGGACTTGGTAGCCTGCATTTGGTGGGGCTGCTTTGTAGAATCCAGGCCCTGAGTATTTATACGGTCAAATGGAAACAATTAGATTGGTTTCCCTATCCTCTGGGGCTGCATCCTGCTGTTTGTCTCTTCAATTTCTGCTCCCCAAAGGAAATAGTCCCACAAAAGGGGCAGGCATCCCTGAAACCCTAAAGTTGCCTAAGCCAAGTGATGTATCAGGTGTGTACAGGTGTACATGTGTGTACATGATGTGTACGGGTATCTGTGGATCTCATTTCCTGCCCTAAAGGAGTGGCCCATCACCACCTATCATTTCATAGTCTCCAGAGTTTCCTACATACACACAGAACCTCTACAAACTTAGGCACGGCAAGTGGCAGGCACTTGAAATCCCCTTTAATCTTCCATTCACAGATGGACAAACTGAGGCACAGATCAATTAGAACAATTAATTCCAGTCCATCAACCAAACAAATACTACCGGGTGCCCAATAACTATTTTATGTGGTCTCTCCCATTAGAATATAAGTTCCTTGAGGGCAGACACTGGTTGACCTTTTTCTCTGCATCCCCAGTGCTAATCGTGGTGCCCAGTATAACATCTGAACTCTAGATGGAAAGGTTCTCGAGTCAGATAGCCTAGGTTCAAAACTCCCCTTCCCCCATGCTCATTAAGATCCTTGTTACCTTGGGTGAGTCACTTAAATTGCCTAGGTCTGTTTCCTCTCCTATAAAATGAAAGGGGTTGGCTAAATGTTTCTGAGGTCTCTGCCAGCCCTAAACCTAGGATCCTAAGAATTCATAATCTTAAGTCATTTAACTACTCTAGGCCTCAGTTTTCTCATCGATAAAAAGGATTTGGACTTCTGAGATCCCTGCCAGCTCTGGATCTTTGTTCTTAATACATATTTGGAAGACTGGAAGTTTGCCTTTCAGTTGATGCTCTGGGCAGAAGGAACTCAGAGCAACCACTTTCTTTAAACAAAAAATCATTTCCTAACTTTCTGTCCAGAGCAGCTGATGGTCTGGGGCTCATGCCCCACTGGAAGGACAAATGATACACAACCCGGTCCTTCATTACAGTCATTGACTCTCCCAGAGAGTCACAGTCTGAAAGGAATTGACCATGTACCAACATAGGTTTGCCATGAATATCTGATCAGTACCTGCATGTGGAACCAGGAGTAGAGCAAAAGACAGTAGTTCCCCACCTGTGTTTCTGCTGGTTCTTCAGACTCTGTTTTTAAAGTTCGGATAATTTTGTTAAGACTACTAGAGGGAGAGAGAGAGAAGGAGGGAGAGAAGGAGGAGGGGGAAGAGGGAGAGGGAGAGGGAGAGAGGGAGAGAAGGAGAGAGGGAGAGAAGGAGAGAGGGAGAGGGAGAGAAGGAGAGGGAGAGGGAGAGAGGGAGAGGGAGAGAAGGAGAGGGAAAGGGAGAAAGGGAGAGAGGGAAGGAGGGAGAGAGGGACAGGGGGAGAGGGGAAGATGGGGAAAGGGGGAGAAGGGGAGAGGGGGAGAGGGGGAGAGAGAGGGAGAGGGGGAGAGGGAGAGAGGGAAGGAGAGGGAGAGAGGGAGAGGGAGGGAGAGGGAGAGAGTCAGAGTAGGAGGAAGGGTTGTATAGTAGACAGAGCCAAGGCCTGAGAGTCAGGAAGACCCCGGTTCAAGCAGCACTCCCCAAAGCAATTCTCTAGTCTTCAAGACTACAACTTTCAGGGCATCTATATTGGTGGAGGGCATTTCCTCATTGGGAGCTCCCTAAAATAATGACAAGGATGAGAATGACACTAAGAATAATAATGACAGCTAGCATCCATACAGCACTTACAGCGTGTTGGGCTCTGTGCTGAGCGCTTTACAATTATTTGATTTCATTTTCCCAACACTGGGAGGTTAAGGGCTATCTTCCCCATTTCACAGATGAGGAAACCGAGGCACCAGAAATGAAGAGACTTGCCCAGAGTCACGCAGCTAATAAATGTCTGAGGCTGGATTTGAACCCAGGTTTTCCTGGCTACCCTTCCAGGATGTGGCAGAATCAAGAACTCGAACCCAGGCCAAATGCCGTGCTCTTCCCGTGATGCCAGGCCGCCTCCCCAGAAACACAGTCTGACAGCTTTCAAGTTCATTGGGAGACTCTTCCTAAGCGGCGAGCCTCGCTCGGTGACTGGTCTAATTTACCGCAGTGAGTGTTGGCAAGTTTATGACACAGTCCCTCCAGCCAACACAAGACCTTCCCTTCTAGAACAGGTAACACTGCAAGGTGACACACACCCAGAACCAGGGTGAAGTCAGCTAGAAATACCGAGATGGGACGACTGTGCCGCTAACAGCATCCATTTTTCAGAGAATTCAGGAAAGGAGTTCATGCCCTTCGGAATATTAAACATGCCCCCTGTGGGCTTGTTCACAACACTGACTTGCTTGACAAGCTCTTTCTTCAGAGGAAACACAACAGGACAGTGTAGGATGAATTAGCTCAAATTCTGCTTTAGATGGTTTTTAGATGGTTTTATTTTATTTCAGCGCTGCCAAGTAAATGTAAGGAGGGAGAGAGGGAGGGGTTACTTTATCTCTTGCTGGCATGGGAACCAGATGTGCATTCTGCACTAGGAGAGGGCCCATGAGGTGATCAGGATCCAAAAGGAGCAAAATCTTGCATCTCTCGCTTCCCAGACTTCACTTCATCTTCTCAAGCTAAACCACTAGCAGAAAAGTCCATAAAATTCACTGGCTGGAGAAATAAGATTTTGTTGTTTTTTAAGAGTAACTAAGTTTCCTTTAGGAAACTGGGTTTCTGGGAAATGTCCAAGAAACATCACACTAGGCAAGGAAGCTTCCTAATCATTCCACAGCAGCCTCATCTCCAAAGGTGCCTGCTTCTCCCATCGTGAAGGTTGGGCCTAGCCACCCCTTCCCTTTGGCTGCTGGGGTAGAAATGTACCTTCCCCAACTAAATAAGGTTACAGGGGAAGCAGGGGTGGGGCCAAGACCACTGAGAACACCAGGAAGGCCCCTCAAAGACAAGGGCAAAAAATGCTGAGAGCCAAGGCAAGAGTCAGACAGGAAACCATGGGTCAAAGCCTTTTCTCACCACATCAGATGCTGAGCTCAGGTGCTAACTGTGTGAGCCCCATGAAGACATTCCCAGAATCTTCAGCAAAGCTCATTCTGGCCTGGCTTTCTTAGGGGCACTGTCACAGAAAATCAAGTTCAGTTAGGACTGGCGGTTCCCTGAGCTATCATGAGTTATTCAACAGGAAGCTCAAAGAATCAAAGACAGAGCTGGAAAGGAGGGGGAGTCACTATTTTAGTCCAAACTCATTTTACACACTGGGAAACTGAGGGTCAGATGCAGGAAGTGACACGAATAGGATCACAGGCTTAAAGGTTATCTTGTTTAGCTCTTTCACTTTTCCAGATGTGGAAAATGAAGCCAAGAGAAAGTACGTGACTTTCTGGGTTCAGATCCCAGGTCCAGCCTCCACGTCCGATACTCTCACCATTACACCGTTCAGGGTTAGTCCCAGCCTTAAACCAAGAACAGTCTCTGAGGGCATATGGAGGGGACTGCGGTTTTTGGAAAGACCAAAGTCAGTTGGGCACACTTATGTGGATCTACAACACAAGTCTTCAAACTTTTTACGTACTAATCTAAGATACATCGCTGAACAGGGCAGGTCAGTGGAAGGATGCTCTTGAAAGCGTGTCTATCAATAGCCCAGCTCCATCCCCAAGGGTGCCACTTGGCTCTTCAGTCACCAACTACACCCTGTCCTCCTTGCCCTCCAGAAACATAAGATTCTGTTCCCCTTCCTTCTTTCTAGAGTGATCTCACAGAATTTGCAGTTGGAAGGGACATGTGAGAGATCATCTTGCTGATCCCCAAAGCCCCAGAAAGTTTAAGGAGCTTGCTCAGGGCTGTAAAGGATTTGAATTCAAGGCCTGACTGCAGATCTGGTGCCCTTTCTGCTACCACTGCCTTGCCTGGGAAAGAAGGCTGAGGCCAACCAATGTGACTGTCCTGGATCCAAGGATTCTTCCGAATCTTTCTCTGCTTCTGGGTTCCAAGGTTCCACCTCTATGGGAAACGCAAAACTGAAGGCATCTGATGCTAAGCCTTGGTGACACTGCCAGACCACTGGGGGAGAATCCAGAATATTCGTAAATCGCTTGGCCCTGTTGCTAAGCCCTGAGGTTTGGCTTCCCAGGGCTCCTGGAGGGTGGACTGCAGACTGTCCCTGTGGACTCACAGATCACAGTTTCCAGCCAGGCTGGTCTTTAAAAAAAATCTTTCACCTCTGCCAGTGGGAAGATCTCTGGATCAGAACCCAGACCTGGGTTCTAGTTTCATCTCTGCCATTTAGAAACTGGCTGTGGGACCATGGGACGATGAAGTACTTGGCCTCAAGAAAAGAATGAGGTGGTATTGGATGAACTCTCAAGGTTCTTCCCATCCTAAATTTCTCTCCTGGATCCGAGTGCAGAATCTTAATGTGAAATGCCTGGTAGTCGATCAATTAATCAATAAGCATTTATTAAGTACCATTTATGCGCCCAGCAGACACAAAGACAAAAACAATCCCTTCTTTCAAGGAACCTATGTTCCTTTGGGGGAGATAACTCATACACACAGAGAACTACAAGATATGTACAGAGATATATAGAGTCATACAGAAGGATGGAGAAGCAGGAAAGGCCACGTGCAGGACACTGAAGTGGAGCTGAGTTTGGAAGAAAGCTAGGGGTTCTAAATGTGGAAGTATAAGGAGGGAAGGCATTCCCAGCATGGAGGAAAAGCGGGAATACACTGTACACAGAGAATGGCCAACTAGACAGTTTGGCTGGAACACGGAAAACAGGAACAGGAATAACGGGTGGTGAGCCTGGAAAGGCAGGACCCTGAAGGGCTGTAAATGCAGGAAGCTGATTAATGTCCTAGAGGCAATAGGGAACCACAGCAGCATTCTGAGGAGGACAGTGGCAGCTCCGCTGTGTCGGCTTCAGGGATGTAAAGAGTAGATGCATGGGCTGAAAGAATTCAGTGGCTCATTCAATTTTGTTGTTCAGTTGTCCAACCCTTTGTGACCCGGTTTGGGGTTTTCTTGACAAAGATACTGGAATGGCTTGTCATTTTCTTCTCCAGCTTATTTTACAGATGAGAGTTAAGTGACTTGCCCAGGGTCACACAGCTAGTGAATGTCTGAAGCTGGATTTGAAGGCAGGTTTTCCTGACTCCAGGCCCCGAACTCTAACCATTGCATCACCAACTTGATTGTTGTACCTTTAATTTCTAACCATTATGTTCAAACTGTAAAATGTCATCTGGACATAATGCAGCAAGCTCTGTTCTCAGGCCATTCTGGGTCCATAAATAATGCATAAGTAATGAATAGGGATTAAATAGAACTGTTGTGGGGAAGGTCCATCCTCTAGATGGCTAAATCTATTGAATGATGAGTCAGCTGAAACCGGAAGAGGAGCAGATCAGTAGGAAACGCCATTCCATCTCTCCCTCTCACCCACTAGGCCTTCCCACACCCACACTCATCATTCGTATCTCTCTCTACCTCCCGTAATTCTGTGGAAGGCACCCGAACCTTTCCAGTCACTCAGGTTCACACCTAGGAATCCTCCTTGTATTCATTCACTTATTCATTCAGTCCAATCAGCTGCCAAGTTTCATTGATTGAATGCTCACAATAACTCCCACATCCCACCATTCCTTTCTCTCCACCCACTAGGGCCACCAGATCTTTATTATTTTTCACTTAGAATATTGTAACTGTTTCCTCAAATTACCTTGTATTTACTCCCCTGTCTACATAATTCATCCTCTCAGTAGATTATAAGCTTCTTTAAGACAGGAACCGATTTGAATTATTTTGGTCTTTGCATACCCAGGTATACCTACCACACTGCCAGGCACATAGTAGGTACTTAAGGAATGACAGTGGGTTTGACTTGAATCACCCCAACTGTAACCAGTCCCCTGCATCCACTCAGTCTATAATGGCAAGGATTTCTGGCTGTTGCTCATTTTCCCCATTAGTTCCATATGGCAGAGACTAGGGCAGCTGGGTGGTGCAGTGGATAGAGAACCAGTCCTGAAGTTAGGAAGACTCATCTTCTTGAGTTCAAATCTCTATCTCTGGCACCTAGAGTGTAGCAGCAGGCCCAGAGTAGATGCCTAACCATTGCTTGCTGGTTCCATGCTTCAGTGATTAGCGGTATGGTCTTCCTTCATCCCAGACCCTCAGTGAGCAATTACAGATGTGATCAGTCAGCTGGAATGTAGCCAGAGTATACGGAACTATAATTGACTGGCCAGGAAGGAAGAAGCAGCTCTGGCATCCACAGCTGGCCCTGGCATCTGCCAATTTCTACCCACTCTTCCAAGGTGCTAGAGTTCGACTTACACTTGCTGACTACACCCAGCCTCTAGGGACACAGCGGTGCCCTCATCTATATGAACTGAGATATGGGAAAAACCGTCCTTTTTGGTAGAGCCTGGGTTTCACTGAAATGAGGTTGGAGTTTTTAAAGAAGACTCAGGGAAATGGAAACAAGTGATGACCAAAACTCCCCCACCCACGCAGCAAAGCACAGAAGGAGATAAAAGGAGAGATGACAGATTACCACGTGTCTGATCTAGGTTTTTTTTAAGAGTAGCCACAGCCTGGCCTGACTTGAACAAATTTGTCTGGTTCCTCAGTCCTTCGCTTCAAACATCCCTCTCTTCTCTCTGGCCTGTTCTGTTTGCCAGAAATATATTCAGGCAGGCAGCAAGCATTTATTAAGCGCTTACTGTGTGCTAGGTATTGAGGATACAAATAAAAGCAAAAAGACAGGCTGCCTAATAAGGAAGTCAATAAAGAAAGGGGAGCAAAGACGGGGGAAGGAAGGAGAAGGTGGTACCTGCCTGGGGGCAGAGGGGCAAAGTCCAGGGGCAGAAGAATAGCTAGAGAGAGAAAAAGGGGCATCAGGCTTGGCCAACCTGGGCCCTTCCCCCAAATGGACATCCAGGAAGGAGCTCCTCAATGGGAAAAGTGGGCCAGCATGCTGGAGAGATGGGTCAAGGTGAGAAGGCCCTCCCATTCACTATCAATTTATTAACCATTCATGATTTTTTCATCTGTTATTCCAAATTAGCACCTAGGCTTAATCTATGTAGGGGTCACAGGTCACCTTGGTGGGACGCCAGCTTTATTTTAGTTTAATTCAACAGACATCAGTGTGATATCAATCCTAGTTAAGACACAGCTGGAGTTTGGTTCTGGGCCCTAGAGTTTAAGGACATTGATAAAACGGTGAGCCTCCAGAGGAAGGCAACCAGCCTGGTGAAGGGCCTTGAGTCCATGTCATGTGAGGAGGATCCATGGAAGTATAGTTGGAAGGAGAGAAGACTGGGGGGGGGGGGCGAAGAGATGTGATTGCTGTGTTTAAGCCCTTGAGGGGCTCCTGAGTGTCAGGGGGAACAAACCTGTTCTGTTTGGCCCAAGAAGGAAGAGCCAGGAGCAAGGGGTGGAAGTTAGAGATACATTTGGGCTCAATATGAAGAGGAAAAAGCCTCCTAATAAAGTGAAAGGGGCTTCCTCAAGAAGGTGTGATGAGTCCCTCCCTCCCTGGATCCCTGCAAGTAGCACTGGATGACCACTCATCAAGCACATTATTCCAATTCTCCAATTAGGTGATTATGTACAAGTCACTCAGCTCCCATAGCCAACACAAAGGTAACCATCCCTTCCAGGAGGTCACAGCCCTTCAGCATGGCATCTGCTTGCTTGAGGACACACCAGAAAATTCTTCCCCTCATTGATCCATTTCAAAGCCCTTCCTCTCTGGCTGGGGCTTCTCTCCTTGGGCTGTTGCTTTTCTATCTTAGGAACACCCCAGCCAACTCATGGAACCCAAGCTCATCCAGTAAGCTGAGATGATGGACATACCTGCTATCCTGAGCTTGATGAATGACCAGTTCCCACCCCCTCCCCTCTACTGAGGTTACCAGTGCTCCACTCATTGCAACTCTTTATTTAGATGCCCCCAGGAGAGCGGTCTTCCAGAATTCTTTCATGTCCATTTTGCTGTACTAAAGTATCTTAAATGTACATGAAAAGTGTCATACATAATTCCACCCAAGTGACATGGGGCATTGAAATATGGGGAGAGGCAGTGGAGTCTCTACTCCACTACATGATATAAAAAGGGAGAGAAAATAAACATATTTGAGAGAAAGACACACATTCGCAAACAGTCACAAAGGAGGAAAACATGGAACTGGATGCTTCAAAGAACATCGATGGCTAGTGATGTTAAGTGTCCTACTTAAGATCAAACACTTATCTTTGGTAGGGACCTGTGATTTCACTGGAGTAGGGAACTTCCAATGAGGAAACTCTCTCTCCCAAGGCAGATATTCTGCAATTTATAGCCTTAGAGAATTGCCTGGGACCCTGGGAGTTTAAATGGCTTGCATCTGTGGTTGACCTTGAACCCAAATTTTACTGATTTAGAGGACAGCCACTCAACTTCGGGTGGTGTGGTTCAGCTTGACTAGAATGCACTATACGTAGATGGACCCAAACCAGACCATGTTCCATCCTAGCCTTCTAGCCATGGTTTGGCCAGGAGATCCAACTTTCTGGACTGGGCCAGTGAAGCAACAGACCATACCCTGTCTCCTTCCACCTTTTGCTCTGGGCCTGTCAGCTGCCTATTGCTCTGATCACCCAAAACCTCTTTCCCTGGTCATGGGTCCCCTAAATGTGTTGTCTCCCCCTATCAGAATCAGGCACTGTCTCCCTTTTTCATTTGTATATCCAGCATAGTGCCTCACAGATGGTAAGCACTTAAGAAATATTTTTTTTCTTTCTTTCTTTCATTCATTTCAACTCTCCCAGCTGCTTTTATTCAACATTCTAGAGTTAGAAAACAGATCAATGAGTGGCTATTCTCAGCAGCCCAAGGCAGTTCTTCCCTTGTCGAAGTCTTCAGTAAAATGTGCTTTTAAGTATTGAACCCAAAACAGAACCGGTAGACATGAACTGGGCTGGGACTCTTACTATTCAGAAATATATTTACTGTGTGTATCAGGATCTATGGGGAGTGTAGGGGAAAGCAGAACTGTTGGGAGGAATCACATGACCAGATCCCAAGGAGGCTAGTCAAGGTAGTTCACCGAAAAAGGAAAGACTCCAGTGAAGTAGGCTAAGGCGATCCATCTTTCCAGGCAGGGCTGGAGAATCAACCAATCAACCCACAATACTCCACCCCACCCCATCCCATCCTGTCCTCCTCTCCCCTCTCCAGGTCATAGCAAGATAGTCCTCAGTTCTCCTAGCTGCTTACATTTCCGGAAATCCCAGCTAAAAATGGGATTTCCCTTAGGAACACTCAAAATGAGATTAAGAGCTCCTAATCCATCTGCCTTGGAATTTTCCATTGATTAATTTAACACTGAATTTCAGGAAAACCTATAGGCCCCAGGAGGGGGATGAGGAAAAACCCCACTTTTGGTTGATAAAGGAGATAAAAACCAAATGAGTCTTTCCTACGCTAGTTATTCCATTGTCATGTAACTGGGCAGAAAAAGATAATCAAATCACCTCTTCCAGTCAATTTTCACTTCAGAGTTGGGGCAAAGAGGAAGGAGGATTGAAGATTTTTCTCATCATTTCTCCAGAAGCCTGCCTGATCCCCCTCAAAGGGGGAGGAGTGGCCCAGGCCCCCTTGACACCCCCCCCCCCATCCCATAGTGCCTTGCCTGGACAATGAGCCTAGAGCCCATCTGGCTGTGTAGGGATCCTGGACTTGCCATTCAGAGTCTGGCTGTCAGTGGGTAAAAGCCCAGAGAAAGAACTGATGAATCACAAGGTTACCTACTTGGAAGCTGGGAGAAACCTTGTCCCTGCCAATCAATTTAGCTAGCATCTCCTGAACATGACCTAAGCCCATGTGCTTGATAGGTGCTGGGGAGAGGGAGAAGGACCAGGCCTGTGACTTTACTCTGTCAACGCCAGTTCACATCTTAGAGAATTATCTAAAACATTGAGAGCCTTAGTGACTTGCCCTGCATCACATAGCTAGTATGTGTCAGAGACAGGTCTTGAACCCAGGTCTTCCTGGCTTCCAGGAAGGCCCTCTATCCATTATATCACACTGCCACTAGAATACTGGAAGTTTAAAGACAATAACAGCTGCCCTTGCCTTCAAAATTCCTGCATTCTACTAGAGAGTGCACCCATTGGCTGAAACTCTTGGAAAGATACAGAATCTGCCCTGGCTACAGAATAGACTTCAGGGGTCATCTAGTGACTTGTCTGGGCAGTCAGCCTAGAGCACATCTGGCCGGGGAGGGTGGGAGGGGAGGCTCCTGGGCTTTCTACTCATAGCTTGACTGCCAGTGGATAATAGCTTAGAAGAAAGTGAGAAATCACCAGGTACTCTGGTGTACTCTGATAGATGAGGGAACGGGGACCTTCTGAGAGGCTGTGAGTTCTCCAAAGTCCCACAGCTAGGAAGTGGCAGAGCTGGAATTCGGACCCACATCCTCTGATTCTGAATCCAGGCCTCCTTCCACTGAGCCATAGAGGGCAAAGAAGGGTGACAAAGGGAAGAGAGAGCCTGTAGACTTCATTTCTGATTCAGTCAGGCTTGGTCTCTGCATTTACATTCATGGTGTTAGTCAAAGTTTTCATATTAACATTTTCTCACTTTTACTCCCTCAGGTTAATTTTTTTTCTTCTCCCTATCCAAGGAGGAAAGTTTTTAAAACCACACTGTCCTTTCTGAGAAAAAAAGAGATGCTACTGATTTTATGATGCTGCTGGATTGTCAAAAGGGCAGTGAGATGGTGCAGTGGATAGAGCACCGGAAGATCTGAATTCAAATCTGGCCTCAGACACTTATTAGCTGTGAGACCCTGGGCAAGTCACTTTACCGTGTTTGCCTCAATTTTCTCGTCTGTAAAATGAGCCGGAGAAGGAAATGGCAAAACCCTCCAGCATTTTTGCCAAGAAAATGCCAAGTGGGGTCATGAAGAGTCAGACGTGACTGAAAAATGAATGAACAACCACAAAAGATAGTCCAAAAGGCTTTGCTTTAAGCAGACTTCTTTAGTCCACACCTGTTAAAGATAGTAGCCAATTGGTCTCTTGGGCCTGCCTCATCGTGACCTCTTTGTGTCTCTGGCTCCTTGGACATTCCATAGCGTTTTACTGTTTCTGTCTAGAACCATATACCACGTGAAACATTCAGGAACACGGGATAAAAACGATGGGGTAAAAAACTCAACAAGAATAGAGAAGCCCAGCTGCTCTGACCTCTTGGCCCAAGACCTGCCAGAATCCAGGACAACCATTTTCTATGGGCTTGGGCCAGCGGCATTGTCCAGGTCACAAATGAGCAGGTGATGCTGCAAGTGGGCAGCAAATCAAGTCTTGGCCCAAGAAGCAGATGATAAACATTCAATTCCTTTGAATAAAATACAGTCCCTTCAGGCTTCCAGGAGGCCTGGCCAATGCCATCCACCCCTTATGAGTTCTCTAAGTGAAGCAACTGTGTATGTGGAGTCACTCTCTGCACTGTGGGTACAGCTAAGAGAGAATAAGTACTCGCCCTAAGGTCCATCGGGAAGCTAGATGGTGCCATAGTGCCAGGCCTGGAGTCAGGAAGACTCAACTTCCTGAGTTCAAATCCAGCCTCAGACACTTACTAGCCATGTGACCCTGATTAACCTTGTTTGCCTCAGTTTCCTCAAATGACCCGGGCAATGGCAAACTACTCCTATATTTGCCAAGAAAACCCCAAATGAGGTGCGTGATAACTGAATAACAGCATAGGCTCAAACCATCTATACGACACTAAGAATACCCATTTGGAGGGCATCGTGTTTTTTTGTATCCTTCTTAGTGCCTGGCATAATGCTGAGCACAGAGCGGCTCAACAAATGCTTTGTGGCTTGACCATTTGGCTCTAGCCAACTCTAGGTACTCCCAAGAGGAAGTATGGCACAGTGGGAAAGATGATGGACTTAGAATCAGAAAATCTTGAGTTCAAATCCCATCTCTGCCACCTACTATCTATGGGAACCTGGACAAGCTCTTCTTCTTTCCTGGACCTCACTTTCTTCATCTGTCAAGTGAGGGGATTGGAGCAGACAGCTTCTGAGGTCCTTTCTAGAAAGCTCTCAGTCCATGCCCCTTTGAACCCAGGTTGTTCCGTTTCTGAAAGGGAAAGAAGGTCAGCCACTGAGACTGCAAAGGCGACACTCCCTGTCCTGAAAACGTGTAGCATGCCATGATGCTGTCAGCACTTTCTATTTTCAGCAGCAGTTGATTAAAAACAACCAAAAGACTTTGTGATGTTCAAATGGTGGCGTCACCAAACTTTGGGCTAGGGCACTTACTATGTCAGAATGGCATTAAGTCCAGGGGAGATTTGCAACAGGGAGACGTGGCACTTATTTGATCTGTCACCATTTTAAATGCCATCAAGACAGAAACTCCCCCATTTCTAGAAACCATTTGAAGTCTTTCCTTCTAGAGAGGCAAAGGCAAAAAATAAGACCCCCCATGAAACACAATGAATGCAACAAATAATAATTACGTTAATAGTTATGCTGGAGAGACCCTCCTGGGCTTTCTGTGTCCATTAGTGGTCTTTTAGAAACTCTTCAAATCACTCCCCAAAGGTTCAAGTTATGCCTGCTCTAAGACACGATTGCTTCAGCTTACTACAAAAGTGGTACTAAAAGCGTATTTTACATCCATCTCCCTCTGCTTCCCTTGGGCATCCCCCAGAGGTCGCCATCTTTTGAAGAGCTGTTTGTTCATTGCCCTTTTATGAACAAATAGCTTTGGAGATGTCAGGGTGACGAGCTGATGTGCCAGATTCTCACAGTTGTTTCCAATGGATAGGACGGGGCAAAAAGAACATAGGACTGGCCCATCCCAAAGGATGGCTGGACACTTTTGTGGCCAGGTGGAAGCCAGTTCCTAAATGATCCCTTTCAGGAGAACGCATCCTGGCAACTGAAACTTCTTATCTTTCATTCATATTCCATTGAATTGTTGGATGTTGCCAATTAGTTATCTTATTCCAAGGCAAGTACATTCTCTTCCCTCTTGGCTCAGTGGCAGCAGTCACCCTCCTACTAATGAATTCATGTCACATTCTATAACGGACAAGAGCAAGGGGAAGCATTGAGACAGACTCAGCCTTCACAATGGGCACCCCAACCCAGCCAAGAATAGAGATAGGGTGGGGGTGGGGGTGGGTCAATAGGTCGGAGTGGTCCAACCCCCTTGCTCAAACTATCATTCCTTTGAACACATTAGCACACTCCTGGAGAAATCCATCAGGGCAATTGTGGAAAACTAAGTGAATAGAGATCTGTTTGGGGGAGTTGGTACACTGAAATATTTTCCAAGCTATGAAAAGTCCCTTTCTGAACGTTTTTTGGAGAGACATCTGCAAAAGCAAAAGTAAGGGTCCCCTTGTGATTTTTCAATTTGATTTAACAACTTCTTAGACAGGATGGAAATGTGCTTCCTTATGAATGAGGATTTTTAGTTACTGGGCTTGGCTGCAGAGATTTCCAAGAAACCAGGAGATGAGGATCACTGGCCACAGCAGCAGCCCCCACCCTCCCACCCCCCTCCTGTTTTTTCCATCGGCACATCCTACGTCAGGAGCGAAGACCGGGTTTTCCAAAGAGGCTGACTTCCATCGGGAAAGGGAAGAGAGATTTCTTGCAGGTCTTTAAGTAAGGTATTGCCTATTGTGTGTCCTGTCCCCTCCCCCTCCTCTCCCCTCAACTTCAGGATTATTTTTGAACAACTTCGGAGGAGGAGGAGCACCCCGGTCAGATGAATCAAAGCATCGCTTGCAGTTACTCAAATAGTGCTTAATGTGGAAAAACTTAAAAAGTCTTAAAAACTGGCCCTATAAAATGTAAGGAGTCTTAAAAAAAAAACCAACAACCAAGTTTCACTTTGCAGCTCGTGTTGGGGAGAATAGATAGACTGTTCTTTCTCACTCTCCCTTTTAACTGCAACCCTTCTACTAGCTGTGTGTATTTTGGACCCTTTCCCATCCTACCATGATTTCCTGTCTGAGTCTGGGTCCCATGGCAACTGGAGAAATTTGGAGAGCGAGCCTAGCAAGGGGTGGCAAGCCGAGCGACTGGTGCCAACTGGGATCATCTTCTGTAACAAACATATTATCTATCGTCCTTGGCACTGCCCGAGGAGTTTAACCCACCCGCCTCCCCACCCCCACCTAAACAAAAATCAGTGCTCTCTTACAAATGGTTTTTCTCAGTATCCTTTCTCCCCTTCTAGCAACACACCCATAAAAAACTCAGATCATTTAAAGAGTCAAAAACCCTATGTTAAAATTTACATTATTAGGGGACTGAGCTGCTGAAAAATAATCATGGAATTAAACAGACACTAGCTGATATATGATCTGCTGGAATTAACTTATGAACCATGGTAAACCCTCATTCATTTATGAGCAGGGCAGATGTCACCCTTAGATCATGGTGTGGTAATTATCAGTAGTATTAATAGCTGGCATTAATTTAGTGCCTACTGTATGCCAGGCACCATCCTAAGTGCTTTACAAATATTATCTCATTTTATGCTCACCAAAAGATAAGTGCTAGTATTATTCCTACTTTACAGCTGAGGAAACTAAGTCAGGAGGCAGTTAAGTCATTTGCTGAGGGTCACAGTTCCTAAAGGTCTGGGGTTGGATTTGAACTTGGGTCTTCCCAACTCCAAGCCTAGTGCTCTATCTACTGCATCACCTCGCTGTCTCTTAACCGCCAAGCGTTTATTAAATGCCTACTATATTCCAGGAGCTGTGCTAGGGGGCGGGGAGCCAAAGACAGAAATGAAACTGTTCCTTCTTCAAGGAGATTACATCCTATCAGTAGAAACAATGCACGAGCGCGCGCGCGCACACACACACACACAAATAAATGCAAGGGTATATGTGGAGAACATAAAGCCTTGAGGTCAGGAAAAACATATTAACAATAAAAGCTGGCCAAACAGCAAAATGGGCCTCCTTGGAAGGTGGCAGTTTTCCCTTCCTTGGGGATCTCCACGTTGGACATTGGATAACCCCTTGTTGGCTGATTGTAGTGAGGATGACTTCTGTGTATGGATCAGACTAGACTGCTGCTAAGATCATTTCCAACGCTTAAATTCTATGCTTCTGCCATCTCTTTGGGGGCACCAATGACTGGGGGAGATCAGGGAAGGCTTCATGTAGGAAGTGGTGCTTGGCTTGAGCGCTGAAGTTGCCAGAGCTAGAAGGGACCCCAGAGGCCATCGAGGCCAACCCCTTCATTTTATGGATAAAGAAATTGAAGCCCAGTGAAAGTGAATGACTCACCACGATCACACAAATATTAAGCATCAGTGGTGGGATGTGAACTCAGATCCTTGTGCCACAGTGTTCCCCAAGTTTATCTTTGGTACCTGCTCTCCCCCCCTTTCTTTAATCTTTTCACTGTCTCAAGGTTGGATATCCCCAGTACCAGCTGCCCATTACTGTCATTACTTTATATAATGGAACATTAATCTCCTGCTCTCTGGGATGGAACTCACTCACACCAACTCATCAAAGATGGGATAATGCTTCCTGTTTCATCCTGGTCTTTTTTAGGGGTAAAGGACAA
The DNA here is from genome assembly GCF_011100635.1 of Trichosurus vulpecula. Taxonomy (NCBI): domain Eukaryota; kingdom Metazoa; phylum Chordata; class Mammalia; order Diprotodontia; family Phalangeridae; genus Trichosurus; species Trichosurus vulpecula. The sequence goes on from NC_050578.1 coordinate 245,665,537, forward strand.
AGTTTTAAGTGAAAAGAACAGACCTCTAATTGTAGAAAGCCAGGCAACAACCAGCCAAAGGTCTATTTTGGGCAAAAGCTCTTGGCATCCCACCATTTAAGCATCAGCCCACTATGTCAAAGGCTTGGCCTTCTTACAGGATAACCAGGACTTAAGACAGTTCTTTAGCCAGGGGTGGGGAACCTGCATCCTCAAGGCCACATGTGGCCCTCAAATGCGGCCCTCTAACTGAATCCAAACTTCACAGAACAAATCCCCTTAATAAAAGGATTTGTTCTATAAAACTTGGACTCAGTCAAAAGCTGCACTCAAGGACCTAGAAGGCCACATGTGGCCTCGAGGGAATAGGTTCCCCACCCCTGGGTTCTAGACCTATGATTTCATCAGTGTGGGAGACTCCCTCCGTAGGTGTATGGTAACTCATTTATACCTTAAAGTGCCAGTGATTCCCCTGGCACTCACAGCTTAAGGGACTTGTCCATGGTCCCAGAGTTAGGATGTGTCAAAGACAACTCAGGACTTCCTGACATCGTGACACTCCTGATGAGGGACAAATGGAGGTGAAAGCCTGGCATCTCATGTTACAGATAGGAGGCTGTAAGCGCTTCATTTTCTTTGCAAAATAGGGACCCAAAGGTAGAGACCAGTAATAAAGGCCACAGTTTCTGCTCATGGTTTTCAACCCTACTACTTATCTAGCTGGGGCACCCTCAGGGAAGTCAATTCATTTCCCTGGGCCTTGGTTTCCTCATCTGTAAAAAAAAAACAAGGAGGCTGGATTTGATCACCTCTGAGGTCCCTTCCATCTCCAGATCCTGTGATCCTAACATCTAAGATGACATTAACAGCTACAATCTAAATCTTTCTCCTACCCAGAACAGAACCAATATTTAAAGTGAGCCTTTAATGAAGCTTGAATCAAAGACTTTCCATCTGACATGAGAAGGAAAAATGAAGGGCAGCAACAGTCAATGCTTTGTGCCATGAACTGCTTGAAACCTACATAGTAGCAGAGAAACAAGATGATCTGAGATGCCCAAGTGATCCATGTTCTCTATGCATTTGGGTTACCATAAATAGAATCTCAGGGAGATTTTCTTGTTTTTTAATCTTTTAATGGCAATGTGACTTATTAAAACTCAGTGAGATAACTCTAAAGACACTTTTAGATAGCAAAGCTACAAAGAATTTGCTTTATCTAATTAGCTCATCACATGATCCTCCCACCTGTTGATCACAGCCCTCCATGCTTGGTGCTTGGGGAGAAGGAACAGGCAAAGGAATTGCAGATTTGGGAATCACTGTGACCAGCTCTGCAAGCATCTCAAGAAGATGAGAGAGCCTGGAGTCACCACCCACTGGTTGGGGCATTTCTTGGTAGCTCCCCATCCCATCCAGTCTGACTCGAGCCTCATTCTAATGCAGTGCCCACCATAACAATTGGTCCTGCCCTACTGGTTCAGTTCTATAATAGACCCTTGGAGTGTATGGGGTGTTCAAGGAGGATTAGCACTTCTGGTGTGAGGGCATACTGAGCCCTTTTCAGGGCTGCTCATCTACCTTTGGCATCCACCTGTCACTCAACTTTCCCCTGTGGCTCCAAGAAGCTGTAGAATGCTCAGCAGCCACACACCAGCAGGCTGTCATGGCAGATGGGCTAAGCCAGGTTAAGGGTAACCAACAGGCTTGGTGAGTTAGGGGAGTATCTACCTCAAGCATGTGAAGACTTTCCCCAGAGGAATGGGCAGATAAGAACAATGTTTTCCAACTGCCATGAAGGAGGCTGAAGAGGAGTGCTGAAGGCTTGGTTGAACAATGGAGATGCAAAGGTCATCCACTGCATTCCGGGCCATCACCAGTCATTTTGACTTCTGTCCTGCCACTGAACTTTGATGACTCAGGAAGAAAGAGCGAGACTGATGATTTGCACAACTCTGCCTCACTTAAATCCACCTCATGCAAACACTGTCGTTGGTTCTCTTTGAAAATGGAGGACAAACACCACAAGCAGACCTTTGAATCTCCACCACAGTTCACGAGGATCTGCCATAGTTTCTCCTTTGTGTATGCCTGGAGGAAACCTGGAGTGAGGGGTTGAGGGAAGGGGTAGGAGCTGGGCTGCAGCCAAAGCATTTGTAGGCTTCTAAAGCAATGGTTTTCAAAGAACAGTTGGAAGACATCTGATGGCATGGAACAGTCCTTCAGATGAAGTCCACAAACCAGTCTAGGCAGCCCCTATGTTGGGTCCGGAATGTGAGGATGTGCCAGAGCTTAGGAAACAGGTCATAGCCAGCACAGGCTCACCCCTTGCCACTTGGCACCAACTCCTTCACGAGAGCTTCTAGTCCAGGGGTGGGGAATCTGTGGCCTCGAGGTCATCAAAGGACCACACTTGAGGATCTAGAGGGCCACGAGTGGCCTTGAAGCTGAACATTCCCCACCCCAGTTTTCTAGTCTAATCTCCTTCCCTTTCCCTCCATTTCTTACAGCTCGAGCTAGGTGTCAGGAAGGCCAGGAAGACCTCAAATCCAGCCTGAGACATTTACTAGCTATGTGAGCCTGGGCAAATCACTTTATCTATGTCTGCCTCAATTTCTTCAATTGTAAAATGAGATAATAATAGTACGTACCTCCTAGGGTTGCTGTGAGGATAATAATTATAGAGAACCTGGCACATAATAGGCACTTAATAAATGCTCATTCCCTCCTACACCCCTGCAACTCCAATTGTAGCTTGAAATTAGGAGAGTTGGGTAATCAGGTTAGAATGGGTAAAGGGCACTGAGTAATCTCAGGTTAGGATGATGAATTCAAATCCTTCCTCAGATGCTTATTAGCTGTGTGACCTTGAATAAATCACTTAACCTCGGTCTCCTCATCTGTAAAATGCGGATAATGCTACCTATCTCCTCTAGGGATCCCAGGGTTTGCTAGCCTCTTGCTGAGCTGAGGAAGGCTGAACACAAATTCAAGGGAGATAAGAAGAAAGGGGAGCTCAAGCAGAAATTCTGGCCAAGGGAGATCACGGCTGCCCCTTCTCCAATGGAAGCCTCCCAGCCTTATGTCATTCCCTGTCCTTAGGTTTTCACAATCTCCACCTCCAACTATGGTCAGTATCAGTGAGAGTCGGGGAATCGAGAACGATGAGGATCAAAAGACTGAGGGGGAGGGACAAGAGGGGGTCACGTTCCCCAAAGCCCAAGAACCAGTGGCCTCTGGGCTTCTCTGTCTTTTCTTTGTCTGTGAGAGATCACGTTCTCTCCATCCATCCCTACCCAGCTGCTCCCTCCATGCTTCCTTCATCTCCGCGTCCCAGTAGAAGCATGAGGGCATCCGCTTTCAGACGCAGGCAAAGGATACTGGTGATTTCACTGCAGCTGAATCCAGGCAGCTCCCCAAGGCCGTGTCTTTCCCACGTCTTCAGATGGGCGGGCCTTGCGAGTTCAAAATAACCACAATCCACACACACCCCAAGCCACTAGCCCACTCCTCCTTGACAGACGAGAAAACAGAGACTTTCCCTTCGTAAACGGGAAAACGACTTGTTTCGGTGTGGGATCAGTCCGGCGCCCTTTCTTCCCTCTCACCATAATTTCCCAATTGGGAAGGTACATAAGGGACTCCCAAATTCTGCTGGCCGTCACCAGCCTTTATCTCTACAACTGACATTCAGAGGACCATAGATTTAGAGCCGTTTTAGAGGCCGGTGCCCTTATAAAGACAAAGCAACTGAGACTTGGAGAGAATTAGATACTGAACTGAGGTCATAAAGCTAGCGCTCCAATCTTTTTACAAATGAGGCTATTCAATATCAGTGAGGCAGAGAGACCATGTAGGTAACTGGAAAAAGCAGTGAATTTGGGGTCTGGGGACCTGGATTCAAATCCTACCTCTGATGAGTAACACCTGTCTAATCTTGTACAAATCACTTAGCTTCTAAGGGCCCTAGTTTCCCTCTTCTGTAAAAA